>NC_082346.1:45762970-46387970 GCF_027477595.1 Haemorhous mexicanus
TCTCTGGGACCCAGCATGACAGGCAGATCAGACAGATAAGCAGTATTATTTTTTTTTCCCCTTAATGGGTCCTAAGGTTGGTTTTCACAGGACTGGGTGAAATTTGCAGAAAACAACTCCAGTTCGTTGTTGCTGAATTTAGTCTTCCCACTGAAGAACAGTGAACATAAACTCAGTTGGAACCAACCTATGGCTTATGAGTAGTTAATGTGGAGTTCTCATTCTGAGGCAAGTTATGTAACTGCAAAGCTGTGTTAGTGTAGTGACTGCGGGGCAGCTGGAGTACCTGGCTTTCAGAGAAAGGAAAACAGCAGGAATGAGCCAGCCCAGTTTATCCTGCAGTGGAGCTTTAGGACCCTAGGCATTTATTGTCATTCCTAGCCTGTGACCCATTTCTAGAGCTCCTCTCTGCTCCAGTCTTCATGGTAATTGATATATAACCTGGGAGACTTTGGCATACCAAGATTTTGACAGCTGCCAACATGTTAAAAAATGGAAAGCTGCACACAGACTGGAATTCCAATTTTTCTTTAGCTGCTTCCCACTCCCTGCCTTGCTGCTTTGGATGAAAGGGAGTTCTTCCATTTAAGCATCATCTTCCACTACAGATCTCCCTAGATTTGCAATATGGCCTACTGACATCAGCCATCTCATTTCTCCCACTGAGACTCTGGGCAGATTAGTGGTCAGTGTGGCTGTGTCTCTATTGAAAGAAAATATTTCTAGTGAGACATCCCATCACGTCTGCAATACTTGCACTATTTTATGGTATGAGCAGAACATCTGCTCAGCAGAAAAGAGAACTTCCAGTTTATAGAGTTTTCACAGAGCTGAATTTTTGCTGGAGAGACTGACCCATGCTCTGACCCATCTCTTCAGATGCAGACACAATTTCAAAGTTACAGGGTGCCTTTATTGGATGAGGTCTGTAGGCACAAGGGATGATTTTTCCCAAGGAGTTCTAGCTGTCCCTGCAGCCAGCCCCTGGTAGTGTGTACTTTGAGCTCAGCTGGGCTCAACTCCCATGAATGTTTCCACTGGTCAGCTGTCAAGGAGGTGCTGCTGGGTAACATCTAATGTGAAGCAAATGAGAGTACCTTCAAAGCCAAAGTGATAAGGTCTCTATCCACATCATCTGAACAGTTATGTAACTATGTGAGTGCTCAAAGCAAGTCCCTTGCCCTGCTGCCAAAGCCAGATGAAGTTGGGGATGAAGCTGGAGGACGCAACCAAGTGGTGTAGAACTAGAAAGACACTTTGTTTTAGTTCTGACAAAGCAAGATGACCAGCAGTAGTGTTTGAACTGTGCAGTTTATTCTCTTTCCATTACTGTAGACGTCTGCAAATGTTTGTGTCCCTTCTGCCCACTTTCTAGCTATGGCTTTGAAGATAAAATTCACATCTCTTTCTGAATGGCATGTCAGGATATAAAGTGCTGTACTGATACCAGTGTAAATTGCGAAAGAATGAAGGGCACAGAGCAGGCACACTCAAAGTCTGTCACCCTGCAAATGCTGTAAATCTGCTATGGACTGAAGGGAGAAGATGTTCTGGGTTGGGGAAGCAATGGAGGGACATTAGATCTGCGTTCAGCTGGGGCTCTACCATTCCGAGGCAGCCATTTAATGTTGTCTTGGTTTTCCTATCATCTTAAAGGTACAGTCCTTTATTTAACTCCTCAGATAGCTTGATTTCTTAGTGTTTTAAAAGGACTATGTAATACTTAAATGGAACGTGATAGGAAGGAACAAAGTGATATCCTAAAATACGTAGGCCATGGCTTTTTGGATGATTTGAAAATATCATGTCCCCTGAAGTATATCTTAGTAGCTCCTAGGTCGATCTCCTACATGTGGGTGACTTGAATCCGAATATTCAGACCCAATTATAAAATGTAACCAGCCTGGATTACCACTGATTTTATCAAAAATGTTCAGTTGTTCCCGCATGAATGTGAAAAAGAATCTCTCTCTTAGGCAGACAATTCTTTTAAATTTTTATTTTCTTTTTGTGTAGGAGAATCCAGACATAATGGGGTTTTTTCTACTAAATTTAAGGAGGAGACATATCAGGAAGGCAACTATAAGGAACTCTGATCATGGTTGCACTGTGAATGTTTCTTTTCCAAGCTGAAAGCAAAAGAGGTAGCCACAAGAGGGAGGCAGAACTCCAGTGGCAGTATAGTAACCCTAGCAAAAAACAAATCAGAAATACACGTTCAGATTTTCCTTCTTTGAGCTAAAACTGTGCAGTAGCCCTTGCATTGAGAACAATAATTGTTGGCTGTAGCTCCTATGAATGTAGCCTCAACGCATGGTAAATACTAAATGGTTAATGTAAGCTGAAAATTAATAACTAATTAATCATTTTCCTAAACCTAAAATTTAGGTAAGAAACTACTTCAGGAGAGATTGAAACTGATTGTCATGTGCTTTTTTGTAAATGGGAACTAAGACTGCCCCCATTATTCAAAGGCATATAGCTGTATGTGTGTCAGGCTCTAATACAGAAAAATAATTTTGTTTCTGGAAGAATACTTTTTATAACAATTTGCTTCTTAGCAAATACATTGTAAGGATGTATTTAAACAGTTCGATTTCCATGGCACCTCAGCAAACAGATAAAGAACTAGCTTCAAATGTTGATGCTATTATTTATTCTGTTAAGTACTTTCACTGGGCAGCATGTCTTCTAGATTCAGTGAGCTCAAAAGAGAAGGCAATTTGGATGGAGGGAAAGGGTACGTCTGGTGTCTTATTTCTGCTCCAAGGGCATATTATTCTCAACAGAATTCCATAAACTGCAGTCCAGGATTGACAAACCTGGTCAGTACTCTAAACTCTCAAAGTCTTCAATCCTTCTTTTCTGTCTTTGTTTCCACCTCTGTACTCACCCTCTAGGTAGCCTCAAACAAGAAAGGGATCCCAAATCCCTTCACTTCCCAGCAGTGCAGTGTTCTGAAAAGTGCACAGCTTTATTGTTCTCAATGCTCCTCGTGAGCACAGCAGCAGGTTGGAATCCTCAAGAGAGGGAGAGTAAAGGAATACCTTGCTTGAAACCCAAACTGGACTTGGCTGTACAGAACTGTGGTAGTTTGGTTCACATACAGGAACAGTTGGTACTTACAGACATCTTTCATGCAAATTTATGAGAGCTTCTGGGAATTATGTACTTCCAGAATGAGGCAGCAGCTGCATGGGGGTGGATGAGACAGGATTAGTGGGCTTGGCTGCCCGGACTTGGACTGAGCCACAGCAGCTTATCTCGGGGTGGTGGGGAGTGCTGTCTCTTTTAAGAGTGTCTGGAAAATAAAAAGGTCAACCTTTTTTGTCTAATTGTTCTTTCCATCAATGCATAATTGTACATATCCTTGCATGCCTATACAACACACACAAATGCTTTTGGTTTTTTATAGAAAATAGTTAAACATTATCCTATTACAGCATTTTTTGTTGGAGGTATTTGAAGTGCTTTATGGATGTAAATTTAAACTGAGTATGTGCATGACTGTGCAGACAGGTAAAGATACTTGGGTGAAAAGGCTAGTCAACATCACTGAAAAATAATTTGTGGTCCTTTTCTCAGCTAAACATGGAATCGGCTGAGGTAGTCAACTCTTACACCCAGTTTTGAGATCCAACTGATTTACAACGGGCCAAATTCTGCATGGAGTTTATCGTCCTGAAAACCGGTGGGACTTGAGATTCATTCAGGCTGCTTGGTGCAGCAGGTCAATAGTCCAGGCAAGAACCTGGCAGTGACCGCTAGAGAGCAACAGTCCCTTCAGTTCTGAGAGCCCACGGAGGGTGAGCACGCAGCTAAGTGCCTTGCTGTTCAATCTGTGGTTCACTACTCCAGGTAAGACCCATACCATGGACCCCAACTTACCAAGCAGAAATGTCAGTCAACTCACAGTTTCATCATGCCGTGTCTGCTGGCCCTGAACAGTTTGAGAGCTGATTTTGACAATGTGTTTCAGATCCAAATCTAATTCTATTTGTTCAAAAGCCTTCCAGTCTTTTATAATATTCATATTATTTTTACAACATTTCTTCCTTTGTTCCAAAGATCAGTGTTTGTAGACTGGGACTCCCCAAGTCTCATTTGTTTGCATAGTTCCTGACTTGTCACAGGACTTTGTGAGGTATTAGCACACATTTTTCTCTGCTGAGATTGTAACTTCAGCATATCCCATTTTGCCACCAGCACTCCCTGGGTGCTCCCCTTGCACCATCTCTTCCTGAGAGCCACAGCAAAGGGTACCTGTAAGAGTGTGGGGGAAAAAAAAATCAAAGAAACCTGCTGACTGCTGCAGAAACAAGGTTTGGATAACAGGGAGATGGGCACAGGGGATGCCATAGAAGTTGAACTCCTAATTTCAGTTGAAAACTGTTTGCAGTTTTGCTTTTGTTTTGGTTGACCTGAAGTCAGAACTCTGCTACTCTGCCTGCATCTGTGCACTGACACGAGGTTTTCCCACTTCATTCCCTTTCAATCTGAGGACTCTCTGTATTACTACAATTACTGAACTGACCGTGCTCTAACAAATTTGTTTGCTTCCACGGAGGAGTTGAGCTTTCCTTTTCAGTCCTGCATCAGGAAAACCTTTACAAAAGAGGGTCCCGATTTAAGAAGTTACTTTCAGCTGTATTCAGCCTGTATCCAACCTTTTCCTTCAAAAGCTCTTTAGGCTGAGCTGACTGCTCAGAGTTTATCTACAGCCCCTGGGGCAGTAACAACTGGGAGATTGCAGAAGGCCCCCAGCCAGGGAAGTACAGTCTGCCCAGACCTCCTGACACCCCCAGCATGTGTCTGCCACTTGTTGAATTACCCCAGGGCTACTGAAGGCAGTACTACAGTCACCCCTGTCCATTAAGCTTTGCTGTCCCATTGTTCAGAGTTGAGAAAGACACCTTTCATAGCTAATGTGTAACATACTATTCCAATTACTTTTTTATATACAGCAGTTGCTGTTAGGCTTAGTGATACTGTGACCAAAAGGACAAGAGTTTTTTTTGGGACTAGTGCACTTCACTTTTCAGACACATCTGCTGTGACCCACACCTGCACCTAAGCTGAAACAGTGGGCTGCTCCTCCATCTTTTGTTTCATCTCCAGCTGACCTTCAGCACTTTTTGTCTTAAAAATTTACAACATATCTGGACTGGTCAGTGTGGGCAATCATGGCAACTAAGAGTACTGAAAGAAAACTGTGGTTTTTAACTCTCCAAATTGTGTTATCTCCCTCTAGTGATGTCTTTTGTTTGGGTACACATTGCACTGGCACTCTGACCTACCCATCTCTTGTAGGGTGTTATTTTGGCTTATCTCTAAAGACTACACTGTTGCCAAGAACTTTGAGCTCCTTGGTTTTAAAATTTCTGGTTTTTTTCTCTAAATCTTTCTTTTAAAAAAAATTATGCATATTAGCAAGCTATCGGAGTTAATAAAATCCTACCCTCCCAATTTTATATGGTCATTTCCAAAAGTCACAAAGTATCTGAATTGTAGTAAAAACTCTTAGTACTAACAGCTACTGAATCTTAACTTTCCTTGTTTCTTCTGGCTGAGCTGATTTACTCTTAAATAACAAATATGAGGCATTGTACCTTGTGTACCTCCATTTTTTGATACTGTAAAATGGTTGACTTACTGTCAGTTGCACTGAGCTCTGAACAGCACTCACGATGAGTATCTGATTTTATTTGGCCAAGAGAAGTGCCCAGCTCTTCAGTCTGACACAAGGAATGCTTTTTGAGAAAAACAACAGACTGAAGTGGGTCTCAGTGACTCTGAGAGAAGTGGAAAGATGTATGAAATGACACATTAGTGAACTTTGAAACAACTCAGAGAATCATAGCAGAGGACTCTACGTACTTTAGACCTGATACTTGCTTTGCAAACACGTTCTGCTCACAGGAAGATACCACTCTTTCATGTACTCCTGGTTTTAGTGGTCAAAGAAGAGACCACTGAGCAGAGGCTTCAGTTCTCAATTACTCTCTTTCCAAATGCTGGACCATCTTCCATATTATGTTAGAACTACTTCAGACTGTTATGTGGCCCAGGCTCTAGGCCTGCTCCATTTCCCTTGCAGTCTATCGTTCAAGCTGCCTGATTAAATGAAGTTATGTCTTTTCTGTATGTACTCCCTTAACTTCTAATATATGTTGTCCTTTATACCATTCAAAATATTCCTTTTCCTCTTCTGAATTCAAGACCTCTGATTTATCAGAATATACAGCACGTACAACTTCAATTTCACAGTGAAAATGTGGATATGCTGTTTCATCTTAACATTTATTTAAATTTTCATGTAGTTTAAACAAAAAAATTGACATCCCGTTCAACTGATATAAAGAAAAAAAAAATAAACCACTTCTACGAAGTTAGCCAGTGTAAAGACTTACTTATTTTACAAAATAAGAAGGTAGGAACATGTTACAAAATCATAATTAAACCAATCAATGTCAATAGTGCAAAGAATAAATTGCAAGTATGAAAGAGAGAGGGAAGGAGGGTAGGACGGATGGAAGGGTGGATGGTTGAATGAGTGAGGGGTGGCTGGCTGACTGAACAAAACAGGAACATTAGGAAGAGCTATGCATGTTATCACACAAAATTTTGTATCTTACACATGTCATAATGTAGATTTAACTTCTGGCAGAAGTGGGTAAGTACTTCATTAAGTGATCTCTGTGTGCTGTAAATTCTTGTGCTGGTCAGTTCCAGAGATTAATACAGCTATGCACACGAGCTGCTATGAGTCACTGAAAGAAATTTTTCACCAACTGGAATGAAGGTGACCTATCAAGGACTTGATTAGTGCACTGAAGGGCCAAGGAAATTACTGAGAATTTTATGCAAGCAAAAGAGCAAGCATCTCCAGGCTGAACTTCATACACCTTTTCCACTTGCTTTCATGCTCTTTTGCATGCAACTGCTGTCTGTGCTGGGAGGTGACTGTTCAAGAGGGAGTTTTAGCAGCTACTAAATAATGTGAACAGAAGTTGGACATCCTATCAAGTAACTGTCAGCCAGCAACCCACCAGAGAAGGAAGATTATTTCTGCAGTGTTTATAATGATACTGCTATATCTGACTCCTTCATAGGATGACTAAATTTAAATCTAAATAAAAGAACAAAAATAACATCAGTCAATTTTAGTATTTCTCAGATGAATTCACCCATTTTCCTTTTCTAGCAGAGTGTCCATAGTTAATAAATGTAAGAGACATTAACTAAAATAACCTCAGCTGCCTGGAGATATTGTTCATCTTTATCCCTTGTGATCAAAGACACTTCATGTTTCTAGGCAAAATTCCATACAACACCTCAAGTCTTACCACAGTACAAATATGAAAACCCTAATGAGAAATAGAAAGAGAACTGAAAGTGGGAATCACTTCAGGGAGTAAAGGTATGCTTAGCTTGAAGGCACATTTCCTGCACAGAGTGTTTGAGTACTACAAAGCTTTCAAATATACCAAAGGACAGTGATTACATCTTTCTCAAGAGAAGCAGTAATCTGAAACTAGTCAGAGAGATTCTTCTGCATAATTTAAAAAAAAAAAAAAAAAATCAAATCCCCACTACAGGCACTGCTTGTATCTAAATAATTTCTGCTACTTTCAAACTCACAAACTTCTCAGATCTTTTCCCTTCACTCCAGTCAACAGTCTGTTCAAATTACTACTATACTCACATGGGTGAAGAGTATATGCACATAAAGTACATATATGACAGTGTGTAACACTGAAAAATTGGCACTATCTAATCAATAAAAACCAGTGGAGACCTCAGTAAGGGCACTTAGGATCCCAGTGTTCAAATTCTCAATGCTTGCAATGGTGCTGGACTGAAAAAATAATTCAGCTGAGACACCTGGTGACATCAATAATAGACTTCTTAAAGATTTTGGTTATTAGCACTCTTTTGAAAAATCAAAGTACTTAGTCCAGTCCTTAGGAAATAAAGAAATAAGATCTTTCGAGATTCTGGCTGAGGTATTCATCCTTAACTCTTGAAAATTCAGTGGCAGGTACATCTAAAAATCTCTCCAGAGATAAGAATAAAGTAGATTTCATGTAAACCACAACACTTATCCAATTTTGCCTGCATAAATTCATGATGACTGGAAGAAATAGTTCTGTGTACAACTACATGAGAAAGATGAGTCAGATTTTTCATTCATTGATTCTGAAATAAAAAAAAAAAAAATCAGTGATGAAGTGGTACAGAAGTTAAATAAATCCATAAAGCTCCAGTAAGTTTATCTTTCAGTTACTGGAACATAGAATGTTCTGTGGCACAAGTATGATAGAGGCTGAATAGTTTAACAAGTCAACATATGATGATTCAATTCACCAATTCAACAGGTGATGGAAAATTATATTCCTTTTATTTTCTCTCCTCTTGAGGTGTACAAAATAACTTTGCTAACTTGTATTACTTATTTGTGTTTTCATGAGCTGAGGGGCAAAAAAATCAGACACTGAGCCTGCAGGTCAGAGTAGAAAATCTCCATTTCTTTTACAAAACATCTCAGCACTGCTTCAGCTTGGTTTTTTTTTTATTTCTTGATGGTGGGATTTCAGAAACTGTACATTAGGAGCTGCAGTGAAAAGCAGGAAGACCACCCAGAAATTCTATGACTGCCTTTGAACAGGAGTGAATTTTGTAGAGGAGTTGCCATGCAACTTATCACAGCCAGCCTGTGACAGAGCTGAGGATCAGTCACAAATTCAGCCCTGTCCTCCCAGATATTTCACAACCTATACAAGTTATCATTAATAATATCAGAAATTTTAATCCCTTGATCTCAAAATTCTTAATGAAAGTTAATAGCATTCTTCCATTTAGAGAGATGTTGCAAATGCTTAGTATTAACTGGTGCGCTCCAAGGAGCATCCTGGGCCCAGAAGGGCTACCTACAGTGGAGTATTACAGGCTTGTCAGTAAGTCCTAGAAGGATTGAGACTTTACATATTTACAGTGGTGTACCTGTCTAAGTATGTGTCACTAGGGTGATGCAGGCTTGAAATGTAGGTGCATATAAAAAAGGCATTTAAAAGTTCCCTACAATTTATTTTAAATTCTACCACTACCAGTTTCTGACTCAATGAAATTAATGTCATTATTTATTTGTGATTTTAACATTGTAGTAATTTTTATAGGAGTCACAGTGAAAGTGGTAAATCAAGAGTGTATTAATTTTTTATATTAAATGTAAAATGAAATAAATTTATAAAAAAGTTTTCATTTTAATTCATTATGATTTTAAATTACATTGCCGAAGTTTTCCAAATGTGTATTTTATAGTCAGTAGTAACCTTTCAAAAGATAAATGATTTAATAAATTACTTACTTTACATTTAACATTACGAAACAAAATATTACACAAGTCATAGAAACAACTAAAAATGGGTACTTTTAACACTGTTTTCTCTGAAAATATGCGTGAATGAGTGATTTATATCTTCTGCACTTTTATTTAGAAAGAGGCTTTAAGACTTGCTATTACTTCCAGCTAAGTGGGGATAAAAAATCTCATGATAGAAGCTTGTTAATTTTTGGAAAGAGATTTTGGGGCCCAGTTAATGGGAGTATTATAAATATACAAGTTACTTATATTGTAGGTTCAAGATAGAACATGAAAGTAATATTGTGTTGGACAGACTTCCAAGGATTTTCAGGAAAGCAAACAACATTTTCTGTTAAAGTAATTGTGTTCTGACATTTTCAATAAACACCCATTTTACCCATCCAAGTAAACATACAAAAAACCCCCAAACCCAAAACTAAACCCCCATGTTTTCCCTTAAATATCTTTCTAGGCAGGAATGATCTAATCTTAGCAAAGTCCCTCTGGTACCTCCACTATTGTAACACACATTCCCTATTACTAGCAGCCATGACCATGTTCAGTCAAGATACCAGAACGGCTCAGACTACAAACTAAAAATTGTAAGAAATTGCAGAGGCTTTCTTGTAACTTGTGCAAACCCCGTGAAAACATGCACAGTGACACGTCACTCAAGGGATGAGACAGGAAGGGCTGAACAGAGGGACAGCTCTGTGATCAGCTGTCCTGTCTGTAGTTCATCTACTTCAACACACAGACCATTCTCTTTGTTTAAGATGCAGAGTGTGTTGAGTCTTCAGAATGATGTTCAGGGTTTTCACTCTGTGGACCATTTCAGAAAGGAGATTTTATATAATTTTTCACTTGATCCTCCCTGAATTTTATTTGGCAGTTCAGAAGGAAGCAATTCAGTCAAAGCCAAACCAAAAGGCATTGAAAACAAAATGCCTAATGTGGGAGAGCAAGATTGTGAGATAAAGGTTGTTTTCTGGTGTGGCTGAGATGGTTGCCAGACCATACTTGAGTGCACAACCTAAATGGTGAAAAGGCAGAAAAGGCAGGCTTGACTGTACAACTGTACTTGTTCCATCAAAAGCCTGTGGATCCCCTCCAAACAAACCCTGACCACATTCTTTTCAAAGTATGGATCATCAGAAGGAGAAAAAAATTATACTCTTCAGAGCATTATTTTAAAGGTAGCAGTCCCTAATTTTTTAAAAGAAAAATACCCAAGCCCTGCAAGTAATTTCTTCCAGGTCTGTTAATTTGACCACCCCTCCAGGAACTTGCAGATCGATCTTCTTTTACTGTGTAGCACATTCATTGACATCTGCAGTACTTTCTGCCTTCAGATCCTCATTCAAGCTTTTTTTCTGCTCTATTTCGACCTGGCAGAAGAAAAAGAGGAAGAAAATTTGTAATGAGAAAGGAAAACAAAATATTCACAAATCTTCCTCAGTGGTGTTTCTTGTGTTCAGGCAAAGAAACTCTTGGTGACCTGAGAGGGTTGAGTGGAAAAATAGACTGAGGGTCAGGGAAAATTGGATTTTATTTACTATAAGGATTTTCAGTCTAATCTAAGCAGTTCTACAATTCAGCAGTGTCGTGAAATAATTTCCAGAAGACATAATGTCATGCAGAGAACTCACATGACTTTATATTCATTACTATTCCCAGTTGTACTCTGAATACAAGCTCAGAACCAAATCTGCAGACAACACGTGGCTTCCTACATGACAGCAGAAAATCAGCCTTAATTAAAAATTCTGAGAAGACTGATGTATAAAGCGAAGAGATTTTTTTAAATGATCTTGAGTTTGAAGGGACCCATAAAGATCATCAAATCCAACTCCCTGCTTCTTGAAGCAGTGCCTAACACTACCCCAAATCTCAGCACACTCCCTGCTGTCCTCAGGCTCAGAGGTGCTTTGGCCCACAGATACCAGTTTGGATTGGGACAGGGCCAAGGGAATCTATGTTTGGGTTCTGAATTTCCTCATCTCCAAAAACTTGGGAATAATCCAATGTTTTAATTCTTAAAAGGGATACTTAAGATCAAATACCATCTCTAGGGGATTTAAGAAACTACTAAAAATATTATTACAATTACCAGTAAAAATATTAGCCATGAGAATCTTTTCAGAATCTCTTTATCATTGCTCTCAAAGAAGGCAAGGTAGGATGCCAAATTCTCTGCGGAGTATTCAGCTAACATGCAAATTTACTGAGATATTTTGGCAGGTATATACATAGTGCACTTTCCTATCTGCTCCTCTCCTTAGGGCAGACAGAAGAAAAAAGTATTTAAGCAGAGGAATACTGCAATTCTTCTGTCTGCAGTAGGACTCCCACGGCAGCACTCCCACTAGGGAAGAGCAGCAGAACTCCCTGTTCAAACTCTCCATATCAGCTAATCTCCAGGAGTTGGCTGTGTGCACGCTCTTCCACAGGCAACTGCAAGCAAATCTATTTCATCTTTGCTGAGATAATCCACTGCTTATCTGCCATGAATCAATAGCTGCACATGGGTAGCTACTGCACACAGCCAGGCATGAGCCAAATTCCCACGTCTACTGTCCACGGTATTTTATTTGTCTGCCCATACTTTTCAAGACAATGAAGCATGCAAAGTAACCATGGTGATTAGCACTGCTCAGCTTTACCTTGTAACTGTAGTGTGCTGAATAGTTGACCCACTTCCTGACATCGGTCTTGTCCTCGACAGAGATGGAGCGAACAGTGGCTTTGGACGCAGAAGTGGTGGGCATGTCAAATTCCACATCTACATAGCGGACAAAACTGGAAGGCACTTCCCGGTCAGAGCCAAGCTCTAGGTGACAGAAAAAGCAGTGAGGATGGCCAGAAGCTGGAAAAAGAGAGTAAACAGTCATGAGAGTTGTGTCAGATGAATTAAAACACAACGTCAAGGAGAAAGCAGCATCATGAGGCTGCAGGAAACTGAGATTCTCCCTAGGTGAATTAGTTCATAGCAAGTGTCTTACCTGCTTCAATGGCTAAATTTACCAAAGGAATTAAACAAAATGCAAAAAGGATTGCTAAAGACTCTATTTTGCTTTTAGTGGGTGAAAATATAAGAAGTAAATCAAGCACAGTAGGTGAAAGTATTTGTCCTCTTGATTCCCTCAGTGTCTTTCACATGCTAAGTACATTGTGGCACATTCTTCTGAAATGCTGCGAAATGACAGTAAGAAAAGAAGGAATTTGGAAATATTTGATGTTTATTTGAAATTGCTATCCCCCTTTTTAACAGAAGAAAATGTACTGGATAAGGTTAAATAACTTTCTCATGTTCAAAATGCAAATTTGTGCAAAACTTCGGAAAAACCACTTATTCCTCACTGGAACCCATGACAAGGTGGCTAGTCATTAAGGGTGGCAAGGAGAGGAGGTAATGTTTAGCTCTGCCATATGTAAATAACCCTTATTCTTCTTTCTTCTTTGTTTTCCTGGACAGCAATGATGTTTAAAAATTAAAGCAGGGACTTCTAGTCAAACTAAGTCGGCTTTTTCTCTGACTGCTGCCAACTCCTTAAGCTCTTGAGCAAGTAATTTAATGTCTCTGCCTCAGTTTCTATTTGCAAAATGAGGATGAAAGCCTTCACAGCCACAGAGAGCTTTCTGATTGAAAGGATCCCATTATCTATGCATGTGTAAATGAATGTATAAGTAAATGAATGGAATCTTTGCCTGCCTTTATTATAGGCTTTAGGGTTCCTGAACACTTGTTCACTAAGAAAGTTCTTCTCTGTGCAGGTCAGCAAGGTGTGCAGGTCAACAGGACAGAGATAAGGAAGGAAGACAAAGTAAAGAGAACTGGGTGGAGAAAGACCACAAGCTCCCACTGGAATACACCTGCTTAGCCCAAAGTCAGCCTTCTTAAACTGAAGCCTGAAAAGCAAGATGCAGGATTGGGAAGTATGACTTGTCTCAATAGAATGAAATAAGCAGTCTCTAGAGGGCTTAGGCATTGCAACATCCCACTTGACTTCTGAAATAGAACTGGAAAAAAAATTCTGCTTGGTATAAGTCTGGGTAAGAACTTCATCTAGAGTCAGCCTCATATTTCAAAATGGTCTAGCCAAAGTTCCCTCGCCACTGGAAGGTTTGTAAAATAATGTGTGTGCAGCAAATCCAGTGAGAGGCTGTGCAGTTCAGCAGAGACCAAGAATATGCAGCACCATAGCTGGAGACAAGTTATGGATGAATGGGTGCAATTATCAAGCAGATATAGAAGCTCAAGTTCTTGCAAGCATTAAGAATACATCCACTTTTTATCAGGATTAATTATCCCAAGCAGAGTACTGACTAATTTGCCCTGGTTCTAGAGCAAGCCAGGATCTCTGTTTGACAGCCCTTCCTGGCTTTTTATACATGGACATTCTTTTTCTGGATCAAGAGCTGTGGTACACAGCAGGCCTTCCTGGTGGTCCTGCCCACCACAGGAGAGCAGCAGCCCCAGGAGCTCTCAGGGAGACCACCATGTCCTCCAGCACTGCAGTGCTTTTGCTTCTGGCCAGTTCTTGAGTGTGGCTGTGGTGAGCACAGCCACAGTAGCAGCACAGTTCAGGATCTGACACGGGGCCCCTGGTGACACAGCACTGCTCTCTGGCATTTCTTTATGAAGATGCCTAAAACTGGCTCCAAAAATCTGGGTTCAGCACTCAGTACTGGCAACCAACCCCCAGTCTCAGGCTCCCCCATCCCTTCATATCTCTTTCCTCATATGGAACCACTTCCAGCAGACTCCTCATTGTAATCCTTCCTGCTCATCTGCTTTGATATGCTTTTCCTCTCTAGTCTGCTGTGGGTTGCTCCCTCCTCCAGACTGGAGAATGCCAGCAGCCCAGGAGGGGTGGCTCTGTTCCCTGGTGCAGCCCACATCCACAGCTGCGGAACGTTCAGCTTGTGCTGCGACACTCCTGAGCGGCACGTGCTCAGCTGCTTTTGGGGTGGATGTGTGTGAAGGTATCACTGGGAAGTGTTCAACTGGGCTTGAGCACACTGCAGGCCAGGTGCTTTGGAGAGCTGAACTTTTCAACTCTTCATAATTTCAACTGGACTCTTGTCCAGTTTCCATAATGGACCCTTGTCCATAATTTCAACACCCCCCCCCATCCCCCCAATTGCATAAAAATTCTGGAAGTTATTAATTTAAACCAGCTCAGTGTGGTAGATAACAAGGTGAACAGATTAAGAAAGCAACTCCACCACTGAAGCTACTGCAAAATTACCTTGCCCATGAATAGTAGTGAATGAATACTGTCCTGGGCATGAGGCTCACAAGGCACCACCTCTATAGACCGTTCAACAGGCTCATTCAGAGCTCTTTCTCTAATGAACAGGTACTCTTATTAGTAAAATCAGGAGGAATCAACACACTGCTTTTGTTTTGCACCTCTTGTTTCCTTGAGCTCCTACCAGTTTGTTCTGACAATCAAGGATCTGATAATTAATATATATGCAAGTGTAACTGTGATTGGAGAGAATCTGTTCCAAATGACTCATGACACTCCAAATGTCCCAACATGTTTGGATTAAAAGATATAATCTCTTCAGAAGCTATTCCAGGCAACATGCCTGGGATCCACAGCCTAGCTAGAGAAAGTTCAAATCCAGATCCAAGGCTCTGCATAGATGTTACATCCCTGCTTCACAGATTCAGCAATGTGCTCAGTAGAATCCAGTCCCAATTTTTTTCCTTAGGTCAAATCATAGTCAGAGTATGCACTGTCCTTCACTTGTCACATGCTTTTCAATGTTCAGTCATAAGCAGATACTTTCTACAATATAATACAGACAGTGCTGATAACACTGTCTCCTAGAGTGAGAGTGCAAAGGGCCCATCCCATTAGTAAGCAGAGAAAGAAAAAATTTAGATAAGAGTGCAAAGCTGCTGAAATAATTCTCAACAATCTGGGAACTTAGGACGTTACAACCCTCATACAAGCAGTGAGTTATGGCAGGGACACGCTCTCATGGGGACGGCAGGTTTGGGGGTCATGCTCCTCACCTTTACACAGAGACTGCACCAGTCCACATTCAGGGAATGGAGTGAAGCACAAGAGGTTCAGCTGGCTATCTGGAGACCTCTGGAGTTCTGGGATTGTGTTTGCAAGGGACTGTGTGTCACAGCACCCACTGTGGATGAACAGAAAGTCCCAAAATGTGTGCCCACCTACATACTCCTGTGAGCATGTCTGGCAGACAGGCACATGTGCTGGAGCACACATGCAATGTATATGCCCCAAGTGCTGTGGACCTGTTGTGTGGCCTCTGGAAGCAGGTGGAGCTGCAGGCTGTGGCAGCACTTCCCTCGATCCCAATGTGATGCCACTACTCCTCACCTGCTTTGAAGTCCCAGCCATCAAAGCAGTTCATTACCAGGCTAGATATTTATGGAAGACCCAGAGTGCTCTTAAGGGTGAGTAACAGGTATCACAGTAAGAGAGCATAAAGTGTGAGTCAGTGGACTCATAGTTTTGTGTTTAGTGCTTGAGAACTGCATCATTTATGACAACTTTGCAAATACATGAAGTTGGGTTATTATATGACTTGTGGACGGGCCTGGATACAGCCAAATGTGCACGAGGCTGGTAGTTAGATCCCACATGACTATCACTTGGACAAAAGCATATGTTGTCCATCAGGCAAATCTAAGAGGGAGTGGGAATGAATGCTTCTGAGTACCACTTAATATACCTCTGTGTTTGCCATATACTTTGAGAAAGGAGAACCATGGGATGAAGTACCACCAATAAACAGAAATAGTCCCTGAAGGGCAAGGTCGTATTTAAACTACTTGGCTTGCCCTGTCATCACTTTGGGATTCCCTCCCTCTCACATACCTCATGTGTCTTAGCCAAGACAGTGCTTCCAAGGCTCTTCCTTTCCCTGAAATAACATCTGATCTGACCGGAGGGGTGAGGACACTCTCTTCCTCTCAGGATGTAAACAAATACCAAGTGCCCTGTGTTTTGCATGATGACACTGATGGATAGATGCTCTGTGGCAGGGGTCCAACAGCAGCAACAAATCTGTAATGTATTTCCTTCCCCCTGTCACAGTGTATATACAATAAAGAGTCACCATGGGAAAGAAGGAAACAAGAGGCACAGATCAGTATCTCCCTCAGAGTAGCAATGAGTAAGGCAGCACCACCTTGCAGGAGGCAGTAGAGACAGGGGTTTTGCCTCTTCTCCTGGTTTACTACTGGCATGTTCTGTGATTGTGTTAAAGTCTGAGAGCTTTGGTTTCCTCAGCTGTGATGTCTGTATGGTACACTGAGATCTTTGGAGAGAAGATACCACAGAAGGCCCAATTTCACAGCGTCTCATTCCCAGAGCCCGTGCAGATGGCATATTGAGATTTTCTTCACAAGCATGTTATTGCTCATAAACAGCCTGGGGTGAATTTTTCATTGCTGTATTTCTCTCAAGTTTCCAAGCTCTGTCTTCTTCCACCTCAGTTTACAGCAAACCTGGAGCCTTCCCTTTCGTCAGTGATATCCCTCCCAATTTGTAATCCATAGTGTAAACTAATGTCCTTGGGCTGAAACATGACCCAAAAGATTAGGACACTTGGATCACTGTTTTGCTGACATTATAACTCAAACTCAGGAAAAACATACAGAGAGTGCCAAATCTGGTACCACAATGAACTTTCCTTTAGGGAACACTGAAACTCTCCCAGTGCCCAGATGCATTACTACAGCGTTAATACCGAAAAGTCCATCTAATTTGTAAAATTCTAGATCAGATACGTCAAGAAGTAGAATTCACTATAACTAAGAATAAACCTGAGTTGTCCAGCTTTATTGTGCACCGTAGATGACAGGCAGCAAATAGAATGACTAGCAGAAATGGCCAAAGGGAACAGTAGCTTGCCTACATCATTTTCATGTTTAATTATGACCATGTTACTAGAAATATAAAGAGTTGGGATAGAAATACAAAGTGGGTTTCATGTTGGTATTCTCTCTTCCGGTTTAAGCTGTAATTCCCTATCTGCACTGATCACAGAAATATAGCCACAAAATGGTGTTTGGAAATATCTTTTTTTTTTTTTTTTTTTTTTTTTTTTTTTTTTTTTGTGGTTGAGCAATGTCTTCTGTTCTCTTACAATCCCCATTTCAGATAATTCAGAGGCATTAACTGTGGCATATGCATTGAAATATGTAGCACAGGCCCAGTATGCTTGGAAAAGATATCACATGTGCTGGAGCTACAGCAATATATCTGATCCTGTCATTCAGTCCCATAGCATAGAATCTTGCTTTTGCAAGTTGCATGAAAAAGCCCCGACTCCAAGCACAGTACTGAGCACACAGATATTTGATGCTTAGGTTTCATAATCAGAGAATCACAGAACCACTTATTGGAAAATATCTTTTGGATTATCAAGTCCAACCATTAACCTAGCATGAATCTAGTCTACCACTAAACCACCTCCCTGAGTACTAACTTTTTTAAATACCTCCAAGAAGAGACAGAACACATATTTTTGCATCTAGAAAACCTAAAACTGTTTTTATCATTAGCTATATTTGTAGTATACATAAAACTATTACAATGAAGGGTCAGACAAATACTTCATGCAACTAACTTATGCCCTTTGGTATACTACAGAGGATGATCTATCTCTCACCATTTAAACTCAGTATTTCTTACCTTTCAAAATACGTAACTTGTTTTATTTTATTCCTGCAGAGATGGTATATGCCACTCACCTGAGTTTTTGTCAGGCAGTCGGTTTATCCTCCATACAATGGAATTAAAGGCATGTTCGTATTTGGCAGTTCCCAAAGTTACTCTCATTACTGGCTCAGAACCAGACAGACTGGTTGATCCAAAAGTGGCTCCCTTGTTCACCTTGGCTTTCAAAGATTTCTCCCCCAGGACACTCTCCCTGCGGAAGTTCTTCACCCACTCACTTGGCACAGGGTAGCGGATCATCACGTTTTCACAAGGGACCTGAGTTAAAGGGTCATGGTTGGAAGAGAACCCCGTGGACATCATCAGCCAGCTCTGCACCTCCACCTCAGCACCATTGATGCTGGCAGCTGTCCTCAGAGTAAAAGGCAAAGTTTTCTCAGCAAAGACAGTCCTGAATCTCATCAGTTCAAACCGACAGGCATCCAAGGGGTTGAACAGGATAATACGGGAGTTATTAAACACATCCTCATCCACACATGAATGGAAGCGGCAGCTGAATAATTTAATCCACTTAGTGGTAGTAGTGGGCATAATATCCTGCCTTGCAACTATTTCATTCCCTTTGATCAGGATATCATTAAGGCCCAGTCTGCATTCTGCCAGGCCAGAAAGGAAGCTGAGAACATAGATATGAGTCAGCACACTGTGCTGGAGAATCGCGCTATCTCCCTTGGCCAAGATGCCATGAAACTCATCCCTGACATCCACAGTGATTTCTTCTTCTTGATAATTCAGTCCCACTGTGCTCAGATCTGTTGATGAAGCTGGCAAGTTCATCAGTGTGTCTTGCACAGCAGTGATGAAGCTAAGGAAGTCTTCATAATCTGTAGTCCCAAGCTTGATAATTTGCTCTCTCTCCGCAGTGTGTGCAATGGCTGGTTTAGGCTGATACTTCTTTTTCTCCTTGTA
Source organism: Haemorhous mexicanus (assembly GCF_027477595.1). Classification (NCBI taxonomy): domain Eukaryota; kingdom Metazoa; phylum Chordata; class Aves; order Passeriformes; family Fringillidae; genus Haemorhous; species Haemorhous mexicanus. Next base: position 45,781,976 of record NC_082346.1, read on the forward strand.
TGTTGTGCGATCCAGTCGCACGCTGTGTATCCTTCCATTCTCATCATAGTTCTGCAGCTTGCGCTCTGAAATCTCATGATTGATTTCAAGTTTGAGCTCCCGAAAAGGCTTCTCTAGTCCCTTCTCATAAAAAAGCTGTATACATCCACTGTTAGTCAGCTTAACGTATATTGGTCCCCAGTGCCTCGATGACATAATGTTCTTCTTCTCTGGGATCCTCAGCATCATTGGCCATCCATCCTTTGGCTGAGCTGGTGCCAGGTTAAATAAAGCTGCATCCAGATCATATGGCATCATGGGGTCATCATCAGGCAAGGTAGGACTGCTCACACCATCTGGGTCTCCGATCTGGAGCTGTTTGAGCTGCTCTACAGCATCTGTGTGCGTTACAGTTTTGTTTGCCTTATGGAAACTGACGGTATCAGGCTCTTGATGGAGAATAATGAGAGAGTCTCTTTGGCTTTTGCCTGGAGCACTGGAGACAGAAGAGCTTTTGGAACGCCTCTCTTGTTCCTCAAAGAATGAGCTGAATGGATTGATGGGCGAGGGTTGGACATCTCGAAGAGATTCATCCAGAAAGGGATTAGTAGCACTCCACGGTGGTGTTTCAACAGAAGGCAGCTTGGTTAAAGAAGAGAGATCTAGTTTTTGAATTTTGGAGAGGTCTCCCAATGTACTTTTAGGACGTTCTCTTTTCTTTAAAGACGTAGTGAGATTAAAGTTAACATCTGGAGCCTGTGTTTCTGCAGGTGGGGTATCTGTTTGCAAGGGAGAAAGGCTCTGTGGTGCAAAACTGACTTCATTGTCATCAAAAGTCACCCAGCTGGGAAAGCGAACTGTGGTTGGGGTAGATGAATGGCCATTCATGGAGGTGTTCAGCTGCCAATTGACAGCCTCCATTTCTATCTCTTCATCTTCCTGGAGAGACGAGGAGTTGTCTTTAAAAAAAGAGGGGAGGGGAAGAAATTTCAGCTAATTATTCTGGAATTACTTAGTTCACTCCTTAAAAAAACCCTCAGAGTCTGCACACTCAAGGAAGGCCTATTCATATCCTGAGCAAGAATAAGATAGTCAAAAGACTTGGCTAAAATGCTGAGGAGTCTGACAAGAATTAATTAAAAGATACACAGTTGAACACAGAAAAGAAATCCAGAAAGACATATTAAAGGAATGACAGCAATGATTGTACTGATCTCATCCCAACATAATGACCTAAAGGAGAAACCCCATGTCACGGTGATTTTTTAAAATTTCCCTCTCTAAACTTTCAGGATGCATTTCTTCTCTACAGTTATCTTCTATTATTTGCCTGGAATGTTCCCTCAGCCTTGTTACAATTTTCCTCCCTTTTCTGTCCCTATACCCTTTGCTCCAGAGAATAATCCGGTAAGAAGAGGAATGAACATTGAGGAAGAGCACTTCTGCAATCTGTCCCCATGTACTTGTCTGCACATTTGTCATTACCACAAAGCACATGGGGTATGGTGATGGAACTACAAAAGGTGCCCAGGTGTGATTTTTCCTCAGGATGTGTTCAGCAAAGAGAGTCTTTATCATACCCAGTGTGCAAGACTCTGACAGTCCTTGGATGTCTCTGAAACATCTCTTGGAGAAGCTGTGATCTAGGGATATATGTTAGGATAAGGAAAAACATGGTTTTTACTTGTGTTGTGGAAGCTGCCCTCATCCTCTCTCAGGACAGGGCACCTTTGAATGCTATTTTCCTAGTCCCAGGATCTGCCAAGACACTTCCTAGAAAACCGTATCACAGTGCGCTATTTCAGTCCCAACTCTTCCCAGGATTGTTGTAGTGGTAATAAGGTGTTTTCCAAAACAAGCACAAATTCTCAGTGTTAAGAAATGTAATGATTTTATTCCCATTTTCTTCCTACTGAGGTAATGAATCAGAATGTTCCAATAATAAGCAGCCAGCATGAAATTATACTCTGTAACTGCACCATGTTTGTTTTACATGATACAGCAGTGCTGGCATTTGTGCTTTTTGCTTCTCCCAGACATCCCATGTTTTATACATATCACTATTCTTCAGTACAAGCAAGAAGTAAATGTAAAATGTAGCACTGTTGTATAGCTGTACACCTGTGATTTGAGCATAATTTACAGCAACAACACCACCAAACTATTTAAAGTCATTATTTAAATTGCCACTAGTTCCCAAAAAAAGATGAGCTTGATTTCCATTCTGCCTCAACCATAACAGACAATTTGAATTTTTATTTCAGCTACTATTAAGAATATGAAATAGGGAATAATCATGCTAGCCGAAGTGCTGCCATGAGCTCATTATAATGTCTTGGCTAACTTGATATTCTGGCCCTCTCATTCCAACAATATGTAAGTTTACCCAACCTTCTGATCTAACGACAAAACACACCAACCAAGTTCTAAAGGTTATTACAATTAAGAATTATATATGAAGGTGAATGACACCAATTTATTTTTCAAGCCACAGCAATAGAAAGCAATAAGAACAGACAGCTTTTACAGACTACCCATGCACTGCAAAGTGTCTATTAAAGAAGTGCCACTGTCTCAGTTTCTCAGATTTTCTTCTCTACGCTGCTATCTCACTCCCAGCTTTGCACAGCGCCTGTCTGTAGCCCCTGCTACTGGTCACATCACAAGGCGCAGTGGTGGATCCCTTATTTGCTAAATATTGCCACAAGGCTATAAACAGATTTGGGGACGGGAAACAACAATCCAACTGACTATTATCCACAATCATATACTGAGTAAGAAAGTAATAAAGAACCCATAGAGAGTAATCTGATATTATTCCGATCCTCAGTCCACACCAATATGTTGCCTATGCTGTCTCACGTCTTTCCTGGACTTTGGTCATCCAGCACGTAGCACCTTGAAACAAAGGTCTTATGGTATTTCCAGGAAAACATTCCTTGTTTCATTTAGGACTTCTAAAATTCCAATGTTTATAAGGTCTGGGTTGCTTAAGAGCAGACCGCCTCTTCTCTGCCTGCAATTTTAATTTCCTTGTGACAAGGAAAGAAAGCTTTGGTTCTCTTTAATGTATCATATTTTCATTTTTCTATTTGGCTAAATCACGACTACTTTGGCCAAAACCATCAGGTAGTACCATCAGGTACTTTGTGCCTGGGGGAAAGGCAGCCATCCAACTGCTAAAGGACATTGATACTGCAAGGTGTGATCAAAACTGTGTCATGAAGTACGAAGAAGACCTGAGGGTATTACATACCTTTGAAAAAAGAAAGGCAGATAACAACATTCAGAATTGGACCTGAACAAATGCCTGAAATTTCAAATTTCTGAGTACTCATCTATTTTACCTCTTGAGAGAAATCAGCTCAGAGCTTCATGGTGTGACTGCTCCTGTTACCTGAATATATTAACTTACATATAATTCAGATAAGTCTTTGAACTTTAGTCTGTAGTAAAGATATACCCTTAACGTGTCACACCTTCCAAAGGGGTCCTGACTTCCCTGAGGTAGTCTACACCAGTCCCTTAGACAAAGCAAGCACTGCTAAGATTTCTGTTGGCCTAGCTGTATCTCTTCTAGGGCTCTTTACATAAAGTCCACCAGACACTGGTATACAGACTTGGTCTTTAAAGATCAGCCAGGTCATGAGGATGCCAGCAACAAAACCTGTGGTGTATGTATAAGCAATTATAGAAAAGCAGAAAACGCAGATAGACAGAATCTGGAAGAAATCAAGGACCAAGCTGCTGTGCAGTTATGTCTCCATGACAAAGGTTATACTTCCACAGAGCTTCCATGACAACCATATCTGGTCATTTTCTTGCTTTTCCATATTCAAGTCAATACAACTGTGTCTGCGCACAGTTTTTGGGCCGGTCTGTTGTGTTTCTGATCTTACCAAGAGAGATGGTGTAATTTAAAAGATGCGAGTGAGGGGGCCGTCACTCTGAAGTGATACAACTGAACTCCTACTTCCAGCCTTGACACCAACCTCGTCTGTGGCTCTGGGAATATCCCATCACATCACATCACAGCTTCTGGTTTTCTTCCCACTTTTTTCTAATTTCTGACTGTGAAAGTGTTACATGTTGAACACTGTTGCTCTGTACCTCAGTATCCAGCACATTTCTAGGATTCTCCAGAACAAAGTGTAAGTGGGTAAATGCCACAGAAGTGGATATAAACCTATAAACTGATTCAATTAATAGTTCTGCTGTATCAATGCACTTGAAAAGACTTTCAAATTTAGTACAAGCTATGAAGCCAGGCCTGTTCTTGTGAGCTTTCCTTTTATCACAGCTCTGTTACTGGCTGAAGGTCAAATCTGTTACTGCTGCAGACAGCAACATAAACATACAGTAGGAAAGTGCACAGAAACTAGGTACAAGAGTATACAGCTCAAAGCACAAAAGACTTTTTGTCAACAGGAGGGTACTATCTGCTTATTTTGCATGGAATAAATCCCTGTGAGGATAGCAGTTATTACATCCACAAGCTTCCTAGCTACCTTTGCTATCAATTAGTGTGTGGTAACATTAAGAAATGTCCTCTCACAACCTTGCAGGACACCATTTTCCCATGAGCTTCAGAACAGATTTTGGAGACAGAAGAAGAGGCATCCACCTTGCCTCTTTTCAAGAAGGTTACAGAGGGCAGCTGGATAATCCCAAACCTCTTGGCCACCAACACACAACAGGTTGCAAGATAGATTTGTAAGCACTCCTCAGACTTTTGAATGTCTCTGCAAGTTCTGGCATGTAGAAGAGGTGACTGCTCACATGGGCCATGTTCTCTACTCTTGCTACTGAACACACCACATGCAAAAATTTAACAGCAATTTAGTTCTCCAAGATGTTAACTGTTGGTACAAAAGTTAGGTTTTATGGCACAGCTAAGAGACATTTCAAAACCACCACAGACTAAATAAGCAGCAAGAGAAGGTGCAAGATGAAAGATGGAAGTCACAGATCTGATCTCTGCAGTTTCCTCTTACTCATTCTCCTCCCACTTGACTGACTTCTCAGGTCATGTTGAATGGATTCATCCTCAGGCAACTTTTCAATTCATAATACTCTGCCAAATCACAACATCACTTTGACCATAATTGTTTAAATTTAGGCCACATAAATCTGGCCTGCTTAAACCTTGTTGCATCCCAAATCCACACTACAGTAGTACTACACGGACTCTTCCCAGCAGTGGCTTAGTGATTACTTAAATACAATGCCTGTTGCTTGCTTAACTATTGCAAATTCATCAGAAGTCCTAAAAGAAGTTTAATTGTCAAAAGAAGTTAAATCATCTGAAGCTACAAAGAAGTTATATTATGGAGCTTTGAGATCTATTTAGAACACAGTGAATTTCATCTAGGTTCAATTAATTTATCTCCAGGAGTCTGCTATATTATATATAACGAAATATAGCAGTCTCCATAAGAACTGCTGTATTTAATTTCAAATGTAAGCCATCATGCAGATACTAAACTAAAGATGAAATACAAGAAAATGATGACTCAGCCCTCACAGCTAGGTTGCAGAAGCCCTCATACTGCAAGAAAACTGTTGAAATAGTCTACATACTATCTTTAAGGACCCTAGAAGTTTTTGTCGATTTTTTCCATTGATGTTTTGACTTTTTCTAATAATTATCTTTCTGCACAGAAGTGTGTGTTTATGGGAAGGAAGGACTACCGTATTTTAGGTGTTTGTGTTTACAGCACTTCACTGCCCAGAATTATTTCCCTGGTGTCCCCTCCAGTTACACCACCCCTTGCTGCTTGAAGAAGGAAAAGAGCATCTTCCCAACAAACAAGACTGAACTAACCATTAAGACATTGGTTTCATACTACCAGAACAGCAGTAGTTGCAGCTGTAAGTCTCATTGCACTATGCAGGAAGCTATCAATCATTTTCCTCTTCTCTATTTTTATTCAACTGGAGAAACTAATTAATTCAATCAGAGCCCTTTCACTCTTCCTTGAATAAACTCTTCCTGTTTTCAGTTGTTCAAGATAGCAAAATTAATTTGTAATGTAGAACTTTCTTGAGTGATTTAATTTAAAAACACTCAGTGTTTTTATTGTGTTATGTTTATTGACTAGTTAAAACTCTGGTTCAAAAAAAAATATTCCGTACCACCGGCATGTCAGATGTGGTATGAAATAACTGAAATAATATTTCAGCAATTCACAGTCTGTGTACAGTGAACTCCCCTTTCTCTTGTACAGATCTTGGCTGCAAGTCCCGTTTTATAGAATTTCCTTATGTGTTCTGCAGTGTGTACTATGCAGTGCCCTAAGAAATCAGAATGCATCTGGCTAGTCTTAAAAAAACCCCAAGCATCTGCAATACATTGTGCACAAAACTGATAAATTAGATTTGTACAGAAAATATCCATGTTCAGAAAATGCTCTTTCCAGATCTACTGCTCTGATCTACTTTTTAGCCTGTAAACACTTAGGAGTTAGTGTACTAATATTCCTATACAGAATTTCAGTCAAGAACAAGCACACAGCCTATCCAAAAATCACCAGAACATTGCAGCAAAGAGAGATACATAGCTCTGAAGTGTAAGTGCCTGTGTCACCAATTCTTACCAATTTATCATTTGAACAATAGACTCCAAATTCATGTAAGTAGATTCCAGTAGTTCATGAAAATAATGGACAAGCTTGTTAGTGTCTTGAATAAACTGTTACATCTTTACATCAGGCAGGAATTACATGTTAGAGGCAGTTACTTTTAAAGGGAATAAAATTCTCCCAGTCATAGCTAGAAAACATTTCATAGTCCAAGTAAAAGCACTGCTTATCACTTAAACATAGCTTGCTTTGTTGTTGTTTTTTTTCAGTAAGTATGGCTACTCTAAAAAGAAATTGAGGTAAACACTTTTTGTTCTCTTAACATACTTTAAAGAGTGGAGTTCTCTTGTGTAACACAACAATAGTGAATGGGTCCCAGAACTACTACAGAAAAAGAGGCTTTTTGATTTAGTCCATTTGAGAGCCACAGACCAGGAAAGGTCCTGAAGATCAGTTCACGTGTTTCCATTAGCTGGCCAGAAGGTGGTACATTAACACTAATGTAACTGGAAGAAGTGTTCAAGATTTTTACAAGATTTAGACAACACTATGCCTGTTCAAAGAATTCACATGCTACCTGTGACATAATACTATTTGCTTATAATTAGATCCAAGTTGTGAACAGATCTCACCTAAGTGGTGAAGAAAAGATTAAAACCTCCTTCTTCTACCTGAGAACTTATTTCTATTAAACATACAGGTGTATTCATAAAGTAATCGTCTTAGCAAATAAGCATACCTACAAGATTCATTACAAAGCACCCTGAAGACATGGCACAGATATGACTGACATATTTTTACCACTATGTCATCTAACTGTGCTCTCAGCAAGGTGTGCTCAGCCCAGAGATTACCAAGACAGTGACTACACCCTAGACTTAGTCATTGCTACTGCCACGGGAATACTTACACTCCCAGTTTGGGTAGGCAAGGCAAAGCCTGTGTGTGAAGGGACAGAGCAGAGCTGGAAAACACCAAATGAACCTGTTTCAGAGATCAATAAGAGAATGAGAGAGTCTCTGCAGGAGAATGACTGAATGAATCACGCTACTTCATCTTTCAAGGAGCAAAGGAGAAGAACAAGACACGCGCAACATTTTTCAAAAGTAGTTCATTTAAAGGTACTTTGGCAAAGATAAATGAAGACGGCTTTCCTCACCGTACTTTGGACTTTGCTTCTCCCCACAGATGTCTGCCTCCCTCTCTGATTTTAATCCACAGTACATACAACATATCTTACAACAGTGGAACTGCCACTGAGATGAGACTATTGACCTCATAAAGAAATTAGAGTGAATAAGGAAAGAAAAATGTGTCTGCAAACTCAGGATGCTTCATGAAACTGGTATCTGGCAAGCAGGATAAATCTGTAGCCAGCCCTAAAAATGCAAAGATAATCCCACTCCATCTTGGAGGAGCTGATGCTACCATCGATTGAACAAGGTCTATTTTGCAAAAGGCAATCACTTAAATCTCTCATACACAGGCAATACACCACTTCATTACACCGTAACTTTTCAAGCAAATATGGTGGACCAGTAACAAAATACCAAGGTTTGAAGACCTTGTTAGTTTTGTCTTGAGAACAAGCCTGTCATTTGCAGTGCCAGACTGCAGGTGGAAACGTGCCAGCTACTGCATCCACTCAGAATCCGGGGTCCCACTGAGCAGCATAACCTTTCACAGCAAAGCTACACACTGTGGCCTCATGCCTTGAGTTATGGATTCAAATGGCTGCTGCAGTACTGCATAGGTGTGGGGTATGGCCCTGCTGAATAAATGTGAGAAATGTTCCCATAGCTATAGGAAAACCAAGGCAGGAGACCATAATGTGTGTTAGGTAGCTGAAGCACTCTGGGTTTGCTATTGCCAGTCCATCAGTTCAGAAACTGTACTGGTAGTGACCACAAATGGTAACATCAGCTGATGACAGCTTGGTAGTCAATGTAAAATAACTGGTTCTCTGATTCCTGGGTGGACACTTCATGCATGGATGAAACCAGTGTCACCCCAACTATCTGCTCAGTTTTGTGGTAATTCTTTAGCAAAAAAAGCCAAGTCAATACACAGGGATGTTCAATAAGCCTGTACCACTGCTCAACCCACTGCTTACAAACATAAACACTGCACATCATTTAGAAAGAGACAGGATATTTTACATCTTTAAAATGCACTACTGCATACACTACTGGCTCCTCACAATATTTAAAAATAGTAGCTAACTTCCTCATTCCTGTGCCCAAGGCATTTCCCAGGATCAAGTTTTATATCATATCAAGTCAGCAGCTCACATCCTGTCTGCCAGATTTGTCTGCATATCTCAGGTCATGCAGTCAAGAGGTAATCTCATATTTATACACTACCTTCACCCTGAGCAGTATCAAAATGATTTACAAGTTATGTCACTACTGATATTTAAAACAAACCCAAAGACCCATTTAGAAATTTCTAATGCAAGATTCTGTGGAAACTTCAATTTCAGTTATGTATTTTAATAATTTAGTTTCCTGGAGAACTATGGAGACAGATGTGTTTCATAGACAACACAGCTGACATATAGCTATAAATTACAGAAGATAGCAGTGCTCAACTTTTGCTAATGCTTTTCACGCCTGTAGCTTGTTATGCAAACATTTTCTGTTTAAAATGCAAAGACCATGTAACTGCATGAAAGTAGCCTGTTTGGCCAGTTCTTGCCTCAAAGCAGATGTGAGCTCCAGGCTATAGGGAAGTTTTATGAGCTAACAGGTGAGGTGCTCAGTGCAAAGGTGACAAGAGCTGCAGCAAAGCCATGTGGGTCTGAACTTGTTTTTTTTTTTTTAATTTTGGCGGGATTTTTGACACATAACACAAAGGACTGAAGGTAACTGGCCGGAAATAGTGTGAGAAAACAAAAAGGACATGATCTACATGCAATGCCTGACCCACATAGATATCTTTAAGATGCACCTGTCAGCTCAACACCCACACCCTCAATAAAAAAATAGTAATTAAAGGTGCCTGAGAAGCAGGATGATGCAAAGGATACGACACAGGAATGGGCTGCAAAAGTCTTAGGTGCTAATCTGAACCATGTGACTGCTTAAGTGACCATCAGCTAGCAATTTACAGCCTCTGCTCCACAAGTTTTCTCTCTGTAGCAAAACAAAAATACTGATGTAATGGGAAGTGTTAATGGTTGTTGTCATGTGTGTTTGATAAACAGGCTTTCATAAGTCATGTGAAAGCCTGTGGGTTTTCTAGGAACCATACAGGATAAAGGGAATAAGCATGGAAGCTCCTGTAGGGAATAAAACAATTGTAGAAAGTAGAAGCTGTGGCCCTTGGCTGAGCAAAACTTAACTTATGTGTGTCAAGGTAGTTCTTTGTGCACTGACCATTGCAAGCAAGTATATCTGGATGAAAGCAAAGAGAAAGGTGGAGAGACTGGAGTAAACAGCTAAGGCTCAATGCTTGCATACTGAACTGGCTGTGACCTGCAAGGAGAAATGATGGGCTTTTGCTTCATCCTGTTTGCTCCTCCCATAGGCTGAGAAACAGGGTACTGTCCACACTATTTAAAGGCAAGGAGGATTCCACCAAAAAATATTGGAGGCAAGTGAAAAAGGCTTACCAAGACCTTGGAAAGCAAATGCTTGGAGCAACAGATTGTGAAACATGCTTCTTACAGTGAGATAGGCACCACTTTATTTTGTTATTGTTCTGTTGTTGTCTTCAAAATTCATATTGGGCTATTACTAAGGTGGTTGCAGGGTTGAGCCAGGACGCTGCATCGCCAGTTTTCACCTCCTGAGGCCTTTAAAGATGTTTTTTGTACATATGTTGAGCATAACAATTCAGAGAGACAGAACATAGTAGGAAGAAATATTCCCACTACTGGTAACCTAATTCCAGTCTCCTTTACAGTGACACTGATCTCAGTTTTTGCCCATTCAAAAAAAAGTGATGTTACAGGGGTTGTCTTGGAGGGTGTTATGAAAAGCATGGCTGCGCCGTCAGAGTTTGTGCTTGCCCTGCCAGTCTGATGAGCACAACCTACCATCAACAAATTCAGCCAACTTTGGAAAATAACAGAGTTGACCCAGCTCACCCATTGTGTACATATAACAAAAGGAGTCCCAAAGAGGGTGGAAGACAGAAAACTTTCCAGCTTGTTCATCCAAATACGTTTTAATTAATTGTCCTGCTATACAGCCCTCTGCCCAAGTCTGAGAGTCCTGTTATCATCCTGTGGTGTTATCAGCATGTCATCTCCAGCCTCAGGCAGCTGTCCACCAGCCTGGGAGGCTGCTATGACAGACTGGCTCATTTTACAATATATTGCTGTGATTGATGAGGCCATTCCCCCTTTCCTACACTCATCTGCTCCAGGCCTGAGACTCCCTTAACATAACTAGTCCAGGCTCCCACCATAAAAACCCAGCTGTTGTGCAGCTATTCACAATTGCAGGAAATCAACAGAACCAAACACTGGGCTGTTGCCTATCTTATGTCATTTGGAGTTTTGTTTTTCCTTTTTGTATGTATGTGTGTAGCTGCCACGGTACACAGGATTATTCAGGGTCACTCCACAGAAGCAGCCAAACAGAAATGATCCAACATGCAATTTTCTTCCTCCCTCCCTTGGACCATGTTGGTGTGATTACAGTGAACAGAAAGGCATGGGACTCTGTTAAGTGTGAAAGTTTGAGCAAAACTGACCCACACAAGAAGAACGGAAAGATGTAACTCATTATGTTATCACAGCACTGTGGGGAGAAGTGAAGAAGAAACCTAAACTTCAGTCCTCTGTGCTGATTTTAAATTCCCATCTTTCCATCTTTAACAGGCATCTTCAATCCAAGCTATGATTCTGGCTGGAGGCAAAACACAGAGTATACAGAATGCAAATCTCTGAATGCTAGTCCTGAATAACCTCTCAGACAACTGATTTCTTTTATAATTTTTAAGTTTCAGCAATCCTCATCACCACCTAGTCTTAGCTGTGTGCCCTATTTCTTCCCCAAATGATGCTCATCATTCATTTGTTGGGAATGCAGAGAGGGGAGGAACAGAGAATCCTGAAAATTTTTGTCCTGAGGCACCAGAAGTAGGAATTAGGCAGGGTACTAGGACTAGAGAGGGTGGAGCTCTCAGTGTCAGGACAATCCCTGTACAAAATACACCACAAAAAGCTAAGTGGAAATAGACTTCTACTTTCTGGAAATGTGGAAGGGACCTAGCAGATCTCTTCAGGGTACAGGACAAGATTAGGGAGGGTTAAAAAAAAAAAAGGTATGGACAGTGTGACAGGAAGCCTTACTGCCTCTATCACCAAACTGCGTAGCTGGATTGGTGGCGGCACTGGAGAGACAAGAGCTGAGCACAGAATGTGACCAATGTGAAGGAAAACAACAGGGCCCCCACAGCTGCTGTGCCCTGTAAACAAAGCTCAGCTTTCTGAAGGGCCATGTGAGATTTTGCAGAAGAGTCCTGAAAGAACTGAGGTCTGCCCAAAGGAAACAACAGGGATTAGAGAAATGAGGAACATGGGATAATAAAATGAGGACTTCACTGAGCTTAAGCAAAAGGTACTCAGATTATAAAATATATATTTTAATGTAATTCTACAAAAAGATTAAATGAACATTCAAGAAATAAATGGGCAATGCTTAATGCATAACCAAAATACCTGAAAACAGTATCTTACATAGTAGCACTGACTGGGGGAGGAAATTGACAGGAGTTACCTAAGAACAACAACATTGCTGTGGACAAAAATGACTGCTCAGTTCACTGGTGAGCATTCTATTATACCATTTCAAGGACTGATCATGTCCTAGGAAAAGAGATTTTTTTTTTTTTTTGTCATGAGATACTGCTGCAAAATTGCTTCAGTATTTTATGAAAATGGGGGCAGGAGAATATTTTTCATCCACTGGTCTATTTGGATAAAGGACTTTTTATATAAAGTGTCAGAAATAGCTGTCAGATGAGGAAGTATCACCAGCAGACTTCCACTAGGTTAACAAGTCTAGAAGAAATACCAACTCGTTTAGGAATGTAATGTATTCTGATCTTTTGCACTGCATCTCTTCAGTTTGCAGATTTGTACCACTCATCTAGGTCACATCAAGGTCAAATGGCAGAAACAAAAAGGCCAGTCATGTGGACAAGGATATGCACCCTATGGAAAGGTTTGAATTTAACTTCTCACATGGAACGGCATTTCTTGTAGGCTTTGTTCACAAACACACATATGAGCACTTGAAGTCATGAAGGAGAATTCTGCCTTCCCACTGGCTTCAGGAAAGCATGTTTCTGCTTGAGACAAGAAAAGAGAATGTACTGGGAGTGTGTTTATTTGAATCAGAATTTTAATGCTCTAGAAATGCTGACAGCTTGCAAGATTAAAGCCTTTATTTACTAACTCAGCAGTATTCTCCCCCCTAAATTTCTCCATCATCACCGCACCACAACATAAGGGGGAAACTCTAGAGAACAAAGTATCTATTGACACTTGGCAAATCTGCACTTGAGGTCTCTGGGCTGGATCTAAACAAAACTGTTTCTTGGGATCAACTCTCATGATTTTGGATATGAAAAGTGGTTCACCCATAAAGCAAATTGCAACGCACATCTCTCATTACATGATCTATACAATTGTCAGTCGGCAGCAGCCTGACTGGGCAGGGATAAAAACCATGCCACAGTCCTGTGGGCAAGCCCGTCTCCTTGTGAACAGTTTCAGGATGCATCAGGAAGCAATTACCAAATCCCAACAAAACCTAGTTATGACCCCTTTCCTTCATCACTAACTATCACTTAGGAGAAGCCAGAATTATTTTTCTCCTCTCTCTCCTACAGATAAAACATAAATTAAGGGGATTTTCTTTTTCCCTTTTAAACTTTTAGCCCTGTTCAATTTCTTTGTGCCCAGCCTTTTGTCTTCGGGAAGAGGCTATTTCGCTGGAAGCCGATGGAAAGACCACTGTCCGGCAGACAATGGAGCTGTCTGCAGAGCAGGCGCTTCGGAGCGGAGAGCGGGGCGGCAGAGCCAGAGGCATTCCCGGCCTGTTGCCATAGCAGCGGGGTGAGCGGGCTGCCCTCCCCGCCGGCCTGCCCGCCCCGGCCGCCGGGGCTGTTCGGGGAGCCCGGGGCTGGGTGTCCGTGCCGGGCCCCGAGGAAGGAGGGCAGGCCAGGGCCGGGGCTGTGCGGGGAGCCCGGGGCTGGGTGTCCGTGCCGGGCCCCGCGGAAGGAGGGCAGGGCAGGCCAGGGCCGGGGCTGTGCGGAGAGCCCGGGGCTGGGTGTCCGTGCCGGGCCCCGAGGAAGGAGGGCAGGCCAGGGCCGGGGCTGTGCTGCGCTCACTGCGGGCTGGCCTTCGCCACAGGCTGCTCCGCAGGACCGGCTTGTACGGACAAGCCTGGGCGCTAATTACAGAATTTGAACTAGATCAAAATAACATGCACAAAACACGTTAAAAGCATTGCGTGCCTGGAACTGGCATCCTTCAGGGTCCACCAGAAATCTCCGTGTTGGGAAAACACGGGAGGTCCCTGGCTGTAGTCATTTCACAGGAAGTCCTGGCTGATCAAGGATGTTGAGTGGACAGTTTGCAATTTCAACATAAGGCAGGAACTAATTCTACATATTTTATCTCCTTCTCCAGCAAAGCAGGCTACAGTGGGAACCATTAGAAAGTCATTAAATTGAAGTGGCAACACTTTCCCAACACAAAGAATAGAGATAGTATTGGTAGCATTATCCTCTGTAAACACAGGGTAGAGTTGAACAGGAGGGCAGCTACTGGAATCCTAAATGCTTTCCTCAACTTTTGGCTCTCAGCACTGAGTCTCTGTGTAGCCCTAGAGTATGCAGATTTTTATTATCCACACCTGAGTCGCACTGTCCAACTGAAAAGTTTTGGTTGCTTTTGTGATAGGCAAGACCCTTTTCTCAATTATCTTTGATGGGGGAAAAAAAAAAGACGTATTGTCATCTTATTTCCCTCATTACCTTCTTATTTCCCTTCTTATTTACTGTCATGCTTGGGTACAGAAATTTAGGAAACAATGTCAAGCAGAAGAAGGAACTCGCTTTTCAGCCAAGACCACCTTTACTTTAGATTTGGTTGGAAGAACAAGGATCCTGCCTGCAGCAGCTATCCACTCCAGCAGTTTGTAAGTTTTATATAAGTACACCAAAGTCTGAGTGTTTCTTCATTGTCTTTTTGACCTGCAAAGCGGGCTGAAAATCTCTTGAGAACAGGAGCTCTCATGAGAGTATAGGAACTTCAGGTCAGGATAGATAGAGTCTCCTGGATCAGCATTCCTGACAGCATTTCAGGGATTCTCTGTTGGTCCCAGTTGGAACCTGTACATGCTGAGGCAGCTGCAAAACAGACAATAAGCTCAACTGAACAGCTTCCAGCATCAGTAGAGCTCTGAAGTTCAGCTTAAATTTGGGTAGGAGAAAGTTCAGGTTGGTTCTTTTCATTTACATTCCTTCATTCATTTCCTAACAAGGGACCACCTGGAAAGGGGGTATTGCTCTGTCTGCCCATGGATGGCCAGATGCCAAGCAGATTACACTGCTGAATGAATATATTCCTCGGATGTCTGCACTTGCATGATCCAGCAGATAAAAGATATGTAAAGCAGAACTCCCGTATCCTGCGAGCAGCAATTCTGCTGAAGTGGCAAAAGGGAGCCTTTCTTGCTACACTGAGCCAGTAGGAGACACTTTTAGATGGAAGTAATTTTGTACACCTCATTTAATGTTGACTGTAGAGGTGTTTTACCATAAATGGTGTGTTCACTAGTACGTTCTTAGGGGTAATGTGCGTGGGTTTCCCTCAGGTAAAGAGGGTCAGAGGGAAGTAGGCAACATCATGGGATGGATGGCACCTTTGGAAGCAGTGATTCTGGAGATTTGGATGATTATCACCTCTGATGTGATCTTGAGACTAAAAGAACCAATATAATAGGATTTAGGAAGAGAAAAACATGAAGGGGATGGGAAATAATTTCATTTCTATGATTCCTGGTAGAACCTGATCTTTTGTCTAGAATTCAGAATATAGAAAAATGGAGAATTGTTCAGAAAAGATTCACAACAATATAAAGGAATGAAAACTCTACCACACACCAAAAGACAAAAGCTCAAGCTATTTAATTGGCTCTACAGGAGATTCAGGAACAATCACTCTGTAAACACCTACACAGAAAATTATAAAAGAAAAACTACTGTGATCTAATAAGTGATATGTGGTAGTTGGTAGGGAACATGGAGAAACTGAGATTAAAAACCATGCAGAGGCAATTAACCACTGAACTGATTTACAAAAAACCCTGCTCAGTGAAGTCACAGGAGTGCTTTAGGCAGGTGAGATTATTCTAGTTCTCACAGGAACTAAGTCAGGGATGTGCTCTGGTTTCTGATAAGCAAAACTCCAGCTACATGATCACTTTAAAGCTTTTTGACCTTTTAATCTGCATGGGAAAAAATATAGCAATGGTTATTTAAGCACCTCCATCTCATTCCCCTGTTGTGTGATCAATTTCAAGCCAGCTGAATGAATTTTAGTGCTGCTCCCTCACAGAAAAATATTAATAAAATTAGATGTGGAGAGCTGATGTCAAATTTAGCATCTTGGAACTGGCTGTGAAGAGTGAAAAATTCAAGTTACAGAGAAAGCCAGACCAATATTCAGAAGGCCAAATATAAACATATCTATGAGGATGTCCTCACACAACCTGCTCTCAAGGTGTTCAGACATACATGATCCCATGATACTGTAGTACTAAATGATGTTGAAAATAACAGAGGAAATAAGATGTTTTGCATGTGATTATCCTTTCTTATAGAGCACAACTTAGCTGAAATTTGCTTTTTTGCACTTCAAAACTCGGTTCCTGATGCACACTTTTGTGTAAATCCAGCTGCTTATTCCTGCATACATGAAGGCAATGCACTGCTTGTGCTTTCAACAAATACCGAGGCACTGAAATCCCCTAACAATGCAGCCTTGACGAATCTGAATTGCTCACTCACCCACTGAAATTCTATACAGAACAACTCAGAGCTGTTAAGCTCACAGCAAAACCTGCTTCCAGACCTTCCCTTCCTGGAACATCTCAGTGGGCACGGACACAAATTTCCATTATAATTTCAGCAATATTTGGAGAAAATATAGCTCTTTTCGTATGCTTCATTTCATCTTCTACTACAGAGAAACAGCCAACTTTGCCTCCGTCTGATCAGAAGAGAAATAACGTCCCACGAAAGTTCACGAACCAAACCACACTCCTCCCCCACATCCTCCTCGGCTCTACAACACGGTGCGCTCCTACCAGTGCAGTGCGCGCTGTGAATACGGCACAGGGGGAAATCAAATGCCGATTTACTTGCATACATACAAAGTACAATTCTCTTTTTAATCACTCGTTCTCAAGGGACGAAACGTCAACTCTCTGCTTCATCCTACCAGTAGTGCTCACAGCACCAAACTCTGCCTATAAATAAAATTTTCCCAAGTCAGTAACATCGTGTTGGAGGTTCCCTTGGACTTCATGGGCTGGAGATGCTTCCCCCCATCTCTCCGCCTGCCCAGGCGCGCACCGGCCGCGCCGCTGCAGTACCTTGCTTCTAAAAGAAGTTTATGCGCCGCTCCTCCTCCTCCCACCGAAGCAAAAAAAACTAACCCGAGGCGGCCGAGAAGAAGGGATCCGTCCTGGCTGCGCTCAGCGTGGTCGGGTCCCTCGGAAGCTGGCTGTCCCCGCCGTGCCCGTGGTGCGGCGGAGGAAGGCGCCCGCACCCTGCCCGCCCGAGCTCAGCGCGCTCCGCGCCGGCCCGCCCGCTGGGCAGGCGGGGAGGTGGGGAATGTGCAGGTCGGGGGCAGGTCTGGCACACCCAGAAAACCAGGAGGTGGGAGACGGACAGACCGGGAGCAGCCGGCAAAACGGGAGCGGAACTTCACGTTAAACTCCGTCGAACAAAACCCCCAAGTGTTGGGGTTTCTTCCTCCAGTAAAAAAGCTGCTTTTTTTGCTTTTTGCCTTTTTTTTTTTTTTTTTTTTTTTTTTTGGCGAAACTAAACCAAACTGCCAAACATTTCAGCTCATCACCTTGCAGAAATTCAGCAGGCTGCTCCCCGTGTCAACAGCGGAACCACTGTGTCCCGTTAACTCTTCCGTCACCAACTGGCTTTAGGATTGGGATTTCCTTTTGTCCTCTCAGGTGAAACTGTTTTGGATTTACTCCAAGCTGGGTAAAGATAGAGATAACTTTCAAATGCAAAGCACATACCACATTTTAAAGAACTCAGTCAGCCAGTCATTTCTTATTTCCTTGGAAACATTTTCCTATGTTTTTCAGTCATAGACATGAGTCTCTCTCAAACTAAGGGACTGAAATTTGAAGGTGGTTTTTGATCATTGGGAGGATATGAGATTCCAGTCTTAGAGATGGAAAATGGAAGGAATAAACCACCTGTTTTTAAACACCAAGCCAGACAAATTTATGACATCAATAACAGGATATGTACATTTGTGATAGCAGGAATTAGACTTAATGATCCAGGAAGTTCTTCACAGCTAGTACCATAAAGGAAGGAGAAGGAGACCCAACCTATATACCAAACAGCCAGGTCCACCAACTCAGAGTGCTCCACCTGCCAAATACACTTCTAGGTATTCTCAAATGCCCTGGTTAACCTGTATTTTTTTCTTTCCTTACCTCTGCCCCAAGCAGTTCAGGTGTAAGACTGAAAACCACAGGAACAATCTGTCAGTGCCTCTGAGAAACAGCTAATATCCTTCTGCTCGTCTGTGACATTCCTTGGGTTATTCAGGTTTCTCTCATTTTCCCATATTGATTACTATGTAGAAAAAAAAAGTGTGATATTTTGACGCACTGAGGAAAACAGACAGATTGTTTGAAGGTAAAGTTGTTTGGATAATTGGAAAGTAATGCCAAAAAGTACCTGCAATACAGAAAAATTATTGATTTGCCATTTACCCATTAAATTATATCAGTATAGAAATAATTTTAGGTACATGAAATTACCCACAGAAGGTAAATGGCTTTATGGTTTGAATGGTGGAGTGTGGCAGGATGCAGAACCAGAAATGGAAGGCCAAGCTATGAATTCTGGGTGTTGGTACAATGGTGATTGTGAATTAAATGATGAAAGGAGGTGAGGGTAGGTGATGGAATGAGTGTGATCAGGGACTACAGGGACAACTGTTTGAGTCTTTCCTGAGGGAAAGGTGCCAAACAGCATGCAACAAAGCTGGTGCCTGCCAGCCTGCAGAAGAGACATGGCTGCCTTACTAGAGGGATATGTATGTGTTGATACGCAAGGAGTCAGAATCAGGGGTTAGATGCCTTTCCCAAGAAAAAACCCAAAACAACTAGTAAATCAGAAATGGCCACATGCTGTCCTTACTTGTGGCAACCTATCTGTCTAGGCCATTGCCAATTTTAGCCTATACTACTCCACTGAAATTAAACAATTAATGGAAGAACCAGAACATTTGTTTTGTAATCCCCCAGGTCTGCCAACCGTGAAGCTGTCCCTTATGCAACACCGTCATGCCTCACTTCCCTCCCACACCTTGTTGTAACAACTTCATGTAGCAGACAAGGCGTCCTCTGTCAGTGTAAGAAAAAACTTCTTTCACAGAGGCTAAAAATTCCCAGGCTCATAGCAAGTTGAGGCTAAAGGAGAATGAGATGGAGAAATTAGCCCAAGGACAAACTGCTTGAACAAAAACTTTTAAAGGTGTGGGCTTAAACAAACATGCTGCCTGGAAAAGATGAAAACTCAGACCTGCTCTTGTGACTTTCCAGGTGAACAGTGTTCCTTTTCTCATTTTATCCTTTCTCTTCTCAGCCAAGGGAAAACTCTATGTAGATAGTTTTGTTTGCTGTTCTGTCTGTTGCCTCAATCTTTTTGTGCAGAACAGTAATGTAAGATGAGCAGGGAGATGAAGTCATCTTTCCCTAGACTCCCTCTTTTGTTTCTTGTTCCCAATTAGGGTCCATAATTAATCTGGCCACCATGACAGAGCACTGCATGGGGTGCTGGGATGTCACAGACATCCTGAAGCAAGCTTGTTTCTCAGGAAACAGGTTTTTTCCTTAAAAGGTGGCAGTACCTTGACCTTTTGTCTAATACAAAAAAAACTTTTAAAATGTGCACATTAATTAACTCAAATTAGGGATAGAATCAGATTAGTGGGGAAAGAAATAAAATCTGCTTTCCAAAAAATACATGCAATATAGAGCTGTTATTATCTCTAAGCACAATGTCTCAAAAACTGTCAACAGCCTTTGTGAAAAATGTAAAGGATAAATTCACTCCAAAATGCCTGTTAAGCTGGTAACTCAGCCTCTGCTTGGCTGTGGAAAACCTAAGTTCAACTCTGTTTTTCTTTCACAAGAGCTCAACCTGAATTTCACGTCTCTCATCCTAGGGAAGGATCCTACCCACCCTGCTATTGCCAGTTTGGGTCTAGTCTGTCAAAACCCCACCACGGACCTTGATGGAAGCTCAGTCAAAATCCAGTGTGGCCACAATACCTTTCCAACAACCCCACAGAAAAACTAGAGCCAGCTGATAAATACTGTGTGTCTAGATTGTCCTTTGGATGTTTAACACCTCTCTGGCAGGTAGTGTTGTAGATAGCAAACCAATAGAGCTTTTACTGCTGGGGCCTGCTTGGCAGCCTAATGGATCTCACTGCAGAACAAATTGCTGAGGGGTCTCTACATTCTCCCAGCCACCCCTGAGAAGATGTAATTTTTATCACACCTCACATTCATATTTCTTTTATTCCTATTCATCCTTACAAAATATGAAAGCTGTATGAAAGTCTGTTTTAACTCTGTTTCCTGAGGCATTTGAAGCATAGATAACAGATAAGGACTTGCTCTTGAGAAGGATCTTGTCACTGTTGGCCTGTATTCATCCTGCAGCAGTTGAGAAAGAGAGAAGGAACCAAGCCCAGGCTGAACACAATCCTGAGTCAGCAGCATTTGGCTTGTTTATCAATTATTTTGCAACCACTGAATTCTGAACAGCTGCCATTCCAGGATCCCTTTCTTGGGAGGAAAAGATGACAAAATTAAAGCTCAGTAATCCAGAATGGGTTTCTGTAGTATCATCCTAGCAGGACAAGATGGTTTAGGCCAGGATACAATCAAAGCAAAAAAACCCAAAACACAGGGAATGAAAGGCATCAAAATACATTAGGAGAAAAGGTTAACTGAAAGCCAGATACTCCTCATCTATATAACATGTGGCATAATCCAGGCACTAGTCAGAGCTAAATACAACTTCTCATGACTGAAAATATGAATAGCCAAACCCACTGATACCTGGGAAATCTATGAGACATAGTCTCTGACAAGTTTCTGCTTGTTACATAAATCCACATGCCTGAAGCAGACTTTTGCCAATAAGAGTTTAAGGTCTGTGAGAAGAAAAATGTGTAGAGAAGTTCACAGGTGACAGACCACTGTCCAGCTGGTCCTCTTCTCATGCTGAGAACTCTGAGAGATGCCTCCTTCAACCCTTAAGGGTGTCCTAACCATGCCTGCCATTTAAATCCATTTGAAATGGATCCCTTCAGATGCATCTCCTATCTCAAGTGACCAAGCCCTTCTTGGCCTCTGAGCTGTAGGCAGGAGCCCTGTGCCCCAAAAGACAAGGCTGGCTCAGAAGTGTCTGTAAAATGCTATTTTCCTCACATCCTGGTTGGATTCCAACTGAAAAAAAAACATTTCCCCTGCTGCTGCAAAGCAATGTGTGCCGTGGTTGAGGAGACCGGGATCTGTGTGCATAGAGAGGGATGGGGTGGATGAGGAAGTCAGGGGGAACACAAAGCACTGTTAAGACCTGTCTGATTGAAGACCACTTGGTTGAGCTGGTCTGATGTTCACCCATCCCTTCCAACAAAAAACACAATTGAGATTTTTGTTTGAAGTCTTTCAAGAATTTACAAATGAGAGTATGTATCCATGCACCTCCACCCATATATATAGAAATACAGATAATTATATGCATAGACAGAGTACCCTGGCTTACCTGCTGCATGCTTCTGCTGCCTTGTGACTTGCAGGCACATAACAGAGAAAGGCTCCAACCAGTGCCTGAGGCAAAAAATCTGAAATCTTAACTCCTAACTATAGTAAGTAAAAGGCATACCACTTCACACCGAAGAGAACAGAAACATAATCTGAAGAAGCAGCAAAACCAGTGCCAAAGTAAATGTACAGTCCTCAGAATTTATGAGGAGGAAATAAAGCTTAAAACTCTGGCATTTCATTCTTTTGGAGCAAAGCAAACTCTGACATGTTCAAGGAGTTACATATTTGTGAAACAGCTCCTAAGCCTTTAATGACTATTACAAAAAGCTGTCTCCTTTATTTGTATAATTTATAATAACTTTATCTTCAAGTAGAAGATGATTTTTAATG
Source organism: Haemorhous mexicanus (assembly GCF_027477595.1). Taxonomy (NCBI): domain Eukaryota; kingdom Metazoa; phylum Chordata; class Aves; order Passeriformes; family Fringillidae; genus Haemorhous; species Haemorhous mexicanus. Next base: position 45,803,997 of record NC_082346.1, read on the forward strand.
AAAAACTTGTGTATTCTGCCATGTTACACAAAAGTCACATCTACTGTAACTTGCTCCTGGTTGAAAGAAGAGGTGGTAAACATCTGGACCACAGTGTCTGGAAGCTGAGCGAAGCCTCAGTCACCCTAATTACAGACATATTGCATAAGTCAGTTTCTTTACCTCAGTTTAGTGGAAATTTTGTCCAATTACATTTCCTATTACACTGCCAGCACAGACAGTACAGAATGACTATACCAACTGGGTGCCACTCATTTCCATGGGACTGGGAGTTACATGGTTAAAATCACATTCTACTGAATCACTTGAGCAATGCTCAGAGAGACTTTCCTCAAGACCAGTAGTTACAGCAAGGGACAGCATGACTCTACCTTGGCCAAGGGGATGAGTTGCAGAGCTACTAATTGTGTTCAGAACGTGAGAAGCCAAACAAAGGCTTTTCACATCTGAGGCATCACGGTTGATTTGTCCAGGTCATGGTCTGAATGGCTGATGGAGACAAATTCTCCAGGCCAGCAACATGCAGTTTAATGAAGACTTGTTCAATCAGCCTTATTAGCAAGGAATTTTGCAGTGTCTAAGGAGGAGGGGTTGATATGCCTTCAATAGGACACAAAGGGTGCTAATTTCTAATCTCTGCTCCATTCTTTAAAATTCATAGCCAAATTATAAAGTATGAGAAGCTGAGGGGAAAAAAACCCATGCAGTTGATAAAGGCAGCCTTTGTATTCAAATTTCTGTGGGAGAAAACACAGAGTAAAAAATTATCTTGGAGGATCTTTACTCTTCCCACTATCTTACCTCATCACAGGAATTAAATTTTACTTTATGCTTATAGTGCTCAACAGTCCTGCTATTCATCACAGAAGACACAGAAAGCACAAAAACATGCCATGGCCATAGTTCATTGCCTTAGTGAGTCTAGCACCTATTTTTTAACAGAAGTTTTATTTTCACCATTTTTACCATTTGTTCACTGTGTTTTACAAATGTTGACTTGAAAATTAGTTTAAAGTAAACTGTACTGGCAGATGCAGCATACAATTTGGAGACTATTACTGTACATTCACCATAGTGTTTTCCTCTTTTTAAATATCTGCCCTTTTGGTTGCACATAGTCAAGTAGGAAACTGACTTTATTAAACACATTGCAAAGCCAGCTCCACTTACATGAAAAAAATACTGCATTTGCCAAAGCGAACTGGGATTGAAGGCTTTTGAAACAAAAAAAAACTAAAGAAATATATAGGGAGTGTTAAGTTCTTAAACTTTTCAGGAAACATAGTGAGGAATATTTACCTACTGATGATTACCAGGCAATTAGATTAAAAATGGCACAAGAACATATTTTACACTTTCATTTCAGGTAGGTGACAGGTGACAGGTGTGACTCTAGCAATTTGCCTGTATTATATGTCTCTCTAGATTACTGCATGAGGACTCTGGGTGGCTATGATGTTAAGCATAGAGACCACTTGCCTCCAAAACTGGTTCATCACCTTGAGTAGCATTTTCCCAATTTATGCTAATTCAAGCGAAGACGTCTACACTCAAACACTACTCATAGTGTTTGAGTATAGAAAATAAAGCTTTTTTTTTTTGAGAGGTGGGGGAATGATTTAATGAATGAAATTAGAAAAATGAAAATATCCACAAAATTTTCATCCATAAAATTGAGTTTTAAAGATAATACACTTTTTTTTTAATGTGATGGTAGAAATCCAGGTATAAGAAATCCTACCATCATACAAAATAGAAAATGTCTAGGGAAATATTGCAGCTTCAGATTCCTGTAAGGTGCAGAAATTATTGTCAATGATGGAATTTAAATGACACTGCAGGGCACTGCAGTAAAGCATTAGCTTCTGCTAGAATTGGTATTTTCTCAAAGACTATTATTACTTCACTACTTTGCAACAGTGCTACTTAAATTATCCAGTCAACAAAGAAAAAATTAAGTTTGGAAGTAGATTATGAAGAAATTCTTCTGCATGCAGAAGGGCCTTCTGCCAAGTAAAGGGGAATGACAGTCCCTTTACTCATTTTCCTTTCCCTGCCAAAAGGGAATGCAGGATGCAGCAGGTCACCCACAAGAAACACGGTGATGCCACCAGCATCAAAGCTTTTAAGCATTTAAATTATTTTAAATTGGCAAGAAATAGAAGTAGAGAAGCACCCAGAAGAGAAAAATTGGGCAGGAAGAGAGAAAATCCCATGGTGAAGAAAGGGAAAAGGGACTGTGTGGGTTAAAGAGCATTTCTTAGAGCACTGGCTGCTGGGAGGCTCAAGAGCCACCTTGAAACTCTTCTGTAAAGAAGGAGGTGGGCTTAAGCAGGGGGATTAAAGCTGTTCACTAAGAAATACCTGAAATAACTGAAATGCAGAAAAAGTATAGCCTAGTCATCCATCCTTGTATTTTCTTCCCCCTTACTTCTTCCCTGGAGAAAGATATCAAGAGGCACATGAGCTCGGTTTCCAGGTCTAGCAGGAGAAGCCTCCTGGGTCCTGGTCCCGTGCTGTTTGACTTGAGAATGATCCAGGAATTACCAGGTTATTCTCAAATGCCTTTGCTCATTGAGGAGTCACTCTTCTCCCTGCCATCTGATGAGGGATGGGTTGATTTCTACTGACCTGCTTTTCCTTTTATCCAGTAGACAAGGAGCTCTGGCAAAACCCTTCTCCTTTCACACAAGTTTGTTCCATTAGTTCAGGTTTAGGTTGTTCAGATGCGCGAGACAAACTGGTTTTGTTCTGTGGATGCAGCTGGACTGTCAATCTCAGCAGAGCATGGCTCACCCTTTTGCCCTAGCAGGCCCCCACCCTCTGGCAGACCTGGATCAGCTTGGCAGGAGGACAGGGCTAAAGCCCCAGTCACCACTTTTTAACATCTGAGTCTCTTGACAACTGAATCACCCGATGAAAGTAGATCACACTCAAAACACCTTCTCTGCATTTCCCTAACTCCCTTGCCCTCTAATAGCCCCTCATTACTGACAGCATCACCCTTATGAGAACCCTCATGTTCATTGCCTCTGACTTCTCTCTTACTGAGATGCCATCTGTTGTTGATGCCTTTTCTACTGGAGCACTGACCTCTCTTAGCTAAGCTGCCTTGACCTTTATGGGAGATCAGTTCATCTGATGCTGTCCATCTCTGGACACGTACGTGACTAATCAGGAAATCAAGTGCTCTTCATGATGTTTGAACTGTGCTGTGACACACAGACTGGTTCCTGCAAGCCTGGGACACAGAACAGCCAAAGGAGCTGAAGCTGAGTCCTGTAATTTCAAACCAAGCAGAGATCAAAAGCATACCTGCAGAGTTTGATCACATTGTGGGGAAGATCTCATTACACTTGTTATATCTAAAGAATTTGCAGTGGCATTGATTTTAGCAGAGATGTATGGTCTAAGCAGTGCCCTGAGAACATGCTCATGTTGTTAATCCATTGTCACTGTGTCTTCACTGCCTTTGCAGCCATGCTAAATCAAGGAAAACTGCTCATGTGTAATACAACCTGCATTTATCTTAAGGCCAGATTTACTCTGAAAGCCTAAGGTCTACCATCAGCAAGGACAGATCTGTGTGTGCAACAATAAGCACACAGCTCTGCTGAAACCTCTTCAGCTAAGCATGTTTTCAAATACAGCCTTTTAAGCAGTGCAGTTTGGTGGCTTTACCAAGAAAAGCATAATCTATTCCCTGAGACAAAGATGCAAGATGAAGACTGTGCAGCAGTCCAATTACAGCATCTGCTGAAGAGACACACCAACACTCCAAGAAGGGGAACAATGCACATGCAACTGTGTCAATAGAGTGAAATGCCTTTGTGTCTCTTCCTCCTTGGAGACGAAAAACTCAAAAGATTTGCGGGGAATCCCGCAGGTCTCCCAGGATACACCATAGTTCGCACTAATAATGTGTTGCTGGAGGCAACCAAGCCTGAACAAACAAATCAGTCTGGGGGAGGAGGAGTGGTGGGTTCATGAAAGCAAAGCCACCAGGAAAGCCCCCCTTACTACTTTTATGTAAACTTTCCCACCCAGATCCTAATGCTGGCTGGCTGGTGCAGGGCCTGCTGCAGAGGAGGTGCAGTGAATCGCCCTGAGCCAGCCTCGTGTCCCACTCTGGAGCCAGCTGCCCGTGCTGGAGGCAGCGCTGTGCAGCCCTGAGGCACGGGGAGCGATGAAGCTGGTGCTGTGGCTGGCGTGACAAATGCACTAACACCCTCCAGTTGTGTGCTCTGCCAGGAGCACCATGTGCCCCTCTGTACGCTCTGTGCTGGCCTGTGCTCCCTTTCCACCCCAGCCCCTCTGAAGACTCGTGCCTACCACCAAGCATACAAGTGCATGTGTAGCAGAGGCAGGAGGTAGCAAGCACATATAGACTATCAGTTTGAATATACTGCAAGGGTACTTGCCTGTTGCACTGGCACAAAAGGAAGTAAGATCCGGGGATGTATCAAGGAGATAATTCCTGAAGATGGGAAAATGAATATCTTGATATCAGGCTGTGCTGACACCTCAGTCTTGAACAGTTTTGATCACCATATACCCGAAAGAATAATTCAAACAGCAACGTGAGCTAAAAAAATCTTCTAGGATGAGGAGGAGAATGGAGAACCAGAATACTAAAGAGCTTGTCTCATTCAGTTTAGCAAATGAGCACAGAGAGAGAGATAATTACCTTGTATAAATATATTAAACTGCTTACACTGGAGAGAGCAAAAAGCTATTTGAAAGACAATATTGGCACAGGAACGCATGGATAGGAAATAGTAATGAATACATTTACATCAGGGTCCTGGGAAATAGATTCCATTCCTATGATCTTAAGTGAATCATGTTTAAAGCTGTCTGAAATGTCTACATGTGAAAATACAGCAGCTTCATTAAACTGTTGACTAAAGTCTCCACTTAAATGGAACCATTTCTACAAAGCCTGTAATGGGCTTGAGAATACAGAGCTACAGGACATATGTTGGCAGGATCTCTAATCTCCTTTGAGACCCTAAATTAAATGGCTAGATTTGGAGAGGAGCACACTGAGCTGAAGATGTTCGAAAATTTTGTTCAACTGCAACAAGAATATCTGGGACATCAGAATTTTGGAAACAGTTTTTAGAGCAAAACTCAGTTCTTGATTTCTTCACAAAAATAACTGAGCACTCTTAATAGTTTTAAAAAACTGAGTCCTAAGTGATTAGTTCAAATCAGCGTCCATGAAATACACTGCAGCACCACAAGGGTACTGACAGGTAAATTGGACTGGCATCTATGTGACAAAACCTAGAATCACAATTCTTATTCTTGCTAACCAAGATCAAAGTGAAGAAATAGCATGAAGTCTCCTCTTCCTCTCATGTAATACACACAGTCATAATGCAAATACCAGTTTATATAGGCAGAGGATTTTGGTCTCATCTGTCAAACATGAGGACAATTAAGACCAAATTGCTTCTAATAACAGATGAACATGGTTATTAAGATTCATGTCATATCTGTGCTCCAGTACTATATGGTTTGATCAAGGCTAGATGAGGTGAAAACCAGAGATATTGAAGTAAAGACATAAATCAGCAGTTTCCATAGAGTAGTGTCCTCCAACTCTGCTCATTTCTACCTTGAAAGAACAGAAAATGTTACATTTTGTCCCTAACACTGGGGCTGAATAAAAGAAAAAGGGAGGCAGAAGTCCTGATAAAAATGGACATTTATCCCAAGTTTCTAAGTGGGCACAAGAAAATAAGTTGTGAATATAGAAGCTGAAGATTATGCTCATTCTCTTCACTGTTCATGTTTTTAACAAATCTACTTCCCATTTTATCCCACACTGTCCTTTGAGGAGATGATTCTATAACTGATCCCATATAATGTTCATCATCACTTTTCCAATTCCTTGGATGCACAGTCTGCCTTTCTTAGGTTTTGGACGATATCACAGCAAGAGACAAACAAGGAAATCCATGCATTTGGGTATTGTGAAATTTCTCATTCTTACTTGCTGTCTGCTGCTGCCAGCTTTTTCACTGGCTGTTTTACTCTGCCAGCTCCATTCAGCCCCTTCATAATCAGACAGGAAATTCCACACAGAACTGGGATCTCTAATCAAGAGCTCATGCAATGATTTACAACTCTTGTTAATTGGTACTACTGCTGAAGCCTTGCTTGCTTTTCTGTCACGTAGAATCAAGGGTGGGAAATGCCACTTCTCAGGTGGGTGACTCCTCCCTGTGGTGAATCCTGCTGTGGTTCTGGAGCTGCAGAACTGTGTTCTTTAGGGGGCAGCTAGTGCTGTAGGGCAGCAGCATGAAGCTGGACAGTGCTTCTCCAGAGCTACTCCATGGCTACAGTGCCATTCCTGCCTCCTGTCAGCAGTACAGCAGCCTGCTGCCAGGAACTGAATGCAAGGCGAGATGATGTCACTGAAAACTGCCACTGATGTTTTCCACTTTGAAAGAGATAGGGGAGATATCTTGGTGTTCTTCTCTCCCAGCAGCTTTAAACTTGGAAGCCACTTAGCATTCTGCAGAATTGGTCCAAATAAACCAAGCTGCTCCTCTGTGAACACAGCAATCACAGATAGCTGCTGCACTCAAGCATCCCATCTCCAATTAAGCTTTACACTGAAATGTCCTGTCCAGCTGCAAAATCTCCTGCTGAACTCCTCAGGCTTATCATATCAGCATGTGGCTTTCTGCATTAGAGACCAACTGGGGCCAACATAAACACTGTGGCTGAGGAATCACAGCCTTACTAACAGAAATAAAGGGCTTCATACCACCTAGTCTGCCTCACTGAGGCAAACTACAAAGCACCTACTCACATCTGTTTTCTTGGGATATTGCCTATATGAAGGCAGATCAGAAGGTCGGTCCTGTGACTTACCCTGGACTTCTCTCTGCTGTATTTTCAGCTGATCTATGTAAAAACATTGGTGAATAGGTGTGAAAAGAGTGAACTACATCAAGAATACTATATAGGTTCAGCATTTAGCTCTTCTATAATGAAGATAACTCTGCTACAAATCCACAGTTACTGTACCTTCCACTTCTGAACAATCATGAGAAGAAAACTCAGCACCTGAACTAGGAGATGCTCATTTAGCTGTTTGCAGCACAGGGCCAATGACATGCACAAGATCAGAACTGATTCTATGCTAGCAAGCAGACAAGAAAACACTCAATTAAACAACAAAGTTATTTTATATATATATATATATATATATATATACATACACACATGAAGTTGTAAAGTTTTTAATTGTAACATTTCCAAGCAATAATGAAAATTAGACTCAGTGAAATGCTATCACTTTCTCCTCTCACACTTTGCCTCCTCCTTGTCTTAGACTTGGTTTTCTTATAATGTAGAGGAGCAGGGAAGGTCTAATTAATTCACAGGGGTAAGCACCATCAGACTCAGCCTAGTAAGCATTAGTAGGAGCACTTCTGAGCTTTCTTCTAACTTCTTTCTTACAATAAGAGCAATGTTAAATTTTGTTTCTCCTACACCCTGATATTTCTCATTGCTCCTGAAGAAAAAGCAAGAATCTGATAGTCTTAGAGCAGCATCAACCACTCTGCTTTGTGAGGCAAGGTAACAGAGAAGATAAATAATCAGTGTTATTTTCTGGGGTGTAGGGGAGGCAAATATTGGACCTTTTGAAGTTAGCAGACTTTATTTAGGCCCACAAGAGCTGGCAGAGCTGAGCTCAGTGACATCTCAGCTTGCTTTAAATGCTATCACTAGGACAGTCCTTTTTAAAAATGAAGTTTTGAAGGGATGGAAATGAATGATCAGGGACTAACTTTGCTGCAGCTGATGTTAATCAGAAAGATATTATGCAAATATTTGCTCAGGATATGGTAGTAATATAGAATGGCTTGGGTTGGAAGCAACCCTAAAAATTATCTTGTTTCAACTACCCTGCCATAAGCAGGGACACCTTCCACTAGACCAGCTTGCTCCAAGCCCCATCCAGCCTGGCACCAAACACTTCCAAGGATGGGGCATCCACAACTTCTCTGGGCAATCTCTTCCAGTGCCTCACCACCCTCACAGTAAAGAATTTCTTCCATATTGCCAGCTTTTCATCCTTCAACAGCTGCACACCTTTTTCCTCAGGGCTGTTCTCAGTGCATTCCCTGCACAGCCTGCAGCTGTGCTGTGTATTTCAAACTGAAGGCTTTGGTGCAGAAATGACCAGGAGGCCAGACATGCAGGAGGCCAGAATGGACAATAATAATGACAACACAGTCCTCCTTTCTGGCCTTAAAGCCTATGAATCAGATGACTGCACACCAAGATTATTTTGTAATTCTCTCTATTGAATAGATAGAAATAAACATTTGTTTATTGTTGTAGCTGTTCTTTCCTCATTCTAATACTTCCCCCTTCTCCCTGGCAGATTTTCTGAGCCTTCCTTCCTGCCACAAGGTGGGACTGAGACAGTGACTCTGGTCCACTACTTTTACCTGCAGTCTTTATCAAAGAGCAAGACTGTCAGTCTACACGGCAAAAGCTATTTCTGCTTCTAGGTCCAGTTTGCACAACCAAGCTGCAGGCTTCCCCACTGCAATACAGAGACGAGGATTGAACTCTAGTGCAGAGGTCACTGGGATACTGCAGCCAGGAAGCCTTGAAGGTGAGCTAATTTCTAGTACACAGTTCTATCTCAGGATCACAACACTTCTACTGCTAAGAATTATCTAGACCTAGCTTCCCAGATCTGTCCCACTAATTCATTACCTTCCAAGAAACTAAAAATGCATGAGAAAAATCTGGGATGACAACTAGGATACAAAACTCCTGAATTGCTAGTTGGTATTTACACGAAAAATAAAGAACCCTGCCTCTGGTGCTGAATCTAGCCCTTACAGTTTGGAGTTGTTTAGAAGTATATTTTAGGTGCTATTTGTTCATGGTATTCTGGAGTCCCCTCCTCCTTGAAGCAAGAGTTGGATGTTCCTCTCTGCAGCCTCTCCAGCTGGCTTTGTCTCATGTACAAGTTTTTCTTGTGTCTGGGACTGGGACACAGCACAAGCTGGTTAATAGTTACACAGCACAACTGAAATGCAGTTCTGGATGGAAGGTGGTAATCACCAGCATGTAATGTTCTCCATCTTGCCATGGTAATTAACATGGAATAATTTCAGAGCTTGTACCCTGTTCATGGCATTCAGTGCAACCACATTGCACAGCTATATAATCTGTTCAAAGCTCCTTGTTTGAAACTCACAGAACACCATTCTTGCAGTCATCATATCAGGATTCAGTATCTAGCTGGCGACAGTTACAGAAGAAATGTAACAGAAACACTGCAAAAAAGCATTAGGGAAAGGTTTGAAAAGTTATTACTTGCCCTCTATTACGTTCAAGAGATAGCTGGAGCTGAGCTTGTCAGAATTGCCATTTCCAAGTTTTGGAAGAGAAGCACCAGAACCCAATTAAATGATGTTGAAAATAACAACATTCTCAGAATTAATTCCTTGTGCTATTTATGAACTGTCTGGATTTTGGGAAGTTAGGGGTCACACATGCAACCTTCCATCTCCAAACATGCAGATGTTCTCAGAAAATAAAAACACAGCAATCTCCTCAGTATCCCAGTAGTCCCAGAGATACAAGAAAGTGCCAAAGAGAACAACTGGTCTACAAATTGAACCGTTAACATCAAACATGGCATAGCTGCAGCTTTGCTAAGATACAAATCAAAACAGAAACAAAACAACTACCAATAATGCACCTAAAATTGCTACGAGGAAACTTAGGCCTACACACAGACATACACACACACACACACACACACACAGATACACATAGCTTTATTATGTGATACAGAGAGATTCTATCATATATTCTATGAAGTTTATAATAAAATATAGTTTATGAGCTATGTAAATATATATAATATCTTCTTTATTATATACATACTGACCATATATAACTATTTTTATTTTGTATACAATATAATTTTAATTTATAAAGATAAAATTATTTTAAAGAAGAATGGTGAAATGCAGAAATCTAAATCAAGCTGTGAGGTATTTGGGCACAGCCTCAGAAGAGATCCATAACCTCAGTTACAAGAAGGCCTCTCCCTTGCTCCTCTGTCTCGCAGATATTTGGCCTTTTTTGAAAGCTGAGACAGGCATCTGCTACAGAAGGAACAAATACTTGTATTGTATCAGCAACAGAGATGTCCTGTGTTACTTATCTTGCAGAGCACAGCACAAAGGCCAAAAGTTCCTACTTCTTTTCATGCTCATTGATCCAGGCTGGGCGATGTGGTGAGGCATGGTAAGAACTCTGAGGCAAGGGCATTTCACCAGCACCAAACACAGCTTCACACACACTGTGCAACCCCAGCTGTTGCAAAGTTCTTGCTGTTATAACCACATAAACATGCCCCTGGTAAATGGACAAGTCTGCTATCACCTGACCCACATTTTTTGGCTAGCAGCTGCAGGCTGAAGAGTCCCTTGTGCTGACAAAGATGAGGATAATATAAAAGGCTTCTTGGTGGCAGAGTTCAAACAAGCATAGGCAATGAAGTGCAGCATCTTTTAGCTGCACTTTGATAGAAAAGCAAACCTTTTTCAGCTCTGCTCATGCAACATTTACCTTCACCACAGTGAACATGGCTGCCTTTACAGGACATCGGTCTGCTTATCCCAACTCCATCAGTCGGGAGGTTTTCTGAAGTTTTAGCAAGGGTAAACTTTCAGGTTGCATCATTCAGGTCTCTCTCATCTTCCTCCTTCAGATATCTTCCTAGGCCATATCTTGCATAAACACATGCGTTATATAAGCTCAAGCTCCTAAATTTTACACTCAAATTTTGTGTCAGTTGTGAGAAAGTTAATTCCCAGCCAATTCTACCTGCTTAAAGCCTACCAGCCCTGGACACCAAGATTCACATTTTTATGGCTAGGACTTATTTCTGTGTATGCCTGCAGTCAGACCTATCTCAGGCTTTCATCTGCTCCCACACAAAACCCTGTGCCCTGTGTTATCACAGGCAGCTGGTGTTTAAGCATTTTGCATGCAGGATAAATTCAAGACAAGTGGTGAAATTATGGAATAGAGTATCCTTTTATCCTGCTCAGGCCATAAAAATTCACCATGGCTAAAATAGTTATTTTACTTAGCATGTGACCACAGAGTAGAATTTTTCATGCATTTCTCATCAATAGGTTTTTCTCACTTGAAATAGTATTAAACCCAGACTGTTTCAGAGACCCGGTTCCTTACCATCACTAAGTAGATCAAATATTGATTTATTATTTTCATAGGGCTTTTAGCAGTGAAATTAGTCTGATTTTTTTCCCCTTCAGCAAGCTTGACCTTGGAGTCAACATTCTGGTTAGCAGTCAAGATGACTTCATCATCACACAGAGCATGAGAATTCCTTTGCCTTCATGGCAAAATACATGCCATGTCATTGTCTTGATGGAGCCTTCAAACTTTACTACACACTGAGGCAGCCGGTCCTTTGAGGGGAGAAATGCAAATCAAATGCTTGAATCAAGTCAGGTTTAAAGAACTGAATTTCTGGAGAGGGGCAGAGAGGATAGAGAAAAGAAAATGATCATATATTTTTTGTCCACTTATGCACTGTTATGATGGGATGACAGTGGGCTGAACAACAGAAGAGCAGCCAGAACTGTACAGCAATTCCATGGCCACTAGGTCTTCAGCTTCCCCACTTCCACAAACGTTCCTGATGCCAGCAGCCACCTCAGGGAGTGGACTGTGAGGCATCCCAGAAACAGGACAAACAGATGCACTTTGTTCATGCTGCTCTTTTACAAACTCTACACCTGGTGACACAAAGACTCAGTGTATTTCACACTTCAAGTTGCAGTATCACTACAGTATGGGTAGTGTAAGTGTATCTTATGTTTTATGTATCTTATGTTTATGATTAGTGTATCTTATGTTTTAACTAACAGCACAGCTTTGCTTGTATTACCTCCTTTTTTACTTGTAAAATATTTAGGTGACTGGAGTGAGTTTTTGTACCCGTCTTGCTAATAAATATGTCAGTTTGTGACTGACTGAGATAAGAAAGTTGCACACAAAGCTTTTACTGAAGTATCAGCTTCACTTTGGGCCATATATAGGATATAATCCTATGTGTATGACAGGCATATAAAGCAGCCCTTTTGTCTTTGACTTGCCTATATAATGTGAAGTTATATATGGACTGGCATCCCTCATTCCCTTCGCTCAAATGGAGACAGCCCCAATGACAGCACCCCATAACAAATCAACAAAACAGCAATATCCAGCACATACTCCAACTTGCCTATTCTACCTTTCTACCAAAAGGTGGTTTCCAAACTCAGAGGTACAAGGAAGCAGAGTATTCCAAAATAAAAGAGGTCAGACAGATTTGTGTTAACTTCATTATTTGAAAAATGAAACAGCTCTGCTTATCCAAAGTAACTACTACTCCACAAATCCTTTGCCTAAAGTGCTGAGCCAGCATCTACCATGCTGCTGTTTATAAATCTGCCTAGAAGTCTAACCCAGCTTCACTGAACCACCAAATAATACTCTTTGCAGGTGATGTATGCATATGTTTCTTATGGAAGGGACATATGACCTCAGCAAGGCTTGGGAAGCCCATTCTCACAAAACAGATCTCATTTCCCACATATTTTTATATTCACCACTTCAGAGAAAACACATTAAATATCTCCCAGGTCTGAGCTATCACAACACCAGGGAATCAATTTTCATTACCAAACAGCATAGCTACTGACCCTGTTCAGCTTGGCTTGAACAGCTTTCAACATAGTGCAGGTGCTTCTTCCTGGAGCTGTGTATTTTTTTCTGTGTCCTGACGTGTCAGCTTTTTTATGCACTGTGAAAGCTTTGTCATTCAGCAGTTCCCACTCTCCATGACATGACTGGCACTACTCTGCTCTATTTCTCCTGCTTCAGATCAGCCAGAGTACAGCTGAGGAGCAAAGAGCTACAATGCCATGTAGCACATTTTTCCACAATCAGGATTATGTCTGAATTGAACCCTACAAGGTCAGATATAAGATTCTTAAATGGTTAAAATCTGCTCCTGAACCATGTTATGTCATGTCTTACACTCTCTCTGCACTTATTGTTCAGTAACAGTGCAAAGCACTATGCAAAGAATGCCTCCAGCAAACTGGATCTGTATCTTGGCACCCACTGGAACAGAGAGGAGCGAGCAGAACTGGGCCTGCCTCAGCTGAATACACTGCTGAGAAAATTTCTGCATGGAAATTCAGGAAAGGCATCCAGCCTCTCCCACAACATACTAGTTCCTAGATCAGCTTAAGCTGATGTGGCATGTCAAAAGCAGAAATGCTCCAAGTCTATCAACAGGTACATAGTTGCATTTGGCTCTAACTTCAGGAGCCTGCACATGTCAGTGCTGTGTAAAGTCCCAGTGTGATTTTTTTGGAATTACAGTAGAACAAAATGTTAGTCTGCCTAATCCTTGAGTTTGTTCTGCTTTGTTCTATGGCTCAATTCTGAACAGTGAGTTTGAGTAGCATCAAAAAGATTGAGATGGAAGCTTGAAGGCTTCCCTCTTACCAGCTGAATCTGCTGCAGATGTTCTACCACTGGTCAAGTCCTCAGTATTCAGTGACTGCAGATCTGCGTAGGAGGGAGCAATGCTTGGGCTGCTGGTGTCCTCTGAGTTGGTTGTCCAGCTGCTCTCTGAGGCACGGGCTTGCCTCTCAGAAGAGTTGGAAGAGGGGGAAGTCCAGCTGGGTGCTTTTGAAGCAGACACTGGTTGCAGAAAACAGGTACTAGTTAGAGACATGCAGGGCCTGAAGATCCCAACTATTCCAAAGACATGATAGATCAGTGCACTGGGGCTCTGTAAATACAAATTCCAACATCTACAGCAACACAGTTATTTTATAACAAATGCAGAGCAACTTAGCTAGTGGCTGGCACTGTCACCCTCCAGCACTACTCAGCTGTCTTCCTTAGATTCCATGCTGCAGGCAGCCATATGCTTTCCTGTGGCTCAAGTATTGGAGAAGCTGTGACTTTTCAGAACAAGATTCCATGTTTCTGACACTGCTGACAAGACCTGAATATGTTTGTTGTGCAACTCAGTGGAGTTTTTACAGCACCACAGATTTTTTTAAAGTGGTTTTATTTGATTTAATTAAGCATTCCTTATCTGTGACACCCACTCAAATGCAGTCATCATCTAAGGAATGCTCTGCATGGAGGGGGAGTATAAAAATAACCTGAAATTGGCCTATTAATGTGCACTAGGAATGCCTTTTGTTTGTGAACATGCAGAATGTAGAGTCCCAATCTGAATATACTACATAACAATTCTGCTCAATGTAAACCAAAAATCCTGTTCTACTCATTTGCCAGACTTTCACGTCAAACAGTTCAGTCCTGCCTAACCATCACCCAGAGTTCAGAACACAATCACACACATCCACTGCTATGAGTTTGTACTCTGTACTCTTTGTATTGCATGCTCTTTGCCCACATTACTTGAATGCTAGCAACAATGGGTGACTCTAGTGAGGAAATAATGCTAATAAAAAACAAAGTTATGGTTAAAAAGTCTTCCTGAACTAAGGAAATGTGTACAGGTAGAGACTAGTTCTAATTTAATATCAGCTTAATAACTGTTTTCTAAATTAGTACATCTGTATTTAGCTGTTAAACCAACAAAGATCTTGATGCTCCCCAAATCTTGCAGTTACAGTGAACAACTTGTGACACAGAAATTCTCTTCTCAGTATGTAATAAACAAACAACCCTTACTAGGTTGACAGATACTTTGGAAAAAATGACAAATTAATTTTAAAGATTTATCTCTCTCCATCCAAATGATGTGATGGGACACTTCCACATTATGGAAACCTTGTTGTGTGCATAGAACATCCAAACAGTGCTTTCTGCCTTGCCTCTTGAGAAGTGTGAATTTATTTTGTATATCTGCACTGACAGCCTCAGGTAAGCAGGCAGTGGTATTTTTATATGTGTACAGTTGTGAGCCTACTGACACTGAGTGGCTTCTGAGGAGTCATCCCTGAGGATGAGGAGCTGAAAGTCAGATCTGCCTCCTTACTGCACAGGTTGACAGCTGTTGTGTCAGACACAGAACCAAAGCCCACCCCTCCTCCCTGCAGTAACTGCACACTCTGTGTTGCTCAGTGCCTGTAGAGAAAGGATGATGAGTGTATGACTATAATCCGTCAGTCTCTCTCTCAGTCCTTTTGTTAAACACAGCACTTGAAAAGCCATCCTTAAAACTTCAGCTGAAATTGCTTTGACAGACAGAGCACTTTATTTGGACATAGAGGACAAACTGAAAAACTGAGCTCTGTATGTGGATCACTAACAGGAGCCAAGTGTTTTTTTAAAGTGTGCTTTATATCCTAGAAACTGTGGAATTATTTTATTTTAAAAAAATCTTAGATTTCCAGTATTTCTTTAAGTCAGTCACAGCAATATGAAAAAACAGGCTAATTTAGAAACATGTAAGATCTAATAACTCAAATACTGCCAACTAGTTTTGTGCTTTCCAAACTCAATCTTTATCTAAGAAGGCATCTGACTGGACTAGTGTTGCCAAATACCTCTATGTAAGGGCAAAATAAGTTTATTCCAGGGAGGTTGGGCAATCTTGAAAAAACAGATTTGTTTGGTTTTTTTCTAAAAAGACTCTTGTACTTTGGAAAACCAAAACCACAGGCAGCTTTTTCTGCAACAGATGTTCTTTAAATTCTTACTACAGTCATCTTCTACCTGTGACTGTTCTAGGTTCCCCAATACTAATTATTAAAAGTAGCAAAAGGGCATTTTCCCCTATGCTGAGCCAAAAGACCATCGAGCAATCTCAAAAAGCAAGACAATCAAAAGTAAACATCTACACATGTTTAAGATCTCTCTTCAGATGCTTCTGCTGGCTGCTCTTCAGATTCCTGGAAGTGCTGCAGCCAAATTCCTAAATGAGGCAGGGCTCTTGTAGAAATTTTGAATTCAGTCTCTAATGCCAATAGCCAGAGAGTCACAGGCTTTCTACTGAAAGAATTTCTCAGAAATCTGTTTATGTTGAAAGACCAGTGCCAGAACCATCCCTAAATTGCAAATTCTGTAGCATGCGTTGGATACTGAAAATCAACTCATTGTTCCCCAAAACAAAAAACGTTTCCTTCAACATGCATTTTACTTTTCTTGACATGTCTATGCTTAAAACAACTGATTGGCTTTTAATATGCAGATTTACCTTGAAGCATTGAATTCCTCTTTGGTGTTTTGAGGACCTGTTCCTTGATCCCTACACTGTATTACAATAAACCATGTTAGCAGTATTTCCTTTCTTATTACACAGGACTTCAGATTTTTCTGATTTTAACACAGCATCACAGTTTCTAGTAACAGGTGTAGTTTCCAGCTGCTGATCTTGTATTGCAAGTATTGCCTGTTTCAGAGAGAACAGCACAAAGTAGTTAAGCTCAGATATGCTGTTGGAGAGCCTCTCAAGGGTCATGGTATGAGTCCAAGTAATTTGAGCCATTTAAAACCAGACAAAGCTCTTGGGAAGAAGTGGGCGTGGCTGAGTAGGATGGATGACGTAACAGATCTTGCCTTTGTCTAATTAGGGTGACTCATATACCTCATTGAATTGAAGAGTGCAGCTAACACTGATAGAATATGAGACTATGAGCTGCAGGCCCATTGTGTAACAAATGCAAATGTTCTGTCACCTGCTGGCTGTGAACATTTACAGATTGTGTAGCATTTGTGATAGGAACATTTGGGTCAGCGTAAAAATCTCATTTTTCACTTTGGCAGTAAGAGTTTGACTAGGCTGATAATAATCATAACAAAATTCAAATTTCTTCTTTTCCCCACAAAAGAGAAACAGAGAATGGGACACCACAATACATAATTTCTCTGATTTAATATTTCTATGGCCTCACTCGAGAGTTTTTGCTTCTTGAGGAGAAATCCACATGATTTGGCAGCTGTCAGTTAACCATACATAAACCCCAAATGCTGAAATATTTTGAATCAAACATTTTGCTTAGCATTTACTCTGCCTGAACCTGGCAGAAGGAAGGGTTTACAAGAACATACTAATTAAAGATAGTTTTCACTGTAAGGCTTACTATGGGTGCTTTTCATTTCTGTACCTCAGATTTTGACCTTCCTTTTCATCTTCAAATTCTTTGCCTGTTTGTTCAGCCCTGTTACTTACCATCAATCCCCCAACCTCTGCTCCCCCAAAATTGCCTTCAGTTTTCCCAGAACAAGGGTTCAGCATTAGCCTTGGTTTTCTTTAAAATGTACTTCCTATAGGATAACCACTACATTCTAACTGTATTTAAATTGCTATTTTTTTAGATTCTGAGCATTTTGTGAGAAATATTTGCTTTTGAGGGAACCTGCACCAAAATACTAGCCCAAATTTACAGCACCTCTCTCTCTCTGAGGATCCATCCTCTTTGCTCTCTTGGCACTCTGGAAATCCCACTTTGCAATTCCTTTTCAAAATGTGTTTCCAGGCAGCCTGGCCATCAGCCTGGGTAATTATCTGGTCAGCTGAGCAGCTGCTCAAGCACAGACAGACAGACAGACAGACAGACGATTTCCTAACAGCGCTGGAGCCCTGACAGGACCATGACCAGGAGTGCTGAGCCTCCAGGACATTGCTCTTCACAGCTGCCTGCACAGGAAACAGATCTCAAATGTGTCCATCCTTCTCACACCAATTCTTCTGTTTGCACTTGGCCTTTATACTCCTCCCTCCCCTGGCTGGGTATTTGCTATTGTTCCTGTGCAGAATGTTTGCTACTGGAAATGAGTAATTGCTGTCACCTCGGGCTTTCCACTCAGGGTGTCAGCGTACCCAGTGTCTCCAGCTTTGCTGCTGCCCATAGAATAAAATCGTGATCTGCACAATAATGGAGAACAACTAGGCTGGAGTTTATCCTACCTCTTGCTGTCAAATGTCCCTCAAAGTAAAGGGCCAGAAACAAAGACCTGTCATTTCTGCTTCCCTTTAGAGGCTGTCAGCTGCACTGGTCTGGCCCTTTATCATGAAGGGTCCAGAAAAGGAGTGGGAGTAAGGATTTTAAAAAATCCTTAGGAAACACCTCCTTAGGGCTCCTATTTGGTTCACAGAATAATAGTTTCCCACGCAAGAATTACCTGGAGTACATCCTGGTCTGACTGTTAGGGGAACCACCCTCCTCCATGAATCTCAGTCTGACGCCAAAGTCAGTGTATAAATATCCTCCCCCAGTGACACGGATCGCACACGACAGGCCTCTAAAGGGGCACAAGTTAATGTCTACTTCAAAACTGCAATGCTTTTGAAAGTCTATTCTACTCTGCTGTCCTCATCTGGATATCCTAGACTTCTGCCTACAGACTAGTGTCCCCTGTGACTGTAAACACACACAAACAGGCAGTGCTTTTGCTAATCATATACCTTAAGACTGGGCCACATCCCTCCAAGGGCAAGACATCAATTAATATACCATAAAATTTGGTTTATGGAAGTCTTTTTCTTATGATTAGCTTTATTAAGGTTGAGCAAAGCTTTTTAATTTGGCTTAAGAAGGTGCATTTACAGGTTTTTCAGTTAATAAGAATATAACAACATTAGGAAGGAAATACCAAGTCAGAGCAACAAACAGTCTCATTTGAAAAAGTATGTGGCTGTGTGAGTAAGCATAAGGATCACACAGCCATGAAACCAGAGAGAGGGGTAGAGCATCTCAGTTTTACATAGTTACACTTGGTGGGTGCTCTTCCTTCTCTCCACATCACAAGGATAAATAAATATTTACAACTAAGAACCAACAAATAAATATAAAGAAGGTCAGAGAAATCTGTTTTAGAGATTCTAAAAGTTCCCCTACTTCTGCACAAAGGTCTAACCACACTGTCTCAAAAGGACTAGTCTGTAGCACCCATCAAAATAGCAGATGGAAAACCAGATGGGGTTTAACCAAAACCTAATCCAAAGCTGACAATCCAGGTTTTCTGACAGAAGTATTATTCATGTGTTACAGGGAATATCTGATGGACTCAGTGAGCAGAGGAAAGCTATAACTCTTTAAACTGCTTTAATAAATAGCAGTCATAAAGTGGAATTACTAAGAGAGAATCTCAATTTAAACATGAAAAAGTAAACTATTGTTTTCTTGGGCAATTACTCCATAACCTCCTGCAAGGAAGGACAGAAGTCAGTTCATGCAGAAAAGCTAGAAGCTCATATAGCCATATCAGTTACCATAAGCTGATGAGGCAAGGCAGAGGATTTGCATGTTTAAAGCATGTCAGAAAGAACTGCTATATTTAAAGAAAAGTGCATGTAGTAAGGTAAACATTTGTTGTCTTTGTCATTCTCCAGTTGCTAAATCACAGCATCAAAAGACAGCAGGAAGTACTGATGAGCACTGGCACATTAGTTGCTGATATCAATGAACTGCTGGCAGGAAGCATATGGGAACTAAGATCAGGTAAAGGCCAGGATCACAGGTAATCACCATTCTTTGGGTTCCAGATTACAGAAGCAAATATGGCTCAGACTTTTTCAATGGCTTTTCATACCTATATGTAAGAAATGTCACTGCTGAAAACACCTCTATGCTAATTCATGTGAATGCATTTTGGCAATCTCCAAGACTAAGTCAAGACACAGGTGGAGTGAATCACAAAAGGTTTTCATTTTCTTTACAAAAAGAAAATATTTCTTGTTCGATCCAGAAGGATAGTGTGAGCCCTTTTTGAAACTCTGATAACATTAATTGTGTTAAAATACAGTACAAACCTTTGAGAAGCCAAAGAGCAAGGCAAAAATCCTGTATGCTCTCAATGTACTTTGTTATCTTACTGGAACAGACCTTCCCATTGCTTTTGCCTCACCTGTTTGTGGGTGGGTTGATGAAGCACTGGTCCACGGTGCATCTTCAAACTGAACCCAAGCACTAATGGATGATGACAGATCAGTGCTGGGAGACACATGGTTACCAGAATGCACCTTGGGCTGCTCAGCTGCCTCCTCCAGCTCTGAGCAGAAAAGGTCTTGAAATTCTCCATTTGCACTGTGGTTCACTTCTGAGGATGTGTCAGAGGAATTAAAACATTTCACCGGAGGAGTCTCAGCGCTCCCTAGAATAGAGGTAACATGGAAAGATTTACAGGATTAGCCATTATTTCATTGTTTGTTATTGAAACATCTAAAATTTGCCATTAAATGTAGGAAATTTTCCTTCACCTAATGCAGTTTTTGGATTAACACTGGGCAGTCTTGCACTTGATTTTAATAGGTGAGATGTCCTCCATGGTTGGTTGGATACTGTCTTGAATTTTGAAGCACAGATCTAAAACCTGTAGTAGATCTACATTACATCACACAAGGAGAGTAATTTGTCTTTTTGGCCCAAATTCTCCTATTACATAGGGGTAGCAGGAGATAATTCAATCTCTGCACAAACTGCTTCCATGTAGAAGGCAAGCTCTCCCATATATATCACATATATTTGCTAGATATATGACAGTAGCTGGTCTAAATCAAACAAGGAAGTCTCACCAGTTCCAGAGAAAATCAGAGAGCTTACCTCGTGGGGGAACAGGGAGGAGCAGCTCGTCAGTGAAGGACACCCACTCGGACTGGTGGGAGGCAATGACACTTGTCAGAGATGTCATATTCGCAGCAGGTCACTCATCTTCGCTCGGGGATCAGAAGGAGGAGGAACCAGAATGGGAGAGGTACAGTGAAGATGAGCCAATAGAGGGAAACACCTCCTTTGCACTTTCTTTTCAACTGCTGTTAAGACAAGAAAGTAGATGATTTCTTTTAGAAAATTAAATGGGAGGAACTAGTGCCACCATTTTTTATAATTTAGAATGTTAAAGCAATTTATGTACCACAGTCACAATACTGTCAAAGCACTACCACACCTTTGAGACAGGAATGTCACCTGTGTCTAGAGGAGGTTACACTTGAGCAACTCCTTCATATAAAGCAATCATCTTCATGTTTAAAAAGTCCATCACCAAAACCAATATTTTAGTCCTTACTCAAGGAGCCATGTCTCTCGTAAGCCCAGCAACAGCAGATGAGGGGATTCTCCCAGGTTTAGCTAGTTTTGATTATGATATAACTTAATCCCTACTCCAAGCTGTCAACATGTCTTTGCCCATCTTGCTGCTTACAATGTCTAATCCCTCTGCAGAGCAAGCAATAAATTCCATGTTTCATTATCAATAACATTTATGTAGCTGGTTCTGGATTGAGGATGAGTGGCCAATGACTCTTATCATGGTCTGGGTATAGAGAGCTGCCTTCTCATCTAGATGCACCTTCCACTCTGCTGCTTGACTGGATCTTCACATTTTAATTTTAAAAACCCTCTTAGATCTTGACCAGAGTTAAGCATGATTTTGCTGTAGCTCAGCAAATGTTTTCACAAATGTGAAAACTGAATTTAGTAGGCACTCCAACAGTACACACCCCACACAGATCTGTGAATCTGCTAGATGGAATGGAGCACTGGAAAGTGCTCCGGCTGTTAGCTAGTAACTGCGAGGGTCAGGTCCAGGCAGAGGAATTCTCTCTGACTAGACCACCTCAGTTTTGCAAACCACTTCAAGACTCTCAGAAGACTCTTCCTAGGGAAATATGCTAATTCTGTCCCCAATTATCTCAAGCATTGAAGCTCTAGTTGCCATGGTACTGAAGTACTTGAAAACACTGAAACTCAGACCTGACTGTTTGAAAGAGCTGTAAGCAGCATTTCTTGGCCTCCTGTCTCTCACCTAAAGGGTTTTTCAGGGTGAAACTTCATGTTAGTGTACAAGAATAGATGCTTCACTGAGACTTCTCTCTATCCCATATTAACAAAATTTGGGCCTAAAAAGCAGACATATTTAAATGCATTCAATCTTTAAGCATTTCTGAAGAAGACAGATCATAAATAGCTTCCTTCCAAATATTATTCTCCTCCTCAGGGCCACAAAGTCCTTTGTCAGCTGAAGGCAGATCAGCAATCAAGAAAGAGCTGAAAATTTCAAAAGTTTGGAGGTCACAAACC
The DNA here is from genome assembly GCF_027477595.1 of Haemorhous mexicanus. Lineage (NCBI taxonomy): Eukaryota > Metazoa > Chordata > Aves > Passeriformes > Fringillidae > Haemorhous > Haemorhous mexicanus. Next base: position 45,826,085 of record NC_082346.1, read on the forward strand.
TGCCTGCAAACACAAAAAAGAATTCCTAGAGATAATCCTGATGGTTAAGTGCAATCTGCCATAAGACTGATCCCCTTGCCACAGACTTTCCAGAGCATATGAAACCCTTGACCAGTCACCCTGCACATCTTACCCTTTTTACACAGCCAATTCCCTCCTTGAGGAGGACCAGCAGCACTTGCCCTTTTCCTCCACTGCCATGGCAGGACCCCTGTCTCCATGCAGTGTGGGCAGGTACACCTGCCTGCCCTGAATAATATCTATTTTGGGTGCTGCTAATAGAAACTACAAAGCTAAACATAGAAGCAAGCTAAGAGAAAAAAAAAATCAGATGTTTAGGGTCATTTGGAGGCCATATGGGGGAAGGAGAGGATGACCTTGGTGTCTTGTTTTCCTCATGTGACCAATTAAGCTGCTTGTTTTGGGCTTGTTTAAATATCTGTAACTAAGTTTTCTTTTCCCAGACAACTGGATACTGACCTGCCCTTTCTCCTGGAAAAGTCCTGACAGAAGCATGAAGTGGCAGGAAATGAAAAAAGAAAACAGTTTTGCCTGCCCTGTAATCACAGAGACTTCAGTAGAGCTCATTTTTAATTTTTTTTTCTTTTTAATTTCAAGGGGAAGAAAGATATGAAAGGAGGCAAGAAAATGGACTGTTTCAGCAGTACAGATACATGGGAGAATTATACCATTATTTTAAGATGGATTTCCTATAGTACCCTACTGCCCTGTGACAAACATAATTCTTAAAATCCACTTAGTACCAGACAGCAAAACTAGCACTTTAGAATGGATAGTAAGCATTATAAACCCAGAAAAGCATCAGAATACTGTGCATTGAGGGTTATAAAGCTTTCCCATGACTGGAATTTTCTAGAGACTTGCCAGTTTGGTAAATAAAAGAGATTGTGTTGACTTATCAGGGTTATCACGCCCTTTAGACAGGCAGCCTGAAAGAGAAGAAAGGCAGTCTGAGTAGCTAATAACTTCAAAGATATTCAGAATAGAGGCATTTTGAGGATGCATATGTTAGGTTAAAAAAAAAAAAAAAAGAAGATAGATTTTTGCATTCTTTCAACATTCACCAAAGATCCTCAATCCCACCCCTTGACCTAAATGTCTGTACAGAATTATAAATCATGTATAGCTTACACCTGTGCAGATTATATGGAGAAAATACTTCATCCACAAACTGTCACCTCTCATTCACTCTCCAAAATCCTCCTTTAAGAAAGACCTAAGCCCATCCCACTGTGAACCAACGGGCCTCAGCCAGCACAATACCAGTGTCACTGTGCATTCAGTTAACACAACAATGATGCTCAATCTGCAGAACCACTACAGAGGTAAATCTCTCCAGAAGAACCATTTGAATTGTGGGTAAACCTGAATCCTCTCTGTACCAAAGCAGTCAGGGCCACTATTGAAACACTGCAGTGAGCACTCTGCAAGTGAATTTCAGAGTGTTCCTTCCTGTTCTTCAGAAATCTAAAACATCGCTGGCTATTCATAGAGCAATGAATTTTGGAGCCTACTAGGACTAAGAACAAATGGATCCTCTAAGCTCCAAGTGAGCTACAATTAAAGCAAAAGTTTATACTGCACAGCCCAAACAAGAGCAGATGGAAACACATTTCTTGGAACAAGATATTACCAGGCCAGACCAGCAATTTTTTTCTCTCTACACCAACAGGATTGTTTAGATCGTTACTTCTGGATTTGTGTTATTATGTACACTAAGCTTTGGGTGCTGAACTGGTTAAAAAAAAAAAAGGAAGCTAATTTAACAGATTTTTGGTTAAAAAAAAAAGTGAATCAGAAGTTTGTTTCCTACTATTACACAGTAAATTCAATGTTTTACCTACTCACCCCAATGATCCTTACCATCAATCCCAAGGCAATGACTTGACTATGAGGGGAAAAAACTCTAAGAAGCTGCAATTTCTGCTTCAGGTGTCCCTTTTTCACATTACAGTTTCACAGTGGTGCATGTAAATCTGAGTGACAAGTAGGTGACAGTTATTTCCAGGTCTCCAGGAGGTAGAGATCATAGAGCTGAAACAAAACTCCTTGTCTCTTTAGTCCTCTCAGTGTTTTGATAAAACCCATTATACAAGCCCTTTTGAAAACTGGTGGTTTATTCTAAAATGACAGAACTGCTTTGATAACTAGAAACCTCTTATTTCAAAAGTATGTAAATTCACAGACTACAGCCATTCCTTCTTGTGATGTGATTACACATCCGTCCTTTTGTACAACTCCACTCTAGCAACAGATGAAAAGGAATAGCATTGTCCTTCTCCCTTTATCTTGGTACACCAAGAACATGTATTTGAGAAGGACACACATAATTATCTAGAAGTCTGACACCCAGCACCTTGTACAATAAGCCCTCACTTTAGGTGGGACCTTTACACACTATGTGAGTACAAACACCAACAGTACTAATGTTGGTATGTAGAAATGTTTGTGGCACTATTGAGGCTTAGAAGTATCAGAAGTATCTGTAATGGATTTCAGAAGTATCTGTAATTGCATGGTGTTTTTGTAAACATACCATTCAAAGTATTTAATTACTCATGTGTTTGGACAGCAAACTCAAACAGTTTCTCAGTAGATCTCAACTCTGCTGAGAAGAAACAGCTTAGCACAGTTAACAGTTTTAAGCTCTAAGGGTCATTTCTCCAATTACTTCAAGTTACATCCATATAATGCAGGCTGCAGTTGGCTTTCTGATCACTACCCAGAGTTACTAGGTTACACTTATATGGGAAAACAGGAGAAAAAAGCCAGAATAAAAATACTGAGAATGAAATTCAGTTGTTTGCTTTCTTGATTTCCAAATATATCAATAGCAAGCTTGTGCTGAGTGCATAGACTCTATTGCCTTACACGGCAACACTACTGAAAAAAATTCTGTAATCCATGCTGTGATTCTGTTTTTCTTGCTTATACATTCCCTTACAATCTCAAGAACTGAAACATTAACTGGTTACAGTGGTTTGCATTTGGTTTTGTAGGAGGCCTTTGTGGGAAAACAACTAGACAAGCTGTTAAATTCCACTTAGAAGAGAAAAGAAACTAAGCCAAAAGGACAGTAAGAAAATGAAAGACTCTGACCAGGGCTTTTCTTGTAACAAACAAGTTTCACTCCCACCAGGAAAGCCTCAAGGAAAAATAAGTAATTTTATCTTGACCATGTGTTTGGCAAACCTGTACAGATGAAACTATTCTGGTAGCATGAAGTGAGGAATGATTGCTGCCTTGGGCAAATTTCCAAGTGAGAGAGAGCTCATGGCTTTTCCTCTCGGCTTGGCCTGTAAATAAACACTGACCATCAGCACATCATGACTTGAATAATAAACAAACTCCAAACTGGAACTCTGTTCTCCAGCATCAAAACCGAGTACCTCAAGGTGCAACAGTATAAACAACAGGAAAATAAACCAAAACAATGAACTTGAGAAACCCAGTGAAATAAAGGAAGTGGATTTGGACATCATTCTTACTGAAAAAAAACATTTTACCAACCTCTGCCTAAAAGCCTGAGGTAATATAACCTTATGAATGACATAGATGATGATAGGAATAAAGTTATATTTGGTTGATTATTGTATTCGTAATATTGACAATATTTTCTCCACATATACAGCTCTGCCACCTTGTAAATTGCCCTGAGAAAGTCTCTGATAAAACTCTGTTTTAGATCTTAGACCAGTTTTACTTACTCTGATACATACTTTTATATGAACTCCATGACTTCAGATGTAGCTTAAAAAACTCAGTCACTACCTGGTGCACGTAACACACACACAAAAGCACAACAAACAAAAACTCACAATACGAAAGGAAGAATTAGGGTCCAAAGGGAGACAAATGAACGTGCCTTATGGAACTCCTGCAGCCTCTCTGGGAGAAAGGATGGCTTTTCCCATTATGGATTACACCTGAGTGAATGGTAACAAGAGCCTTGACAGTGCTGTGTCTGCAGAGCCAGAGCAAATCCCCCTTGTGGATTACAAAATAGGTCATTAGTGCTGTCTCCTGGTGATTTTAGACAGAGATGGAGCGAGGTGGAGTGAGGTACTGAAGATGACTAGAGCCATCTGGCACTCTGAATGACAGAAAAGCAGACTAGTGGTCTGCCTGAGCCCAGGACCCAGTGCAGCCACCCTAATGACCATTCCCAACTATTCCAACAGATACAAAGTGATCTGCCTAAATCCACACTGCAAGTCCGTGGCAGAAGCAGCATTAAAGCTGAAGTGACCTGGAATGACCTTTTTTTCTCCAGCACAACCAGCCCACATAAAAGCATATGCCACAAACACACATCCCAGCTTTCCTGGAAGCTCACAATTCAGTGACAGTAAGAGAGGAGAGTTTGTACAGGATGCATTGGTAAGAAAGCCACAAGCATCTCCCCCAGGAATATTTGTGTCAAGGCTAATATCTGGAAGGTCAACAGCTGCTGTTTTCTCAGCACCAAAATCTATCTGCCACAGAAGCTCCTCCGTTTTCCACAGACAGAGAGAAAAGACACCTAAAATGCTCTCCTGCAGGCAACACCAGCATGTTTAGGCAGTTCAGAAGGCAATAATGTCTCTCCTCCCAAGGCCATGCCTCAGAAATACTTCATGGGTTGTGGATGCCTCATAATGAGAGACAGAGATTCAAAGTCTGATGCTGGAGATAAATTGTACAACCTCCTCCATTACTTGTACTCCTAAAGCGTGAGAAATGTAGAAAGGCACTGTAGAAGACCAGAAGTGCCACACAAAATAAGAATTTTTACTATTAGAAATAATACAGAGCAGGCAAAAACCAAGGGAGGATGTGAGACAAAATGTTTGACAGTGATGATTCACATCACCAGTCACATCAGGAAAATAAAAAAAAAAGGAAAAGAAGTTCTGCATCTCAGGACTTTCAATATAGCTCACTCTGGGAACATGATTCATTCAAAGTGCAACTGAAGCCATGTAATTGCATGGGAACTTGAAGGACAACTTCCCAAACTGCCAACCTTTCAACTCAAACTAGACTCTGAGGCAACAATCAGACAAGTGCTTCTCTTACCATATAGAGCAACAGTGCAATAACACTAGACTGGGACAAGATCACGGGAAAGAGGCAAGGTGTCAATCTGTTTGGCAGAACATTTGCATCTCTAAAATCTGACACTTCCCTCCCTGCAACACCCCCCCCCCCATATCAGTATTTTACAAACAGAAGAAAAAAACACTAATTTAAGATTTTTCATCCCAAATACTAAAATAGTTCAGGTTTTACTTTGTTCAGCAAAATTCTGTTGGCAATCATAGTAGACGACAGGAAATGTAAATGCAGTAAGGGAGGAGAGGTTGCTAACAGCCCCTTAGGAGAGGGTGGGTTCAGGGTCCTTACTGCTCTTCCTTTTCTCAAGGCCTCCACAGGTCAGAAGTCCAAAGCAGCACCCAGATCCCAGATTCTGTCACAGATTATTCTCTGCTTCAAGATGGTGATTTTGGAGTGGTCACAACTATTGCACAACACAATACTATAAAACTGATGCTCCAATCCACAGAATGTGGAGGGAACTGTGTTCAAGAATTGATTTGTTCTTTCAAACCTCAAAAAGTGAGTCATACAAGAAATATGTGTTTCAAAAGAAAATTCCCACTGAGTGACCTGGTTTGCACATCTGATATTGATGCTTTCATATATTCTCATTTAAATTCTGCACAGACAAGCTAGCCAGATGTATTCCATTTACCAAACATTCCAAAAGCTCCTGTACTTTATTTGCTGTTGTGATGATTATAAAAGTGTTTTTAAAGTTATTTCACTAACACAAAAAACACAATGCTCTACAGTTAATCACTGTAGAACCAACTGTGCCATCACAGCCTGACATCACTGAAGACAGCCATCAAGAAGTGAACACAGATCATAAAATACTATCTACTTGTCCTTCTGTACTGGGACTAATGACAAAAGAAAGAGGGAAGGGAGTAAGCTATCAAAAGTGTACTGGAATATCATGCTGGATGATAAACTCTCTTTCAGAAAACATACAACCTGGCTTGTATGAAACACCATTCTGTTGTGACAGACATTAACTTTCTAGCACTGCTTATATGCATTGCAACAAATTACTGCATTTCAAGTACTCAATTTACAACTCAAAAACTGATCCTGCTTCCATCAGTAAGGATGGTAATTCCATTGTGCAGTGCTTCATCTGCACAAAAGAAATTGGGGCTTTATTTTCTGATTACAAATAAGTTAAATGCTAGAAGATGGGTAAAAACACCTTCAGTGAAGATGTTTTATTCGCCAATTATTCGCCATCAATCAGTATCAGTTAAACTCTCATTTTGACTAAGACAGCTGGGGGAAGAGGAAAAAAAGAAACCCCAAACAAAAAAAAAATCTCCAAGAAAGAAAAAGTCAAGCCCTCAAACACTAGCCACATTCAAGACAAGGAAGGAACTGAATTCTGTAGAGAGATGCTTCACTGGAGGCTGTATGCCTACAGAGAGGATGGGCATTGATCTGTCTGAGCTGTGAGTATGCAGGGAATGGAAGAACAGATTCAGAGTGAGAGAAAAACACAGAATCCAACTGTGAAAGCATCAGGAAGACAAGGACTATTGAGGAAGTGGTGCAGCCCTGAATGAAAGCAAAGAAGTTTTCTTGTGCTGAATGTTGGCTCAAAAGGGTGATTAGGAACACTGAGCGAGAAAGTCATCTTCTGTTCAAGCCTTCTCTGTATATCCATGTAGCTAACAACTATTTACATAGAAATAATTTATCTATAATTGTATTTCTATTGGACATGTTTTATAACTTCTAATCTGTATCAGCAGCACCCTTCCAATGAAGAGTTTAAAAGGGGATTTTTGTTATAAAGGAGATCCTTCCTGACTGTTATAGATAAAGGCAACATTAAAATGTGAAGTTGTCTCCCAGTTTAAGGAAACCCCACTTGATTATTTAAAGCCAGACGAAAACCAATATTCTGTAGGAGATAGAACAGGGAACAAGCTTGCCCTAGCAGAAAATTCTTTTGATGATCCAACCAGTCTTTCCTCATTCCCAGTGTATGAAGAGTCAAATGCAACTTAATGTGATGCCAGGACACGGCAGTCCTTCGGGGCAACCCACAAACATCATGTTGGTTGTCACTCTCTATTTCAGACAGCCTAAATATAGGCCCATTAGACATGATGGTTCTATTCCTTTAGCATGGCTACTCCTGTTTCAAGAGAATGAATAAACAGCCCAAGGAAAAAAAGAAGCTTGTGCAAAGATTGAATTTAAAGGTACCCAGTATTTTATATAATATTACAAAAAATATATCTGAAGTAGTAACAAAGTTCCTGACAAGTCAAGTTCATACACAGTACAAAAAGAGTTTGTTTGCAATGGTGTGGCTAATGCATTTGTGCCTAATTGTATTTGTTTAGTTGTCAAAACATAAGAATGCACAGTGTATATCATGTGAGTATGATGCAGAACAGAGGGTATGAGAAAATCCTTCACTTTTTGTTGTTTGGTTTTGGTTTTATTGAGGTTTTGGGCTGTTTTGTTTTTACTAACACACACTAATAAGTGGTACTCTAGGGTAGCACCCTGATGATAGTGCCTGTGAGACAGCAGGCAACCTTGTGCATTCCAAAAGAGAAATCCAAGACACGGAGCCATCAATCTAGGTGAGATCTTTTAAATGATGCAGAGGTACATGGGGTGAGTGATGCAGGCCCCTCTTGCATAAGGAGGCAGCAAGGCACTTGTATTTTATTACACTCAGTATTTTGCTGAGGAAGCTGCAACAGGGAGACAATGCAAGTCTGATACCAACTGCAGGAAGGAGGACTGGTTGCACCTCATGCTAGAAGACATCAAATAATTAATACCAATGTTATTGCATGGCTTCCATGACATCATCTTTTAATTGTCAGCTCCAAGCACATTCACATCAATAGCCTGGACTGGATACAGGGAGAATCTGCAAACTTTTCTGGGAAAAAAAGAGTTGAATGCTGGTGTCAAGCTCTGAGCCTGCATGTAGTGTGGTAAACTAATACAGCTGTCTCCATTCAGAGAGACAGGACAATTCAATTGCAGAGGTCAGAGATGTGTTATTTAGGAGAGGAAAGCCCAGATCTGCCAAGTCTACTCTACCTCAGTTTTATCCCCTTCAGTGACACTTGATATTCTGGCTGTGAATGCCCACAAAGTAATCCATGCATCTATCAACTGAGATCTCATTTCTCATGCTAAACTCATGTACTGGATAATTTAGGTTAAATTTGGGAGCATGCACCTGATGTTTCCACCATGTATAATTTTTATATGTAGAATATAAGCTTTAGCCAGGTAAATACTTGAACTGGGGTCAACTCGAAACAACCTAGCAAGGATCAGAGGGAAAGGAGCATTTCTGTTGGCAAGTTTCTGTCATTAGGAGCAGCTGGCAACTAAACAGTAACTAATCATTAAACTTCATAGGCCAAATTCTTCCTTACAGCTATTCAATTGAAACTGCTCTGTTAGAAAATAAACAGGCCTTGTGCTGTGGAGCTTGACCAGCTCTAATTTCAGCTTTGCAGCTAGTAATACTTTTCTCTTCAAAAATGCTTAGTAGATGTTTTTTCATGCATTTCCATCACCCACATAACCACAAAACCACCATGAAGTTCTGCAAAATAGTACCTTCTGTTCACCAGAGGCCCCTGATTCAGATAGCAAAATTATTGTATCGTATAGCCACCCCCTTTTTCAAAAGTAAATTGAAGATAGTTCTTTCATTTCATTTCACAGCTGGCAAACCCAAGAGCCCACAGAGAGAACTGGTTTCTATAAATATTCGTGTCTATAAATGCCAACTAAAACTTGGCCTAAAAGTGCATAATGAATTAAGAAACAGCTCAGCAAAAAGACATCCTTTCTCTCTAGCTCACTGGGCAGGTCTGCTGGCCCTCGGACCAGGAGCTCCACTTTGAATCACAGCTCTGGAGCACACTGTCTGCTCTTTGAACATCAGCATAGTCTTTAACTACTAGAGCACCTCTGCAGGATCCTGAAGCACACTGGTCAGTTCTGCCCTCTGTTTCAAGCTGAAGGAGTTGTGTTGAGACGTTTAGTTCAGTTACTTTAATAAAGCAAGATGAATCACACCTCCTTTAACTCCAGACACCCAGTCAGACATCTGAGATAGTCACCTGATGCTCTGCTTATAGTCAGTAGAAGGAGCACAAACATCTCCAGAGGGTCCTTTGCCTGATCTATTCTCAAATGAGGTGAATCCTCCTCCAAGAAGAGTATGGTAACTAACTTAGACTTGCATGTCTTTTTCACCATTAAAGGTGTAAACTTCAAGGAAGTCTTACACACATTTCTAGACATTTCATTGCAGGTGACTGACAAATCTTAATATATCACTGCTGAAAATATTCTCAGTATTATGGGAAATACTTCCTGTCAAAAAAGCACCTACTGAAGAATTTTCAGGATTGATGAGAGCAAAAGCTCTATAATTTTATGGTTTCCCTTCAGAAACTGTAGCTCTATAGAACTGATGTGTAGGAAGGCTATACATTCCAGTAAACTACTTCTTTTAAGATTACTTCCTATTTAAAAAGCTCTGTTTGTTTTTTCCTATGATTATCTGAGGGACACATTGTTCCAGCACTGATGTCTGCTATTAACTCTTTCAGCACTGTTATACGATGTTCATTCTTTTTCTTGGTTTTTTTTTTTTTGTCAATATATAATAATGATTATGCTAAACTTAAAAATGAGTTGTAAAGTTGGTCAAGAGACTACATTCTAAGTTTACACTGGTAAACTGTATAAACTCTTACCAGTAGGAACTGAGTGGTAGTGTGAAATACTTAGCATTAAGGGCACAACTTTCACACTACCTTTTTTGTGGTTTTTACATACAATTATCTCCAAAATGATCCTGTAGACTGAATTTGCATTAGCACCTGGAGTACATTAAATGAGTTCCTCCTTCTACTCAGTTTTATCCCAAACAGAAACAGTTTATGTGCATCTTTTTTTAGATGCAGAAATGCAGATGATCAGGACATTCATTTTAAAAGTGCATTCCTGCTCTAAATAACGTGCTCATGTATTCTCATCTATAGTTTTTCAGAAAAGAAGAGAAATCTGGAACATTGCTGTGTGTTTCCTGGTATTGTCACAGGACTGTGTCTTAAATTTTTTCAATCACAATTTCTGAAATTTTACTCCCTTTTCAGTTTTGAAAAAAATAGGATGTTCCACATCATTCACCCTATTTGAACATTTAGAAGACAGTGAAAATTGATGGCAGAAGTCAACAGGGGGTACATAATCTCTTCCTGGGAAGCAGTCTTACCCACACAGACACCTGTAGATGGATTTCTGGCCCTGTTTAAGGTTCTGGTAAACCTTTCACCACCTACAAGGAGCAAAGATTTAATCCCTGAAGTTTCCAGATGTACAAGCTGAGTTGTAAGGCTTCTAATTTTCTAGGACTCAAATTCTTGTGGTCATAATTACAGCTATAGTCTTGAGAACAACACATGCTCATCCCCAACACATACATGACAGGCATTCCTTCCTTGAGGTTAACCACTTGTGAAGTTATTACATCCATTAGCAGAATTCACAATCCTGTAAGAAAACATCTGTCATGATGGACTCCAAAGAAATGTACTAAGACATCTGAGGACAAAATAATTTGGTTTTGCAGTTGAATTTTTTTTTTTTTAATGCAACCAATAGTTCAGATAAACTGGCCAAGAATTGCCTTTTGAAGGTTGTCCTTTCCTAGCTGACCTGTGGAGTGAGTTTAAGTGATTGTCTTAGATAAACAAAACTTTTAGATGGCAAAGATTATGTTAAAAGACTGCCACCACCACATGAATCCTTATAGTTCTATAGCTTAGTTCCTGATACCTTTTTGGTTTTCCAGCTTCCAAAGAGGAAGCTGATGGTGTTGCAAAGACAGCCTTTAACAGGGCTTCAGCAATTCAAAATTGATTCTGTTAGCTTACTGCACAAAGCCTCAGTGCAGTACCTGGTTAAAAGCTGCATGAAGAAAGGGTACTTCCAGGAGCCAAGTGTCAGAGCAGGAGAGTCCACAAGCCATGACCTTACAGCTGATGCCACCTTGGAAACTGCCTCACTGACTGGAAAAGTCACTGCTTCAGGGGCAACAGAAGCCTTGCAGAGCAAAACATCTTGAAAGGTTTGTAACACACTTAGATACCACTTCTCATCTTCACTTGCTGATGCCAGACTTGAGATAGCTGAAAATTACAGACTCTATAAACATGGTGTATTTAGCCCACTCACAATATGGTTTTAACCCACACACAGTCTGGGTTTCCCAACCAGGGAACTGTACCAGCTGCTAGTTCTTCACAAGATAGGTGGCAAGGCAGCACAAACAAGGACTCGACACAGGGAGCTGGCCACTACTGAGATGTAGCTGTTACCTTTTTACCTTGCATCCCTTGGACTGTAATCTAAATCAACCACACAGAGTATTAAGTGTGCCACTGATGTAGTGAGGGATACAAGGAACTCAAGGAAAGCTCTGCAGTTAAAGACCAAGGGATGCTGCTCTACTCTTAATGATAATGGAGGACACAAATTATAAGAGCATACAACTAGTCAGAACTGAGATACACTGCATCATGTGAGAGAAAAAAATATCTGACCCTTTTGTCTCACTGGAAAGTTTAATGGTCTTGATGACATTGATATTTTAAAAATAATTTAAAAGCCAAAACTATAAAAAAACAGAGATCACTAAAGTTTGCCAGCTGTATTCCTACATATAAGGAAACCTGTATGTTAGATCTGCTAGGAGTTACTGCTATTCACTTTGTACTTTAAAGCATCACAGGAATATGATGAAAATCCTTAAATAAACAGAAAAGGTCAAAGATTTACCTGAAAAAAAAGCATGACATAAGTAATTCATAGTGAACACTGCTTTAAATGATAATAAATCAAATCTGAAAATTCTTGGAGAAGAGACAACCTTGCCATTAAGAAATTAAGTATTTAGGAAAGTCCAATGTGTTGCATAATCCCACATAATACATCTCATAGAGATGTGGGAAAATGCTCTTTAAGCTTTTTGGTGATAACACAAACTTTATTAAAATAAACCTGCTTATCTGGACAATATTTAGGCAAAGTCCAGATCTCACTTGTCTGTGTAATGCAAGGTATGTTTCCATCCCCTTGGCAGAGAAAAGAAAAAACAAAAACAGAGTCACATGCCAGAATTAGCAAACACAATCATTTTCCAAGCAACCTGTAGTTTGAAATTTACGTGCCCAGACTAGTAATTTGCAAAATACACATTTCGCAGGAGACAAGAATGATTCATATCTGATTCACAAGTAAAGAAATGTCAATGTTTGCCAAATTTTTGCCTTGACAATACTAAAAGTGCCCTCAAACCAATACTGCAATAATATCCTAAGGGTATTTCCCAGCAAAAGGCACAACTAAAGTATGAGAAGACATGAGCTGCAAAGTGTCACCTGATCTAGTCAAGCAGTAGAGCATTTTTAAAACTTTTGTGTCTCTGGAAACCTGCAGTCCCAAACAGATTAAGCCATGGGAAAGAAAAAATCAGAAAGGTTGAGGCTAATTACAACAAATGAATCCACAAAACAATTTACAAAAATCAACAGAGAAAAGTGGAGATGCGGCACAGAATTAATACTTAAGAACTAAACAAATGGGCAGAGAGAAGGCTGTCTGATCGCATATCAACACAAAAATCCACTTTGCATGGAAATACGTAATTTGAGCATTTCAAGCCTATAATTTACATAGCGCATTCAAACGCGGCAACAGAAAGATGAGCGAGAGATTTCTGTTTGCCTTGCAATATCTGAACCGCAGAAAAGCTTTTCAAAAACAGCACAATTCAGCGGACCCAAGCAAGAAAAATATCCAAGCCATGAGTAATTACACAGAGCAGCTGAGGGGTAGGTGGGTACGAGCAGCTTCCCCGCGCTGCTGCTAATGAGCGTTAACCCTTCCGCAGCCGAAGAGCACCGAGCCGCTCGCAGGCGCACAGCCGCATATCCCCAGGGCTGCCGGGCTGCCCGGCCCCAGCACCCTTGGCGGAGAGCGGCCCTGAGGGAGCCCGGCTCCGAGGGACACGGGTCCGCGCTCGGTACTGAGGGTCGCGGCCGGGAGCGGTGCCGCGACCCCGGCCGGGGAAGGGCCAGAGCGCGGAGGGGAACCTCGAGAGGCCCCGCTCCGCAGGCACCGAGGGGCAGACGGCGGCCCCAGCTCCGCCGGCAGGGCCACCTGCCTTCGCTTTAGGGCTCCTCGGCTGCAGTTTCTGAAGTGCTCCGCCCGCGCCAGCGCTGCCTGCCAGCCCCGAGCCGCGGCCCCGCTTCCCCGAGGCTCCGAAGGCAGAGCACAGGGCGCCCCCTCCTCCCCGCGGGCCGCGGCGGCCCGGCCCCGCGCACCTACCGCCGGCCGCGCTGCTCTGCGGGCGCTGCGGCGTGCTCCCGGCGCGATCGCCCCCGGCCCGGCCCAGCCCGGCCCGGCCCGCCCGCGCCGCCGCCATTGGGCGCTCCCCGGCGGCGGCGGCGCCGCATTGGCCGGGCCGGACCCGCCCCGCCCCGCCCGGAGCCGGCCCCAGCCCCGGCCCCGCTGCCCGCCCCCCCCGCAGCGCCCGCACCGCGCACAGGTGGCGGCGGAGCGGCCACCTCGTCCCGCGCGCCCGGCCTGGATCCCTTCCAAGTTTCTTAGGGCCCGCTTCTAAGTAGGATTCAAAGGTAACGGACTTCGCCGTCTCTGCTCAGCCACGGGCAAAAATAAATAGCAATGTGCAAATAAAAATCGATAATGCAAACAAAATATCCTTCTCCTCGGGGTTATTCAACCGGCATGCTTAAATACAAGGCTATTTATTTGTAACACACTTTTAACACCAGCTAACAGGCACTTCACTTCTTTTGTTGGACCCTGATGAATTTCGCAGATTACGGATTAGGCAGGTATAAGAAAGTTAATACAATGTCTATTAACCAAATTGTGTTTAAGCTGTTAAACTGTAAGAGTATTACAAACCTAATACTATAAATTGTATGGCAATATTAATCTTATTTCTGCTTTTAAATAGTTTAGGGAGCAATTTGCATATGGAAATGTCTTTATGGAGAAATTAACTTCTAACCCCAGTACCATTCCGAAACCCCAGCTGAAAGGAAGCTTATGCAAAACGAACATGTGCATCATTAGCCCAAACGTGAGCGCAGATGTGTACATTTACAGCCATTAGCAGATTCACTGAATGACTGGAGAGCTGAGGGAGTAGCAAGTCACCAAAGAACTTCCTAGAGAATTGAGCCTTGCAAGCTGAAAAATGTTATTGACCATTTGCAATAAACACGTAAACAGCCTTAATTAGGGATGGGGAATGACTGTAAAAAGAAAAAAAAAAAAAGAAAATCGCAGTTTTATTCTTCTCTGGGTGAACTAAGAGTTTTAAAAAGTGCAAAACCACTGGGAAAATCTCAAATGCAAAGTGCAAGATAACCATGTAATTACAACTGATGTTACACCCAGCAGCTTAGCATGTCTGGTTCACCTGATTGTTTCGAAGGGGCTTTGAAAGGGGGTCCTGGTGCAGAGCACTGTGGGGACACACGTTACAGCGAACGCTCGAACCGAAGCCCAAAGCCCCCGTGGTACAAGCGGGGGACACGGTGTGTCCCAAAGCACCGACACGAGTGCCAGCTAGAGGCGGCTGGGAGAAAAGAACACACAACTCGCACATTCCCAAACGGGACTTGCTGATTCTGTTTTATGCAGCAGTAGAAGATGTTGATTGTCCAGACAAAGCCAGTTACCTGGAAGATGTTTAGTTGAATAATCTGCCCAAATGGGTTTAGGCTGGCTGTCAGACTGATTTACATGTGTACAGGGTAAATTCAACAAGGACATGGATAGTTCTACTCAGGTACAACTGGTGTCTTTGTTTCTTCTCAGGATTGTACAGATTAGTTTTCCAATTGTTTCCCTTTATCTTCCCCATCTTTAATAAATCCAGGATCCAGAATTACATTATCGACCTCTGGTGTACTATGAAAATCCTGGCTAGAAAGAGACTTGAAGGACATCAGTTCTTCCCTGGTTTTGGTCAAGTTCTGAACTCCAATTCTTCTTTTGCTTTTTCCTCTTCTTTGTTTTCTGAATAAAAATAAAAGCTATTACAGAGTAACTTTTCACAACAGTATTTGAACTTAGAGTCACAAAGGCTTGTGGCAGCTACAAATGCTGTCACAAACAGTCCAACAGTTGCAGTGGTTGCTGTATCTCTCATTGCTAAAGCACAAAGCATGAAATGTCATCAGTCAGCACTTGATTCTCTTACACTATTTATTCCATCCAAATTAGGACATCTTTACCACAACATCACACAACTCTGTTTAGTACTATTATTCTGTTTGGACTCGCAAGAAAGTTTTGCTTTATATGTCTAAAGTTCTTTTACTAGTAAGATCTGGAATGGAAGGAGTAGCAGGTAACATATCTGATATGAGTTCCTATATTTTCTTGAGCCTTCTCAGAATGAAAACCACAGAAAACACTTTTGGTCAGCCCTGCAGTGGTCAGGCAGTTGAACTTAAAGGTCATTACAGGTCCTTTTATTCGTTTTTATTTTACTGAAGTATTCTATTACATCAGAGCATCAAACCCAAAGTTATTCTATTGAAATAAGTATATTCAAATTCTGGTTGAACATTGCTGCTCCTACAATTGAAAGAGAAGTTAGAATATACTTGAGCATTTATCCCCACCAAAGTAAAGACATTGGGGAAAGAAAAGAAATTAAAAAACAAAATTAAACCTACTCTAGAGAGTCTGATTTGCCTACTTCAAATAGTTTGGGTTTGCAGAACAAAGATTATATTCTTCCATTTTCTAGAATATGACAATATTAATCATATTAACCATAAAAATACAGCATTCTAGTCTGATATTTTGACCGATGTTCAAGATGTATTTATGATATGACTCTACAGGGTTAGAGCATGTGAAATCATAACTATAAACACATATACTGAGTAACTAAAGGCTAGAATGATCCCAATTCTAATTTATTTTGAATATACACATCACCTGACTTCTTGTTCTTTCAACTTGACAGCTAACTTGGGTTTTTAATGTTAATATTTCATTATAAAGATATTAATAATTCATTATATCCCAGAAAATGATGCTATTTTATTTCAATACAAAACCATGATTCTCATCCAAGCTTTACTGCAAATTTAATTAAATTTGTCAGTTAACAGAATTCAATATATTTAATCATATTAAAGGAGGCAGTGTGACTTAACCCTTAGTGGTGTGCCAACAGAGGCTCCATTCAGAAGCGTACAGAAGCACTTTGAGATTTTCTTTACCTATCTGGACCTGCTTTCACAATTAAGTCTGTACTTCATATTTCCTTATACTGTATCACAAAGTAGTCTCACAGGAGTGATACTTCTCAGCCAGTGAGCTGATATTGACACACAGAGCAGCAAAAGAAAAGAAATGTGTGGGGCCAAAAGATTGTTTGCTCAGCTCCCTTACCTCAGACCACGTGCACACACCTGCAGGGTCTTTGCTCCAGCTGCCACAGCCCAGCCTGGAAGTTCAGATCCTTCAGGAGAGATCTGTTTAACTGCACATCTCAGTAATGGCAAGATTACTTTAGAACAAATATTGTTGGGACAAATGCACTGTTTCCAGCACGGCAGGCCATCACCTTCACCTCCCCTTCACAGACTATATTTTCTCCATAGAGGGGCATTTCTCAATGACCAGACACCCTTGTTTAGCCATCTACCAGCAAATCAAATTACTACTACCTGCAGAGCTTGTTCTGCCTGCAATCTGAGCAACTGAAGAGTTTCTAGAATAGCAGTAACAGGAGTGTAATGGCTAGTGGAGAAATCTGGAAGTATCAAATGCTTAATATAAGCATAGAGAGAGCTAAAGGCTCATCAAACATACTCTTTTGATGTAATTTGAAAGCTCTGTTTGCTGTAGCTGCAAGAAAGTCTTCATGATTTGGCATTTAGAAATCCCAAGGAGACAGTGGAAATTAATATTTTATTTGCTGTGTTTAAATAAGGAATAGCATTTTAAAATGACAGAGAATATTGTTTGTTCTAGCACCTTTCACAGTGCCAAATGGAATTAATAAGACACTAAATCTGAAATCTTAAAGGAGATTTATTTTTAGTTTACTTTTCTATTAGTTTTTAGTAGTATTTACCATAGAGTTTTTCAGTTTTCAGCCAAAGGATTATTTGCAAACTGTTTACTCTAAACATGAGAGCTGTGTTTTATGATGCTGAATTAGTATCTCCAGAAACATTTAGAAGTATTTTGTATCAAGCTACCTTTTGGAACTGAACTAAGAATGACAAATGTAGTGAAGAGTGAACTCTTTGGCACTTGTAAGCACAAACATAATAATTAGGCCAATTTTTTGCAATTACACGTGCAAAAAACCTGAAGTATTTTTTGTGTCTCTATGGAGCTATTCACTGAATATGCAAGATAGAGTAGGCAAACAGTTAATATACAATGTTCAGTTTGTTAGTTAAGAGAGTACATCAATGAAGAAATCCTTCTTTCTTGCCCTGTTTTGAGAAGTTCCTACCTACTTGCACCCCTTTGCCTTCCAAAAAATCAGACTCCTAGTAGGGAACTCATTAAGTTAGTTTAGCAAAGAGGCAGGAAAAGCCAACACAGCTGCATGCAGTGAGATCACCACATTTATCTCACTGGGTCTGAATTCTCTTACTAGAGTCACCTCCCTTCTGTGCAATGTTTCCCAGATTTCAACAACCAAGTCAAACACAGAATTATTTGTAAAAAAGATGAAATCTTTAGTTATCCATTTACAGCTGAACATTAACATAACCCTAGATTCCACCAGAAAATGTATACATATTTTGGTGTGGCCGTTCTTCCTAATGCACTGTCCAGTCCTATAATTAATGGGGTGAAAACAAGAGATGAAACTAAATACAGCCTGAAGAGAATTAACTCAAGTCCTCCTGATCTCACTGCCCCAGTAATGAAGATAACAAAATCACTTTGGAAAACTCACCAACATGTAGATTGTCAGGCTTTCAGCCTTTGAATTCCAAGCTGAATTACTGTTCAAGAAGTACCTTTTTTTACAATGCAAATTTATAACCCTTAAACTGGAACATTCCACATATTTCTTCAGTAATTTTAACATCAGCTATAATAATGACTTTAAAGTCTAGGAAGTGTGTTTGACTTTTTCGCATATCCCTTTTTAATATCAGCAATGCAAGTTGACTTTTCCTTTAAAATTGCTCTTGACTAGATCTGGGAAATTTTCCAAATAGTAGTAGTGATAACAATAATAATAAATTATTTAGAGGCACCTAAAATGCCATTAATTAATTTCAGTGTATAGCAAAGTCTGGAGCCTAACAAACATTAAAGTAAGATTGGTCAGAAACAACATATTTTTAATTAGTTTTCAAGCTATTTGAATAGCACAAATATTGCACCTGACGATCTCAGTGAAAAATTATTTTTAAAAACTTCTTCATCCCCTGTTGCTAAGCATTTTCACTTATTTTAGTGGGAAAGATTTTGTACTCTAAGAAAATTTGGATTTAACTTTGCAAAAGAGACCACTCTCCTGGAAGCTATGCACATAATATTCCAAACAATGCTGAAAGACAATTTGGCACGTTTTAGAATGATTTACATACTAAAAGTGTTGGGAAGGTAAGGAATTATCTTCATGGGAAGGTAATTATTTACCAGGTCTTACCAAAGCTAGTGATTTTTAATTTTGAACTTTTGTTCCACAAATTAGAGAAATAAGAGTAATGAATTATTTAATTTTGTGAAGTTTCCAAAGCTCCTGCAACCAAGGACTTCTTCCATCTCTGTGTATATACACACACACATGTTCTCCCAAGATATGACAGTGACTCAAAGTGTGGAAGGTACTCCATTCCCAATCTTTCTGAGACCTCAAGTATTTAACAAGTCCAAGTTGCCATTATTGTCTAACACCCCCTTGTGGCTACAAACACACACCCCAGCTACAACATTTTTTCCCCCAGTAGTTAATTAGAAGCAATAAAAATGTTGGTATGAATCCTGTACAGAAATGGAGCCACATAACAGATGGGAACTGGAACAACTAATTTTCTACATAACAGCCTCTGTTTAGGAGGAAGAATGAAGAAAACCAAGCATATAAAAATAAGGAAATACAGAAAGTGATTGACAGCAGAATTAAAGAGCTATAATTTCAGTATTTTGCAACACAAAAAAACCTGGTATTCTTCAAAGCTATTTTCAAAGATCTGGAATTGTAACACGTTATATGGAAAGCTCAAAAAGTTGGATATCAAAGAAATAAAAATGTGAGCAACTCATCTCTGTGGAAACTAAATGACATCTCTCTTACTACCTGAAGTGCAACTACAATGGTACTTCATCTTCACTTACTTTTTTTTCTGAAAATAAAATTTAAGACTACATGATACAGTTTTCATTATCTGGATAAATGGTACACTGTCCTCCCTCATTCTTGGCTTTAGAAGAAATTGATTTCAGTTGTCTGAAGATTTTTGACAGTAAGTAGGCTAGAGTGACTTTTTTCCTCAATTATTCTTTATAAAAAAAGGGAAACAAAGTCATGATTCCATTAACATTGTGATAGTTTAGAGAAGAACCTTTTGTCACTATACCAAATAACATATTCAAATCAAATAGGTCTTGTAGGTTTAGAAATGATACTCTCTAATAATAATTTGATTGATTTTAGTCTCAAGACTAAAATATATTAAATACAGCAATATAAAAACCAAAACCAAACCAAATATACTTGTTTTCAATGAACGTTATCCTGGAGCTTTTAAAGACAAACAAGCTACAGAAATCCCCCACACCACATCATATATTTACCTGGTACTCAGTTCCCTCCACATTGACTACAGGCTACAAATAAAATAAAGTATCTACTTGACCCCACCTCACCTGAGTATGTCAGCAATCACATCTCAAACAATGGACTTTTTTTGGAAGGTGAGGGATGACCTCACTAAGCTTGAGCTTTGTTATTTGAACTCAAGCTGGTTTTAATACCTGCAGTTCTGCTTTTACCTGCAACAAGTGCTGTTGGCAGGAGCAGACAACATGCAAAGCCTCCAAATACTTCAGAAAACTATGTGATTTGGGCTGATGCTCAGGATCACTTACCTATTGATACCTTTCCTAGGCATTGCTGCTCCCCCACTGTCCTCACTTTCCTTCTACCCAATGAACAAGCACACTGGAAAGCCCATCAACTTAATGAATTTAACAAGGGAGGACTTGGTCTCAACAGGTGGAGCCAGAAGGGACAAACGGGTCAAAAACAGCCTGCAAGGCAAACAAATCTGTCAGCTTGGAGCAGTCCCTCCCCCAGTATCCATTGCAACTGACTGAATTATCCCTGGATCAGTGTTGCAAATGCAATTGTAATTCTGGAGTTACTGGTCACTGCTCTTGAATCACACAGCAGTTCTGTGTCTACCAGCCAAGGTACAATGCTATATTCACTTTCTCACACATACACGCACACAGAGGGCAACTTTATAGCATAACTGAAGACAAAATGCATAATGATCCATTCCCCCTCTCTTTGCCCTTCCTAAGGAATGGAAGGATGAGAATCCTCACAGGAAGGGATGCATTGAACAGTGGCACATACCAGTGCATGTGACTAGCAATTCACATCTTCTGTCATCATAACCACTGTGAACACTGAGGGTAACCACACAGGTGGTATCTTTATTTCACAAGATTAAAGATACAGTACAAAATGAATCTGTACATCTTTCTATTAACAGAATTTGTTTACACAATTATATTACATTTGACCAGCCTTTATACTGATTTTAAATACAAAATAAATTTACAAAACTCCTACAAGACCCTTTAAAGAACTGTAGCTGATAAAAACAAAGGGTTCCCCCCAATAGTCCCTATTTGCCATATGCATTTGCAGTAGTTCAAATCAAACTAAATCTTTTCAGTTTAATATTCTTTGAAACAAAAAAATAGAATTTCAGTTCATTGTTGCCTATCTAAAAGGAAAGCAACTTGCAAAGGTGAGTGTAATCCCCTTTTATAGGCCAAAACTAGCATATAATAGGTGGAAATTAGATAATGCATAGTCTTAAAAAGTCCTTTCACAAGCCATATCCTAATGTTCTTCCCCCAAATTAAAACTTTTTTTTTTTCCAGTAAGAGTAGCTGACTTATGGAATATAACTAAAAAGTGAGTAAAACTATCTCGCAAGAGTTTCACGAGAATGTTTGTATCAAAGGCCTTACCTTCTATTACACTGTCCCATCATGGACAATATAAAGCAAGAAAATTATTTCAACAGATAGCTCTGGGACAAGTTTCACCAGTGATGAACTAAAATCCTGTTTTCTCAACAGTTCAGTGTTTCTTTTAACTAGCAAGAACAGCTAATGTCTTTGATTAATAACTTGAGATGCAGAATAATGCATTTCTTTATATTTTCCCAGTTTTCCTACATATAAAAACCCCACCAGTAACACTTACTGCTCTGTAGTTCCATTTTTTGTGCAGGGAAAAAAGAGCATGTGTCTATGAAGGTCAAATAGGCAGGCTCTGGCCTATGTTACTACACACAAAGAATACAACTTTTCATTCAAACCATGCTGAACACACCCAGAAAGGTTTCTCTTAAATCAAGTTTCCCTCCTAAAATACTCCTGCATATAAACTATAAGATAACCTGTGTGCTACCAAAAGGGAAAAGTACTTCACTGCAGTAAACTGAGCAACTCAGCTTCTTTAGGAAAAAGATGCTTGATTAACTGAGTGCACAACAAGGAACATATTGCTAGTAAGAGTTAAATATACTTTCCTCAAAATGCAAGTTTCAGAACAGGGTAGTAAGGGATTGTCACTAAAACTTAAGTCATGGTGTAGATAACTGATTTAGAAAACTTATTCATATCTTTAATCCCTGAGTTAACTTGCCATTATTTATGGTAAGTACCTTTTTCTTCTACCACTACATTCAAATGAATGTCATCTGAAAAGTAAGTGGCAGTAATTTGGTGGAAGGGAAAAAAGCAGGAGAAAGACTTCCTTATTGCTTCTTCAAAAAGCATTTTTTTAAAATGAAGTAACTTGCTGATCTTCAATTGTTTCTTCTGCTGATTTCTTGGATGTAAAAATGCATCAGATTCACTGAAAGTCATCTATAAGACTGTCACACAGCAGCAGTGATGAGAGATTCTCATGCAAGTAAAAGAGAACTTTTAGAATTTAGTTCTAATAGATCAACAACCAAAACATTTTAATAATGCAGTAACAAAATTGTTAAATTGCCTAAGAGACCAATACCAATGAATGAATGGTATTTAATTGAAAAACGCTTTCCATATAATCTTTAATTTACTCATGCCAAGCTAAAACGAGTTAAGTGACAGTGGCAAAATATGACAGAGGGAGTGTTCAGAAGTCACAGATATCTTGGAAATGCAGCTGGGGAATGCTGTACATATAAGACACTACATTTAAGTTCAATACTGTTTCATCTGCTAATGATGATTGAGACTGAACAAGGCATTCCTCTACCACATGCTGCAACCCTCCACACTAAAATTAAAGATTTGTCTTCATTTGACCAGCATAGGCATTGTGAAGTACTGAGAAGTTCTACCTATAATACTAGTACCTTTAATACTAGTCATCCGTGACATTTCCATTTACAAAAAAATGGATTGCTTATCTTCTATCCCAAACTAGAGGCCTATTGTGCAATGATCTCCCTGCACATGTACCAAGTATGAAACCATACTAAACTCTCAATTCTAAAAAAAGTGTATTGATATGTTGCTGCCAATACACCGGAAAAACATTTGCATGAAAAGAAGCCCTTAACCCTTTAAACACAAGAGCTTCTGTCAGAAAGCAGCTAAAGCCTCCTCATTTGTATTCATTCAGCTTTATGATAGTATATTCAGAGGGTTTAATGCTAGTACAGAAACCAATATTTCACTACCATTGGAAAATAAGAACAGACACTTATGTATTTCATGCTCCTAGACTATTCTGCCACTGCTTCCCACCCCCAGCCCCAGAAATTATAGTTCAATGAAAACAGTCACAAAGTAAAGATTCCTCTTGCAGTCTTAAATCATCAGTCCACAGGTCACAGTCTTTACACTCATTAAAAGGCCTTTACACTGACCTGGTGGCATCAAGAAGCCACTAGTCTTCTTTGTCTTTGGATTTTCTTGTTACAAAGGGTCCTCAAGATGGCACAGCCAGAGACATTACTGTGACTTCCCTCTATGCCAAAGGTTGCCGACAGCCAGAGCACCCCTGTAGCTTTGGAGTAGCATCACTGGCATGAGCCCATGCCCTCTTGTAGAGAGCATGCATTTTTGTGGCTCTTTTTCGTTGATGCATTAAGCAGATGCATGCATGAGATAAACACATTTCTTTCTTGCAGTGCAAATCACTAACAGGATGGTTGAAAATCAAGCACAGAACTGCCAACTCCAAAAGCAAGTCAGCTAACTCACTTGAGATTTCTGGCTCTCTCCTTTCTTCAGTGTGTGCAGTAATACTGGTGCCTTCTGCTATCTAGACTCAGCCTCTTAGTAAAGACAAAATTACATGTAGGAACTCTACCATTACGCTTTCATGTCATGAAGGACTGCAAAGAACACAGGCTCCTAAAAAGTTTTAGAAGTATGTGAGATGTGGGCACTGTCGACAGTTTTTGACTGATGAGCTTTACAGACCCCATCTGTCCCACTCCACCTCATGGGCTACATACTGACTGCTGAGAACTGTCTAAGGGGAATGGAGGAAAATACCCAAAACAAAAAAGCACAAATGGAGAGTAGCATGTTTGCTGGCTTAGTTTACAGGGTTTATCAATAATCTATGTTAAACCATCCAAGACAGCCTAAAAGACCAAAGTGTAAGAAATACTAAAAAAAAAAAAGAAATAAGGACTATTTAAATGCTTGGGATGCAGGTCAGAAATTAAGTTCCTAACAGCTCCAATCTATTCAGAATTTGAATACAGGTCAGCTTCTTGGAATTAAATTGGCCATAAAATTATTATTACTTTTACAAAAGGGGAACTGCTATCAAGCAGGCAAAAACCTTCCATTGCTAGCCTTCTGTCTCTCTGGGAGATGAAAAGGACTCTGAATAAAGAGGAACTAGATACAGCAGGCAACATTTTTGTAGTAGCACTCTTGTGTTTCCATGAAAAAAGCCATAGTGTTATTCCATTGGCACTGAAATAACATTCAAATCAGTTTCAAAATAATTTTCTTATCCCTGAAAAAAGGCATCATTCTAAGCAGCTTTCAAACATTTTTTTTTAACTTGTTTGTGCCTCTTTTGGGGAGGGACTGTTGATCCAAAGTCCTAATTCACAATGAAAATTGTTCCTTTTGGAAAAATCCAGTTCTTTCACTGAGGCTCTTGTTGCTATTGTGGTGGTTGGTGCTCTGGGGGCGGTTCTTGTTGAGGCACAGCTGGCCGCAGTCCTGCTGGTCTGGGAATTGCTTGGTGTTGCCTTTGTCTGTAAGCTATAATTGTTCCCAGGAGCAAGGCGATGATAGTCATAAGGTAGAGGTCCCACTCAGGCCCCAGCAG
This sequence comes from Haemorhous mexicanus, assembly GCF_027477595.1. Lineage (NCBI taxonomy): Eukaryota > Metazoa > Chordata > Aves > Passeriformes > Fringillidae > Haemorhous > Haemorhous mexicanus. The sequence continues at coordinate 45,850,818 of NC_082346.1, forward strand.
CTGGTCCATATCAATGTGTGAGAATACCTCTCTTATCTAAGAAAGAAAAAGTCCACATCATGTCAAAGAACACAAATGGGAAATTACTTGGATTTTAAATTTGACTTGTAACACTTTTCACATACAAGTCTCAGTTTTAAAACTTAGTGGCTCTTTTCCTCTCTGAAGAAAGAGTTCACATCAGTGACATTTTCAGTTTCCAGGAACTAAAACACCTTAGAGACTAAGAGCCATCCTATAGAGAATGAGGTATCTATTTTCTATTTTAGAGATGAAAGTTCCACTATGGAGTTTTGTGGCTTTCCCACGAATGACAGAGCACTAAGCCTCAGGACACTTGTGTGGTAGAATGCTGACATTCGTGCAGGTAATAGACAGGGAATTTTGATTGAAGTGCCTTTTCTTAGACCCCACGTGCATAAGGATTAGCCAACACACACTTCCATGCTTCACTACTGTATCTGATGATACTACACAGTCACTGCCAATTTAAACATGCAGCAGAAGACCTAAAACTAGGAAAAGCTGCATTCTGCATACTCACAGCTTCTGTGAGTGCTACGTGGGTGTTTGCCCAATTGACTTAAGTATTTTGACTGTCCTCAACCTCAATACTACTATAATTTGTCAAACTTTGCTGAATTGTCTGAAACTGCATTTGCTCTATGTGGTAAGAACTTCTATACCTTTTTAATTTATTAAAATCCAAAAAGGCAGTAAGATGTCAGAACACTGAAAAATATTTGAAGGACTTCACCTTAATTCCAGACAAGTTTTTTTTCAGGGCCACCACCCAGTAGAAACACTACAAAATACCTAAACTATCTAATACAAATACATTTTTTTCCCCACAGAGATCAAACACAAGTATAATGGTGTTGTTACAGCTGAATATAAAATAGCATGAGATTCAGGGATGAAATTTTTTTCCCCTGAGCAATTATATCAGTTAAATCTGCTTCATTTTGATAGCAGATGGTCATGGATAAGAACAGTCAAACAGTTTTGAGAAATTCTCTTCAAGGGAAGAACAGCACAGAAGAGCACTGCCTGTGCACATTTCCGATTCACAGAGTTGCACAATTAGGAAATAGGAACGAAAGCTTCAGTGACTTTCTTAATATGCAACAGTAGAAAACAAATCTATCCTAAGTTTGCAGAAGGTTCAAGCAATACTTCTACTTAAGTAAAATTACAAACTGAGCTACTAAAAATAGAAAACACATTTGCTCTTCTCTTTTAACTCTGCATTACTTACATTGATTTCTCGTATGTACTGCAAGGAATAAATCACTCCAAGCTTGCAAAGTGCTAGGAAGACTGGAACCTGAGCATCTGGGCTTGCTTCAGCTGCCATGTCATAGAATCGTTTTGCGAGATGAATATCCTAAAGTTAAGAAAATTCAAAGTACAGTTTTGAAGAACTTGAAAAATTAACCATAGGGGTTTTTTTTTTCTAAGAAAAGTTCACCTTTGATGTCTATGCATCATTACTTCACATAGTTAAGTGTGAACTCAATACACTTGTCCATTGCCTATTGGTGAATGTATTGGGAGACATGCTAATTCCACTAGTTGTGGACTTAACTGAATATCAGCAAATGTACTCTAACAAAGCAGACTCTCAGTGTACAGCTCACTCACCTGCTTGATGCCCAAGCCCTTCTCATGCATGTAGCCCAGATTAAACATTGCTTGAGCACTGTGCTGCTGTTCTGATGCCAGTCGATAGTGAATAAATGCAGTTTCGTAATCAACATCAGTACCAAACCCATAAAAATGGTAATCTCCAAGTTTAATTCTTGCAACAGTATATCCTATAAATCAAAAAACAACAAAAAAGGATAAAATATCTAGGCAAAGAAACCCTTTTGGCTTCCTATGAAAATGCAGTAGGAGTGTTAGTATTATTTTTCACTGTACAAACTGTTTATCTTTCACCATCCCCCCACATAAACAGCTTTTATTTTTAAAATTTGGTTAAGCTAACCAAAACACAGCCAATTTGTACCTGCAGGTAAAACCTTTTCCTATTAATCCTAAAAACATTTTTATTGCTATATAGCAGTATCAGCTGAAACCCCGTAACATGCTCATGATCAGTCCCTTATTACAGAAAAACTCTTCATTTGCTATATGACCTTTAAAGGATTCAACTTTTTTTTAAAAAGCAGAAACACTGAAAATTTGAAAAATAGTGTCTCGTCATTAATGTCATCATCTCAATTTCTTAATTTTAAACTAAAAGTCTTGGAAGTTTGATTTTGCATGGTAGTCTTGCTCTAAAGTTAAAAACTAGTAGACAGATATTAGTGTAGATGGATCCCTTTGGAAGTTAGATATCTCAAGATATTTCATCATTAAGCTCACTTTTGGTTATTTTAGGGTAGGTAAACAAGCACCAGACTATAAATTTGTGTTGTTTGGACATCAAGGATGCATTCTTCACCAATGCTTACTTTGAATAGGAAATTGCATTTCTTAATAAATGAGGAAAAGTAACAAATTGCTCTGAAGGATTTTGGATTTATTTTTCCAAGCAGATATACTTTTAGAAAAGTCAGTGTAAACACTGCTAATGTTGTTTAACACTGCTCTATAATTCCATATGGAACAGCAAAAGAAACACAAAGTACATTTGTATTTCAGTCCTTCACAGTCTGTTCATACTTAAGTCTGGGGTCCTTGGCTCCTGCTGTGTCTTGTCACCTGCCTGGGCCACCGGTCCAGGCCCCTTGTTATGGAAAAGGTTGGCAGTTCATGGCTCCTTGCCTTGGGCTCCTCCCACCCAGAGCTCAACCTGCAGCTCACACTGCAGCTGCAAACCTACACTGAATGTATTTCTCAATATAAAAAGAAACAGCTTGGAATTGTGAGGTACAGGCATACCTTGAGAAGCTGCTCTATTCCAGTGAAGCAAAGCTCGAGGATAGGTTTCATTTTCTCCTACTATGCTAGCTTCTTCTAAAGAAGAAAATAAACCAGTTAAATAGAACCATGGTATATGCACACATGACCACAAAAAACCCCCTGCTTATCTTCAGTCTGCTGAAATATGTTAAAAACCTGAAGCAATCTGAGTTATAGAACAAACAAGATTCAATGCATCTGAAACTTATAAAAACCCCTTTCATTTATACAGCCTTTCCATTTATCTGCCCACATAAGAGAGCTAGGAACAAGCTATATAATTTCACCCTGAACTATGGCTTACTAAGCATCTCTCCCATTCCAGCTGTAGGAGATTCTGATGCATACTTGAGGAATGACAGAAAATGCAAGTTTTAAGAGCACATAATTTGAAGTTTGACAAGTACAAGGTTGAAGTACAACCTTTTATAGTTTTGGTCATCTGAAACCCAGGACTAGTCAGGTAAAACAAAGGCTTAAACTCCTTAACCAACCAGACTGCAGTCTCTTATATGGCAGCGCTTCGGCTACTTCAGAAGTTGTCCATGTCACAATATGAAGGTTCATGAACTATCAGACAATTCAAAGGATTTATAAATTGAACTTCTAGTGTAACTATGGTTTCAGCTGTACTGTCCCACAGCTGACACAAAGATTTTGTATAAAACATATAAAGTCATTTTAAATCACTCTCCAGTTGAGAAGCAGATATATCTGAGTAAAGACAATCAAGAGTTTTAACTCAGGGAAAAAATGCTGTTTCTTTGCACTTCCAGCCAAGACTGTCATTACTGCACCTTATCTAAAGATGATTCACTCAGACACCTTTAAAAAACATTAACTGGAAATGAAGATGTTAGATTAGCTCATCAGCCACCAATAGGTGCTTTCAATACTAAGATATAAAGCTGGCAAGGAGACCTAGATTTGGTTTAGAGAAAGTTTAAAATACTGGGTTTTGCAGTTTGTAGAAAGATTTACCATTGTAATTCCATTGTCTCCCAATGACTTGAAACTCTAATAAATCCAAGTTCAAGCCATCTAGTTCCAGTAAAACACATGGGACAAGTTTTTTTCAAATCTAAGACAATCAGCTGCCCAGTTCCTTACCCCTCCTTCAAAAGTAGCATCAGTAAAGTCACACAAAGAAGAAGGTGCTGAGAAATTACATTGCAAGAGAGAACAAAGGACACTGAGACTTCTATGCATAGTACAGGTCAAAAGTAAACCTAATGCAATCCCTGCATTTACAATTGTGCTTTGGAAATCCAGAGAATTTTTAGCACTGTGCAATATTCTAAAAACTCTCTGCTTACGCCATTTTAAAATCCCAAAGTCAGAAATTAAATGTATTTTAACTTTAAGTCTATGAAGTCATCCTTACAAGTGAAAATGAAAACTGATTGCTTTCCAGTGTGAAGAGCAGGAAACAGGACAAGAGCTTCATTAAAGTTCTGACATGCCACCTCCAGAAAAACCCTTTTCAGTATATATTCAGATTCTTACTCTGATCAAGTATGAATGCAGCATTGCTTTGTGCAACTTCATAGCCTTGTTCTGCCAGAAGAAGATATTGAACTACAGCAGAATTTGAATCACCATCTTTATAGCTGTTGTAGGCAGTCATCAGTCTTTCAGACCAACGCCCCCGTTCACAGACATTCTTAAACAACTGCAGAGGAAAAAGGAAGGGGGAGGATACTGGTTGTCACGAACTTAAAAAATTTAGGTTTTGCAAGAAGTAACACTTTAACATTCTGATGCCTGTTCAAAATATTTGTATTTCACATGAAAACATGACAAGCAAGCTCCACTGCTCAAGACAAGCTTACTTTAAGATACAAGCTGCTAAGCAGACAGATGCTGAGCAACTTGTAAGATTCTTAGAAAGTAAAAACAGTAACTTGTAGATTCAGACTCTTATTCAGAATTATTTAGTATCTTAGTTTTGTTACACTTAAATCCAAGTATAAAAGAAGAATTTTGTACTTAAGAGTTACTTTTGCTTGCTTTGCATTACATTCTATTGATTTTCTTCAAAGTTAATAAAGGAAATACAAACCTGACATAACAAAAAAGCCAAAGATTTTTCTCATGAAATACAAACAAGTTTGCTAATATATCACTTTCCCTTTTGATAGCCTTTACTCTGAAGTCACTGCTGGAAATGTCCTATTCAGGCAGATATGGTTATAGCCAATCTCTTGCAAGTCAGTATTATTGATGCTGATGAACAGGTGACCTTACCTCAACAGCAGTATGACAGGACCGCATCACTCCTGTGCCAGTAGCATGCATCTGAGCCAGATTATAAAAAGCGAGGATGTGGCCACCCTGGGAGGCCAAGTTGAAATACTTCAAAGCTTGTTTATAGTCTTTCTTGACTCCAATGCCATCTAAAAGAAAGATTAAATCATTGCTATTCATTTCTCTTGAAAAGCAGCATTCTATGAAACAGTTCTTACTCTTCAAAATTACTCTAGAAAAGCTTTGTGAAAAAGTCAGGAAAAAAAAGAATGAAATACAAGTTCAATGTAGCACGCCCATTCTACATGCATACTTCTAATGCCACCTAGTGAACAGTGACTGAAAGGGCAGGTGCTTAGACCTGCAAAAGGTTTTGATGTCACTTACTGTAATACATGGAACCTAGTTGAAGCTGTCCATCAACCCATCCCTGTTCTGCAGCCTTCTGGAAATACTTCAGTGCTAGATCATAGTTCTGCAGGAAGATTTGGTCCAGTCATTAGAGCCTTGCAATACACCAAAGTTTAAGAGAGAAAGTATGCATGTGCATATATGAAAGGACAGATCTGTTTTACAGAAAAATTACAGCAAGATATTCCAGTGAAAATATTCCCCTGTTCAAAATCTGGAAGCAAAAAATGAAATAGACTACAACAATATTTAGCCCGTTGTAACTCTGCAGCTATCTAAAAGCTGGCATTCACATACAGCATTGCTATGAACAGTTATGCTTCTGTTTCTGGAATACTTATTTCCTCAACTTCGGGCTAATTCAAATTTTGAGTATCTGTTTGCATAGTCAAATATAAAACATTTAACAAGAAACCTTCCTGTGGGAAAAGCAATAAAGCAAATGAACTAATTAAAAGTTTCAGTGTTCCTTCACTCCCACAAGAGTCACAAAATGGGGACAGTTAGGATTTGTTTTATTTCACAAGAAAATTACAGACAAGCCCAAATGTCTGGTTAAAATGCACACTTCTATGCATTTCTAATAGCTTAAGCAACATTTTCAAACTTCTGAGAGCAAAATCAGGATGTCTCTTTCATAGCTGCTAATTCCAAAGTGCATTTTTTTTTTTACATTACAGATTTCCTCAAGAAATTTTCAGTGTGACAATCTTCACAATTAAGCTTTCCACAGTATTTCCCTCCAGAATAAAATAAATCTGTTGACAACAAAAAGTCACAATCACCTCTGCTTAGAAAGACAACTGTCAAAAGCTTACCACTGGAACACCTCTTCCGTAGAGGTAAGCCATTCCTAATCCACTCTGTCCAACTGGATTACCCTGAAAACACAAAAAAACACTTCTGCAAAGAAAGGCAAAACCTACATCTATATCTTTCAAATCTGGTATGTCTAGAACATCATGAAAACATAGTACTCAAGAGAGATTCATTTCTTGAATACTTAAATTAAGTATTACTCCTAGTAATACTTATTTAAGGAGGAAACAGCATTTACAGTAACTTTTATTCAGTAACTACACAGCTGATGAACAGGGAAAAAACTTCCAATATTATTTATATAAGCCTATTGTGCACTTTTACAGGGTCATACCAGATGTAGAACCCACAACCCTAGAAAGATGGGGCATTAGTAGTTTACTTATCTTTACTTTTCTCAACTTCAAAATGTTTTGGGTGCTACACAAGTTCCCAAAACAACTCCAGGAACTCTAAGAACCCATGTTAAGGGTGAAAGAGTGGCTGTCCTGTGGGCTACATTACTAACCACTGCCCCTGCAAAAGCAGGCACTAGGGCACTACTTCAGTGCCAGGACAGGCAATGGGACACACGAGAAAGTTTAGGTCAATGCAGGGTGAGCACACTGAGAGATCCTCACTTTAGCACAGTGTTGTGGAATTGCATTCAGATTGTGGAATATAAGAACCATGAAGGCAGTTATCTTACAACAGCTCCTTCAGAACTTCATCTACTGTGTTTCACATGCTGAACACCCTTCCTGGAGGACTACTCATACTTTAACTGCACAAACACTACCACAAGGGATAGATCAAAGACAGATACAAGGGCTCAAAAAACATCATCCCAAAGAGCAAGCAGTCTAATGAGATGAGAAGTATAAAACTATTATATATTCACATAACAGAAGCACTGTAAATTCCTGTGATAAGACAACTTCAAATTAACAAACACTAGCACTTGACAGAATTGCAGACTGTTTAGGTGGACAGTATTTCATATTAATGAAATAGAGTTCGACTCTATTCATGAGAGCTAGACTCCTTATGCTGAACAGAGCATTATGAAGCACCATGGCCAGAACAGTTTTTGACATCTTAGGCAAGTGAGATTGTGCGCTAATTAATCTGGGAATAGATGTCTGCACATGGAAGAGCACATGAAGCATTTGCAGCATTTCAGAGCTTATCAATTTAGTGCACATGCTGTAGTTCTACCTTACAGGTAATCATACCATATCAGCAGCTTTCTTGAAATACTGAAGGGCAGTTTCATTGCTCTGAGGTACAACATCACTTCCTTCTGAATACATCTGAAAGAGAAAGCCATTACTGAAGAACAGCCGAAGTAGTCAGTTTAGCATGAAGACCATGAAGCATCTTCACTCCACATATTGAGAGGAAGTTACTGTACTTAGATTATTCTATCACATTACCGAATAATCATTAAAACTTGTCCAGAAGCAGAAAATACATCTCTCTGATGTAAAATTCAGAGGGTTTAACTTCCTAATGGAAAATGAACTGCCCATAAAATTAATTTTTTTCAGCTTTAATTTTTTTGCTTTGCAAAAACAAAGCAAAATTGGTTACTAAACACAGTTCACTTCAACAATAATTAGTGACAAAACAACCAATAGAGAAAGCAGGAACTGCAATCTCTTTTGTCAAGTGCCTTGAACAGCATATTATGCTATTTTTTTAGGCTTTGAGGACATTAATTTCGAATCCTCTACTACAATGACAGCCTGAAAAAGATGACCTAGAGCTGGTGCTTATTGTAGCCTAACCTTAGAAGGTACTTAAATGGAGTAATAAGGATTTAGCTCCTCACAGGCTGAAGGTAGTCTGCAACCCAGATCTCAGACAAGTGACCTAAATACCTTTCTAAGCAGGAATGCACTATAATCACTGCCAGCAGCCTGCCAATCATGTTTTAAATTAAAAATCATAGAACAGACTGGGTTAAAGATCATCTAGATCCAACTGCCATGCCATGGTCACAGATGCTAGCCACTAGACTAGGTTGCTGTGGGCCCAAAGCAGCCTGGCCTTGAACACTTCCAGGGATGGGACACCCACAACTTCTCTGGGCAACCTGTTCCACTGCCTCACCAGCCTTTGAATAAAGAACTTTGGCCTAACATTTAAACTAAACCTCTCCTCATTTAGTTTAAAACTAATCCCCCTTGTCCTACCTCTTGTGCAAAATGTTGCTCTCCCTCTTTTTTATAAGACCCCTTTAGGTACTGGAAGGTTGCAGTGAGGTCCCCATGGAGCCTTCTCTTCTCCAGGCTGAAAACCCCCAGCAGTCTCAGCCTGTCTGCATTGGGAAAGTGTTCCATCCCTCTGATCATCTTGATCCTCTGTATTCACTCCAACAGGTCCATGCCTTTCCTGTGCTGAGGACTGCACACCTGGACCAAGTACTCGAGGTGGGGTCTCACAAGGGCAGAGTAGAGGGGGAGAATTGCCTCCCTCAGCCTCTTGGCCGCTCCTCTTTTGATGCAGGCCAGGATGCTGTTTGTCTTTTGGGCTGCAAGTGCACACTGCTGGGTCATGTCCAGCTTTTCACCCATGAGATCCCCCAAGTCCTTCTTCATAAGGCTGCCCTCAATAAGTTCATCTCCCAGTCTGCATTCATATTTGTACAGGTGCAGCCCTCCCATTTGCACTTATTGAGCTCCATGAGGTTCTCATGGACCCACATCTCAGGTTTGTCCAGGTCCCTTTGGGTGGCCTCCCATCCTTCTGTTGCATCACTGCACTGCTCAGCTTGGTGTCATCTGCAAACTTGCTGAGATTGTGCTTGATCTCACTGTCTGTGCCACCAGTAAAGACATTAGAGAGCACCAGTCCCAAGAAAGAGCCCTGAGGGAACCTCCTTGTCACTGGCCTCCACCTGGACATAGAGCCATTAATCACAGTTCTTTGGCTATATCCATTCAGCCAATTCCTTATCCTCCAGATATACAACCCTTCCATCCTATGTCTCTCCAGTCTGAAGACAAGGATGTTGTACAGGACCATGCCAAAGGCCTTACAGAAATCTAGATAGCTGATATAAGACCTTCTTCCCTTGATGACCACTGTTTTCACTCCAACACAGAAGGCAACCAGATTGGTCAGATAAGGTCTGCCCCTAGACAGAAAAGCCTTAAATCTGCGATAACTGAAGCAAAGGCCCACCCTGCAGATAAATTCAAGCTTTAGTGCAAAGTATAGGCCTATTGGCAATTCTGACTCAGATGCCTCAATTCTCTACACAGAATGAAACTGGAAGAATTTCTTTCCCATTTCCTTTAAAATTTAGTATTTCCTGCTGAGCAAAGTTTTGAGAAGCCCAGTTTCTCCCCATACATTGTATGGAAAAGAACAGTTTCCTACTTAGAGTTTTGAATTCCACCACAGAAAAAGGACATTCAAATATTTAATTATTTGATTTAAAAAACCCCCAAAACCCTAGTTCAGCCACTAGTAAAAAAAATTCCAAAATCCTAAAGTAAAGGAAAACTTAGACAAGACATAACGTACTGCAACACTCAAATCTTGCAGAAAAATTCAAAACAGGAGCTCAACTGCAATACTTAGATTCCAGAATTCAAGTTTTAGATTGACTGATAGCAGAAAGTAGGAAACTTTCTACTTTTCATTGCAAGGCAGTTTTCTTACTTTTCAGAGTATTTATATCTTACCTTTCCTAGAAAAGCCATAGCATGGGAGTTGCCAGCATTAGCTGCTTGATTGAAGTATTCAAATGCTCGCTGTAGAAAAGAAAGCAAGTGTCTTAATCACCATCACTGTGATTTGAGCAACTTGTCTTGCAAATGGAATAGAGGCAGGTAGATTTGTTTGCCAAGTTACCAGGTTCTTCTGGGAGTAAAAGGTACCAATTCCACCTAATCGAATATATGTGACAGGGTTCTTCACTTAAACTGCAATATTCAGCAGCAATCCCTCTAACCAGTGTATTCCAAAAATGAGAAGGGGAAAACCCAACAAACTGCAACTGCTAGTATGCACTAGCTACACAGGTAAATCTTACTTTCTCATGGTACCATCAAACCTTGTTTAGAATAGGCGAGATTTGCCAGTTCCTATCCTACTTTTACACAGAAATTGGTTATACTCCTTCTGACCACTCACTATCATCTCTGAACCCTCCTGAAGCAGTCCTTTTGAGGTATTTTAAATATGATGACTAATAAATAATTTCTGTTACATAATCCCTGTATTGGATTAAATAATCCTCAGGACTGCACATCCTTACCTCTCAATTTTTTCAATACATACTTCAAGATGAGGTTAGCTATTTTAACTTCCATAAGCAAGGTAGCTAGCTCGGCTTACACCTGCAGAAGTTCTATTTTCTATGCACACTTAATATCTTTAATGTTTAAAGTTGCAGTGTTTTGTCTACAGAAGCAAAATATTCTTGCAAGCCACAAACTACACTATCATCACTAATTCAGGCCCAGAGCATCATGAAGACTGTACCACATTTACAAAAGCTCAGCCAGTTCCAGTACTACTTGATAAGAAGTTTTTATTTTTGATATTCTCATTTTTAAAATGGTTAATCTTAACCTAGTCATGTAAAAAAATCGGTTTCATCTTCTAGTCACATAAAAATTAAGTTTTATTGAATAAGGCTACTGAAATTGTTACATACCATACAGTGGTACTTAAACACTTTTACACCAGTTTCTCAGTTATACTTTCTCCCCCTCTGCCTAGTGAAATATGCATCAGAGATATCGAGAAAAGGTACCTGATGATTTTGCTCTACTCCTCTTCCCCCATGCAAGTGCAACTGTCCAAGGCCAACCTAAAAAAAAAAAAATTTTACATCGCAAGTAAGTCACTTTTCCCTTGGGACTTCCTTTTTCTAGCAATACAGATGAGCTAATTACATGCACAAAGACAGACAATATCAGAGTTAAAGATGCCACAAAGTTTGAAGGCACAGATTTGATTCAATAACTACAGTACAGTCCTACTTTTTCACACTAGCCTAAATGGAAATTTATCCTAGATAGAAGCAACATACTGTCCGAGATGTAAAGTAAAAAATGTTCATTTGAATCCTGCCTAAGTCTTAAGTTATACATGACCAGGTTGGCTTGGGACAATTTGCTTCTGTTAGCATCCTTGCCTCCTGGACTGTGCGTAGAAGAGGTCCAGTCTGTAGCATGCAGAAGTCACGCAAGAGCAGGAGCAGTGAGAAACTGAAATCCCTTGTCAAGGCCAGTATTTTGACCTAGCCTTCCTGCACAACATCTGAAGTTATCCATGAAATAGTCTGGCTGGTTTCTAGTGAAAGCCAAGATCTCATTCCTAAGATGCTAAAGCTATTTTCAAAAAAATTTGCATTTTCTGTCCAAGTTCTACCTTAAACACACTAGAACATAAGTCTCTTCACATAAAAACCACGGGGGAAATAGGAAACAGGTTGGTTTGGGATGGAGAGAACACTAAAGCTCAAATGTCTTTCCATATTTCATAAAGTTGTTCCTGTAATTCTTGAAAACGTCTGAATGTCATCAGGTGAACTGAATCTTACCTGTGCTTGTACATCTCCCTTCTCTGCTAAAAACTGGTAATACTGGATCAAGTCTTCTTCTAGCATCCCACTTGCCATTCCTGGATTTTCTACTTCATCTGCTAAGCGAATTCGCTGAACCACTGTGCCACCAGTCAAGGAAATGTCACTAGCAACTGGAAAAGAGATGAGATAAATTTTCAGACAGGTTTTTTCAATAAAGAAGTTACACCGTAACCTAGTAAAACCAGATGTCTACAGAGCTTCAAGCTGTTACTCAAGAGAGAACTAATTACTTTGATACCCTCCAAGACATTTCAATACAGATAAAAATAGCTCATCATAATGCGGAGCCATAACTTGTTTAATATCAGAAATTCTCTATTTATACTATTAGTGTTGGAAGTACCTTAGTATCTTCTAGTTGAATGATGAAGAACACAAAGTCAAGAATGCTACCCTAGTTAAAAGTTTTTACCGTGATTAGCTACAAGTCGGTAGTGAGTGAGAGCAGATTCACAGCTCTGAAGGACTCCTATCCCAGCCCAGTACCGGTAACCCTAGAAAGGAAATGACAAATATAGGACTATCAATTACTTGAGAACATACTGCTTGCAATGTTGCAAACTTCTTTCACATTACTTGATCAAGATTTAACAAGACAATAGGCTGGACAAAGGCTATGTAGCATTGCAGCTTCATAAAAAACCAATTAAAGTTTAAAGATTAAACATGGCCAGCATAGTTCAGATATTACTCAAGAAAAAGCAAATTAAGTAGAATGATGCTTAAGGGTGAACATGTAAAGTCTTTTATTTACATATTGCACTTTGTCTTCAATCTCACAATACTGATTAAAACAGCATTTTCTGTAATGATCTCTTACATAGTTCTCATTTGATTACAAAAATTTAAGTCTGACAATTCTGATTTAAGCAAGAGATTTAAACGTGGCCCATCTCAATTCATAGTGGCACATAGCTTAAAATGAGCAGACTCATCCTTGAATTAAAAATGAATAATGGGGAAGATACTACTGCCCACCCAATGCGTACAAAATGATGCAGTATTTGGATGGGGTATTCATATAGAAGGAAATCTTAACACTGAAAATGTGGGAGTACAAAAATACTCTTGGCATGTTTAAAGTTATTAACCATCTTACTTACCAAGATCATATGAGCAATCAGATTTCCTCCTAGAGCTCCAAAAGTGTAATACACGAGGGCCTTAAAACAAAAATCACTGGTTACTTAACATCAGCCAAGAGAAAACATAAGACCAGACACCGAAAATTTCTGAATTACCTTAGCTTGACTCGAATTGACTCCTAGGCCAGATGCATATAGAAATCCAAGCGCCTAGAAATACAAAAGCACACCTTTTAAAAAACCACAGATCAATTCTCCTGGAATACATAGGCATAAAGATTCAAAGCTGCAAAGAGTACGCCAAGCTCTACCTTCAGTTTGGTGCTGCCTATATCTATGCTCTTCCCTGCCCCTTTCAAAGTATGAAGTTTCAAAATCATTCAGTTGCTTAGGATGCTAATATAAATTAGTGTTTCATCAGAATTCGGACTGCAAGGAGCAGACTATTACTTCCCAGAATATCAAGGGTAGATCCAAAGATCCTAAACAGTGAAAGTATCCCACTTTAAAAACCCTCAAGTGAAGCTAAGCAGTATTTGTTAGGTTATTCAGGTACCCAGTTTGCCTCAGACACCAGTGTAAACATCTGTGAACCACAGCCTTGCACAGAAGACTCATACTGTTTGCTTCACAGGTCCTAAGAATTCAGTTTTGCATCTGCTCTGTCACTGGTTACTCGCAACTGTGACTACAAATATAAACAATCAGAATGCTCTGAGCTATTTATCTGAGGTTCTTTCAGAAGTTATTTTTGTTCTTAAGATTTACATAGTCATTGCTCTACCTATCACACCTGTTACAGCTGGTAGCTCAGAATAGAAACTAGTAGCACAGAAGATAGTATAAAAATGTCGGTATTTCACAGTGTTCTAATACTATTCTAGGCAATCTGAAAGCATACTCAAAAATTATCTCATGCAGACAGTCTTGAATTTTAGATCAATAAAAGTTAAGGTCATCACTGAGAGATAAAGTCTCTAGAGAAAATATGTTCCTGCTTTCTATTGTTAATGGGTGCTCCACAATTAAACATGGAACAGCTGGAGATTTGGTAGCCAAAGAGAAGAGAAAGTTAATAGCTCCTTAAGAAGCTGGCACTTCCAAAACAAGTGATAACTAAACAATAAGTATATGCAGGTATGAGATATTAAAATCATTAACACCCATATTTTATGACATTTTGTAACAGTAAGCATGAATAATTCTGTGTTCAAAGGCACAGGGACAAAGTAAGTCCCAGTCCACTAAATACATGTCAAGTTTCCTGGGAGTTTTTATTTCCTAGATTATAAACTGGTGTCATCTCAGATAAAACTGCAAATGAAAAGTCACAACATTGCACAAAAAACCACATAAAAAGTACACAGTTTCAGAAGGTTAGTTGGCTGGAGTCACCTACATATACCTGTTTCTTTGACTGATACATCCAATGTTGTCAGTCACATAGCAGGGAAAAAGCCCCAAACCACCACCATCCCATATTTCTGGTAGTTAAACATTTTAAAACTCAAACAGAAGATGCGTTTGTGTTTACTTTGAGGGTACAGGTGCCATCTATAAAAGCACCCTAGAGGAAGTACAATCTATAAACCTATATTTATAGGTTATTTTTATTTTATTTCATTTATAAACCTATAGAAGGATCTAAGGATATACATACCATTTGTCCTTTAGGAGAACCTTCTTCCGTTAGCTTTTCAAATAGTTCTTTTGATGACTGGATGTTCTGCTTCAGGTAATCCCCAAACAGCAAAGCATAAGACACTTTCTCCATGGCCTTGGTATGATTCATGTCAGCTGCTTTCAGAAGATACTGATATGCTCTTAAGAGAAAACAATTTTTTTGTCAACTTGAAGCAATGTAGCAAATCTCATTCATAAACCTGAAGATTCTGGAGAGGGGTTTTGTTTCTCTCTTTTAGCCTTTATTTTCTAAAAATTCACCTACCTACAGTCATTTGTTCCAGCTACAAATAATCAATATAAGCAACAACACATGATTTAGTTAATGGACAAGCTGAATTCTAATGTTTGCTCTATTGCAAAAGCAAAGCAGTATGCATTTCCTCTCCTCTAAGACATACGAGAAATGTAAGGTCAAATGATCATATTTTTGTAGCAACAATTTTTACTTCTGTACTAGGTGTCCAGTAGAACCACTCCCATAACAGTCTCTTATATCACAGTAAAGAGAAGCAGTCTGAAAAAGACTATGTAGTCTCTACAATCTGAGTGCAAAACCACTCCAGTGAAAACACCAAGCCTTGGACCCAAGACAACTGCATACATGATCAATTTTGTGCTGAAAAAGTCATGCTAACAAATGGGGATCTCTGGATACTCCTCTATTTCATTCTCAGAACCGGTAGCCCTTCAAAGTAATTTCATAGCAGCTGGTTTCACAGCAATTAAAGACATTCTAACCTTACATGGTTACACAGTATCAGCAAGCCTGCTTCAGCTTAGCCTCAGGGACCTTTGAGAGCACTTCTATATTTTCATTTACCTCTCCTTTCTATTCTCAGGCTTGTTCCTCAGGACAGACTGAGGCATACCTGGTTCTTCACAGAAGTTCATCTTCTAAGAAAGTGTAAGGTGTACAAGAGAACTAACACCTAATATTGCTTTAGAATTCTTACACTACTTCATACTAAAAAATACAACTCAGAATCCAACAGATATTGCCTCTCTTCCTCTTTGCCAAGGTGCAGACACCTTTAGCTGTACCTCACTTTCCCTGACACAAACTAGAAATACACTCCCTTATTTCCACAAATGAATCTAAAATAGTTATAGTCCTCACATACTAATCAGCTGAAGTCACCACTTACTGAGGAAGTTGTCAACATGAATAGGAAGAAGATCTAAATTAACATAGCAATTCTAGATTATAGTGGTAAGTCCACAGCTATTTAACCAGTAATTGGATGCCTTCAGAAAAAGAGTAGAATGAACAGAACACTAATTTCTAATGTCTTTATTTGTCTACAATGTTTCTAAGAACAATAATTATTAGAATTATAATGATTTGTTAATTTTAAGTTTAATACTATTTTTATGGTGACCAAAACCATCAGAAAGGAGGAGAAAAAACGGTACAGGACAAGAAATGCCAATTTTTCCCTCTTCATCTATGAAGCAAAATGAGAACCAGACTGTAAGAAGCATGTGAAAAGGGCAATTATCTCATATCATGTTCCCAGGATTTTTCCTGGCCAGTTACCATGTATAAACTAGAGCTAGAGAACTGCAGCATCACCTTGCATTAAATCAATGTTTTGATGAAACCCACTCTTCAGAAATTCATCTTACACAATTTTTACTGCATTCAAAGGAATGCAGGCATAAATTTTTTTTCTAAATACCCTGTATTTACTATCTATCTTTATCACTGCATGGTTTGATGTTGAGTCCAATAAAGCTCAAAATCTCAGGACAGCTCATTCAAGTTCTTTTTGAGTTAAGCAAAAGTGACCAGCCATATCATCCTTCTCCTGTGGGGGCAGATGAGGTATACTTACACTTTCTTCTGAGCCTTTTTACTACTTTCATTAAGGATTTTCATTCCAATCTGATATACATCCTCAGCTTCTTGCATCTGCCTTCTCTTATTAGACTGCTCTTCAGCTAAAAAAAAAAAAAGAAATGTACATTAAGAACTCAAATTATACCACTGAAGACTATCCTCTCAAAATTCCTATTCATTCTAAAGGGTAAGTACAGCTAGAAACTTGCTTTTGAAGACCAATGTGGTTACAAAAAGCTGTCTAATGGATGTGTTTGATATATTAATAGATGATTTTGTGTGTAATGTCTCACATATAAGTTTGCTGATAAAATGTTCTTTTCATTCATTGCTCAAAAGCAAGCTGTGCAGGTTTCTCCTTCAGAAGGACATTTCCTAGAGAAGGGTTGCCTTTCTGTAACAAATCAGTAAGTATAATGGGAAACACTGTCAAACCCCCATCCTCCTACAGCCTCAGAAACAGTTTTATAGATGCCTTAATTGCAAGATTTCCAAATCAGGTCTGGGAACTGGCATTTTTTAAAACTACTTCCATCATGAAAACTTTGCCTTTATAACCACTTGTTTATTATGGTATGAAGTGGTCAGAGACTTCTACATCCTGAAATAAAGAGCACTAAGAGGACTGAAAAGACAAACCTAAAAAAGCATTACTTGAACAAAAACAAGCCAAAAGGTTGCTTACATTCACAGAAGCCCCACTTTTGATCTTTCTTGTAATCATAGGTTGTTGCACACCAAAGCCTGCCATCTTCCCTCCCATCAGCAGTGCACTCTGCATATTCCTTTTCCATGAACAAAAATGGAAAGTGGCAAGGTTCACCATCTGCAGTGCCTCCAAGAGCTGTCAAAACTGAAAATACACACCCTGCAATTAGACTACACTCCTTTGTTCCCAAATTTAAATCATATGTTACAAACAGACAAGTGCTCCTATGTTGGTTTTAGGCGCAATCACGACAGAACCCCACATGTGACCAAATGCTATATTGAAAGTACTGGAGAATCAGCAGGGAGTACACTCAAACATAGAGCTATATGAAAAGATTTAAGTGAAGTCACTATGATGTAGATGAAAGGATTCTCATCACTATAAGTTTGGTAATTTTCAACTCTTAAAAATACTTAGATTAAAATAATTATTTCATTTTGCCAATATATTTAGTTGCATTCAAAATGACTTTGAACAGCATAATTTATAATTTCTCATGCACTAAAACTTCAAAGGTTATTGATTCTAATATAATAATATTTTAAAATAAAATCAATCTTCTATGAAGACTAAGAATTCTCTCTCTAGGTTTTGAAGATGGAATTATTTCAGTTAGACTTTTATAAAAGTTTTCCTCTTTCACTAAGCTAAATTCAACAATTGCGTTCAGCTTCATTTGAAAACACTTGCAAAATCATGCAACTGACAAGGCCAATTTTAGAGTTTTTTCAAGTTAACTTTTTAATTTTTGCAGTTACAGAGAAAATTAGTTCTTTTTTTTTTTTTGAAGGTTTATAATTGAAAGGCCTAAAGACCATACAAGTTTAAATATTTCATGTTGATTTTTCGAAGCAAAAGAAAGTCTTCAGGTATAGCTGGACCTGTTCAAACTGCTCTTCATAACTGGATGCCTTGACACAGGTTCCACCACAACACTCCAAGTTAATTATATCACAAAAGAGAAACTGTTCTTTTTAGTAACTGCACTCAAAAATAATGTGTTAATATGCAATTAATCTGGAATAATTTCAGACATTTGCTACCTACATAGTAATATACAAGCTCCTGCTAAGGGTTCATGTAACTACAACTTATGGGACCTCTTACCACTGTCATTTGAACAAGCTCCAAGTCCAGGAGCACTCTTTGAGAAAGCTTGGTTTTATTTGTATTGTTTTGTACCTTGTGTCCTGTGTGGAAAGCAGTTTTACACAGGCTCTGCATGAGATGTAGCTGCACATTAAAGTTACAAAATTACTCTGCCCCAATGCTCCCCTCTTCGCATTTTTTTAATTCTAAATTCAATCATAATGTTCTTTTTGTTCCCTGTTTTTAATCCCAAGAGCAACACAGCAATGCAATCACAGGTTAAAATGCTCACAACAATTATTTACATACTTAGACATTGATAAATACTAAGTGAGGCAAACAATTTACCCAGAGGATAAATTTTTGTCAAACCAAATGCTCCAGAAGCAATTTACCTCTTTACTATCTCTGAATAAAATGCGTGGTATTATATTTGTCCTTACTTACATATGTCTTGTTTCATACTTTAAGCTGCAGGAAACCCAAATATAGATTACTTATAAGCACTGGCAATATTACTGCATGATTCTTCCAAATAAGGAAAATAAGTGCAACAGGAATTGCCAGCTCTTTATAAACTTGTGAGCAATTTTCAGCAAAAACTGTTAGTATGGAACTTCAGTGTTATAAAACTGAAACACAAAATAGCAATAACTAAAGAAATATAATTTTCTTTACACACAATCTCATCACTCATCAGAAGAGAGCAGGACAACTTTCTTAGAAAGCTAAAACCTTTACTAGCACTAATTCTAAATTAGTGATTTTTTTTGCTCCATATCCTATAAAACATATAAGGAAATTTGCAGGATATACATTTGTTCCACACAATGTCATGACCATACACAGTAGCTAAACTTTTTAGAAAAGCTTTTATGTGCTTAATGCAGTCCTGTTACCAGTAGCTCATCTGGAGGTGTAATGTCTGTACCTCAGATAGATACTCAGTTAAAGCATTTGTAAAGCTGTCCTTTAGCACTCTTCTCTCCTAACAGAAAGCATATACTTTTCTTTTAGAATTGCTTTTTTAAATAAAAAATCCCTCCATTCACACTGCTTATTTAATTCATAAGATGCTCCAAGACTTGTGCAAGACTTAAACTTATGGTTTTTGAAAGTCACTTGTAGTATCTTGATAGGAACAGTTAAAAACCTTAGTTTCTGAGGAGCCAATCAGCTGGATATATTTTTGCATGAGATTAAAGTATTTTAAAGTTCACTTTTGAAATACACTGCACTGACTAAATATGGTGCTTAGCTCATTGTTTTGTGGCAGAAAGATATTTGTGGATTTTGCATACTTTTTGCCTGTACAACACAGCATCAAACAACAGCACAGCAATTGTTAAGCTTATTACTGAGTTTTCACAAACTGATATTAGTTCTGCTCTAATAAGGAAACAGCTTAGAAAATAGTCATTACATGATAGAGCTCATTTAATAATAACTCCTGCTTTTGACATTTCAATATGAAATGAAAAAATTCTTTTGACATTCTTAATATGAGTTGAGAAGACACTATCATTAGTACCACATAACTGTATTTGTCAGTAATATTGAAAATTTACTTTTTATGGAAAAGTAAAAAGGAAAAGTCTGCTGCACAGGTTAAGGTACTCAACTGTGCCATTTAGTTATCATCAACTACTAACTGCAAATCAAAAAATCATAAAATTATGTAGTAAAAAAGCCATATTAGAATTTCCTGGGAATTTTGGCCCAAGACATAAGGTATTACCTATATTTAAAAACTTCATGAAGTTTACATACAGTTCAGATGCTGCCCTGAGGCTCTTAATGCTGTTCCAGGAAGCTTGTCTTTACATTACATTACTATTTGTTCCTTTTTTGTCAATTGACTCACCAGGCAAAAAGTCACGGGATTGAAAAAGATTGATGCAAATTTATCTTTGTATTGCTGGTGTACATACAGAACACAGAATCTGTAATTGACTTCTATTTGAAGAAATCAGGGCCTTCTCTATTTGATGGTTAAAGCTTTCCAGCAAGACAGAAACAGTAAGAAAAATGGAAAATTCTTTCAAATCTGAAAATGACTACTCATTTCAATTACAGTACCTTTCAAGACATTTTGTTGCTATTTCTAATGAAAAAGGCAGCAATTACCACTCCATTGCAGAAAGGTTAAGACACTTGTTATTTCATATGTTCAAAATTACTGTTTGTGTTCACCCACATGCTGGAATTACTCAGATTCATCTATGCTGCCACTTGTTGAAAAGTCTGTGAGCAGTTACCTGGACTCTGTATTTCTGCTTCTTCCAAATCCTTATTTAATAGATTTGACATTTCTAGAGAGTTCAACTCTTCCAGTGAATTCTCTTTTTCCTCTTCTTGACTGTGAAAGCTCTCTTCATTCTCTGATTGAGAGTCTGATTTCCCAGATTCAAGGAAGATCTGGCCTGCTACCACTCGAGTTCCTGTGGAATGATCCTTTACCTGGTCCTCTGCAGATAAAGTCTGAAGGAAAGCAGCCACATAATTTAGAAGATTAGAAACTGAGAAGCAGCAGCTGACTTAAAATCCATTTAAAACCTTCTTAAAAGATACGGTTAATTAATTAAACAGTTGAATCAAAAGCAAGCTGAGCTACCTCTATCAGCTCTCATTGCCTGTATCCCTTTCAGGTCTTTGAAAAAAAATGGTTCAAACTTGTAACCCTGTATTAATTTCTCTGATGCACAGAAAAAAATTAATGAGGCAGCAAGAAAAGCTTAAAACCTAAAATCAAATTATTGTTCTGAATTTCAGACCTTCGCTCTCACTCCACAGGTAAATCAGAATGATTAGAAACTTATCTCCTCACCTTTGACTCCAGTGATTCATCTTGATTTCCTTCTTCATCTAGAAGAGACATTATAAGTCAGTAGAATGCTTTTCCATGAGTAACTATCTCAAAAATAAAACCTTTAGTTACAATACTGTACCGTGGTTATGAAACATTCTAGTGTACTAAGATGACTAATACACTTCAGAAAAACCTTATTACTGTGACGAGGAGGAATCAAATGTTTCAGAGGTGATCCTCTTCCTTAAATTACACCAACACAACTGTGTGTTCCAGAGTGAAAAAAGTGTGTTTTTTCTAAACCCAAATCACAGTCTGAATGGTTCAAGTCCAACTAAACTCCTTAAAAAGGTGTTTATCAAGTGAAAAACGCCTGTGGAACATAAGGTTTTTAGTCACCAAATCTGCTTTAGTACCAACAGCTTCAGTAAAGACCAGAAAGTTGTATTCATACCCCCATGCTTATAATTAAACATTGTCCTTTATAGAATGCTAATTCATTCTGCCTGACCAGCATATTCAGACCTTTATATAGAGGTTTCTCTTCAAAACTGTGAAGGAATTAGTTTATCTTTAAGATACTCTTCAAGTGATGCAAGTCTTGTTTAACTGTCATCTTTCTTGTCTAAAAGCTATATGATATTTGATTAGAAAGACTGGAAGGAGAAGAAATTGTAAACAAGAAAGGCTATTAGGCAGACACTAAAGGAATACATGTGAAAAGGTGAAGATAATCAGAAAAGCTTATTTATGACAGCTTTACCACTGTTTTTCTGAATTTCTTCTGCAACAATTGTTCTGTTCCTTTAACTAAAATGGGCTTCAAACAACTTGGTCTGTGCTATCATTTTGATGAGAAGCCTCTAAAATTAATACCACTTGAGATGTGACTGTTCAGAGTCATCAGTATCTGATACCACCTCATTTCAGCAAACAAACCCCCCCTACATTTGAAAGAAGATTCCACATGCCTCCCTCTCTCTGGTACACAACTCATTAAAATGAAAGCTCCAACAAAGAGATCACTTAGCAAAGCTGCCACTAACTCCTCCTAGGCTTAAAAATCTCCCTTTTTGAGGCTCTGGGGTGCACAATGCCCTATAGCAGTGGCAAAGCAATGATGGGCTAGAGACCTGCACTGTGACTGGAAAAGGTGTCTAAACTGATAGAAACTAATGCCCCCCGTACATGAGATACATTTAGTATGTTACAGTTAGCCATGAAAGACTACCTGCACAAACACTTCCAACAGTTTATAGAACTCTGCTGACTCCTGCAAGCACTTAGCAGCAAACAAAACTTGCACAATTTTCATTCTCATGCAAGTAAAGTGACTTACCAGAGATAAACCATCTCTGAAGCAACAAATTCTAAACACGACACTTCAGTGGGTCATGTTTTGAAGCCTACTACTGTAACCCTTGCAATGAAAGGGTTAATCTTGGAAATTGCTTTCTGGAATCTAGATTCCACATTGTTACTTGAAGTGCAACTTTTGACTGGAAGAAGGGAAAAGATGAGGGAGAATTCAACTTTAAGCTGTAACAGCATAACAGAAATTAAGAAAAAATGTGAAGACTTGTAAGTGAAGCTGAAAAACTATGGTGACGACTGAGTACAACTGAGACATAAATAACAGCCTGTTGAGGATGGTGAAAAGGATGTAAAGCTCAAAGAGTCTGACTGCCAGCAGTCATGTATTAAAAAGAATCTAGAACAGTTGATCTGGGTAAGCAGCTGTACTCTACAGGACTGAAAATGAAAATGTGTAGAACACTTCAGAAAAACTTGTGGAGACAGCAGAGCATTCCAGATGAAACAGATCCTACAAGGAGCAACCAAGACTGCATAAGAACAAACAGCAATTTGGAAAAAAAAACCCATTATGAGGCATAAGGAAAAAACAAGGCTAGCTGCATCTTTGGCAGAGACCTCAGGGCTTAGCAGCTTGAGGAATCTAACAGATAAAGGGTGATTGTGATAAATCATAAGAAGTTCTGCCACTGAACTT
The DNA here is from genome assembly GCF_027477595.1 of Haemorhous mexicanus. Classification (NCBI taxonomy): domain Eukaryota; kingdom Metazoa; phylum Chordata; class Aves; order Passeriformes; family Fringillidae; genus Haemorhous; species Haemorhous mexicanus. The sequence goes on from NC_082346.1 coordinate 45,874,024, forward strand.
TGACACTCCAGATCATGATATGAGAATTGGTCTTTAAATTCAGTAAAAGTACACACACATTTAGGATACTTGCTGGTGTTTCTATTTTGAAATTATGAACAAAGTTGTCATTTACCATGTTTCCCACATATTACATTCTATTACCCTAGATAATTTTGACCTAAGACCAAATGCCACCTTCAAACTTCAGAGCTTGTCAAGACATCCAGACATGCTTCTGGAGAGCAGGAAAACTAAGACAGGGTAACCTACCCAGAAGCTTGGATGCTCCTTCTAAGATATACAAAGCACTTATGAAGTACCTGTTATTGCTGTAGGAAACATCATGTTTGGGTGTTTTTTTGAACAGCTATACCAGCTAGCGTGATTATTTTTGTCTGTACAAAACCAGCCTATATGCCTGACAGCACTAGAGTTCTCTAACATTTCAGAAAAGGCTTCACTAACTGATTTCAATCTGTGGAGTAGGTTCACTTTATGTGAACCAAATATATATAGGTTATACTGTCTATGCACACATATGAAAGAACAATTTTATTGTAACTTCAAATGCAAAAGGTTTACTAAATTGAAAGGCAAGAGACACCTGAACAACATAAGGTAGAGCTCACTAAGTGTTTGCTCTTCTTCTTTGAAAGTAAATAAACCTATTTCCATTCTATTGCATCATTTAAATTTTCTCAGAAGAAACCATCTTTGTTACTGAGAAGCTGTACTTAACAATTGTTTTCAAACAGTGGTTCCAAAAGGCATTAAAGCAAAACCAAAATATTAATTTTTCTTAGCTTTGAGACTTTTTCTAAGGTACGCAGATGAGGTTGCAGAGATAATGAAGAGTATGACTAAAGGAGGGATCACTTACAGCCTTGTTGTTTCACAGAACTGCTGACTAATATGCACCCACTCACAGAACTGTGTTTACTCCTATGAAACTGTTAAAACTATTCTGAAAGTGTTAATGGAAGGTCCATGAAAGGTCACAGCTGGGCCTAAGAACAGTTTATTAGTCAAGGCTGAGCTATTGAACGAAGTCACAGATGTTATGTTTATGCACCTGTTTCAGAGATTAAAGCTGATATTTTAGCTTGTTTTTCCACACTTCAATTATAAAAAGTAACTAAGTTTTTTTATTATTATTATTTGGATCTGTTACCAAGGCTGTATAATTCCATAAACCTCCTCTAAAAAGGCCAAGGAGAAATTAATCTCACAATTTGTAAAACAATTTGTAAAACAAGTTAGGGAGTAAAATGATCTAATAAAAGGAAAAGGTAGGCAAAAATACCTGTGGCTCAAGTGGGCAATTGACAATGTTGTACAGAATGCTTCACTTACAAACAATGCTGAGCTGTAGACATTGCTTGGTGCTTTCACACCCAGTTAGGACTTTAAAGCACTTCACAGAACCAAAATCTTTTTTCATCCATCCACCAGTTCATATATAACTAAAATCAGCTTTAAGAAGTATTAATTTTTCCTCAGTTAGAAAGGCCAGTGTTCAAGCATGCTATGTAAACATATCAAAAGTTCTCTGGCAGCCTATGCTAGAGAAAAAGATCCTACCACATGCTGGATAAAGCTCCCACCATTTTGTGGGAATTATTGTTTTCAAGAGAGCACTAAGGAGAGAAGGTTAGAAACCAGAAGAGCTATGCAGTGTGATTCAGCAATAACGTCATTAGCTTGAGGGAGTTCAACAGTTCCAAAGTTTTGCTGTACTAGAAGAACAGATCAACTGACATCCCATAAAACTAAAGGGCTGCTACTACCAGACAAGAAATACCACTAGTTTCAATGTTAAAATGGTCACACACACTCAGGAAGTAGCCAAAAATTCAGTAAGCGAAGCAGTCTCCCACTGCTCTGATGAATCCCTAAATGATTACTGTTGTCAGTTTCCATCTAGTTTTGGCTAAGCTCTTCAAGCCTCAAACACTACGACAACAAAGCAACTAGTGGGCTTCTGCTGAGAGCAGGGATCTCCCAAGTGGTGTGCACACCTCAGGGAGTATGCCAGCCAATCCACTGGGGCTGCAGGACATGCCTTTCTGATTGTTAATACATAAAACTTCTTACCACAGTGGTCATTCCACCTTTATTTCATACTTTGTTCATTTGTGGTTTTGTGCATGTTTTATGAGGCACATAATATGTAAGGACAAGAGTATATGAATGTTTAACTTACAAAAAAATAGATTTTTGAGCATGCATTTTACATGTTTCTCCAGAGAGGGGTGCATGAACAGAAGTGGCTTGGCAGTGACTCCTTTAGAGCATCCGTGAGAGCTTTTCTGTAGTATTTCTGGCAATTTCTTTCAATTTTGTTTTTGTGCAAGTGACTAGATAGACATTCAAAGAGAACACAAACTCTGTTTACCCTGTTCTTGCAGGAAAGAAGGAAATCTTAAGAAAAAAATTACCTCAAACTGCTTCTCATCAATTTTTTCAACTGATATATTCAGCACAGAAACAGACTCAATAGGAGAGACACTATTCCCATTACACAGTGCTTTAAAACATGCAGTGAGTTAAGTAAAATCCTTAAGCGGCACCTATTCAGCAAGAATAGTTCCAAAGTATCCTTGGCAGCAAGTAAATTGTTCCCAGTTACAATCTGTGCAACATATTCATTTTAGTTCAACTAGAAGATTAAGATATAGGTCAGCCATCACCCTGAATAAAAATTTTTTTTCCAGTGTCCTTGCAATTGTTGGCTAACTAGTTACAGAACTTACTCTCCAGCAGTTCCTCAGCAGGAACGGAGATTCCCAGCCAGGCAACAAAGCAAAGACTTTAGGGAATATTTTTCAATCAGGTAAGTGAAAGCAGAAAGGTCAGGGAAAACCACTGAGCTCTGTCTTATGGAAGAACAGGTACTGAAGTTCCCTACAGGTATATGAGGGCTCTCATTTGTCCCACCAATCAGTGGGACAGCATAAAAACATCTGCCTACTGCTGAAACTAGCCATGGAACATGTAGGAGAGTCAGAGGAAGCATCATTTCCTCTCTTCAGGCAGAATGAGCAGATTTTTACCTCTTAGTCTGTGAACAAGAGGAAACAATCCCTCTAATCAAATAATACCGGCAATCACAAAAAAAGGAGGAGCATTTTTTCAATGTTCTTAATAAGTGATCAGCAGGGGAAGGCCATCACTCCTGCAATGACCAGAAGACAGCCAATTTCATCTGGAGAACACACACATGCTTAGCATTTTTTAGCTGCTTCTGCCAATGCTTCTTAATATCTTTCCTCAGTCCCAATTTTAAATGCCTTCATAATCTGCAGCAATATAATGTTTAAAAAAATATAGTGCGCATTCCCTTAGGCTTGAATTTTCTTGCATTCAACCCAAGTTTTCAATAAATTGATTTAAATAAAGTTTATGACAATAATTATATTTAAAATATTCACTACTAAAAAAACTCCTAATTAAAAACTCTTCCTAAAGTTAGGAAATGTCATACTTGGACCATTTTTACTCATTCTCCTTAAAACCCCTCCCACTATATTCACATCTCAGATGACTCTTTCCAGACCAGACATCAGAAACAATTAAATGCTTCCTTGCATTAAACATGCAAGGAAGCATTTAATACACAGTCAAAAGACTTATTATACCAGTCTCTAATACAGAAAGTCATACTGTTACTGTAGGAAATCAGAGCATGAAATGAGGACAATTTTCAGAATGATTCTTGTTAAAAATTGGAGCAAGAAATGTATTCCCCTCACAGCTGTCTGCCAAATTATGGACTCTCAACACGCTCTCCTAATTAATTGTGGATATCAATGAGCAGTTTGATATCACAGTAGCAATTCTGGTTTGTAAACAGCTCCTAAGCCTACATTCATGTACTGTGTTTCCAATGGCTTACTGTATTAGTTCAACTGAATCTAAACATTTTGTTTATACAGGCTGAATTAAACTATCTGAACTTCATGCCCACAAAACAACTTTGTGAGAGTGGACTAAGAGTCAAGGCAGGAGAGTTGCATGGTAGTACAGCCACTGATGCACACTTGACTAGCCCTTATCACCTAACTTCCACGTACACAACAGATGGTTCATCGGACATTCACAGCCCCAGCTCACCTTAGCTTTTTTCTTCATATACACTATAAATGAGAGCATATAGTTCAAAAGTTTGGCTACATCTCTCTGTTTTCACAGAACTTGTGTGTATTCTTTCCATAACTTCAAAAGTGCCCTGCTGGCTTATAAAGTGACCTGCAAAGCTCATATAATCTAGCAATATTCTTTTAAAGTTCAACTTCCTACGGGAAAATGAACCCCAAAGAACTGGACTTACCTCTAACGAAATGGTTAAGTTACTTTCCTGAAACAGTGTAAAAGCAAATCCCCAGTAGCACTGCATATGGCTGTCGTTAAGGTAGTGGCTTCTGGCTTTATAAATAAATGCACTGCACATCCCCCCCACCAGCCCATGGAGGAAAGAAGGGTGTGGGAGGTAGAAACCCCAGGAAAGGAAGTAGATGACAACACATGAGAATCAGACAAAACCCAAGCTGCATAACAACAAAACAGGGACCCGAAAAAATATTACAGGGACATAAAACAGGACGCATAAATGTTCTCTACGTATAGAGGTGAGAAAACCGTTCTAATAAGGCTGAAATCAGCATTATCAGCGCCTCAGGGAGAAAAATGCGTTCTAGGGAAAAAAAACGCTTCGTTTCGGTTCTAAGCAGGGCAAGCACTACAAAGTGAGCTCCTAACGAGCTGCTCAAAGGCAGGCACCGGACTGAGCAATGCGTCCACCCCTAGCAGGCCTACGGAGCAGCGCCGGAGAGGCAGAGCTCAAGCCAGCCCGGTCCCGCCACCCGCGGCCACGCAGGTGACAGGAGCCCTGCTCCCTCAGCGCCCCGGCGAGGTCGGCGCTGCCCCCTCGCACCCCAAAGCCCCGGCGAGAGCACCGGGTCACCTCCCCCGCTGTCGCCGCCTCCGCGCCCCGGTGCGGGCGTCAGGACCCGCACAGATACCTCTGCGCCCCTCACCCTTGCCGCAGGCCCCGGTGGGCAATGCCGCCGCAGCGCTCGGGCCCAGGGGGGCGGAGGGCGGCGGAGCCGCGGTACTCACCGGCCGCGGGAAGCGCTCCGACCGCGGGCAGCGTTCCGGCCGACAGAGCGCACAGGCACCACACCAGGGCCACCCAGCGCGCCCGCCGCCCCATCCCGCCGGGCTCTGAGGGGCCGCGCCGAGCGCCCCCGACTCCGGCTCTCTCGCCCCGCCCAGCGCGCCGCCACCACCAATCAGCGGCCGCACTGACGGCCGACTACGGGCCGCTGGCAGCAGCACACGCAACCCCGGGGAACGGCTGGCTCTACATGGCCCGTTCCGATTGGCTCGGCGGGGGCCCGGCTCGCCCGCCACACCCTCCCGTTAGCAAATAGCGCCGCACGTGTCTCAGCGAGGGCCGTTGCGCCAGCGGTTCCTCCCGAAACGGCCCCTTCCATTGGCTCGTGCGCCGTTCCTACAGCACCCACAGTTCCTTGCGAAGGCCGCGGCGCCGCCTGGGAGCGTGTGCCCCCAGGGGCCCGCCTGGGGAGAAAGGGACTACATCACCCACAACTCCCCGCGCCGAACGGCGCAGGGCGCGAGCGCGGCGTCGCCATCCGGAACCCCGCCCAGTCTGGGCCGTGGTATCCGCTTCGTTGAGTGGCAGTATGGAAGCTGCCGTAAATTGTCTGCCTAAAGCAGCACAGATGGAGTATGTGAAACATAAAGAGTCTTAGTGCAACTGTGGGACGCAACTCTTCGCTTCGCATAGGAATCGCATCTCTCTCTGTGGGTCAAAAAAAAGCAAACGAGGAAGGGAACTAGGAACCCAGCCTTTAATGGAGTGAAACCTGGCTGGGTGGTAAATGTCACCGCGTCACAGGACTGTCCTGTTACACAGTGCTGTGCTGAATTTTGAAGTGGGCTTTTCCCACTCTGTCTCAGTAGTGTCAGGCCGTCTCAGCCTTACAGCACTACACCTGGGACCTCTGCAGGGTGAGAGTGGCCACCAGCGGCTGTTTCTCCCGTGGGACGCCATGGCAGAAGCTGTGGCAAGTGCAGTGCCAGCCAGGGCTGGCTGAGGGATTTTCTGCCTGCTCCAGCAGGGTCCGCAGGCAACGGAATGCCTGCAGACAGGAGGTGTCTAAAGAGCATGCAAGTGCCTTGGATAGATCTAACAAATGGCTCTGATTCCAAGTAGCAGAATACTGAAGCACCAGTCAATTTTTCCAGGTGCACTACAGCTGAACAGCACACATGGCTAAACAGTTCGGCAGAATGAAGCTGCACGGGTGTGGGAGTGCCATTCTCAAACGGGTCTGCAGGGGTTTCACCAGCGCGCTTCTCTGTGCTCACATCAGCCCTAAGTTTAACCTGCGTTTTGGTAAATGGAAAAGCATAAATCCACCTGCCTGTGATTGTCACCCCTGGAGCGGAGGATGGAGCCCAGCCTGTCTGGGAAGTGGTGTGAGCCCCCTGCACGTGATTCCAACCCTGCAGGAATCTTTAGGTATTGACAGTGGTACCTACGAGCAGTAGTTTTTTCTTCTAGTCGGAGAAGAGGAAGAAGTGAGGACATGTGAAGGAAAACCACATGGCAACACCAAGGTCACAGGAAAAAAAGGAGGGAGAGAAGGGCCTTCAAGCATCGGAGCCAAGGTTCCTCTGCAAGCTGTGGGGAGGACTGTGGTAACACAAACTGTCCCCCTGTAATGTATGGATTCCAGAGATCCACTTGCAGCCCTTGGGAAAGATTGGATCAAGTCCAGAGCAGGTGAATGCCAGAGAGAGTTCTGATTCACTGGAAGACCAAAACAGGGAGAGAAGGCCCATGCTTCTGGACTTAGAGAGAGAGGGCCCTTGCTTCCAAACTAGAGTAGCCTGTGCTTAGTGGACTGCACCCTGTGAACGAGTGACTCACGTCACAACAATTTTGGGATGACTGTTTGTCCGTAGGAGGAACCCTATGGCATAACAGAAAAAAGATTCCTTTCCCTGTGAGTGAACAGAAGATCTTGACTGATGATCTGATCAAAACCCCCATGCCCTGTCTCCCTACACTGTTGATAAGAAAGAGGAAGGGACTGAGGAGGGAAAAAGGATCTTTTAAAGGCTTATTTTACTTCTCATTATCCTCCTCTGACTCTGTCAAGAATAAATTTACCTTATACCTTTAAATTTGAATCCGTTTTGCTCTTAGAGTGTTTTTCTCAGTCCTTATCTCAGCTCATGATCCCCTCATTAATTTTTTGCCCTTCTCATCTGCCCGACTACAGCAGAAGAGGGTGAATGAACAACTTTTGTTAGTGCCTGGTGTTTGGCCAATATCAAATCACGACAGGTAGCTATGGTGGGGGGCTACAGGGCTATGAGAAGCTGTCAGAAGCTGCTCCCATGTCTGACAGAGCCAATGCCAGCTGACTCCAACACAGACCTGTCACTGGCTGAGAATGAGCCCATCACTGACAGTGATGGCACCTCTAGGGAAGGGGAAAAAATTACTGCACGGTGGCAATGGCTGTGGAACACAATATGAGAGAAACAGCTCTGCAAACACCAAAGTCAGTGAAGAAGGAGGGGAGGATGTGCTCCAGGTGTGGGAGATGAGATTCTCCTGCAGTCCATGGAGGTGGTGAAGACCATGGTGAGGTAGCTATGTCCCTACAGTCCATGGAGCTTGATAGAAGAGCAGAGATCCCACACCAGGGCAGGTGATGGCTGGAGGAGTCTGTGACCCCGTGAGAAATCCATGCTGGAGCAGGCTTCTGGCAGGGCCTGTGGCCCTGTGGAGAGAGGAGCCCACACTGGAGCAGGTTTGCTGGTGGGACTTGTGACCCTGTGGAGGACCCACATTGGAACAGGCTGTGCCTGAAGGACTGACTGTACTCTGTGGAAGGTACCCACACGAGGCAGTTTGTGAAGAACTGCAGCTTATTGGAAGGAGTCAGGTTGGAGAGGTTAGTAGAGGACTGTCTCCCATGTGACAGAGCCCATGCTGTGGCAGCAGTAGTGTGAAGAGTCCTTCCTGTGAGGAGCAAGGAACAGCAGAAAGTGATGAACTCCCTGTAACCCCCTTTCCCTGTCCCACTGCACCACTAGGAGGGAAAGGCAGAGAATTTGTGAGTAAAGCCCAGGAAGAAGAATGGGGTGGGGGAAAATGTGTCCTTAAGATTTGGTTTTACCCTGCTCTGATTAGATTTATACCCTGCTCTGATTAGATTTATAATTAATTTTCCCAAGTCAAGTCTGTTTGCTCTGGCAGTCTGACAGTAACTGGTGAGTGATCTCTCTGTGTCCTCATCTTGACCCTCAACCTTTCCTTATATTTTCTCTCTCTTGTCCAGGTGAGGAGGGGAGTGATAGAGTGGCTTTGATGGTCACCTGGTGATGAGCAAGGGTCAACCCATCACAGCTGCCCAGAGCCCTTATGGCCTTCCAGCCCAAGAGTTGTTCAAGACTTCATTGAACAAATCTCTCCTCAACTTGACCCAGTCAGCCTTCCTGCAAGCAGAGGCTGAACTAGATGACCTCTGGAGGTCACTTCTAACCAAATTTGTTCTACATCTAAAGCTCTGTGTGTGGGGTTAACTGAACTGGAGGAACAAGAGGAAAAATTCAATTGGGGAAACAGATTTTTTTTCTGAATTAATTAATAACCTTTCAAACAAACAAAAAAAAAAGAAGATAATATTGCAGACTGAGTTAGTTCTGATTAATTTAGTATATTTTGTATTCTAAAGGTCTGGTAAATTTCTTGCTGCCTTTCCATTTATATGTGCAGCAACCATAAAATTCCCATTAATTTTCTTAATCCATTTTGCATTTTCTTCTCTGAAGCTTTGAAAGGAGTCTTAGGTATTTTTGCAGTGTTCTTCCTCTCTATTCTGTGCCAAAATGTTGTGGTCTTTTATGCAGAAGTCCAAGTGACCAGAAAAATGGTAAGGGCCTAAATTACATCTTTTGCATTTTAGGTACTCTTAGGTATGTTTTCTCAAACTATTATCTGAACTAAATTTTCAAGAGATTTTTTAATTTGACCTGTTAACTACTGCCTAGCTTGTGTGGCATGATGTAATCCTGGGTGTTCTCTAGCTAGGAGAATGGAAGTGCAGGAGTAAAGTTAGAAATACTTTAGTGATATGTATTCTTTATGATTATTTCTCATATTCTCTCTCTTGTCGTCTGTCTATGTAGTTTGATCATACAACTATCTGTGTTGTACCAATATTACTTTTTGCTTTGATTGCAGGAACTTTCTTGTATTCTTTTTAAATGAAACTTGCTGAGGGTACATTCTATCCCTTTGTCCAGGCTATTTATAAACAAGTTGAAATATGCACATATATGTGAATTTTTGTGTATGAGTATGTTTTTCAAATGATTTCCAGAGAAGTGTCTTATGAGTTGCAGTGCAGATGAAATTGAACCTAATGCTGCCTGCAAGCTAAAATTTTCATATATGTTGCATTTCAGTTGCAGTTATGGATTTAGCAGTGTCAGTTATTTTAGTGGCAAATTCTAGAGTAGCCTGAATTACTTAAAAGTAAGAAAACCTCAATGGAGCTGAAAGCTTTCAAGGGAAAATAGGACAAGATAACAAGTGCAGCATGGAAATGGTTCATGGGTAAGTGGGACCTGGTTTTAATGTTTTTCTTCCCAGCTTGTGAGCCCTTTTTTGAAAGTTTTGGTGCAAACTGCAGGCCCAAGACCAAAGCGAGAGCTCTGCTCAGTGGTCACGCAAGGAGCAGGATATTTATTACAGTAAGAGGGCTGGGTATTAACTGGGAAACATCTCTAGAGCTGGGAGATGTAATTCTGGGAGGTACACAATGCCAGATGAAGAAAAGCACATCTCTGAAAACATCATATTTTGCTATATGTTGTAGTTTGACGCAAACCATGACACTATATTAAGTATCCTCTAGCTTTCTGTCAACTCTCAGGTATCTAATTTGTGTTTATGGTATGCCAGCACTGTTATTTCTTGGGTTTTTTCAGAGTTAGCTCTTAAATATGGATAGTTAGGATTTGTAATGGTTTGCTTAGAAAATGTGAGTCATTCAGATAGAAAAAACAGAAAACAATCACAAGGTTTAAACTATCAATCATAAATAAACAATCTTGGCATTCATGCAGAGTGTAATTTATTCAGAAAAATGATTCAACAAATACTTTCAAATAGTGAACATGGTTGGGGATTTTTTTAAAGATTATTTATTTGGGAACAGAGAATGGTAAAAATTATTAATTGTATGCATTTAGAAACATGTATGTAGAAATAATTCATGTGTAAAATAACCTAATATTTGATATTAGAGTATTCAGAATAGATGTCAGCAAGAATCTTTGAAGCACATAATCAGAGAACTAACTTCAGGGTATAAAAAATGGGACTAGTAGAAAGCCAGGACTGAAATGTATGAGTTGGGCTCTGCTACTCAGGAATGGAACAGCACCTTGCCACCAAATGATATTGTCACATTGATTCACACGAAGTTTCCACTGCTGTCAGTTTCATGGCATTTCTCATGTCCAGCCCCTGATGCACTAACAATGGTCAAGTGATCAGATGTCTGGATAGAGAATAATGGAAAAGTATCAAACCTATTTTATTTTGAAAATACTTGCTTTGGTGAAAAAGCTGTTTCCTCTAATATTTTAGCTACTTCTGTTTATGGTTTAACTGTAATTAAAACTGTAAGCTACAAAGTGAGATGGCTGTAAGAATGTAAGAAAATTCTGTAAGAATGGGAAATAAATTGGAATTAATTTTTCTTATTGCTATGTGTCTCATAAATTTTGTACCTTGTTAAAGGACACACAGATGTCACAGATGGCTTCAGAGTTATGGCGCTCAGGTTAAGGTATTGCCAGTCAGATGGGATTTAAGGCAAGTTATTCATCTACTGCTCCAGGAGTCTGAGCTTTCCAATGGATTGCTCAGGGCAAGCATCCCTCCGTTCACACCACGGAAGGACAGATGATTCTCACATTGGGAAGGAGTACAAACTGCACTTCAGATTTTTTTTCATCTGGTGTGATTGTGGGTTTAGAATGTTTGGCATATTAGTCTTTTTTGACTCCTTAACATTCCCTCAGGAATGGTGACCAGCTGGTGGCCACTGGTGACCACTGGTGACCAGCTTACTTCTGTTGTGATCTTGGGTTTTATCTGCTTAGCTGATCTGTAAGCCACAGCATACAAACAGTTCTGATGGAGCTCAGTGTTCATCTTGCAAACTTCAGTATCCTTGGCTATGAACTGAATAGATTAGAGATCCCACTATCCATTTGTTGTGCAGGAGGAGTTCAGGCTTAAGTATAATTTTGACTTGAGCAGAAAGCTGTCTGTACTACTGCTGCTACCATACATGTCACATTTGGTTTAGCAATTGGGTGTTGTTCCTCAGCAGTGCCTGTTCTAAACACTGACTTAAAATAACAATTTAAAGAAACGCATTTACGATGTAGATTAGATTTGTCCTGAATTGTCTGGGGGTCCTCTCCTGCTGGGTACTAACTGAGATACCTCGAAGCTTTGAAAGCTGTGACAGTTGGACGCTGCAAACAGAGTATTAAGGTTGTTGTTGTACCATATCGGTATATTAGATGTATGCCTGTCTATATGTTCCACAGACACGCGTGCCTGCTCTGCGTACCTTTGTTCGGGTACATTTGTTTGTGCCCGTTCGGGTCCTCGGCCTGCGGTGCCTGCGGGAGCCGCCAGGTGTCGCTGCGGCGCCAGGCTGGGGCCCGGTGCGGCTGCTCGGGCGCGGCGCGGGGTGCGCGGGGTCGGGGATGGCCGGGCAGAGAGAAGGAAGCGTCTGCTGGTAGTCCCAGGGGTTTCCTTGCCGGTTACACTTACCCCGGGGGTCTCCTTTTGAGTGTCTGAAAACACCTTGAACATGCTGCGGTTCCAAGGGACCACTGCTGCTGACTGTCCCGAGGGACGGTGTGCCCCGCGACAGGGCGAGAGCAACAAGCGCCAACTGAAACGCAGAAGCTCCGTCCTAGCGCGAGGAAAAGGTCCCTTGCTGGGAGGGTGACTGAGCCCTGGAACGGGCTAGCCAGGGAGGCTGCGGAACCTCCTGTTCCAAAGCCGCCAAAAGCCGCCTGCGTGCGATCCTGGCAGCCTGCTCTGGGTGAACCTGCTCTAGCAAGGGGGTTGGACGACATGGTTTCCAAAGATCCCTTTCAACCCCATTCTGTCATTCTCTAAAAATAACAGGCAAAGCTTTTCTGGTTCACAGTCCACTTTTTGAGAAGTCTTGCCTTAATCTCTCAAGACTTACATAGCTCAACTGTGAAATGGCATTAGTAATGCATCGCTTGTCTACTGAACAAGAACTTGCTTGTGGAGTGATATTCTGGTATTTTAATAATAAAGCTATTTAAATCTCTGGGTAAACACCACAAAGAAAGCCAATGCAAGGCAAAATTGACTTCAGTACAGTAAATAGTGTGTGACATCATTGTGCATAGTCTGCCTCACCAAGTTGTAGAATAATAGCTGATTTCTTCCTCATGGAAACAAGTTTTCAGAGACTAAGACATTTTAATCTCCAAACATGTTTGAAGTATGTGTATCCAAAAACATGAGGAATGGTTTATGTTTCTATCCTTTTTTATGTCTACTTTTACTTCTTTTACTTTGGTGTTTTTTAGCTTGTCAGTTTTTAAAGGTTTTTTTTTTTTTAGTCTTTAGGTTTTTGTTTGTTTGCTTTGTCTAAAGGGGAGGGACTAGGTAACTTTGTTTTCACTTTTGAATTTTTAAGCAATTTATAACTCAAAACAATTTCATTTTGAAATAGCACACTTTTCTGATTAGAGATTGAAACATGAATGATGTAGTTTTTATGTAACACATTCCAGCTAACTGTTGCTAAGTCTTTCTGTCTGATTTAAAACTGGTCTTTCAGTATTGCTGGAGATGTAGCTGAAGCTTGACATTCCAAGTGCATCCAGTTCCAGTTTTGTAATGATTAGTGGGTTTTTTTATCCCAAATTTTATGTCTTTGTATCTTTTTGTTTATTGACTGCTGAAGTGAACCGGCGTATTGTGAGGGCAGAAATAGATCAGCATTTAATGTATGCTGTACTTGCTGATGAAAAATTGCTAGTGGAGAGGTGAGACTTTAAAGAGAATAAATAAAATTAATATCAAGATAGCACTGTTATTTGATATGTGTTCTCTAGGATATTTTATTGTGTGGAACAGTAAGGTAGAAATACCGGTATCCTCTTAGTGACTCAGGAGGAGGAGCAGTTCAAAGGTCAGAGTTTCTTTGTGCATCAGGATTACTATCACGTATTTCAAGTAAAGCAAAATGGGATTGGAGACAGCCCTAGATATTTAAGGCTGTATGGTTAAGTGGGTGTAACTGCTGCTTTGCAACATGTCCTACATCTTTCTGGATGTAATGGACTAGAGCCATTTGAGTTTGTTTCCTCTACCATGCTGAAAGTTTGTGACTGAAAAGCAGTGTAGCCTGCTGATTCCTTGCTTTAAACTCAAATTTCCCCAAAGTTCATGGAGAAACATTTAGGCTCCAGGATTTGATAATGAACTGAGCCTTGACTTCACGCTTGGACCAACTTTTCTTCTTTGCTGTGACTAACTACCCATATGCAGAACCACTGTGTTCCAGGGCTCAGTGTTATGAGCTAATGGGAAACTTCTTTAGATCAGAAACCTCTAGCCCTCCTTTCAGTCGGACCTGCAGACCACAAAGCTATTAGCTTTATAGTCAGACACTAGTCAAACCACTGAACAGATATTAATTTCTTCCTAATGATATCCATGGTCTCATCATATTGACTGCAAATCCCAAAAATTAACTCTTGTAATTCTTAGCTTAGTCAATGCATAGGTTCCAAAAAAATTGTCTTGACATTCAAAGATCCTGCATTCCTTCAGTTCTCAATATGACTACAGTAATTTGAATATAGGAGACTTAATTTGAAAAATGTCAGTAATGTCAATTATTCCATCTGTAAAATTAGAAATATTAATTAGGTTAAGATTTGTATATATGAAAGGGATTTGTAATCCTTGAGTAATCTCTTGGAAATATAATTATTCTAAAACCTCTCATGCATTAAAAATCTCTTTATAGTTTTATAAAAGTAGGTGCTGCTGTCAAACATTTTTCTCCCTTCTTACTAATGTGTTTATTTGTACTTTTGAATAAGAAAAAAAATAATAGACATTTTGACTCTGTTTATGTGAATTAAAAGTAATTGTATAATTTCTATTAGGACTGCTAAAAATCTTAGCTTAAGATGAAATTAGTGAGACGGGTTTTCCAGGACAGAAAGCATCATGTTAGAAAGCACTGTGATGATTAGCACTGTGCCAGTGAAATCATGTGCCTTAGAGGTTTAGTAATGGGTTTAATCATACAAGAACTTAATTATTTTGATGTTCTGAAGCAAACTTTGAAATCTGTGAATTGTTATGTGATGTGAATATTGTCCTAGAAATGCATGGTGTCGCTTGTACCTAAAACCAAAGTGTGGTGAATGCTTTACTGGGTCAGATTTTATGAGAAGAAGATCATTATGAGGAAAAATTTATTAGACCAGAAGCAAGTACAGAGTACAGTGCTCTCTGATTTTTTTTCCCCCTAGGTCAGGGGACACATGGTGTCTAATGAGTGATAATATTCTAATTCTGAGATAGCGCAATCCTTCTTGAGCTCTTCCAGATGTCTTCTTTTAATCTTCTACTACTTTTATCTCATCTGTTCTCCAGTGCCAAATTACAGCAAATTTTTTTTTTTTTTTCTGTTTCAGCAGCTAGGATTTGAACAATGTTTGAACCTTGTTTTCTATTTCGTACCTTTACTTTTGTATGTCTAACAGAAAGCAGAGAAGTATGATTTTGTGAAGCAGTATGTCCAATTTTATTAGGGAACATTGTGCCTAACAGTGACTTTTAATGTATGTTGAATTGTACTATCCCAAAGAATCACAGTTTTCATGGATAATGGTTGCATTTCCATTGAGATTCATTGTGGGGAAAAATCCATTTCTTTTCCATCAGTTTCCTAAAATCCCAGAGAATAACCCCAGATGGTTTTATTTTTTGAAACATAAGTACTTCAACAGCTGCATCTTATTATGAATAAACAGAGTATGCATGTGAACTACAGTGAATGTCTATAAAATTACCTGCCTGATATGTGATATCACCATGCCATAATTTTGGGAGCTGTATGAGGTCTGTAATCAAGTTACATTTAGAAAAGTAGCTGTATGATTCTCTTGCACTTACACCTGCCTTCTGGAAAGATAAATCTCAGATTTACAGAAGAAATATTTTATGTGTATTCTGGTTAAACTTTTATGAGATGCTATATCAGCAAACAAGAAATTGAATTTCAAAGGATAGAGGAAAGGGACAGAGCACATATAACAAAAAGGACTAATTCTACCTGTCTTGTCTCTCAGACTGTCTACTAAATTCTCTTTTTCTCTGTGTGCTTTAAAACAGAGCTGCAGAAATAAGTTAAAAAAAAAAAGGCTAATCTTACAAGAAAATCCTATGGTGACATGTTCTTCACACCCATTGTGAAGTGTACAGAAAGAGCAGAGGGTTTTATGATAAATTTTGGAACAAATGACTCCAGACATGTAGATGTTGAGATGGAACTTTCAGAAGTTTTAGTTTTGTATAAAGGAATTTAGCATATGCAGCTGAACTGGAGCAGTAGAAATGCCAGCTGACTTGCCTGAGCAGTCACAGTGCTGTCATTGTGAGTGCTGAATCCTTAACTTACCAGGACTTGCATTTTTGGTGTAGACTAGAAGGAAATACTCGTCTGGATAAGGAGAAACAGCAAACATCTATAAAATAGCTTGGTCTTTGTGGACAGTTTGAATAGTAAAAGAGCTACATTTGGAGACTAAATTGTTTATTGTGAGCTGCTCTCCCAGCTTCCCTAGTAAATGACCTCACACATCAGTGTTCAGTGCTTTCTCAAATAAAACAAACCAGTCTGGCACTGTGCCACTGCCTCACTTCCATTCACATGCCTTTATGTCTTTCACCAGCATGCATCTTTCTCTCCATAGAAAATATACAAATGGGCAGTACTTGACATTCTTTTGCTTTCCTTTTCCTTCTCTTAGTTTGTGTCAAGCTACCCATGCACTACAGAGATCATACTTTTTTCTTTTTAGTATAATTGAAAATGTCTTTTGCCTTTCTGAAAGAGTTGCATCAAGAAAATCACTTTTTCTACCCTCATTTTTTTTCCTTAATAATCCTGGTCAAGGCAGTAGTTTATTTTGTTTTTGCTTTTTGTATGAATAGACAATTTAACAGGCTAATCATGAGACTGTGAGTAGAAATGTTTAAAGTAGCAATTTAATTTCCGAAAATGTAAGTGACATTTCTGATGTCACCTGAAGTAGTCACTCTGCACTACCATTGTCAAGTCATGGAGTTATTATGGTTTCACAGAGATGGAAGGCTGAACAGTCAGAAGATAAGACTGTTCACAAATTGTGATCATATCATAGATCTAATATCCAAACATAGATTGTGATCGTGTCATGGATCCAATAGCCCATAGTGCCTGTGGGCTGCAGGGGAGTAAGGGTTTATCTAGATAGCAATGGCTGCATGGACACTTACACTTCTCAATTTGAACAGGTGATGGCAATCATGTAAAACTTGTATTAATTCTTCATGTAATCTGCTTAGTCTAGTCATCAGCAGATGTCTGAGTGGTTTGGGCAGAGAGGTAGGGGTCATACTACGTTGAAATAGTTCAGTTATGTGTAATACTTTTGTCTGTGTATTAGCTTGAATGGAAAACATGAAGCATGCTTTATTTCATTGGGACTTTGGGCATATTGTTGGGGAAGAATGTGATTGTAAGTGCTTTGCAAGGTAGGAGCCAATGAAAAATGTTTTTAAGGACTAGGAAGCAACTGACAAAAAGAGCTCAGTTAATGTAAATCATGTCATATGTGCTTCTTATGCTGTCTTTCATAATGGTTACACACTAGTGAATGACCCAGAAATTAAGTGGTTAACTTCTCAGAAATGGATACAGGAAAATTCATTAAGGTTACATGGACTGCAATTTGTCAGGAGAGCTAGAAACATCTTCCTTAATCTGTTCAGAATTTGTGATCTGTGGAGTACTGAATCCCAAGTGGATGGTGAAATGTATTAGGCTAGGGAATAGCCTCCCAAAGAGGGGTGGAGAAGTTTGTCCACTGGGCTATTTACAGCTGCGTAGTGGAAACACCGGGGAGCTAAGCTTATTATTGTTCTTAAAGGATGGATTAATCTGTGATTTAGACACAAGAAATCTGGCCCTAGGAGGCACAGAAAGGGATGAAGGGGAAATAATACAGATTTTCTTTAATTTGATTAAAAATATGCCATATATTTGGTTGAGTCATTTATAAAAGCTTTCCCATTCTTCTTTTTAAGGCAGACCCTTGCTCACTGAAGAGGTGGACTTTGTTGAGGCAATTTAGTTTCATTTTCCATCAGTGTGTTTGACCACACTGATAAGGAAATCAATAAAGGGGTCTCTTGTGTGAGTTGTTTACCTGTTAGAAGCTTGGCATATTCATATCACCAGCTAGGGAACAAGAATGCTCTACCACTTGTTGGGGGGGAGAATGCTCAATGTGGAACATCAGTTTCCAAGTTTGAAAGACTTGAAGGGCAATTCTTCTGGGCTCTCTTGGGTCTTATTTTGTAAAGTATTTTCATGAGGGATCACAAAGTATGCTACTCTTTCCCTTCTAATTTGTAAGTAAGGATGTAGAATTTTTAGGGTGATGCAGGTGTTGAGCTCAACTAAAACAGATCATGATACTTGGTGAAAGTGTCCAGCCTTTATAACAAGAACTAAAGCAAGGAAATAGAAATTAAGTCAGTTTTGGGTATTCTGCCTTTGAGCTCACTGTCTAGGAGCTAGTGTGCTTTGATGCTTTGACTTTCTAGTTTTGTCATGTGATTTGGTATAGGGCATTGATATTGTGCAACAGCATTTTCTTCTCCCACCCAGCCATTACTCCACTGCCTCGTGTGTCCTCTACAAAGGCAAAAAGGAATAATTCCTATCAGGATTATTTTGTCCATCATCTTGATGGATGTGCCAAACACTGGAAGCCCCATGGGGAAGAGATTGTCAAATGCACAAACCCAAAGTGGGAATTGATTGTCCATAAAACAATTCAGGCAGAGTTTGTAAACAGCCCACAGGATTAAATGTTCACCATTTGAATAATTCGGTAAATCCTTACAATGCCAACATGCAAGAATAATTTACAGTGGATTTCAAATAGCTACTTGTTCTCTTGCTTTTTTTGTAAGCTGTGTGAGTCTTCCCCTTTACCTGCTGGCATGGCAGGCCTGCACAAATTATAGGTGTATTCATCCTTGGATACTTTGGAGTAATGCCACAAGGGGAAGAGTGCTTGCCTTTGAAGACTGATTCCTGTCTCTGATTCCTTGGTCCAAAAAAACAAAGCAGTGTAACTACTTTAGGAAGATTTATGTCTTCCTGTGGCACCTGGTACAGTCAGCTTGCAGTCAATCTATCTGCTAGGTGCAGACTTAATTTGAGAGTGTAGTAAAATCTTATTTTCTAGTTGCTGGATATGAAAAGCTACACAACTTTTCTAAAGGGCCTTAGTAGGATTTCAGGTAAGGTGAATAACTCTCTATCAACTAGAGAGAGAATTGTCTGATAAAAAGCAGTCAACCAGTCCCCCAAAAGATTTTTATGGCAGAATGTATTGAAGACATCTGCTAAATGGGACAGTGCCAGCCCCCGGGCCATATGCTTCATGTCCCTGGCATATGCGCAGCTAAGCACAACAGCACCGAACATATTGGGAGAGGTATGGATGCCTCTCTACCATCTCCTCCCACTCCTCAGGGAAACAGAATGGAATAAACTTTTGCTGCATAAAAAACTGTATTAGAAATTCACCAAGCCTTAGGCAATGATCTAATCAAGAGAAGGAGTCAGAACACCTTTTGTGTCTGTCCAGCTCTGACAGTCACTTTTTAACTACAGCTCGGAATCTACCTTTGTTCTCTGTTTGTGTTGGGAAAGATTAGGATTGCAAGGTTTTCTGTCTCTCAACTCCCTGTACACTGCTTCAAAACCATAAGATGGAGAGTGTGTGTCAGGGGTGTTGGTGTCCAAGGTGAAGTATTTTCTAGTTCCCTTAAAAGTGATTTTTTTCAGCTGTGCTTCTCAGAGATGACAGTTTTATTTTTATATTGTACAATAATTAAGGTTTATGTATTTCCCTGTATCTTGTCAAAATAATACATAGTAATTGCCAACATTCAAAGTCAAGTGAAAAGCATTTAAGTAGCAGTTATCTAAATTTTGCTTGCAGTTTCATGTGATTTTTTTCCATGAAGTGTGTTTTCTTCCATGTTCATTGTTACTTAGACAATCTTATTGTACTGCTTTTTTCCCCCAGTTCTTTCAGTGTAAAACTGATATAAGGACATTTTTGTCTGACTTGATGTGTACTTTGTCCCTATGTTAAAGGAGGCCATAGGAGGTAAAGTGTGTACCAAAATCTAACAGTAGTAAGATGGCATTTTTAAGGTAGATTATGAAAGTATATTATGAATAAGATATATTTTGAATTCGCCTCCAGTTGATAGCTGTAAATTTGGTCGTTATCTGTTGCTAAACTGAAAATAAAATTATAAATGGTGATGAAGAACAACTAGAAATATTCAGCAGGTGTTTCTGCTCTTTCTCAACCCTCCTATGATAGATGGTATACGTTTATTCATTATAGTCAAGGTGCAATATGGGGAGCACTGGGTAAAAGTATGTTATGACCAGCAGTTCTGGAATCCCACTAGATAAATAAATCTAACATTTGTGTTCTGAGCCATTAATTAAGTATTAAAGAGTGTTGGAGAGTAGAGAAACTCTGTAACAATGCAGGAGTGCCATGGTAATACAAATACTTAGGAGAATCATAAGGAGCTATCCACCATTCAACAGAATAGCGCCTTTTGCAGAAGTCTTGGCAGCAGAACAGAACAGTTTGGATGCCATCTACAAAAGGTTACAGACGAAGAGCATATTATTGTCAGTCAAGATGGTTTTATGGAAACGTGTTCTGTCAAACAAAACTGTCATCACTTGACAAGATCATGGATCTGGCTGATAAAGAGAGCATAATGAATATAGTATTCTTGAATTTCTCAAAGGCATTTGTCTTATCATTCTAACATCTTGATGGGGGAAACCAGTGAAACTTGGCTCTAAGAGTTTATATATTAGACGGATTAAAATCTGGCTTCATGGCTGATCTAAAAAGTTGCTTTTGGGGAGAAAACAGGGTGTCTGTTTTCTGACAAGGTACCTCAGGAATCCTGTTTGCTTTATATTATTCAGCATTTCAGCAGTATTGTGAAATGTTATTTAAATTATTTAATAGGAAATAATGCTGTAATTATAATGCTGCATTATTACAGTGTAATCTAAATTATTAAAGTCATCTCATTCTTTACAGATAAATAAAACATAGTATGTGTAGGAGTAGAGAATACTGGCCATACCTATTCAAAGAAACTCCTGAAAGGGAGTAAGTTAGAGCAGTAATCATGAAAGTGAGTACCTATCATGATACAGCTTTTTACTGAAGTGATGTTCAAAATGTTTCTGCTATATATGCTGGGACTCTTCTGAAAATGGCAATAGGAGGTAAACAGATGCATGAAATACTGGTAAGAGTGCTACATTCTTATGTTCAGTTTAGAACTTTCTATCCAAAACCAACATTGCAACATTGGTGGAACTTCAGAGAAGGGCATAAAAATGATCCTTAGCTGGAGATGGATTTGAATACATAGATATATTTATCTTCTTTTTCTGGAGTCTCAAAGTTGACTTAATATATACTAATAACTCCAGATGAGAACATGATGCCCTAGTAGGGAAAATTTTCAGTCTTCATTGCAATAACACAATGAAATAGATGAGTTTACTCTAAAAAAGATGCAGTATTTAAGTGAAGGTTGTTTCAAGCAGTTCACTAGGGAATGTGGTGGACTTGCCCTCACTTCTAATGTTTTAACATTTTAAGATTTTCTTGTTAAAAAACATACTTAAATATAATTCCTAGAAATCTGTATTAAAATGGAAAGAAATTATGCTAGATAAAGTCAGTGGACATTAAAATCTGTGGAGATCTGTGGTTTGCTTGGGCATGCTGATTTGACTGAGTTTGTCAAGATTTTGGCTAATGAATATCCTAAATATCTCTAAGGAAGAGTGTGTGGTAAAATGTAAAGCCATGATTTGTGGGGAGGAAGATGAAACTGAAGTGGCAAGGAGAGAAGTATTAGTGAGATAGGAAGAAAACACTAAACCTCAAACTGGAAAAAGGCTAAGAAGAAAAGAGATGTTAGAGAATGAAACACTCCAAACAGATGCCCCAGTCTTAGCATGTACATATTTCTTGCCTGTTAGTTATACCTTACTTATTAGTTTGACCTATTACTTTTCATTATGGTGAAGAATAAAATGCTTCATTTGGGAGCAAGACCTCACTATGATTGCCAATATGATGTATTGGTCATTTCAGTAACTTTCTTTTAATTTGGTTCGCATGGGCTAAAGGGAGTTCTTTTCAATTTTGCAGCAGATCATAAGAATTCAGGACTCTGATTTTTAGCCCACTCCATTTTGGACTACAGAATAAATCTTTTGGAGATTTATCAATTTCTGAGTGGTCTTTTTACAGTATCTGACAGCTAGCTTGATTCAAAGATTTTCCACTTTTTCAGTCACAGCAAGAGCTGTATTTATTATAAATTTGCTCTTCTGCTATTGAAATGAGAAGGATATCAGGTGTTAAAAAATTGAGCAAAAATTTTGCAATCAAAGGCAAGGCCCACCTACAGGTTTTGGGTTTTTTGGGGTTTTTTGTTGGTTTTTTTTTTCCCCCAAGATTCTTTGTAAGGTCTTGCAGCCAAAACTCAAATAAAAGGCAAAAACAACAACAAAAAAAATTTGTCTTGAGAACTACACCACCTGATTAAAATTATGCTTACCCTGCAGAGCAAATCATACCAGTGACTACAAGAAAGTTTGAGATGCAAGTATCTTTACTGGCATATATAGAAGTGTCCAATGCACACAATTTTTAAGTGATGTGAAAAATTATGTTTTGTACCAGTGAGGGTGAAGGGTGTAACCAGACACGGGAAAGGTTTGTCAGTTTTTATATTTCATTTACCCTTGAGTCCTTCCAGTTACTATTTTTTCCTAACAAGTCTTTGTAACAGTGAAGTTGAGAGACAAGCTGAAAATCACATTCATATGCATGAAAGGCTTTTGAAGCAGAGAATTTTTTTCAAAGTTAAACCATGAAGACTGTAACAGCAAAAGAGAGCATTTTTCCTCCACTGAGCTCCCATTGCTATGCTAAGGTTCTTCGTGCATTTGTAACCAGCTACATGCCAGCCCCAGCTGTTCTGAAGGGAACCTGGTGTGCCAGATTTCTCTTCTAACTTGAACATGTGGAACATCTTCATGTTTCAGCAAAGGCCCGTCTGATAGGCAAAACAGTGTGTCTCAGGGAAAAGATGAGGACGTGGCTGCTGTACTTCAGTCATTCAGCTAAAATATATTCTGATAGGTGGAAGGCAGTGCCAAAATCAGTGTATTGAAAAAAAAAAACCTGCAGTTGCTGACAAAAACATCTGCACAAGATCTCCTGTGAGCCTTTACCTGAGAGTTGTCCAGATGTATGGCCTTACTGCTGGACTAGGGGCTCTTGCAATTTCCTGCTGCAGTTAATTTTTGGCTTGGTTTGTATCTGCTCACAAGATCACAGAATCTTGGAAAGATTGTTTGGATGGGATCTCTGAGCATATTCTCACCCAACATCACTCTGAGAGTAGGACTGTTCTTACTGATAAATCAGATCAGCTGTGGTTTTGTCTGAAAGCAGCTTGGAGGTTCCGTCATCTTTCTGGATTATGTCTTCTAATGCTACATTACCCTCCTGGTGAAGACACTTCACATTCGGCACGATTTTCTCAAGCTACTAAAAGCTGTGGCTTTTGTTCCTTGCCAAGTTTCTGAAGTTAATAGAATGTGCTAATTGGTGTCTTTTCTGCAGCAAAATTTCCTTCCAGTGCAATATCAGGGCTTCACCTTTTAAGATGACTCTTTATGAGCATTAATGAGCAGTTTAAGTCTCTGTGATCCGTTCCTTGTGCCGGCAAGACTTCTGAGAATGTGACAGTACGGCCACTTTTCATTGTTAAACAATTCTGTAATATCTATGGGCATCAATTTGACAGGAGGTTATGACTAAAAGAAATGGCTGTAATACTCTTGCCATGATCAGAGCTGTTGCACTTCCACTGTAAATTTAGCTCACTTTGCATTAGATATTCACTGAATTGGTTAAGATAACTTTAGACACTTAATCACTGTGGTGTTATTAAATAGTTGCATACAAATGTGTTCAGATGACTTGTAAGCCTCATGTAATCAGAAGCCAGTTGAGCCATCACAGCTGGTTAAAAGGAAAAGACAATTCTGTCTTGTTGGCTTTAGCTATTTTATATTAAAGTAAATGAAGCATGTTTTAATCATGGTGGAGTATTACTAGATTATCAGCTCTGGGACTGATGCCCTGTTTTTGGCCACAGTACCACAATATGAAATGAGCCCAAGTATGTTTCTAATGTATTTATTTGCCTTTTGGGTTGTTTGTTCGTTTTGGGGGTTTTTGTTCATTTGTTTGTTTGTGTGTTTTTTGTTTGGTTCTGTTCTTGGGGCTTTTTTGTTTTGTGGGGTTTTTTTGTGATTTTTTTTGTTTGTTTTGGTTTTTTTTTCTAATCTGTTTGTGGTGGGGGTTCTTTAGCTGCAAAATCTATTTGCATCCAGGATGATAGGAGCTTCAAAGAGACAGCTTATGTAGGATTTCCAGTCTAGTGTTTCTGGTCTGGTGAGAATACAAGGATAATTTTCAAAGAAAAACAGGATTAAATGTCTGTATTAATTCTGTTTACCTCCTTCACATTTCCATCATAATGTGAATATTTTTTTATTCACATTATGATACTTTCCTAGTGTAACATTTGATCTGTACTTGAGAAATACCACACGCTTGGTGGCTTTCAGTGATGAGAGTGTATGAGGGGTGGTGGAAAAGCTGAGCAGAAGGAGTTAGAAGTGTTTGTGTGTGCTACATTACAGGAGGTCCATGTGTTCCTTTGGGATAGGACTAACAGTATTCCATCTTGCTTTGTATGACAGAAACTTTGACTTACTGTGCGTATTAATAAAAAGGGAAGGAAGTAAAATGCTCAGTCTCCTTCACTGCTGCTAATTAATAAGCAGAATTGCTATAGGAAAGATACTTATCTTTGAGTTGCACAGTCTTGTCAAATCTGACTAATTTCCTCAGAAATCTGTTGTATTGCTACAGTTTTGTTCATCATATTGTGCCTTTGTCTTTAATACTGTGCTAAGACAAATCAGACTAAAATGACATTATCAGTCAGATGTATGGTCCATATGTCAGCCTGTGCTTGCATACATGCAATGTGGAACAGAACTAGCAGGCTGCTTCATGCTACCAGTAAATCCATTTCCAGGGCAAGTACTGCCTGTGCATTTTTCAAACCTTTTTAAGAGCTGCTATTAAGAGCACTCCCATACAATGTTTGGGCTTCTTCCTTTCAATCACTGATGAACAGCCTTCCCAGCTTGTTTCAGAGCAGTGCTAGCAGGGGTTAGGGGATGAGGTGCAGTCTAATTTTTCCTTTTGACATGCAAGAAGTCTTGACCATTTCTGTTTGTTACATATTCAGTGGCACTTTTCCAGGGAATGGTTTGTAGCCCTGGTGTTTTCTCCAAATGTCTTGTGAAACTTCCCTTGTGATTTCAAATTAACATAGGTTTTTTTTTTTTTCTTCTTACATAATGAAATATTATTTCATGCTGTCTTTTTCAGTTGTGCTCAGAGATGGCTGGATTTCAATATTAAGTGAACTGCACACTGCTGCTTATAGAAATTATAAAGCATGCTGGGATCTCTAGGGTAGGAGAATAATTAAAAAGAGGGACTATTGTTACTATTCCTGTTGTCACTAGAAATAATTATTACCTATTTATTTTTGGAAATTCCATACAGCATTTTTTCTATAGGAGCTCTCCTTGTCTTGAGGCTTTTCTTGTGGTCTTTAAGCTTTAATTTGCAGCCTTAGGAAACCTTTTACATACAGGCTGAGACAGATTTTGTTACCAAAGAAAGCCCTCCTGCTGATGGAGCTCTGTGGTTAATTCTTGGCAGAGCTGGGGAAGCACTTGGCTTGGTTTGCCTGCTGTTGATCTTTTTCATATAGCCTTATGTGAGATCTTGATAATTCTGAATTGCAGCTCAAAGGAAAGAGGACCACAGTGTATTTCAAGAAGACTGCAAAGAGATTATTCTATTGGATTTGAAAACTTGGTTTGATAAGCTTTTTTAGTCATGTATAAATGATGCAGTTCCTTTTAACAGGAGGACTAAAATGGTGGCAATGTAGTTGGGCATTTAGTGAGGCCAACGAGGTGCATATCTACACTGTTAAAAATGCATTTTGAAAGAAATGAAGGAAATATTATGCCAACAAATGCAGCACTTAATTATCTCTGAGGCTTTTTTCTTGCATTTATGTATAGGTACACAGTTTGTGGGGATTGGGAGTGGGGCTGTGGCCGAGCCTCACCTGCAATGGGCCCAGCTGTGAGAAGCAGGTGAGCATCATTAACACAATGAGCCGTGGAGTACTCAGGTGCACTGACCAATCACAAAGGGAACAGAGGCACACAGGTGCAATGCATCAACATGAGGGCTATAAAAGGCTAGGCTAAAGAACAAGAAATGGCAGATGCTTGCAGCTCTCTGAAGTGACGTGGTGTTACTCTGTATGGGCAGATGTCTGAAACCTTCTGATGAGGTATGGTGGTACTCTGTATGGGTTGGAGCCTTCAGAAATCATATGGTGGTACTCTGTGTGTTGTGGCTGTCTCAACTGTGACATTTATGTGTAAAATTTTTTAATTACTTATTGAGTAGACCTTATTGTGATACTGCCTGCCTGTTTGTAACAGGAAGGGAATACACAGGCAAACTAGTTTTGTTGTGGTTTTTTGACAGTCTGGAACTAGTGAGGCTCTACTGATACAAGTGGATTTATGTTAACTTATAGGTACAAGGGTTTGCTCACTACTTCTGTTTGAGTTTGGTGGGGCATCATGTGCATTATAATCTTGCAAACAATTATTTAAATCAAGTTAGTCTGTGTCAAACACTGAATGTCTAAATGTGCGTGTTTATCTTAGACTGTTTTCCCTCAGTGGCAGCAATGGGTTCTTTCAGGAGGCAGCTAAGGACAATATTGCTTAAACTGTAGCTATAAATTGTATTTTGAATGCTTGCATTTTTGTCTCTGGATGATCTGAGGTGATTAGCCTTCTAATTTAGGCACCTAAAATCAGATGATATGAAACTATTTTGCTTTTGGCATTTCTCCCCATACACTGCAGTATCTGGATACCTATCAGATGTTAATGATCCCATATGCTGCAGCCTGGAGGTGATTTGCCTTTATGACAGAAATGTGCTGTTATCAAGCAACAACAGCTCAGGAGTGTCCCCTTAAGATATCACAGTGTTGTGTGACAGCATCAGTTGTAGTCTTCTGGCAGAGTCACCAAGCAGGTTCTTGTGACATGATACAACCACACTATCAGATGCTCTTTTGCAACAGTCTCACAACAGGAGAACGTAGCTGTGAAGCCACTGGCCCATACCAATGTAGTTTGACACTAACTGATGAGGCTTTTTATATTGTGAGGCTTGCTTCTAATGTTACACTGCTTTGAATCCTTATTTATTCATCTTGCTTGCCATGTGCAACAAGCTGTTATTCCCAAATGAAGTCTGTGTAACAAGGAGCAAGAATGAAATACAGTACCTGTTTTTTATAACTTCTTTTCACTTGAAGTAACTTAATTTCTGCAGAGGAGGGTTTAAAAGACTGCTGAAATAGCTCTGTATTTGTGACGTGACAACACAAGACTAAAATTCAGCTACAGAAAGCTCTCTGAAATTAAATTGGTTCCATTTCAAGAGCAGTGCTGATGCCCAGGACGGTGGGAGAGAAACATGATAGGTCTGTGATAGGGGACAGCTTATAATGTCCAAAAAATGCATCCTGTCTCAAGTGGTGGGAAGAGAAGTGCTTTCTGCTTTGTATGCATTTTTAAGGATAATAACTATCTGATGGGTGCAAAACTGGAGGAAACTTAGTGACTCTTTGCCTTTAGTACCTTCTCTTTATAACAACTCTTAAAGTTGAAATATTTGAAGTTAAATGAGTAGCATAAAATAGCTGGAAATTGTTTCAACTTGGTTGTAAGTGCCCAGTTAATTTCACAGTGGAATTATGGATCGTTTTCCAGTGCCTTTTATCACTAGCATACATTCCTATATTAAAAGTGAGGAACAGAAGACTTTACCTTGCTATTACCTTTGGTCTCTGACTGAAGGATTGCAGAGTATGAAGTCTGTCCAGACGTCTAAGGAGGGGTGTCCTGCTCAAAGGATCACAGACACCAGTTGTTTAGGGATAGGGCCACCTAAGTCCAGAGAACCTGAATGTTTGTCCATGTGTTAGTTCACTAATTTTGCTGCAGACAGAAGCAGCTTTCATTTACTGGTACAGGCTGGGGGCTGATCTGCTGGAAAGAAGCTCTGCAGAGAAGGATTGGGGGTGCTGGTGAATAACAAGTTGTCTGTGAGCCATCATTGTGCCCTGGGGGCTAGGAAGGCCAGTGGTGTCCTGGGGTGCATCAGGTAGAGCATTGCCAGCAGGTCAAAGGAGGTGATCCTGCCCCTCTACTCAGCCTTGGTGAGGTCACAGCTGCTGTGCTGTGTCCAGCTCTGGGCTCCTTGGTCCAAGAGAGACTTGGAGCTCCTGATGCAGCTCCAGTGGAGAGCAACAAAGATGATTAAGGGACTGGAGCATCTCTCTCATGAGGAAAGACTCAAGGAGCTGGGCCTGTTCAGCCTTGAGAAGAGACAACTGAGAGGGGATCTTATCAATGTCTGTTGGTATTTGACAGGAGGGTGCCAAGAGGAGGGATCCAGGCTCTGCTCAGTGGTGCCCAGCAATAGGACAAGAGGCAATAGGCAAAACTGATGCGCAGGAAGTTCCACCTGAACATGGCGAAAAACTTTACTGTGCAGGTGACCGAGCACTAGAGCAGATTTGGCTGTGAAGTCTCCCACACTGGAGATATTCATGAACTGTCTGGATGCAATCCTGTGCAATGTGCACTAGGATGATCCTGCCTGAGCAGGGAGGTTGGACCAGATGACCCAACTGTGGTCTCTTCCAACTTTACCCATTCCATGATTGTGGTTCTGTGAATTCTGTTCAGTCGGAAATTCTTGGTAGAAGTAGGGATATTTCCAAGATTATTTCTCCATGCTTTAGATCCAGATCTGGATTTTGGATTGTTAGCTCTCTGAACACAAAGTTTATGTTTATTGGATTTAAGTTGTTAAACATAGCACCTGAGAAATTCAAAAGCGGGCTGATTTGGTGGGAATCTGAATAGTAATATGAGGTCTGGATCTTGGTTAACACCTGGCATTTTTCATCTGGCCAGTTTCTGCTTCCAAACATATAAAGTTCCCAAGCAATGGACTATCAGTGCTGTTCTGGGGTTTGTTCCATTGTCATGATTTCATTCCCAGTAAGTAATGGTGTCTGCCCTTCCAGAGTATTTGCAGTTAAGAGGCAAGAGACTTCCTTGTGTTTTTCTGGCATTGTGACTGGAAATACTTAAACATCCATTGCACCCCCAGTGGAACTGAAGGGTAAGGTTATCTGTTGATTCATCTGCCTACCCTTTCTGTGAGGGACTTTTTTATATAAGCTATAATGGAGCAAGTTCAGTTACCAAGAAAAGTAAATTTACTGGATTTTTTTTTCCTCTTTTGGAACCAGCAATCTCCCACAGGAGGAGATACATGTTTGAATTCAGTAAACTTATTCTTTTGTCTGTCTCCCTGTAGTTTCTGAAGTACCATTTCATTGTATTTTGGTCTTTTCTGTTCCAGTGGTGCATCTGCTTCCATTTTCCTTCCTGTGCTTTTATGCTTCTTCCTGAAGTGTCTGCTGATGTGACATTTGCTCAGTTTCACTGTTCTAGATGTAGGCATTTTACCTGCTTCTAGTTAGACACAGGCAAGCAGCAAGAGATACCAACCATAACAGCACAGTTATCTTGTCATCATTGGTCTGTTTCTACACCTCCCTCTTAGTCAGGCAGTTCTTACTGGCCTTTTTCTCAGCTTATCTATTGTTATCTGGTCAAGTAGACAGACTGTGTGATGTTCCTGAAGAGTTAATTGCCACTTTCTGAAAATTTCCCATTTCCTTTACCTACTGTAGTGTGAATTTTTGCCCATCAGCAATCTCTCCTGTTAAATGGAAAGGTGCCCTTCTGGGAGAGTCTGTGGATTCCAGTGACTACAGAATCACATTTTTGGGAGGAAAAAAAAAATTATCTCTGAGGTACCTAGAACCAAACTGAATTAACCTTAACTCTAGATTGATACAATTTATGGAACAAATAATGATAGGGAAGAATCCTGACTATGCATATCAGTTTACTGACTAATTTAATAGAAATTAGGCAAATTAGGTGGGGCCCTACTATTTGAAGTGCTTGATACTCTGTCAAAGCAAGGATGTTATTCAAAATCTGGCTATATCCTTGATTTTCTGTGTAGTTTTCTTTGTATTACCTTAAGTACTGAGCCTGAGAAGGTCATCCCTTTGTCCTCCAAATAGCAATGGAGATGCTCACCCCTGGTCTGTCACTTGTTAGTTTCCTAGATTCATAGAAAATTATTCAGGATAAGACCTCACACTAACTCAGTGTGTTCTTGTACTCAAAACAGGGTGATGAAAATTGAATCAGTCCCTTGCTCTTTGAAATCTGTGGTCAAGCACTGCCCATAACCTACCCAGAGAACCTGGTTTTTGCCATGACAGTAGATCCTGGGATACCTGGATCTCAACTTTGATGTGACCCAGAGAGGAGGAATGCTTTGATTACTATTTACAACTCTCTGTGTGTGAGCTGAATCATGCTCTTTTGCACTAGCAAATTTGTATTTATGAAAGCACTGACCTCTTAAACTCTGCCATGCCATGCTGGGATGTAGGCAGGGATTTGTTATTGAGTTGGTGCCTGTTGCTGAGAATGGCAGCCCTCAGCTGCACTTCTCCCAGTTTCTGCTTTCACACACTGTCTACAGTCTGCTGCCAAATGCAAACATGTTCCTTTGTGCCTGAGAGTTAATGGAAGCACACTCAGAAACATACAAAACACATTTAGACTCATAAAACATAAATAATACTATTTGGTGGGGACATGCTGTATTAATGGATAGATCAGTCACATTTCCATGCCATTATCTTGAGTCCTGGTCTGAAACTCACTGGCTAAAGGCAACTGATGGGATACATTTTGTCTTAAAACTGCCTCAAAAGACTTTGACATCTTTCAAAACGGGCTCTCACTGAAGTGAGAGGACATCTTTGTCTACCCTGGAATATCCCTTCTGCTTCCTCTTCAGAGCCAGACCCAGAACTGTTTGCACCATCTGTATTAGGGTTGGACATTGCAGAGGAAAGTCCTTAGCAGCACTTTCAGTTTACCTTAGGACCGTTTGCCCCTCTTTACAAGAGTCTTTCTGGACCAGCCCTAGCAAGGAAATAGGGGGTGAATAGAACCCTTTTACAGGTTCTAAGTTAGAATGGGTGCTGCAGTCACAAGTTGATTAAAACCAGTGGCACAAGGTATGGCACTGATTTGTTTAATTGAATAAAACAGGCCCTAGTTTGCCCTTTAGTTAAGTGCATTTGCTGTAAAACTAGATGAACTCAAAGTAGGGATACATCCATAAAGCTATATGTGCCCTTTGAGCACAGTGCACTTCTGAGTCATTTTGATAATAGTTCCCAGTTAGTGGCTTACTTGTGGAATGTAAATTTCTTTCCCCCAGAAAATGTTTCTGTTTATGTGGGCCTTCAGATAATTCATATTACAATGTCAGCATCTATTCATGTGGATTGATTTGCGATCTGGTCACAGTATTTGGTGCCTGTGGCATCTGTCTTACTGATACTCAGCCCAAGTCTCTTGGTCTTGTTTATTTACTATGTAGAAGCTATATAGCAGTTATCCATGTATCTGCATGTTATTTGGGAACTGGATCCTAAAATACAACCACTGGAACAGGGAATTCAGTATTCCCCTACTCTCTCTCACTGCCGTGCCTCTGGCCGTATACCTTCATGACAATCCTTCTTCCTGTGAGTTTTTCCCACCAGATGGCAGTACAACAACGCTTACAAAAATAGGGAGTGCAGAAAAGCTTGAAGGCTGGCACCTCAGCAGTGGTGAAAATGCATCATTTATGGTAACTGCTTAAACTACCATGTGCCTTGTTTGAACTGACTGCATCTGTGTAAGTTCTCCCTACAAGGCCCCAGCTGTGAGATTTTAGTAATGTGTATGTCCTGCTTAAGTTGATCTTCCAGAAACAAACACTTTAGCTGCTTGCTGGTAGTAATATTACCTTTATACAGCAGGCAAGAGTTTTTAACAATTAAGATGATTCCCCAGTGTTCTCTAATTTGTAAAAGCAGTGCATGTAAAACAGCACTCATAGTTCAGGAAAAGCTAGAACCTAATCTCTGAGAACAAAGAGAAAATGTAGTAATTAAGAGACTAGACCCATATCAATGACCACAGTGGCTCACTTCTGGCTCTGTCTGGCAAGCCTTTGTGGTACAGACCCAGTTGTCAACTCACTGCAGTAGGATCTGAGGTACTTTGAAAACAGTCTTGTTCTGATGCTTTGATCTTTTGTGCTTAATTGATGCTGACAAGTGCTGGAGAATATCTAAGTGCACCGACCTCTTTTTCCCATTTATTTTTCTCATTTTAGTTTGAAACTGGCCCTATATAGGATATAAATAGTGAGGCTATTTACATATTGTGTTCTGCTCCAGAGGGGATCACCAGGCAATTTTCAACTTCATACACTTGGCATTACTAAAAAAAGGCTGCTTCTGGCATAGATGTTAGGGCTGCTTTGGCTGTGGTTATTAACAGAGATCTGGACTTTGTGAAAAAGTGCCAGGGAGATTTTTTTTTTTAATGTTTCAAGAAAGGTTTTGTCTTCTTTCTTCTACAGTTTTTTTTTTTTTTTTCCAGAAATGGCTCTTGCTGCAAAGCATGTTGTATAGTACTGCCTGCAGCTGCCTTAGAAGGATGAAAGGTTGGGGTAGCCCTGGGAGCATTTGACACTGGGTCTGGGAGTCTAATTATGCCGAGCCTGATGATGAGACTCTTAAATCATCCCTTCTTGCATTTTAATTAATGCAATCATGCATAAGACTGGCAGCAGAACCACTTATGGAGAGCATTTCCATCTAAGGCTGAAAATTAAAGAAAAAAAGATGGTGCTGAGCATGGATAAACCAACCTTAACTTGCTTGAGCTCTTGGGATTGTAAGGAGATGGGTTGAGTGAGAAGTGATATTAAAGTGGAAGTGTTAAAAGTCTAATCTGCAAGAATGAGAGCTTTTCCTCCTTCTGCTTTTTTCTTCTAATTTAATGAAATCATACTATTTTTTGTAGTACTTACTTAGCAGATAAGCGCTCAAACCTAAAGTTCTGTCCTTCTGCGTTTTTTGTTAGTTATCCTACAGCCATGGAAAGGTGGAGTTAAATGCATGAGGTGCACTCCTCGAAAACAAGAAATCCCAACTCTTTTTAGGGTGGAGTACCCTAGACTGGGTTTATACCCTGCCATTGTATGTATGTTTGTACTGGTCCTGGCTGGGATGAAGTTATGTACTTGGCTTCACAGCAGCTCACAAGGAGCTTGGGTTTTGTGGCTAGAACAGTGTTGGTAACACTGGTGTTTTGACTACTGCTGCATGTTGCTCATGTTGCTTACACAATGTCAGGGCGTCCCCCGTGAGTAGTCTAGCAGTGGGCAAGAGATTGAGTGGGGACAAAGTTGGGACAGTGAGCTGAATTAACCAAAGGGATATTTCATCCTGTATGATGTGCTCAACAGTAAAAGTTCAGGGAAAAGTGGCATTTTTCTTTCCAAGTGACTGCTACATGTGGAGATGCACAGTCTCCCAGAAAGTGGCTCAACATCTGCCTGCTTGCCAACAGCAAGGTATGAATACTTTGTTTGTGCTTTACTTACACAGCTTTTGGTTTTCTTATTAAATTGTCACTCTCTCTAGCTATAAGCTATTTTCTTTCCACTGATTTTTAATAAATTGACTCACAGGAAAGTTGAGTGAGCCAAGGAAGAATGGGTGCTTGGTTGCTGGCTGGGGTCAGCGCCTGATGCCTTTGCAACCTTCTTAGGATTTTTGCCCAGGATTTGTTGGAAATTGTAATGATGCTGCCTTTTTCCTTCACTTTGCCTAGCCTTTCCCTCTGTCCTTCACTCTCACATAGGCCTGCCTGCAGAACAGGATCAGTTGAAGTTGGTGAAATTAAAAAAAGAAAAGTTCCTTATGAACAGGATGGTGCAAAGGTGAATATTCAACTGTTCAAAGGGAGAATGTGTGATGACACTCACTAATGCCTTCCAAAAATTCCTAAGTACGAGGTTTTTATTCTTAAACAGATAAGTTTTGAAAAACAACGGACTAAAAAGCATCAAAATCTAGAGCTTTTTTGTTGATACTCTTATTTCTGTAGCAGGCTCCACTGAAAAACTGGGTCTGAGCAACAGTGGGAAAAATGGATTTGAATTCAGATTCACAGCTTATATTGTTGAAAATGCCCACAGTAGAATTTGGATTAAAATATGTCAGTGAAATTAGAGTAGGTTATAGAAGTTTATTTATTGTCTCTTACATAAAACTTGATTTAATTTTTGGACCAAGTCAAACCCCAAGCCATTAACTGCTTTGAAAATTTAAAAAGAGGATTCAGATTCTCTTGCAGGAAATAAATACTGAGAGCAAAAAAATTATGAAAGATTTGAGGTTTTGATTTCTCATCTTGTTTCCAGACATCTAATGTAACTGCTGTGAAGTCATCTCCTGCACTACTTAGATGAGAAACCTGTCTTCAGAAATAAGACTATTGAAATGTCCATTTTTCCTCAGGATCCATAATTGGCCAACCTTATTTTTAAAAAGTTAAAGAAAATAAGGAAAAATAATAAAGGAAAATAGGTAAAATAGGAGAACAGAAAAGACAGAAGCTGATATTACTGAAAATATTAGGCTTCAAAACCTGTTAGAAATAGCTGAGCCTTGCTCAGCTGCATATTTGACAATTCCAAGGTTATTGGGGCATTGATATTGCAAAATTTTTTCTGGGGAATCATGTTTAAACTTCTACTTTTACAAATTTCACGTGGTGTTTCATTCCAACAGACAGAAGAAGCTGTCAAACCACAAATAATGAATACATGTCTTTTTTATTATTTTTATTCTCATTGTAGTGAGGTTAATAATTGCTTGCTTGCATGTGGCTCTTGCATCATTTTGGCTACTAAAAAATGAAACAGCATACCTTGCAATTTTCCTTCCCTTGCTCTTCCCTTTGTTCCCTAACAAGGATTATTTTGAATGTCTTCAGTTCATTGATAGCTGATATCATAGGATCACACTATCACACTAGTGAGACTAGTGGTTTTTGCCTTCTTGATATTCACAGAATCCCTTGCTTCCCTTCTTCCCAATATGGAGAACATGACTGGTCTGGGAAGGTCATGTGGAACTTTTGAGTGCTCTTCAGGCTCAAAAGAGCAAGCAGCACAAAGTTTTCAAAGTATTGGGATGGATGTGACCTCAAAGACAATCTAGTTTTCTACAGGCAGAGTACCTTCCTCTTGACCAGGTTACCCAGAGCCCCCATCCAGTCTGGCCTCAAATACCTCCATGTAGTAACCCTTGTGGTATCAAAACAGGTAAACCCTCTTTGTGGTATCTTGTTCCTTTCTGTCAGCATGGTGCCTTCTGCCTGCCCAAAATATTACTGACCTCAGAGAGAACAGAATAGGTGTTGTAGAAGAACTTTGTATTTCTCAGTCCTTATAACTGCATCTTGTACATAGAACGGATTGTTCTTAATTAAAAGGAATTTGCCTTGATAGCGGGATTTGTGAAGCTGGGTTTCTCTTCAAAACTCAGGCAAATAGTTGATGTAGATTTGTAGTTTCAGGATTAAGCAGTCTCAGATTGCCCAAGCAAAACACGTTCCAAATCAAAATTGCTTTGTTCTCTCAGGAAAGCAGAGTGAAGTCACTACCTTTGCATGATAAAGAAACTGCAGTTCTTTGGAAGCTGGTTCCAGGCCTGTGGCCCTCTTGATGAATGTGATCAGTCTTGAGTTTGAATAAAAAAACTCAAGACATCAGTAAATTCTATGTAATTTAGTGTTTCAGAATATATTACACATGGCATCTGTGAAGCAAGACGGGTAATTACTTCCAAGGAGCTATCTGAAGCAGATCTGCCAGTGCCTGTAAATTATAACAGGTATTGCCCAGTCAACTGTGAATAGAGCTTTAGGCAAAATCCATCTTGGCTGTTAGGCCTGAAACCTGATTAATCCACAAAGCTAATCAGGATTTGGTGATGTTAAAACTGTGGGATCAGAGAGAGTGTCAGCTCCTCTGGTGGAAGTTCATTGGCTGTAAAATGTCACAAAAATTGTCCACCTCAGGCAAAACTGAGTTCTTAAAATGTTACGATTAGTGTGGAATGCCAGAATAATGAGAGGTTTATACAGGTGTTTTCCCACTTGCCAGGTTAGTTTTAATTGCCATATGTAGAAGCCAACTTGCATTAAAAGGAAAAAGCAACAAGCCAGATTCAGAGGTGACATAAATAGTGTGTAATTTGCACAGAGCTACAGCAGTGTACATGTACAGCAGTCTTATGTGGGCCATGTGCTTGGGGGCACAATGGCCAGTCTGTAGGCTGGGGATTGTGCCCATAGCTTCTGCAGCCCAGTCCTGCCTCATTCAGAGTTTGAAATAATCCAGTTGCACCAATATGCCTGAGCAGTGCATTTTCACTGGCATTTTTTTCCACTGGCAATTTGTCTTTAGCTCTGAATTCTCTCTTTCTACCTCCTCATTTCAGATAAATTTTTGCCACCTGTACAGTGAAGTCCAGGAGCTGAAGGACAGTGCTGGAATCCCTTCATGATGGCTATGGTCTAGCTGCATCTAGAGACATGTTTCATAGAAGGGATCTCTGTTTTATCTCTGCTGACTAGCCTTTGGGATGGAGTAGGCGGAATATTCTTTCTCCTTTTAAAAAATAGGCCTCCAAGTTTTAGCTTTCACTTCAAAGCTTAATTTTCCAGAGTAGTGAAACTAATGCAAATGCAAGGGAAATCTTCCCATGTGGTATAACTGGCAAAAACATCTACATGAGCAAGAGCTTATTTATGTTGAGGGTGGCAGAGCATGGGCACAGGTTGCTCAGGGAGGTTGTGGAGTCTTCCTGTTTGGAGGCATGCAAAATCCACCTGGAACAGTTGCTGTATAACCTGTTCTAGGTGACCCTGCCTTGGCAGGTTTGGCTAGGTGATTGCCAGAGGTCCCTTCCAATCCATTCTGTGACTGTGATTTTTGCTGTTTAATAAAGGGTTCTATATTCCCAGCTTGGTGGGATTTGAAACCTTTCCCAGTATCTTTTAGAAAGATCTCTTGCTTCTTTATGAGGTGGTTAGCAAACAGTTTTGCTCCTGAATAATTTTAAGGAGGCCCAAAAAACCTTTACTCTAGCAAGTGAATCTGCCAAAACAGAAATAACTCCTGTGTGCTTGAAAGCTGCAAGGAAACGGCCACACTTCTTTCATTGCCACTTTCCTGACAAGTTTAAATATAAGCAAACCAGCAGTTAGTGATGTAATGTCAATGCTCTACCCTGTTTGTGTGCAGTTATTAGTTAATAACCACATAAAAAAGTCATGCATGGAAACATACAGCATGCCAAATAATGTTGCCAGCTATCAAAGCTGTAATAGATAACTTCCTACTCTAAACTGTCTCCTGTTGAAAACACATCATTAAATTTTTGTTCAACAGTGTTGAAACACATTTTTATTCAACAGACAGTGAAATTGTTTATACCCTACTGTCCAGTTTTGTACTATCACTTACAAATGTTGAAAATCATGGTAGCACATCATCAGAACAAAATATTTTGCTGATACTTGTCATAGTTTCTGATGTTTTTATTTTTCCTAGTTTAAATCTTGACATAAGTAGGGTTAGGTCTCAACAGCAGCTTAGTGCATCATCTTTCTTGTAGTAAAACAGAGAAATAATAGTTCAGTGATTCCCCTGCTAGCTCTGTAGAATTAATACAACCACAGGACAGATGATTTTATATCATGTATACAAAAGCTGATCTTAGCTGACCATTTTGCTGGAAACCTTTATTCCTAGTGAGAAGAGATGAAAACAGCTTGAATGATCAAAATTGAGTTAGCAGAAGTTATGACTTTAAATATTGACATATTTAGTCTTGAAATATTTAGAAGCTCCAGAGTATCTTGACAGTTGCTTTCCTGAGCAGGGCCAGATTGAGTAGTGAGCAGTACAGGTGAGTATATTCTAGGTGTTGGCAGCAGGAGCCTGAGTGGGAAAGAATGGAGGGAGGATTCACTGAGGATCCATTCCCTGTTTTAATTAAAGAGGCTCCACTTTTTCAACTATAAGGGGAAACGAGCACAGTGTGTGCATGTGCAGTGTGTCCTAAAATTTATGGCTGGGAATCTTTCTGTAGCTGACACTGGTATCTATTGGTGACCCCTTGGTTTTATATTTCCTCACCTCAAGTCATTTAAGCAGAAAATTGCCTGTAAAACAGCAGCTTGCTCCTTGCTTCAGGCACAAGAGGGAAGGGAGAAGGAAACAGGTTGATGCTGGGTCAAAACTGATAGCTGGCAAGCCACTGTAAGTCACCTTTCCTATGTCCTCCCTATTTGCCTGTTTTAAATTATTGACTCTTGGGTTCTCACAGGATCTGTTAATATCTGGTTATAAGCAATGCCAAGGAAGAATTACTAAATGTGTTGCTGAGGAAAAATGAGATGAAGAGCTCACTATATATCAGCAAGAGAAGTGGTATCACAGCCAGTTTTTATGAGATCTACTGAGATTTGAGGGTGGACAGGAGAGGGAGGATGAAATTTTAGGAATAGGAGAACACTTTTCACAGGCTCTGAGCAGGTGTTAGTGCCAAAGATATGAGCAGAATGCCAAGACACTCAACAAATATGTTCTGGCAACTTGTGCCAAAGATTAAAAAACTCATCATAAAGAAAATTATCCCACTTCCTGAGCAACAAAAGGAGATTTTTATCCTCTTCTCCTGACTACTTATGGAATGGCAGGTATGGGTACTGTTTCACAAAATAATTAACAGAAAGGCCCTTTATGCTCACATAGTTTGAAAAGCTGAATTATTCCTAGCAGGAAAACCTCATTTGGGTCATCCCCAGTAGGTACAGTTGCATGGAGTTTTCCTTCCTGAGGTGCAGGATATTGTACTTGCTCTTGTTGAACTTCATGAGTTGTCAGCCCATCCTTGATTGACTCCCCAGCCTGTCAACCTACCTCCTCTCTCAGCAAGTGATATGGTTGATCACACACACCCAGCACTGTATCAGGGAAGCAGTGCCCACATCTTACTTTGCAAAATCTTATTGCTAAATTTACCTTATTTCCTCCAGCCTGGATTAAAATAGTAGTAAATCCTACCCACAGGGAGAAAATCTTGTGATCAGGATGATGGTTAAACAGTAGAGAATATAAACTTTTTTTTTTTTGGCTGGGGAGGGGAATGAGATTGGGAATTCTGGGTTATTTGAATTACCAATAATAATAATAAAGAATAAACAAGCCAATATCTTCATCATGCAGAAAAGCACTTAGAAGTTTGTCTCTTGATTGTGCCTTTAGTTTCAAGGACTGGCTGCCTGGATTCAGATGTGTGCCTGAGCAGGCACCAGAGATACACCAGATACCTGTAGGTGTCCCCTGGCACAGGAGTGCTGCCAGAGCTGCTGTCCCTGCTGCCAGCAACACTTCACATCAGCTCAGGGCACTGTGGCTTCTTGGCTGCCAGGGCTGCAGTACCAGCTTAGAGTTTTTGCATTTCAGCAAATTTTGATGAGCACTTCTTTCTAACTTCCATTTAGCCTGACTCCTACTCTGCTCACATAGGTGAGTTCATTTACTCACATCTGCAGTGGAGAAGGAATGCAATTTAAAATGGGAGCATTTTGAGTTGAGTATGTGCATATGGGATGAGCAGTACTGCACTTACCTACTAGTACAAGGCAATGAAATAGGACTAAGGTGATCAAATTTTGTCAGGAAGAAGGTGGATGGTGGAAATATGCCCTTTGTAACTTGTCTCCTAACAACAAATCCAGAATTCTTTCTGA
Organism: Haemorhous mexicanus; assembly: GCF_027477595.1. Classification (NCBI taxonomy): domain Eukaryota; kingdom Metazoa; phylum Chordata; class Aves; order Passeriformes; family Fringillidae; genus Haemorhous; species Haemorhous mexicanus. The sequence goes on from NC_082346.1 coordinate 45,913,608, forward strand.
AATGTGAGAAGTAAAGCTTATCTTCTCTGTATGCAGAATTTCTGAGCTTCTTCCACAGTAATGCCTAATCAGTACTGAATAATTTGATTTAGATTCAGGGTTTCATTCTTGTTCTTTATGCTAGTGTGTGTATCTTAGGCTTGTGAATGTCTTGGGAAGTAAAAAAGCATAAAGCTTTAGAAAACCTTCAGTTTGATCCCACATTAAATAAACATCTTCCTGAATAATTTGTAATATCAGAAAAAGAAACTTTTTTTTTGCATGTGAAAGTGATCATGGAGAAGTAACTGTGAACCTATTTGTATTAGTAAGTACCTACAGTATGAAAAAAAATACACATTTGAGTAGTATGGGCCTTTTTTAAACTCTCACTTTAAATAATTAGAGCTCTACTAAAGCAGATAGTCTGAAGGTTAAAACAAAACATTCTAATTGCTCTTTGAAGAAATTGGGCATACCCCATTTGAATATAAATACTTTTCTCTTTCAATCACCTTCTAAATCAATTCTAAGGAGCAGATGCATTAATTTTTGTGTGGTTTTGCCTGAATTTCACAATGCTTTCTTTCTTTCCAGACATATCCTCTGCATGTTGTCCATTTCATTATTAGGTTCTTGAAGATCTTGTAACCTTGAGGCAAAGCCATCTTATGGCTCATAAGTAGAGCTGTCTTGTCTTGAAAAATATAAATACAGAGGAAACAAAAAGCACCAAGAAAATGCTGGAGCCCCTTTTCCCTCCCCCGTTTCCTCTCATGCATCTTGAGGCCTGCAGACAGTTCCAGTCACAATTCACATGGTCATTTATCATAAAACAATATGTAGGGATCTCTCCTATCTTAACTAGGAGTATGAAATGCTGGTAAATGCATGGGCATTTTATGTTAAAGTCTATCTACAGCAGGTTTTTCCTGTGAACATTTCCTTTATGCGTTTGCATCGTGTTCTGCTGTCAAGTCTCTACATGTCAGTACAAGCTGAAATGATGAATTAAAATTAGTGGTTGCTGGTATTATGTTTTCCACATTGTCAGTACTGGTGTCCTGTGGAGACAAGCAACCCATCTCAGTTTGGTGTTTCTTACCTGTCAGGAGCACAACTAGATCTGATGTTGCCTTAAAGGATTTGATCTGTGGTGAGAGGAGATTGGTTATTATATATGTCTGCAAATTAGGAGAAAAAGGTGCTCACAGGCATTGTTCTTTCCCACTTTGCTTGAGAGGTTCCTGGCTTTACTTCTGCTATTACAAAGGTATGAGGAAGGATTAAAAATCAAAGAAGTTACTCCTGATGAACTGTAAGTAGAACTGTTTCTCTCTTGATTTTCTGTGCTTTTTCTGTCACACCAGAAGTATTGTGAGATCTACATATGTAAGAGATACTGCCCTTATGGCTTCTTCCAGTCAGGAGGCATTTTACATAATGTGGTTATATTTATGACTAAATGTCCTCAGCTAACTGCTGTACCTTCCTTGTCTTTTAAATGGAGAACTTTCTGCTTTCAACAATGTCCAGAAACAAAGAATGCATGAGAGATCATACAGAGGCCTGTTTGTTTCTTGGGGACCCACTGTAATGTCTGGCTTTTGTTTTCTTGACTTGGAGTGAATGCATGGAGAGACAACAACTGCATCTGCAGTCAAGCAGAGGGGAAGGTGTTGAACTGCTCTATCCCAAAACCCAACAGTGCAATGCTGGCATGAAATGGGGATCTACACAAAAGCTCCATATGAGCTGTGAACAAGTCAGGCCGCTTCTCTACTGAATTCCATCTTTTCCCTGATAGTACTTGGTTCCCAAGTGGTTTTTCCAAGAGTACTCAGGTTTGTGTTCCAAACCTCACCCTAGTCTTCCTGTGTTCTGTTTTTTAGTCTGGTCTCAGTGTCTTTGCTTTGTCTTTTGGACTGTTCCATGGGGATTAGCTGGAATAGACTGGGACTTGATATTTGTATTTTGCTAGTGTTTTGAAATGGTGCCTTCCTGACTTTGTCTGTTTCCTGTCCATAGCTCTATAATCCTGTCCCCCAAAACTTGATTTTTCTAGAGCTGCTAACAGACCTCAAGTTTTCTAATAATAAATCATAACAGTCCATAAAACTTGTCAGGCCTTGTCTGGATTTATTTGGTCTTTGTAGCTTAACTTTAGCTGTATGTATAAAATTACTTAAGCTGTATCTAATTCTGGAATCAGATGATTACTGACTGGCCTGTCCGAACTCTAATAGCATAATTTTTCAGTGGCAGGGTGGCTTTTGCCTATTCTGTTGTTTTGAGCTTGTTTTTTAGCTATATTACCTGATTAACTTTAGGTTTTACTTCACTTTTATGTCACTTATTTTCTTGCTTGGTTCTTCCCCAGAAATACATGCCCCATTTTATTGTATCATACCTTGTATAGAGATGTAATCGTGGCTAATGCTAAGAACCATTAGGAGGTGAAAAGATGTAACCTATTTACAAAGTGGAGAAAAAACACAAGAGTGCTCATAGAATGGATACAAGACCTGAGAAGACAAAATTCACCATTAACATCATTCCTCTGACTGACAACTTACTGCACCAAAGGATGAGAACTTGACATTGGAATACTTCATTTTAGGCATTTGTTACATTAGTGATAATCCACAATAGGAATGGGATCATTTGAATTGAAGAACTATTTCTTACTTTTACATTAGTTTGCTGGACCATTAATTAAACTAATAATGTGATATTTTTCTTTGATTTTCACACAATTTATGTTCTTTTGGTTGACCATAAAAAAATTTTGTATGTAAAAGCTCTCACTTGTCTATTGGAGTCTTACTCTGATTTACCTGGAATCCAACCTGATCTTAATGCTGTAAGTGGAATATAAATATCCTTGAGCAGAGCCCGCAATAAGTGTGAATAAACTGATAGCTGTTTGGGGCGAGACTGTGTGGGGGGGTAAAACCATGGTGGTAACCAAGCAAGGAAACTCAGTCCCTTAATGTTGGCCATGTCTGTCTTTGGCCTTCACTGGCTCAGAGATATAAGTAAACAGATGGAGGAACACAGGAACCACTCTGTAAGTGGTCCTAAGTGACAGGAATGAATATGTACTGCCTAGTCCCTGAAATAAATGACAAGAGCTATGCTGTCTGCATTGTGCTTTGGTTAAGGATCTGACCCCATCCCTGTTGGGAAAAGAGACCATGCAAATATTTGGCCCAGCAGAAAGGAGGGTGATGCCATAAGAGGGATGCCTGAAGACTTTCCATGCTCCCTGACTTCTACTTCTTCCTGCTTGCCAGCTCTGCATTTTCTGTGTGTCACAAAGCAGGTGTTTTGAGGGTTAGCAGGAACCCACTGGGGGCAGAAGCAGATGGCATCCTGCTAGGCTGACATTTGTCTTTGGGAAAGAAGCAGTAATTTTGCTGCATAGCATCCTTATTGCTGTGCATATAGAATACAGCAAGACATTGCATTGGAATGGAGTAGAGAGCTTGAAGCAGAATATAGCTGCCATTATCTTATCCAGCATAGTTCCATGGAGAACTGGAGAACCCTATTAAAAAATGAAAGGTATAAGTAAGGCTTAGTTTCTCATATTCTTTCTCTGTTTTTAGGCAGAATTGGGACACAACTGAAACATCTGACAAATGCGTACTGCCTGCATCAGTGGCCTCAGTAATGTTGCATATGAGAGCAAGAATAAAGAGACTTTAGAGGCAAAATCTTACTGGAATCCCTACTAGAGGTTAGGGGAGTCTCTAATTCAAACACTTCAGAAGTCTAAAGCTGATACATGGAAGCCTTCTGACTTACATCAAGTCTTCCGTCTCCTTAACTAAAAAAGCTCCGTTTTGCTCAAAGGGGTAGAGCAGTTTCCTTCACCTCCAGCTTTGACTAGCCTAGGTGCTGTTGCTGCAGCAGCTCAGCAGATAATGCAATCTTCCAAAAAAAGTGGCTTCAATAAAGTTTTCAGTGAAGAAAATTTCTGTTGTGGAAGAAGATAGTAAGACTTATGAAACTACACCTGAAAAACTTCAGCAGAATCTTCATGGTCACTACATATATAATTTTAGCCCTTTAGATCTAGGGCCAAAAATACATTTTGTAGGTTTTTGTTGTTGTTGTTGTTTTGCTTTTTGCTTTTTTTTTTGTTTTGTTTTTTTCAAGAGAGCTCTCTTTAGCATGTGGCTGTAAGAAGGCTTTATTAAAGGAAGGATATCATAGTTCAGCCTCTGAGCTTGTATGCCAGGAGGTCTCCTCTCTGTGTACACTCTCTAAATTTCACATAAAGGAACTAGAGCTATTAGATCAGATTTCTGATGGGGTATTTTTAACAAGCCTGTTTCATCACCTGCATTACAAAACAGCTGGGAGCCCAAGATGAGGTTCAGTGTCTTTTCATTAATGCTTTCTTCCTCTACAAGATCTTGGAACTAATAACTGTGACTAAAATGAATCTGCCCTTCAGCAAGGAATGCTGGACACAGAGCCATTCATTCTCACTTAATTCCTTGTGGGAAGGTTGAGACTTAACTACCTTGCTGCTAGACAAGGATAAATTTGCTGAGATTGTGAAACAGTAATGGCAGATCCTGAGCTGTGCTGAGTGGCTGGGTCATGGGCCGTGTTCTAGATGCAGCTTGCCACCATGCCGCTGCACTTGAATTAGCAGTAATAAAAGGGCTACAAAGAAACAAAATTGTGCTCTGGGTGTCATAGTGGAATGTAGGGTGAGGTAACAGAGCACACTGTGATGTCACATCCAAACTGTGTTTACTAAGTGGATGAGTAGCACTTTCTATTCAAGCGTGTTCTGATGCTTGCTTGCTCATTCACTCTCTGATTTTGGCATACCAGTCAGGGTTACAGCCACAATCTGTGCCTGGTGTTACAGGAGTGGGGGAAAGGGATGCTTGTTCCAGCTGGCTAAGAGTCTGAGTTCTCACAGCTGAAAGATTAAGGCTGGTAGAGATCTCAGCTGCAGAAAGCTGGCCTACCTTGTGCCAGAGAAATGCTGGAAGAAAATCAGGTGAGACAAACACAATCAAAAAGTTGGATAATTAATGATGAAAAATGTGGAGAGCTGTCATTCTGAAGATTCTCACAAAAGTGGGTAGTAAGATTCACTTTTTGTCCCATTGAAATGAGAAATTTCCTGAGCTTGTTTCTGGAGCTTGTGACCTAGCTTGAGTTTCACAGCTTTAAAATTTAGTGTGACTGTTCTGAGAACCTGTGCAGCTGAAGAGTACATTGTATCATTATGATTGCACATGAACAGCACGAAATGAAGAAGTAGCTGAGCAGAATATTTAGGGAATCAGGCCTGTCGGAAGTGCTTGCAAAGAATTAAAGGTCCTCTATACAGTGCTTGAATTGAAGGGCTGAGTGTCCAGTGGTGTTTGTGGTATGACAGAGTTCAGAATCTCTAGGGCCCATGGATGTGAAACAAGAAGTGGCTGTTAGCTATCCTGCCAACAGTGCTGTCATAAACAAGTAACTTCTCTGTTCTAGACCTCAGTTTTCCACATTTGTGTATTCCACATCTCTTTCATTACAACTGCAAGGGTCTGAAGCTTTTTATTTCCTTTGATATCCTGTGGGATGCAGGATATTATTGGTGCTTCCAATTCTAAATGTTTTCATTCACATTTTTAGTAGACTAGTAAAAACTGAGAGAATAATTTTGCTGCATTTCTTCTGGAGATTTGGTCTGTACTCTTTTCTAACATAATGTCTCAAAGTGTTCCCCAGTCTAAAAAATACCACCCTATTTTTCAGGTGAGCAAAACAAGGCATTGAGAAAGCAGTAATTGGCAAGGCAGTTGCAACCATTTTATAGCAGACCTTGGAGCAGTTCCCTCCAGCACAAGCATTTCTAATTAATGCTTTCTGAATTATGGACAACAGGAGAATATTTCTGAATCAAACTCTGCTCACTTTGGGCAAAGTTTGGCTTTGGATAAGAGTCCTAGTCTGACAGTCTTACCAGATAGAATGTGTTCTTGAAACAACCAAAACATCTGCTCAGCCTGTCACATCCAGTTGTGATCTTGTCAGACCTTGTGTTATGACTGGTAGTAGAGCCAGAATCTCATCTTGCCATCGAGGGCTCTCTTTAAAATATTGCTGCACAGATATTCCTTCCCAGATATAATTTGCAATATAGTTGAGGATTTGAAAAGGAAAGAAGGATGCGACTTGCATCAGTCATGAGCTATTTTCCAGATTTCTGGTGGTACTAAGGGAAAGCTAATTTACGCAGCTGTTCCTGCAGATAAACAAATCTCTCACTCCAGTACACTGATCACAACCTTCCCCTCTCTCTGTTTCTAAGTAGGACCCGTATATATTAAAATATGGCATTAAGCAACTTTCATAAGGAGTTTTGTGAATTTTGAAATGAGACCTACCTTGAGTCTACTGAAAGTCAGTGGGAACTGAACTTACTTAAATTTAGCTCTTTAATCAATTGACTACTTTAGCAGTAGTCTTTGAGATGAACCATAATGATTCACATTTAGCAGATAAAACCTTGGAAGCCACAGATATAATGTCAATTCTGGTGTACTTCTACGTGTTTTTAAAGCTTTTCATAACTCAGTATAGTGGATAGTTGGACTATGCAAGAAAACATGGAAAATGAAATAGCATGTCTAATAGTATGTGGTGTGGAGTTTGATGGTTCCCACCATAAATAAGTCTTGGCACCTACTGCTCTAATCACTGTTGATTGTGGACCATGTTTGGTGGATCCAGAATTAGGGCATTTCTTCCTTATGTTCCCTGGTACACTGATTTCAATCATGGCTCATCAATCTCAACACAGAGTGATTCTGGTACATGACAGCTTGGGCGCAAGAATATATTCCTGGAGACTGGGAGTGGAGCATGGCTGAGATGTCTTTGTGGAGTAAAGTCAGTTTAAAGCAAAGAAGTGCATCTGACTTTTGGCTGGTGCATAGCAAAGCATCAGGACATCTATGTATTCCAAATCCTAGAGCTAGCATAATGCCAAATTAATCCTAGCAGGCTTCATTAGTTCCAGCTGTTCTTCAGTGCCATTAGGGGAAACCAAGATGGTACTAAAACAGTCTCAAAATGTTTGTGGTGCTGTGCCCTAATTTATTATCCATCTGGACCTGAACTTTCTTTGTATCTATGACACAGTTGGTTAATCCATGCAAAAATATAAGATTCAGATGACTGTCGCTTAGCAGGTCAGGTTGAAGACCCTACTCTGTCTTTTGCTGTCCATAGGGCATTTCTGCCAACAAGAGGACAGTTAGAGGTTTTTTAGGTCTGTCACCACTGCCACAGGACCATTCAGAACAGCTTAATTTGGGTCAGTTCTAGTGAGTGCTCTGCATTCCTGAAAGGCAAGGTTATTGCAGATGTCCTTTGACTTAGATAGGCAAGTCACTTAAATTGTTTCTCCTGTTGGGTTCTCCTGAGGGCATAGGAATCACAGGTCAAATCAAGGTCTAGGTCCTTTCCATTCTCTCTTCTATCTCGAAGTCCCCAGTGAGGGGATGTTACTGTACCCTGTTGCAAGCACACAAGAGGTAATATGTTCTTCCTATGCCTCCCCTTCAGACTGATACTGATTTCTGGCTACTGGCTTTTCAGTCATCTTCATCAATACTGAAACTGTTCCTGCAGTGTACATCACAACCCTGTTGAAATGTTACCAACAGTCCATGGTGTGCCAGGGCTCTGATATGCTTAGTACAGTGTTCCTTGCCTGCAAAACAGGGAGAAATTTTGCTTAAATGGGTATGGAGTACACTGGGAAGGGAAGGAAAAAAAAAACCAAAACAAAACCCAAAACAAAGCAGTAGGAAGAGGGAGGAAAAAATGCAATCTACAGCTCACAAAAAGCTGATTCTCTGAAGGTATATTGATGTCTGCAGAGCAGTTATGTTTCTGTGTGACTCCTGGCAACCAGCAACGTCTCCTCTAATAGTCTTGGATGAGATTGAAGTTCTGGTGATTGTGTTCACATTGTTGGCTCTCATCCTCTTTTCCCCACACCTTTCAGCACCTCCCCAGATCAGAGCTTTGCTGTCACTAGATGGGGGAATGAGTAGCCTCACAGCTTTGATGGAAATGCTTAATAAAAATTGATGGATACGGCCCAAGAAGCTCCCTTTCCATTATTCTTGCTGGGAGTAGTTTAAAGTGTTGAAGAAGTCATGCTGCTGGCAGAAGTATTTTGTGCCTGAGATTCTCGTGTTTGCCAGGTGATGGAGTGGAGGGATATTGAGGGAGGTTGTTTGTGTGGGGAGTTCAGAAATTAAATGAATTTGATTTCTAATGGAAGTTCAGAAAATACTAGCAAAGAGAAGTGCCAGCAAGCTTTAAGGTTGGGGGTCTCTCCTTTACCTATAGATACAGCAGATATATGTCTGTCCTATCACTTAAGTATCCACCCTCGAGGCAGCTATCTTGCATGCACTGTGTTTTCTGTGTAGGAAAGCAGAAAATACTTATCTGAGAGAGAAGGAAATTGCTTAGGCAAGAGATTATTTTTACTCTTTATTCTGGTATTCTCTCTCATGTACAGATAACCCCTGTCAGAGTGGTGGAGAGGTTGAAAGGTGCAATAGGGGCATCAGGAGTCCTTCCCACAGGGACATGTGGATCTTAGAGAAACATGTCTGGGGACAGATTCTGAGATGGACAGTAAATATGGCTCAGGTAGTCTGGCTCTGCATATGTCCTCTCCTTGGACCATGTCAGCCACCCAGCCTGGTCAAAACTGTGAGGATAGTTGTATCTTCACAGTTCTCCTGCCACAATGAATGCAGGATTTAATACAGTTCTTCAGCAAGACACCTACTCAGAAACTCTTCTGTTGTTCCCAGAATGCCAATGGAGTCTAGTGTGTGTTAGCAAGATTTCATAAGACCTAAGTAAATATCAAAGCAAAGGGTCTCAGTGTGAATGTTGATGTGGGAAATAGCTTCATCTTCAGGTTTGAACATTGCTAGGTCAGGCATAAAAGTACACATTTTTACCTCACAGAAAGTGAATAATTCCTAATAGTTGTTAATAGTGCTGAGGTGGTCAGAAATTTTAGGAAAAAGGAAAAGGTCTCTCCAAAGGAAATCTTGCCGCTGCATGGGTAAGTAATTCAGACTTGCTTGTCAGTTGGGTATGAAAAACACTTATATATGGGTGGATAGAAACAAATGGTTCTCTTAGTATTTGCACTGTAACTTTTGTATTTTAAAATAGTGTGAAATAGTGTGTTTGTATTGTGCAAGTGGATTAATTTTGTTTTTAGCTTGGTTTGGTTAAGTTTGGTTTCAGACCTGTCTTCTGGTTATTGTGATTGGGTTCACTGGGACAAGAATTAGCTCTTGCAAGACTCTTGCAAGGTCAGACTCTTGAATACAAAGTAACACCCAAGGATTATCTTTTGTCTAGGCAGATTTAGGGGTTGATAACATGAATTTCAGTGAGGAAGAAATGTCTTCTAATGAGTGTATGCAACTCAATGGTTTCAGAATACGGTATTATGCCCTGTAAACACCCAGCTCCTTCAACATTTTGTTAAGTTCCTGGCATCTTCAGCCTCCAATGAAAATAAAATCTGCCTTGTGTCGACATGGTGTAGTGTATGAAGAATGATTTCCTGTTGCTGGTTTTCAATTTTCACTTTTCACAGTTTCATTGCACATCTTCCTGTTACGGTATTATACAACAGAAAACAGAAACTCCCCATCTCTTTTTTCTGCTATGGTTCCTTATTTGATGTACTTTTATCTTGTCTCTTCCTTTGTAGCCCCTTTCTAGTTGAAGCCATTTCAGTGTCTCTTTGTGTGATCTTTTCAAGTCTCTTGAAAATTTTTATTACCTTTCCCTGAACCTTTACTGCTGTGATCTTGTTCTTTGAGGTAGAATAATAGAAAAAAAACCCTTCCTCCTATTATAGATCACAGAATATTCTGAGTTGGAAGGGACCCATAAGGATCAAGTCCAACTCTTAAGGGAATGGCCTGTACAGGGATCAAACCTGTGACCTCCTTGGTATTATCAGCACTATGCTCTGACCAGTTGGGTTAATCTCAGAGTTAATAGTCAGAGGATCTATACAGCAACTGATTTATATTTGAGATCATAGGGACATTTTTACTGGCCTCTTTGTTTTTATTATTTACCTGAAACCTCCCAGAATCAAGTTTGGATCTTTAATCTTCATGTTGCATCAGTAACTCATAGTTATGCTGAGATTAAATAGCCATAGATAATTCTTCCTCCTTATTGGGCCTGAATTGCTAATGCTACTAAAAAATTCAGTCCTGAGGCTGATCTTTGAGTAAATTTGATTTTCACTTCCATGGGACTTCCACTGCCCTTTCAGGAAGATGTATTTCCCACTAGACATCTGTCTGCTTTGCTGAAGCTAATTTTTGCTTTCTTCAGCTCATCTTCTATTTTCCCTTGTCTCTGCATGTGGTCCAGAAATCATAATGAGTATTGCATTTGGGGAATTTGAACATCAGCAAACTAGAAGACTCTCCAAATATCCTTACAAACTTTCTGCCGCCTTTTTTTAATGCAACATAATTTATAAAGTACACCAGAATCTCTTCCTGAAGTGACAGAAGCTGCCATTCTGTTAACAAAGAGACTGAATGTTAGAAAGCTCTGGTGATATCAGTCTGTTTAAGGAAACCTTGGAGCCTGACAACCACTTACTCTCTCTTTCAGATTAATAAAGCCATATACAAGTTCTGGGCAGGGACAAACATTATCAATAAAATAAGAACTGCTTACTGAATCTCATGGATGTTGCAGTGGAAATAGCTTGAGGAAATTTCTCTTAGCCTCAAATAATCTATGCATTTTGAATAAGGCAGGATTAGGCTTCTGCCTGTTCTGTCATCTGATACATTGGATTTTCTAAAATATGTTGCACACTGGCAACTGGGAAACTGAGTTTTATCTCTTTTTTTCTAAGTGTCTTAGAAAGGCAAGCAACAAACATAAATTTTTTCACTTCCCCCTTCCCCTCTCCCCTTTCTTTCTTAGTTAATTTCGAGGAAACTCTTTTGAAATTGCCTTTATTCTTCATGCACAGAGGATGATATATATATATCAGGATTCCAATATATATCAAACATCCTGCAGTGAGAGTTCTGCTTGTAAGAAATAAAACTGAATGGCATTGTGTTTTTTTTCCCTTGCAGTTTTCATGAGCTAATAAAGAGGAATTTGGCTGTAAAATACTCCCCATCCCTTAAGGAAACAAATCCTGAAAGTTTCTGGAACTGTTTTTAAATGTCAGGTTTTGAAAAAACCCATAAACAAACCACTTATCTTTATGTCTTTAGTATAAATTTACTGGCTTGATTTACTATATTTGTTTCCTGTGAAAAATTCCCTAGGCATATATATGCTCGCATGGCCTGATTTGGGAATTTTTTAAATACAGTTTTCATGTGTACAGAGGGAACAGATATCAAGGCAGGCTTTGGTTGTTATGCTGAACAAGAACAAGTGATCATAATCAGCTCTCAATGAGAACTTTACTCGATGGTAGGACTGTGTTTAAACAAATTAAGATGAAATGATTCTGTCTGATATTGCAGTACATGTAAATTGCTAATTGGAGATATGTCACAGGAGCTGCCTCTTTGGTGAAGATTTGGGTTAGGGCTTGTTTTGTCTGTATGTCATGTTAAATTCCTGTGGTGTTGATGGATCTGATACTTTCTGCATTGCAGCAGAGTTGCAGGGTTGATTGGAGTACAGTTGATTAGCCTGAAGTTGAAGTGTGACCGTGGCTGAATTTGGATATTCCCAGAGGGAGCTCTATATACAATTACTGGCTGGTTTGTGACTGAGCTTAAAAATTGTCTTCCAGCATTCCCTGTGTTTCTGATTCCAGTGATAAGATTCCAGCCTTCAGGGTTACTAATCCAACAGAAAGCAGATTATCTTGTGCCTTTACTTCCAGTCCTGTAAAACACTCACACTCCAATAGTAGGAACTAGGAGCCATAATACCTAGACAGGAAATCATTGCTTTAGAATTATTCTCAGAGACTTTTGCAATTTTGTCTGTATCACAATGGTAGGCTTTGGTTTCAGCTCTGTTTTCAAGCTATTTTATTAAGGAGCTTGAAATGGCTCTGGTAACATGGATCTTTTATCTGCAGAAATGAGTTTGGGTATGGACATGAATCATGGGAGAAGGGTCTGGCACAGGCTGAGCTGTGTTGAATAGATATTCAGGACTGGACTAGTGAAAGATATCCCTGCCTAGGGCAGGGGGGCTGGAGATAGATGATGTTTAAGGTCCCTTCCATCCCAGGCCATTCTGTGGTTCTTTGGTTCTATGGTTCTATGATGATTCTATGGTACTGCAGCAACCATCCGGATGCAAATATGAAATGTGACTAGTGTGAGGGGCTGAGGAAGGACTGGAGCAGCTTGGGTACTGCAGATCACAGGCAGGCATTCCAAAAATTGGTGCATGAAAATCTTCTGTAATGCTCACCTGGGTTCATCTTGTGCCCACAAACTCTCCCTCACTTTCTGAAGAACTGCAGTATTGAATGCATTTCAAACAGGAAGGAGGTCATTGCTTGTAGTACAGTAACTTCTTTAGTGGAAATGTGATCCTTCAGCACTGAAATATTTTTAAAAGCCCTTTGGCTGTTACACTAAAAATGGACTTTGTCACAGCATAGGAAACAGATGGAAGGAATATTCTGGAATTTTGTTTATTTTCTTGCCATTGGTCATGTTTGTCTTCTCCATTAGGCACTTCTTGTGGTGCTTCCTTTCTCTCCCCTGCTGCCAGCATGTTGCCTGATATTTAAAACATGACAGAACACTCAGGGAGACAAAAACCTTCAACTGAAGCTGCTTATTCTTAACACAAAGAAAAAGGCAAACCACTGAAATTCTTTACAGAATAGAGTGGAAAATACAGAAAGGAAAGGAAACTGCAGCACTCTGTTCAAACCAGAAATTACCTGTGTGCATTAGCCTATAGTACAAAGAACCTTATTCATTAGTCCTTACTAAAGTCCACAACTCAGTTAAATTTATAAATGTATGTAGCTTGAGAACTGTTGTTCCAGATAATTCAGATGTGGACCCTCTTCTTTGATGCAGTATCAACACTCAGTGGTAGTAAATTTTTACATTTGTTTGGCAAGTAAAGCATACAGGGCTAAATTTAGCTTTAGTGTATATAGGGTGTAACCAGAGATATTTGCTGGATTCAGTCTGGTTCTGTGCAGGTGGGCTCCATCACATTCAGAAGTTCCTGCTTGTGCTCTTTGTGCCCAGCACTCCTGCTTACAGGATTTTCCTTTGGCGGATGTGGGAGGACATAACCAGTGGCACTTCTGTGCAGGTTTGACTGGTGCACAACAGGGAGAGGCATTGATGGTGTAGCTCTGCAGTGACATCCCACAGGAAAGTAAGAGTTTGTTTTGTGGTCACTGTTGCTGCTATGGCTAAAATTCATGATCTGTAGCTGAAATCAGATGTTGCTTGGTACCTTCAGCAGTATTTCTGACTTCAGTGTCTTCACATTTCCATATGTAACCCTGCAAGGAAATACTGAAGAAGGTGTGATTATCCATTTATATAGAATGATAGAGAAACAAAGGAGGGAGTAATAAGACATGGGAAAAATATTGCAGAAACATGCAATAAAAACACAAGGATGTTTACCAAGTCTAAGAGCTGGCTGGCACTTAGCCATGTCCATGCAATTTTTGCAAGCATGGAACATCATTTTTCACAGGGAGATCTGGAGTATAATCCATCATCATTCAAAACAAACCAGCCGTTCTCTGAAAGCTATTTAGGTCATGAGATGTCACCACACCTGACCATAAAATCCATCATGTTGGGGAAACCAATGGCCAGTGCCTGGCACTGTGAAACACTGTGAGGCAGAAGCTGTATTTATCTTTGTTAGAATTGGCAGATCACCCCTGTAGCTTCAGATTAGCCCACACTGACATACCAGCTCTGTATATTCCCATCCATCAGGATGATCTCCTTTGGAACAAGCCAGCTACTAATCTAGCTTGAGGACTTCTGGGTTTTTTGGCAAATTTGGAATACTCAACATATATAAGAAATACACCTTTTGAAATGCTAAACAGCTCTTTATTCCTAGCAATTTTCTTTGGTGTTGGATTTTTCACTCCTCCCATCCTTCATATTTATTTCTTTCCTTGAGCCTGCAAGGGTATTTTGTACTAAATGATTTCATCCAGACAGCCTTGCTTCTGCTTATGCAGCACAACATACAGCAGTGCACTTTACATCACATCTTCAAGATCCCGAGAAGACTAAATACCAAGTTCTGTCTCTGTACCTCAGTGACTCATCAGAGTCTTTTAGGCTCACCAAACTTCAAATTAAAGCCATTGCTTGTATGCAGAGGATACTTGTCCACCATGGTAACTTCACATCTATTAAAGTGCATGTCAGACCAGAGCTGATTTAATGTAGCAGGCTAATAAGGACATCTTTCTTTGCTACAGACAGGAAATAAATAAAGAAACGTTTCTTTTATATGCTGAGAATTGGCTCTCACTTATATGGGTGTTTCTGAGTGTCTGACATTTTATCAGGCAAAAGATGGAACTTCCTTCCTCTTTGTCTGGCTTTGTGCCTCTCATACTATTACATAATTACAAAAGAATGCCCAACAGTGGCCAACAGTGAATGCTGAAGCACTGTTTGAGCAGGTCAAACTTGTAATGATGCTTCCCCAGGGAATACTCCCAAGAATTCCTGGGCTTGAAGTCTTTATGTTTCATAGCCTCTGACAGAATTTTCTTCCATTAATCCTTCCAATTACTTTTTAAATCTAGGCAAACTTTTATAAGTTATAGAACCGATGGAATGTTTCATTAGTAAACTACTTTCTGCATATTTAAGTGGAATACCACTGCTAGAATGACATTCTGAGGAGATTTAAAGGGAGAGAACATTTATACTAAATTACATAGCTGCTAATACACGTACAGATTATTGTAAAAATATATATAAATTTTAGAAAACATACTCGTAAGAATGAGTAGGCCTGGATGGAATCCAGCCAGAAGTTCTGAAGGTGTTCAAGTATGAATAGATGAATATAAACAATACATGTAATCTCTCCCTGTTGGGCAGTTCATGTGACCAAGGCCACACAGATGTCCCTGCTCTTTTCTCTAGTCCCCTGGGGTCCATTTTTGGGCCCCTTTTTTTGCAAGGTCCCAAGGGGCTGAGCAGAGCCCACACAAAGAAGAACTTTTGGTGCTTTGTGTCCTCTCCCACAGTACTGCTGGGAGTTTGAGGGTAGTTTGCTGGGGGGTAGAATCAGAAGACTAAAACTGATAAAATTTGTGGCTTGAGAAAAAAGTCGGGGTGTCCAGGAAAAGGTGTGCATGTGTCCATGGCCCGCTACTCTGGTCACAAACCCTCTCACATATTGTGACACCCACAGCTGTCGGGCATGGACATGGACACACTGACCCGTGGGCCACCCACACCCCTGGGACACAGGCAGACCCCAAGTGATCTACTACTGCTGGACAGTGCAGCAGACACAGACAAAGTCATCATGCGAGGTTGCTATGTTTTATTGCTGCAGCCAGGCCCATGTCCTGGCTGGTCTTCTCAGGGGCTCTGGCTCTAAAACTCAAAGTCATCTATGGGCTCAGTGAACCCTCCCAGGTCATCCAGCTCATCCTCCGGCTCCTCTTCCTCTTCTATGAGACGTGTGTGTCTCCTGGGGGGCCGGCGCTTGATGGCGTGGGCTGTGGCCCTGGGCCGCGTGCTGCGGCGGCGAGGGCGGCTGTGGCCGGTGCGCCGTGTCCTCCGCAGGGGATGACGGCGGCTCCGGCTCCGGCTCCTGCTCCTGCGCCCTCTGCCCCGCCGACGGTAACCAGCCATGGTGGTGCTCGCTGAGTGCTGGGAGCGGCTGCCCTGCTTTTATAGGGGTGCCAGGCTGGGGCCCTTTGTGATGCAAGTGCTTTACAGAGCCAGCATCACCAGTGGTGTCACAATGGCTGCATGATGACAGTGTTGCCGGCTTTGCTTGCATGTGGGGCTTTTGATTTCCCTAGTAAATTGGCTTTTGTCTTCAGCCACAAGTTTTCCCATCTTTACTCCTCCAATCCTCTCCTCCAGCAAGGTGGTGGGGAGAGTGAGCCCCTGTGTGGCACTTTGTTTCTGGCTTGGGTTAAAACATTGCCTGCCTTCACTGTGGATGCTTAAGGGCTGCAGGGGCACATCTGCTTGCCAATGGCACAGAATGGGCTGCACAGTAAGAGCCTGCAAATCATGGTCTTCCGCAGTGTCTGCAGAGGAACTCCTGCTGCATTGTCCGGAGCACCTTCTCTCTTCCTTCTCTCCTGTCCTGGCCTCTGCAGATCTGTTTCTCACATGTATTCCCCAGGACATTATTTCTGAGGCACTACCACCTTTGTGAATGGACTCAGCCTTGACCAGCGACGAGTCCTTCTTGGGCCTGGCTGGCACTACACTGGCCAACATGGGGCAACTGGTGGCAGATTCTCCCAGATGCTCTCCACACTGTCTCCTTGCTCTGGAGCCCTCATCAACCCAAGCCCAGTATAGGCACAGAGAACCAGGAGGACGTGACTGGAAGCACAGCAGCCCTGAGAAGCATGTTGCCAGGTTCAGGTGGTCTGTCTACAGGAGATCTGTGAAGGGCAGTGTGACAACCCTGCCAGGAGCGGGGGAATGGCCAGTGTGAGTCAGGAGCTGGGTGGGCAGAGCAACTTGCACTACTTTGTCTAGCCTTTACCCTCTTAACTCCAGCAGTGCCACAGGAGAGGGCATGAGGCACGGAGGGTTCTTCTCTCTGTGGGCTCTGCTCAGCCCCATGGGACTCTGCAATAAGAGGGACCCAAAAAAGGGACCCTAGGGGAGCAGTGGCAGGAGCAGAGGTTATCCCTGTGTCCTCGGTCATATACATGCCCCATCGGCCGTGGGCTGCATAAACAATCATACCTCATCCCAAAAAAAGACAACCCTGGACATGCACATGCCATGCATGAGCAGCCTTGGACATACAGATCACGCACAGAACATCACGTCTGGACACGCACATCCTGATGTTGGGCATGAACATGGACATACTGACCTGTGGGCCACCCACACCCCTGGGACAAGGGAGGACACTGAGCTATCTAGTGCTGTTGGGCAGTGAACCAGAGATGCACGCAGTCATCATGCGAGGTTGCTATACTTTATTGCTGCAGCCAGGCCCATGTGCTGGCTGGTCTTCTCAGGGGCTCTGGCTCTAAAGCTCAAAGTTGTCTACGGGCTCAGGGATCTCTCCCAGGTCATCCAGCTCATCCTCCGGCTCCTCTTCTTCTTCGTGACGTATGCGTCTCTTGGGGGGCCGGCGCACAATGATCGGGGCGCCATGGGCTGTGGCCCTGGGCCGCGTGCTGCGGCGGCGAGAGCGGCTGTGGCCGGCGCGCCGTGTCTTCCGCAGGGGATGGCGGCTCCGGCTCCTGCTCCTGCGCCCTCTGCCCCGCCGACGGTAACCAGCCATGGTGGCGCTCGCTGAGTGCTGGGAGCGGCTGCCCTGCTTTTATAGGGGTGCCAGGCTGGGGCCCTTTGTGATGCAAGTGCTTTACAGAGCCAGCATCACCAGTGGTGTCACAATAGCTGCGTGATGACGGTGTTGCCGGCTTTGCTTGCATGTGGGGCTTTTGATTTCCCTAGTAAATTGGCTTTTGTCTTCAGCCGCAAGTTTATCTTGAGCCCTTGCTTGGCACTTTGTTTCTGGCTTGGGTTAAAGCATTGCCTGCCTTCATTGCGGATGCTTAAGGGCTGCAGGGGCACATCTGTTCATCAATGTTGCAAAATGGTGAGTGAGAGCCTGCTAAACCATTGTTTACCCCAGTGTCTGCAGAGGAACTCCTGCTGCATTGTCTGGAGCACCTTCTCTCTTCCTTCTCCCCTGCCCTGGCCACTGCAGGACCATTTCTCACATGTACTCTTAAAGATATTATCCAGTGCTGCACTGGCCTTTATCACTACAGCTGTGTACTGGCAATTTATTTTCTGACCAATTTTATACTTTTATATCATTTTTATTCAAAGAAGAGGGTGGTACTGTCTTGGTAGGAAAAGCTTAAAAGACTCTAACAGTCCTTAAATGATACTCAGTAAATAAATGAAAATTGGTCACTTGCACTTTCCTAATAGAAGTTGCTCGGTGAAAGTGAAATATCCTGGTATGCTTCAAATTTCATAGCATGCTGCGTCATAATCAACTGCTAGCCATGCTTTTAAGTGTCGACAGAAACACTGCTTCAGCTCAAGCGTATTAGCATTTATAGGGGAAAAATTCTGTAGATGACCTCAAGGGACCTTCTGAAAACTCTGTTCAAGATATTTGGAATTTGCTTGAGGAATACTTGAGGAAAGCCCTCTGAGAACTGAATGAGGTCTACTTTTCATCCTGGTGTTATTTATTTTTTTTTTTTAATCTTAGACATCAGTGGCACAAAGTTATAGTGATAGTACTGTAAAGCACTCCAGCTGTAGTGCCTCCCCTGGTGTTATGTGGGACTTTGGCTTCATGATTCAAAGGCAAACCAAGCTGCTGCATGCCAAGATCTGCCACCAACTCCCCGTACATGTGGTAAAATAGTTTCATTTTTTTTCGCTTTATTTTAGTTTTTCTCAGCTGTAGGCAATGACTGACATCATGAAAATGCTCTGAATTAGCTCTTATAGGTATTTATGAGATCGAGATCTCTCTTGACTATATTTGAAGGATCTTGGGAATCTGGAGAGGTCCCTATTGACTAACATTGCCATTAGCTAACATTGTCACAGTTTTCAGAAAGGTCTAGAAGGATGACCCTCGACACTACAGGCTTGTTAGTCCGACTTCAGTGTCTGATAAAGTTATGGGGTAGATGATTCCGGGAGTTATTGAAAAATATCTGGAGGACAACACAGTCATCAGTCACAACCAGGATGGTTTGTAAAGGGTAAAGTCTGCTTATCAGGACTTTCATTTTCCTTTTATGGCAGCGTAACCCACCTAGTTGATCAATGGAAGCCGCTTGATGCTAATATTTTGGATTTTGGTAAAGCTTTTGATACTTTCTCTCACAGGATCCTTCTGGATCCAGCACACAGCTGGATAAACACATCATGTGATGTGTGAGCAGCTGGATCAGAGGTTGGGCACAAAGGGTTACAGTGAATGGGGTGACATCAGACTGGTGACTTGTTACTAGTGGTGTTCCACAGGGCTGCATCCTTGGTCCTGTGCTCTTCAACATCTTCATAAATGTCTTGGACTCAAGACTTGAAGGGATACCAAGCAAGTTCGTAGATGATACAAAACTGGGAGGAGCTGTTGACTCCCTTGAAGACAGGGAGGCCCTGCCAAGAGACCTTGGAAAATTAGAGGGCTGGGCAATCACTAAAACTGTGTGAATCATCAAAAGGATGCTGCAAAGAGTTCTTTTATTAGGAATATTTATTTATTTTAATTCTTACTTTGGCCTTACTTTGTACTTCACAGTGTTGTTGAACAATCAGCTAATTCTTGGTATGCTTACTGAAAATTTTTCATTTATCTTTCTAAAGAATTGGGCTATGATGTTTTCAGTAGGTGTAAATAAATTTATCTTCTTTCAAATAGAGTAAGAATAGAAAAACTGACCAGAAAACATTTCTGGTTTGGTAGGAAATGGCAGTTTCTTGATGCTTGGAAACTGGTTTCAATCCCAATCGGTTAGAAAATAGCTCCAAGTGAAAGCATCCAATGTGTTTTTCATGGTTTTTGTGAGAGTAGTCAATGGTTTATATTTTTTTAATGATATCTTGTAACATTAGAAAAATTTCCTGTATTATGTAAATGAGCAGCATAATTTCTCCTTTATGTTTCAATAAGATTGAAAGTTTTAGTTTAGTTAGTGGTACAAAAGGCTTTTGCTCCAAGAGCAGTAAGTGATATCAATAAGGATGTGATTGTCCCAGCAGTATTTGGTAATTTTCCCCAAGGTGATTGTACCACCTAGTGTCGATGTAGACTTGGTGGGGCATATACCCCATAGTAGAAAATGTTGTTTTAATTTGCAGAACAGCTAGTGTTCTGAAGAGGGGAACAGGAGCCAAATGGCCCATGGGAATGAAACTTTTCTCACAGAGCTGTAAATTCTGTCAGCTGGGAAGAGGAACAGAGAGAATTCTGGCTCCTCATTCTTGAAGATAGCTCTCATTTTGCCAAAGTCAGCATACTATACCAGACCTGTGCCTAATGTTAGTTCATTTAGCTTTTATATATTTCATATTTTGCTGCATAAACCCTTTCATTATTTGTCTTGGTTTTTTTTGAACTCTTTCTGGGGAGTTTGTGAATCCCATTCAGGACTAAGGCAGGGTATAGAAAGGCTCCCAATCAATTTAATAGGATCAAAATGAAAAAGACATATAACCATTTTTAAAGTATATTACATGTACTAGTAAATAACTGAAATAAAACACTGCTTTATAAATAATAATGAATGTTATTGGTATATTTAATTAAAGTTGTGCCCTAGACAATCTTTTTGGAGGCTTAAGCTTGAAGAGAGTAAAGGATTGAGTTTAAAGGGTGTTCTTGTATCAGTCTGGGATTGGTTTCTACTGTTACTTTCCATGTCATAATTTTCATTGTACTTTCATTATTCTAGATGTTATGTTATCTAGATGGGATTATATTCATATCCAGATGTCTATATTCATATCTAGATGTAATTATAGAGCTTTTATCTGTACTTCAGATGACTGTAGTGAAAATAGTGATTTGCTTATGATTTCTTATTCTTTGGATAAAGTTGCTCTTAAGAATGACCACTGAAATAATTTGCTGCAGCTGTAACTTTTGTGAGGTGCAGCTAATCAGAAATGTGCGGAATAATTTACTACAGCTAATACTAATAAATACAGAGAAATTACTAATATCTCTCTCATATTCAGTTGCATAAACCCCTCTTGTCACTGTGGGACCTATGCAGTTCCAGCCACTCTGTTAGTTTCACACAAACATTCTGACCTGCATCATATCTCTTTTGTGTAGATATTTCAGCTTTTTCCAAGTAATTTATTGCTTTCTTCCTTTTTTTTTTCAGTTATGGGTTAGTTAGGATGTATTTGTTGCACCCATGCTTCATGACATGCATATAGTAATTTCTATAAAATAGTTTCTAAGTAAAGGGTACTTTAAAAATATTTCAGTATAAGTAGCCTATCTCTTAGGATACCTTAAGAATATGATATCCAATAGTTAATGATCCTGCATCTCTGCTGAATGAGGTGAAGGTCTGTCTGCCGGTGACTTACTGTCTGTCCATTCTGCCTCAATTCTACTATGAGCAATTTAGATACTAAATTTCAGATACTATTCCTTATTATGACATTTTAAAGCTTATTTATCTCAGCTCAACTTTGCTTATTTTGCAAGTAACAGTGAGTGGATTAATAAATTGCGTCACTGTTGTGGGAACCTGATACCTTGAATCATTATTCTTGGTGGTTGATTTATGTAATTAAAACATCACAGTAGGGGACTGGCTTAGTCATCTCTGAAATATTTCTCATGTGCTATAAGATAGCAGTTTTTATGGCAAGACCTGGCAAAGGCTGAGTTCCAGACCAATCATAGTGATGTCATAAAGTACAGTAGTGCAACCTGAACATGATAATCCATCAGAATCAATTGCAACATATAAGATTTCTCAGCCATTATTTAGCAATTTGAAAATAGAGGGTAACATAGTACTGGCAAAAAGGATACATTTCAGAAAGACTATTAATAATGGGGCACAGGGTATTTGTCTAAAGTGCTGGCAAAATGATCAGCTGGGTAATGGTGTTGACACTTTTTCCTAAGAAAGGACAGTGAAATTAGAAGGGAAATAAGAGTGGCCTGTAGTAGCTTTTCTAATAATCTGTAGTGGAGAATTTTGCATCTTCTTTTAAAATAATTCAAAATGTTCATGGACATTAAGAGAGTTTAGTACTAAGTGTTTTTTAAAGCAGTATGTGTCACCTGAAGTGATACAAAAAAGACAAAAGCACTGCAATCTGAGCATC
Organism: Haemorhous mexicanus; assembly: GCF_027477595.1. NCBI lineage: Eukaryota > Metazoa > Chordata > Aves > Passeriformes > Fringillidae > Haemorhous > Haemorhous mexicanus. Next base: position 45,935,687 of record NC_082346.1, read on the forward strand.
TTGCAGAGGATTTTAGATGAGGACTTGAAATGAAAACTGAGAATGTGTTTCATAGAATCTTAGGATCATTAAGGATGGAAAAGACCTCCATGATCACTGAGTCCAGCTGTTAATTCAGCACCACCGTGTTTATCACTAGCTCCTCCCCGAGTGCAACGTGCACATGCCTTTTTAACGCTTCCAAGGCTGATGAATCCACCACTTCCCTGGGCAGCCTATTTCAATGCCTGACCAGCCTTTCAGTGAAGAAATTTTTCCTAATATGCAGACACTTGGCACACTTGAAGCCATTTCCTCCTGTCTGAACAGTTGTTACCTGGGAGAAGAGGCTGACCCCCGCCTGGCTACAAGCTCCTTTTAGTCATTTGTAGAGAGTGATAAGGTCACCCCGAGCCTTCTTTTCTCCAGGCTAAACAGCCCCGGCTCCCTCAGCTGCTCCTCATCAGACTTGTGCTCCAGACCCTACACCAACTTTGTTGCTCTGTTTTGGACACGCTCAAGAACCTCCATGTCCTTGTTGTGAGTGGTCTGAGTCTCATGAGTGCCCAGAACAAGGCAACTCTAGTACCTCCTAGAGGTTTGAGTTAAGACTTAAACTGTATCCTGGAAATAAAATGAACTTGATAAGTGAAAATACTGACATAAAAGAGGCTTAAAAATTTTCCCTAATATCTTTTTATTCTACTTTGTGCTTAGTCCATGCCCTCATTATTCTTTTTGGTCTGCAGTTAATATCCTGAAGTAGGTGAGAAATTCTATATCTAAACTTTAGTATTGTATTTTAAAGAAAGTGCTTCTAATATTAATTTAATCTATTATACTTGTAACTAATATCCAGTATGACTCAAATGGGTGATGTTACAGGCCTATGAAATATTACTTAGTTTATAAAGTATGTCAGATATCAACAAAATTGTTTTGCAAGAACCTTAGTCTTAGCTTCTATACAAAAAGATAAAAGAGTGAACAGAGAATGGAGGTATTGTACAGACACTGCATAAGAACAGCACTGTTAGCTTAGATCAAAGGATTATTTGTGTCAGCAGTCTGATTTAACACATTCATCAGCACTGGTTTAGAAAGAAAGCATAAAGACAAACAAAATAAAATTCCCCAAAATATTGTCCCAGGTACTGAACCTTTCAGTGGATTCATCTTGTATAAATCTGTCATATATTTTTTCTGAAGTTGCAGACATTGATTTTTATACTTTTAGTTGGTTTTCTTTGTGGGCTTACAGAGGAGCATTGAGGACTTAGTTAGCATTTAGGTATCAGGCAGACAAAAATGGTGGATGGAGAAGAGAGTGAAAATGAGGAGTGGAATTCTTCACACTGAATTTTGGAGACAATGTAGAAGAGAGCACAGCCTGGATTCAGAGGCAGTGCCCCAGTGGGACATCTGAGGGGCTGAGGTGGACTGGGAAGTAGGAAGCAAGCAGGGTGGTTTCAAATCTTAAAATTACGAGAAAAATCTGATGTATCTCTGTTCTGTATCCTCAACTGTACTGTATCCTGTTAACAGACTGGCAGATGAAAATTTAAAGCAAAAAAACTCAATTTTTTTCCCTAGTATCTTCTTTATGATTTTTCTGAAATGCCTCTAAAGTCTGTTTGTAAAATCTAGTATTTTGTATCAGCTGAGCCAGTGCTTTAAATCTGGCTGGCTCTGGAACAAGTTTTTCTAAACTCATCATTAATTGCTGTTGGCAATCAATAAATTGTGGTTGCCATCTTTTTCGGTCGGAGACTTTGCTTTCTGGATTGAGGTGATTTTTGTTGGGTTCTTGTGGTCCTGCCTTAAACAACATGCAACAAACCCCACCAGAAAACTCACTCTCAATAAAGGGTGATATGAAGTGTAGTGGAGTAGAGCACAGTTCTAAAATAAAGATTATGTTTTTGTATAAATATCCTTGATTTTTAAAATGGGAAGAAAAAAACTTGGACAGAAAATTTAATGTAAAAATGATAGGTTATATAAAACATTTTTTTTTAAGAGAAAAAAAAATTATGAGACCCTGAGGCATTTCCTGCTAATCAAATTGTTGTTAACCAGAAAGGCCCATTTATTTTCATATTCCAAGGAAAAAACCTGTGCATTATATTTTTATTTTTAAGCAAAGCAACCTAGAGAGGTGAAAATTTGCTGCCTTCCTTTTAGAGACCAATGGTTGTTTTCTGTTTAGGCCACACTAGAGATTGAGAGTAAAAAGAAAAGGCATTTTTAATAGTGCTGAGTTTACTATTTTAATTAATTCTCCCGTATCTTGCTTTCCTGACATGTTTACTTTATAAATGCTTTAGCTCATGGCCATAACTTATTTTGAATGGCAAAGTATATAATTAACATCAAGGTGAAAGACGATTATGTTTGTGAATACTGCTCTATGCCCTCCAGAAAGCACTTATGTAGCCAATTTAGGTCACACATGGTTCAGTCTCTCAGAAATCTTACTTAATAAAGCCCCAAGGTGCTCTCTTTTACTGAGCAATTAACAGAAAGTGAATTCTTGGTGTTAATGTGGGGAAAAGATAATTTTTGGAAAAGGGGGAAGAAGCATGTAAAACATACAAAAGTTTCTACACACAGTTCTGGGGAAAGCTGAAAATGCAATTTAAATGGGCACTTAAAGTAGAGAATAATATAGGCCAAAATGCTACAATGAAAATGCTTGTATATAAAGTGCAGTGGTTTGTGTTTGAGGTCTTCCATCACCTTCTATCTGTTTTTTTCCTGACTATTTGAGTAGATGCTTCCCTCCCTATGAAGACATGCTGAAGAGGAATTATTCTCAACATTTGGCCTATCTATTGCACCACGAAACCCCTTGTATAAGTCTTTGCTTATGCAGGCACATAATGACAATTTGAGAGTAATTGGTAAGCATTAGACTCTGATTTGTAGTCATCATTTTGAAAAATCCAGCCCTTGAAAAACAAGGTTTTATTCATGCTAGTAATATGGTAGTCACTTACTACAATTAGATTCTTGGCAGTGTAGGCAGAAACAAGCTATGTATGAAAACATTGTACAATAACAATCTGTAATGACCATGTATTATTGTGTGGAACTGTGAGAATTGCTATCAACTTGATATAGCTGGATTTCAGCTTGGATTTCTGAAGCTGGCTAGATTATGGGCTTTTATGTGAAACCTTTTTATGATGCTTCTGCCAATACATGACTTTGTGTCATTAGGCACTGATTTCACTGGCCCAAGAGAATTCCCTCTAGTATCCTAGTTAGTCAGAAAATCAATCATATTAGTATCATAATCAGACATAATTGAGTTATTACTCCATTTTTTAAACTCTCACTGTGCAGAAAAATGCTATTACCAAATCAAGATACAGTGATGACTGAAATTTTATAGTTACTCTTGTAGTCAGCACTTAGGAAGAGAGAAACAAAGAGCTGCTGTGATTGTGTGATCAATTGTATTTTTACTGTTTATTTTGCCATCTGTTCTTGTGATAGCTTGATTTGCATATATGCATAAACTTTGTAGACATCCACCCAAGATGACCATATTTTGCAGCTGTCTGGTGGTTTAAAGATCTACAGTTATTCACATGCTGTACTTAGTTTAATTCAGTGAACCTGATGGATGGCACTTCTCCAGGCTGGGTGTAAGGCAGAGCCATTGCAAGGCTGCTTAGTATCAGGAGGGGCTTCATGTCACTGTGCAGTAGGGATGGGGCTGGAAGCTATTTTTTCTTTATTAAAAATACATGAATCCACTGCCCTTGTAAAACAAAGGACAGAGATAAATGCCCTTCCACTAGAGGGCATAGGACCAGGGTTGGTCAGTGTGAGGACAAACCCATTTGGTTTGTCCTTAACAGATTCTCTCTCCCCAGCTCTCCTCTGAACACAGCAGCCACGGATGTTGGTTGGGATTCAGCAGAAGCTGAGCATTAAACTCTGAAGTCCTCTCACTCTCCAGCTGACTCTCTGTTGCCAACTGTTCTCTTCTGAAAAGAGAAGGTGGGGACAGCACTGGTCTTCTTTCCAGCATGGTGAAGGGGGGGAGAGGTACTACAAGGGATTACTGTGACTACTAGTACAGGCAGGCAGGTGTTATGGCTTTAGGCTGCATTTTTCCATGCAAAAAATGCTCTGAAATTCAGATGATCAGACTGTCTCACAGCCTGTAGCATAAGAAAGGCAGGAAAATAAGGACCTATTCATTGGATGCCAAGTGGGTAGTTTTCAGTGCTGCTTTCAATGACATAATACTGCCTGTGAGGCTTTCTTCTGCAAGCAGCACAGAAGAGATCTCTAGATGTGATAATACTGGGTTAGAGGGTATGCATTAGTATAGTCTCCTTACACTGTTGAGAATTGGCTTGTTAGGAACCTCTTTTACACTCTGAGGACACAGGGAACATGAAATTTGTCTTTCCTGGTACATAATGTTCCATTTAATTTAAACTACTTAAATAGCTACCCACACTCTTTACACCTTCCAAGCCTCATTTCCCCAAGTATAGTTTATTTTTTTGCTATTTGATCCTGTACCTCTGTACTGAGTGGCCTACTGATCTGCTTCCCCTGCCCTCATTTCTCTGCTGCCTACATGCTCTCCCTTTTCCACATAGAAACCTCCCCTTTCCATTGTGAGCTCTCTCTTCATGGAAAATCCTTCTCCTAACTTTTTTTGTGGTGCTGACAGGAAATGAATGAACAGTAATGAGGCAGTTAGATGGAGATAACAGTTCAACTATTTAATTGTAAAGAATGTGTATATTATAGTATTCAAATTGGATGGACCAAATCCTTATCTGAGATTGCACTTTTATATTAAGAGAGTAGCTCTCAATTATGCCAGAGAAATATCTCTCAATGTGTACATGTGTTTTTTAGTGGTAGTTGATTTTTCTGGGGATTCTTGCTTTGGAGGGTAAAATATGTTATGGACGCTGTTTTATCACATGAGTGAATGTAAAGAAATCTTTTTGGCATTGAATCCCACAATTTCTAGACAGGTGGTTGTATCATTGGAGTGCCCTGAGCCCCAAGAACACCTGCAACTGTCTCCGTTGGTGCCTGCAGGGTGCTCAGCAATATGGTGCTGCTGGGGCCCTTTGCAGCACAGCAAGGGGATTACACACTTTTCTCTGGAGATCACACCAGCAATTAATCATTCAAAAGTTTTAAAAACAACAGAGTGTAATTATTGAAGAAGTATAATTGTCACTGTTCTAAATAACACATTTCTTATTTAGCCCGGCCAGAACAAATTGTCCATAAGAGCACATATTTTATTAGGTATTCTTTCTTGTTCAGCAGCATGGCAAGCAACACTGAGATGAAACTGCAAAAACATCTTAAAACATCTTTGGCATCTCATACTGGTATTCTGTTTTCTGGGTAAGGTTTAAGTTATACCTGATCTGGCCTTGGAATGACTTTCCAAAGTCGAGCTGTGTTTCAGTTCTTCCTTTGACTTTATTTGTGATTTTCACATCACTTTCTTTGTTTTCAATCACTTCCTGTGAACTACAGGATAGTGAATGAATAAATAGAAAAATATTTATGAGAACAGTAAGGCTGGCCAGAATCTTTCTGAATTGATATCCTCTTACACATCTGATTTGAAGGCAGCTGAGGAGCCAGAGTAATTATTTCTCATATAAGCTACTTGACAAGAGGAGTTCTAAGTGGTTATTATATTTCTATAATAGGCCCTTTTTTTTTTTTTTTTTACAAAAGTCAGGGTATTTGTTAGTGAGAGAATACTTCTATAGATGGTTCAGGTAATTCCATACTTCTACCTGTATACTGTACTTTGAATCTGGGTCTGTAAAAGCTTTCATTCATCTGGTTTTGTTGACAACATGTGAGGAAAAATCAGGACAATGTACAACTCAGATAAACTTCCAGTTTCTTTGCAGGATAGATTGGTTTTTAGCTGTAAGTGGGACAAGGAACTTCTTGCAGCTGTGGAGACTCTGTATACAACATAGAATTTTAGTTCAAATGTGGTCCAGGTCACCAGTGCTCATTGCTCAATTTTCAAACTACTAGAAGGCCAGAGAAGATACCACTGCTGGTGCCCTGTCACCTGAGAGATAAGACAGAATAAAATAAATGTTATGGACTGCTCTGTCATCTACAGAATTGGTCCCATCTCATTGGAGAGAGAGAATCATTTAATCTCATCTCATCTCACTGGAGAGACAGCATTGCAACTGGCTATATATTACTTAGCTAGTGGATGGAAATGTTTAGTCTCCAGCTGGAGCTGTCAACCAAGCTCAAAAGTGACTTTTAAAAATTTAAGCAAATTTATAGCTATCTAAGCTTTTAATTTTATTTGAAGACAATTATGAGTAGAAAGGTCACCTGCCTGCTTGGCTGCCCCCAGTACCAGCCTGCACATAGAGTACAGCTAAATATCAGTATTTCTAGGAAATTGGATGTTCTCTGTGTCAAGGGTTTTATTCTTGGAGCATAAAACCATTCTTGGAGCCAGTTCAAGACACTGGGCCGAACAGGTGCTGACCAAAGGACATGAGTGTATTTTGCCCATGTTGGATATGGCAGCTGTACTGGCCTGAGCAATTAAGATTCCTACATTTACTGAGCTTTGACTTCTGCTGCTTCCCATGGCTATGGTGTGCCCTGGAGAGAGATGTTGTGAAAGGAAAGGAGAGCCAAGATTTGTAGTAGAATGGGTTGCTGCCAGGCTGCACTTAGCAGCTTGATCTCTGGTACTTTAGTAAGGACTTTTGCTTCGTCAGGGAGGGCAGAGAACCAAGACTACAGCTGTGCTGGTTGAACACTGTATAGCTGGAGACACAACCTTAGCCTCACCTCTAAACGTTGCCAAGTGAAGCCATGGGAGAAGGAGGAGAACATTGCAGTTAGGCTGAATGTTACTGCTCTAGGTCAGTGAAATAAAATCTCCATGTGTTCTCGTTTGAGTAGCCTGTTGGGCACTTCTCTTTAAGGTATTGCAGCCAGTTGCTATGTGCTGTTATACAGGGCTGCAGCAGCTGGCTGAAGACAGCCTCGTGTTTGGTTCATTGATCAGTTTGAGTAGTGGTTTTGAGATCATTAGCATATGTAAGTGAAATAAATGATGCAAAGGTCATTGAAGCTGATATCCACACAAGGATTTACAGGCTGCCAACTTGACTAATTTTCTGTTCTGCTCACACTCTAAGTACAACTACAGATAATCAGTATTGAAAGAGATTATAAAAGGGCTCCATGGATAGAGAAGGCAGAAGAGTAGTTTATCTGTGAAAATTACCTAGATGTAAAATTTAGAAAATTGACCTAACAGTACACTTTAATGTCTCCCACCCCTCAGTCTGCAGAGAAAGTGTTATGTCCCACAGGTCTGCATGAAAAATTTTGACAGAATGAAGGGCTGCTGCCATCATTCAACCAATGCAGTCTGTGTGATGAGCCTCTCAGAAGACATCAGCATGTGAACTTCTTGTGTGGTGTAGGACCACCTCAAAGAACTCGAGTTTCACATTGTTCCTGTTGTCATGGCTGTGTTCAAGCAAATAGAAATATCCAAGAAGGATCTTTTTCAAGCAAATAGGAGATGCTGTGATTACTCAGGGTCCTGCAGTCAGACATCCTATATTTACTTGATATACATCTTCAAATTACAAATTTATGAGTACTTGAGACTCAAATGTTTTCATATATTCAATATAGAAGCCAGGTATTAAAGAACATCTAGAAGAAAATAGCCCTTATTTTTCCCTGGAACAAAAAGATTGTTAGAAAATCCTACTGTAGGGAAATATCTTGAATGAGAAAATACCAAATTTTTTTAAGCAAGTTTGAATCAGGATAAATATCAAAGTCCAATTTGTTTTGCCTTTTTTTTTTAATCAGCTGAGTTTTCTGTGAAGTTTTTGCATGATGAGGGATTTATTTTCTTGCAATTGAATTGAAGTCTGTGACATGGGATGGAGGGTGACATGTTACAGGGAAAAAAATACCACATGAGAACTAAGAGAACTGGAATTATTCAGCCTGTGTCTGGTGACATAATTGAAACCTTCCAGTACCTGAAAGGAGCCTACAAGAAAGATGGAGAGGTACTGTTTACAAGAGTGTGTGGTGACAGAGCAAGGTGGAATGGTTTCAAACTGAGGGTAGGTTTCAATTAGATATTAGGAATAAATTCTTTACTGTGAGGATGTTGACACAGTGGAAGGTAGCCCAAAGAAGAGATGGATGTCCCACCCCTGGAAATGTTCAAGGCCAGATTGTATGGGGCTCTGAGCTACCTGGTCTAGTGAAAGATATCCCAGCCCACAGTGGGGAGCTGGAACTAAGTGATGTTTAGGGTCTCTTGCAACTGAGTCAATTCTATAATTCTGTGATTCTGTGATAGAAAACACAATGCCTTAATACAATAGAGAATACTCCAAAATGATCCTCTTGTATATTCTTCATCCTTTTGTTGAGTTTTTGTCAATTTAAAATAAGGGTGGCTCAGCCACTGAGGACTGTTTTGCTCTTTGTGTACACATCATTAATAGTATAAACCACATTTTCCAGAATTACAGAGTATTTACAATTAGAAGGGACCCACAAGGATCACTGAGTTCAAGTGCTAAGTGAATGACCCATTCAGGGGGTGAAGCCATGACATGGTCATTATCAGCACCATGCTCCAATATGAGCTGCATGCAGTGCTGTACAGGAAATTCTCAGGGAGTGTACAGTCCAGAGAAAGAAGAGAAGTTACCTCGGAGAGTAAGATCCTATAGGATATGGAGACATCTAAAAGTTATTGTCAGAGCAGGTGGTATATCAGAAGTATGTAGGCAGTGGCTTTTACAACTTTGTCTTTTTTACTTCATTATTTATTTTCTACCAATGGGAAGCTGATATTTCTCCTTTTGCTTCATTTTTTCAGTAGCTCTCATATGGTCTTATGATTTTATTTTTCATATTATCATAAGCTGTGAACTTATGAAGGGAACATGTGCTAATGCTATTTCTGAGAGTCACAAGTCAGAACGATTCAGATTCATTTCAAGAAACCATGTCATTTTTCATTATGTCTTTAGACTAATTTAGTAGGCAAAAGCAACCAAATGAAATGGAGAAAGAGACTGAAATTCAATTGCCATTGTATTTACCATCACCTACCCTTGAATACAGAATATTATTTAATTTATTATACTAATTTGATCATTTTCATGACTGAAACAACAGCACTGTGGGATGTTGGCATGACATGTGCTAAAGAATCTAACTGTACTTTCAGGCTACAATTCGGTAGGTTTGAAACAATGGCAGAGAAGCAGTTAAGAATGCACCTTATTGCTAAATATTTGTTACTCTTATGTACTTTGCATACAGTCCCATGAAAAATAAAAGGCTTTTAGGCAGTTTGCTATGTATGAGCTTTAACAGAGCTTTCACTGGCAGACATGTGGAATGGCCCTTTGGCCTGATGATAGGTAGCACTTTCCTCTACCTTTTGCAGAACCTGCCTAACTTTGCCTCTACAGAGCATTGACTTATTTCTGATGTGTGATCTGACTCATGGCAGGAAGCAGGAAGTTGTAATTTATTTTAAAGATGTAAATATTACGTTTCATTGTTGCATTATAAAGGCTGATTGAGGGTTCCACTGATCAAAACAAGCCTCTGAGAGTCATTTTTGCCATCACAATCACAGTTCTTCCTCAAATATAGGCTGTGAGAAGCTAACAGAGCTGGGGATGAATCTGGGTCAAGAATGGTCTTGAAAGGATTTTTTTCTCAGCTCAGTACTCCTGCAGCTGCAGGAATGATACTTGATCCCTCCTCCTTGATCTCCTAATTTATGAGTATACCAGGAGCACAGAACAGGTCAGCACTGAAGTGGAAAAAAACAACCAAGTTGACTTTCAGGTCACCAGTTTTACTGTGTCAGAATAAAAATAGATCAGGAAACATTTTCAATTTTAACATGGAAAATTCAAAATGCACCTGGCTGAGTCTCTGGTATGGGGCTTTTCTGCAAATGTTCTTTGGCATAAAGTATAAACTCTAAGAATGACTCAAATTAATTTATTTAACCATAAGAAATCCACCTGTGTGACAGACTGCTGGCTTCCTCCTAGGTGTGGAAAGTTAACATTGTATCACATCAAGAGTTAAGGAAGGATTTGGACAAAGTAATTTTTCATCTAATCTCCATTACTAGATTTTTTTTTCCTTGTCTATTTGAAATATGTATAGAAAATTCAGAAAAGGAAAGAATGAGAACCCTCAGTAGGCACAAGCAAGTGTGTGAAGTGTCAGCCCTATTGCCCAGCTCAGAACTGCTTATCCTTAGGCAGAGCTCCCTTGACATTTGTTAAGCCCAATGATTTGCTTCAACCTTTCAGCTTTAGATGTCAGCATGACAATAGATGGCATTTCCTAGAGTTTTTTAGCTTTGGAATAGATGGTAATAAATAAAAAAATATGTACCATGTGTGTATGCATGAGGAAAAAATAAAGGATACAATTGTGCTTGCTTTTTGACAAATTTTTCCAAAAGAGTTCTACCCTCTGCTGGTTTTGGCAGGGGTAGAATTAAGTGTCTTCACAGTGGCTGGTATGAGTCTGTGTTTTGTATTATTCCAAATACAGGGTTGATAATAGAGAGATGTTTTTGTTATTGCTGAGCAGAGTTTACACAGAGCCAAGGCCTTTTCTGCTTTCTGTACTGCTAAGCTGGTGAGGAAGTTGGGGATGCAGGGGATACTGGGAGGAGACTCAGCCAGGACAGGTGACCCAGCTGACCAAAGGGATATTCCACACCGTGTGACATCGTGCTCAGTATAGAAAGTGGGGGGAAGCAGGAGGAGGGGTGGGATGTTTGGAGTGATGGTATTTGTCTTCCCAAGTCACTGTTACAGTGATGGGGCTCTGCTCTTCTGGAGATGGCTGAACACCTGCCTGCCGTGGGAAGCAGTGAATCTATTCCTTGCTTTGTTTGGCTTGTGGACTTGGCATTTCCTTTCAGTATTAAACTATTTTTACGTCAACCCACGAGTTCTCCAGCTTTTACCCTTCTGATTCTGTCCTCAGTCACTCTGGTGAGGGACTGAGTGAGTGGCTGCTTGGCTGTGGGTAAACCATGAGAACTTCCCTCCACAATTATCTAGTAATTCTGGTAACTCATTAAGTTTGATGTTTGTGGTAAACCAGCTTAACTTGCCATAGACTCTGCCAAGACTAAAAAACATTTTTGTCCAAACCAGGGTTCATAAAGGTAAAAATGATAGAAAGTCATCTTGCACACAGAAGTGTTTCTTCAGCAGAAGGTTATTTTCTGAGAGGTTGAGAACTCCTAGGTAACTAAAAGTTAACAAGAGAGTGTACAGCATCCAGTATATGGGAGTAAACACATAGTACAAAGTCAGCCTTCTCAGGCTACAGCTCAGTGGTGTCCCTGCAAAGACTGCAAGTGTTAAACAACTAACGATAGCAGCATCTCCTTCTTATCATAAAAAGAAACAAACCAAGGAATAAAAATTTATGCGATGAATAAAAAGTTAATTGCAAATACTATATAAAGACAATTTTTATTATTACTGAAAATACTTTTAGCCTAACCAAAATGTCTTCCATATCAAGTGACAAAGTTGGTCCAGTAACTGTTACATTCATGTTTTTAGACACTGCATGGTGTCCCTAGCTACAACAGGCTGCAAATTTACAACCATGAAAAGGCAGATCAGTGAAACAGAATGCGGATTATAAATCTCATTTATTTTCATTCTTTATGTTGGATTTTTTTTGTGTGTGTGTGGCTCCATTTGCCTCTGCAGCAGTAAAATGAAAATTGTCAGCTTAATGGCTGACACTTATTATTGCTTAAGATTTCTCAGTCTTGTACATCAGAATTATTGAGTTTCTAATGCTGTAGAGAAAAATTTTGATGCAGATAAATTGATGCCCTTCAGGGAAAGTTTTAGTGGTCTTTAGCAGTGAGCTATTACTCATGCTTGGTAATCACAGGTGCACTTTAAGGTTTATAGAACTGCATTTTGATTTTGTAAAGCTTAGGCTTTTTACTAGCATACCCTTTTCATTTTTGATTTAAAGAAAAATGGTGCTTACTGCCACACTCTTGTGCTATAGAAAGCTTAGCAGTATAAATACTCTCTGCTTCTCCATCTGACTGGATGAATTTGCTGTGCCTCGAGTGCATTGGAAATCCTCCCAATGGGCTTAGAGAAAAGAGGGATTTGGAGTCTTTGTTTTTCAAATGAAGGGAAGAAACAATTGTTTTGTGTTGCCAAAACTCAAGTCCCTACAGGGATTTGCATTTTTAAATTTAAGTGTGTTTTGCTATGTCTAGTCCCTAAATTCCTCTCCTTAAAAATGTGAAGTCAACATAAATATTACTGAGATAAAGAAAACCCCTTAATGCTGGTGACTCACAAGGCTCTGCATGACTATCAGTGTTATCAGCCAATATCTGTACAAACTTGCTTTGACTGGGGTTCAGTTCATGCCAATCTTTTCTTTGCCAAAGCCCTTTGTGTTACAAAAGCCCTGAGACTTATAACTGTCCCAGAAAAACTCCACCAGTGGCCTGGCTGCACACTCTTAGGTTGGTCTACACGTTCTTGGCCCTTTATTCCAAGCCCTTCGTAGACATCATTTTCGGGATCCAGTTATGGATGTAGAAGAATGTATTGACTCATCTGTGCTCCATTGCTCTAGTTTTTCTGCTGATGTTTCTAAGGTCAAGTAATGTTGTAAAGAATGAACTCTAGGGCCTTCTTAACTTTACTGGAGAAAGAGCCCAGTGTAGGATGTGGACAGGATGCAGCACTGGTGCACATTACTGATTCCCCACAGCCACATCAGGTGTAAATCAAGATTCCTTCCCTTCAAATGCTCTTAGCCTAAGGAGACATGATCTGTTTTGGAGCTTAACCTCAGTCTGTCAAGTACTCTATCAACTTCCTTTAGAGTAGGTGCTTGTCCTTGTTTAAGGCAAATTTTGGGAGGAAACCTCCGAGTGGGTTCCCTCTAGAAAGCAAATTCAAATGGCCCCTCCCCCAAATGGTTTGGGAAAAGATTTCTGTGGAAAGAAACTGGAAAAAAACTGTTTCTTTAACAAGCAAAGGATTCACAAGCATAAAAAAAATATTAAACAATAAAACCTCTTGCTGTTCTGAAGAGATGGCAAATTGAGAAAGTCGTTTTTGTGGAGTGTAGTTCAGGTCTCTCAGTCTCTTATCAGTCCCTCTGGTGCTGGAATGCAGCATCCTGGTCCTGGTGGGCCACAGATGTGAGCTCCTGGTGTTCTTCTGGGTTTTCAGTCCAGAGCAGGTTTGAACAGTTCCAAAAGAAAGAAAAACCACAGTCCAAGGAACTTCACTGCCTCAGCTAGCTAAAACAAAGCCTAAAAAGCAAAGGAGAGCTATGTCACTCTGTCTGTCTGTGCTGCACACAACCCAGTCTAGGGGCAGGATGTGAGGAGTGAGTGCAGTTTCTGATAACAAACTCTGCTCTTCTCCTCCCCCTTTCTCTCTCAGAACCGGTCTTAAAAGTGTAAACTTAATATCCAGCAAAACAGAACCGACAAATGGGAATACAAGCATAATAAAGCCACCCCAGGACAGTGCTGAAAGTGCTCTCTAAACCAGGATAAGCAGATCAACTAAATCCATGCAGGTCAACTCAAACCAGGCCCAAAATGACATAAGTGATTTCATCTGAGCAAATTAAGAAGTGTTGAAGGGCTCAGCTGACATATCTGTAGATGTTTTCGACTCAGTAAAAGGTGGAGCAGAACATGGTAACCACTTTCTTCAACAGTGGCGTAGCTGGATCTAGCAGAAGGTGGCTGTGACCTTCAGCTCCTTCTTTTCCAGAGAAGAAATTTATTTCTTCTCTTCTTTCTCTCTAATTTTGTGGCTTAGAAGCAAACAGTATTGTTCTAGATTCAGTCAAATATTTTATTTACAGCAATTGGACAATTACTTTAAGTTTCTGAACAATGTTAGGCAGGCCCTCTTTGCTTTCTTCCTTTTTTCTGGAGTGGAGCGAACATTGGAAGTGTTTATGAGGGCATTTTGATTCAGATCTTTTCTCGGTATCCCAAGGCTTAACAGAGAGATCCTGCTTATTAATTCTGCTGTGAAGAAAAACAGGGAAGCAGCAATGTCAGATCTCATTTTACCCTCCATAGTTTGTCACTGAACAACTCAGCATTCCTGAATTATTCACAACAGAGTACGAGCAAGTGTCAAGACTGGTAACCGTCAGCCAAACGAGAAATCTTGGCTAGTAGTGGTGGTTTTGCACTCTCAGGAGGCCCTGAATTTGAGAAATCAGATGTTCTTGCTATTTCATACTCAGAACAATTCAATAAAACCACAAACACTTGACTGGCCATCTATGTGTTTTCAAATTCACCCATTTATCCCATTTTTAAAATCAAAAGGGTTTTCTAATCCTTGCTAAGATTGTTTTAATTTCAATTTTACCCTTATAAATGCAAAATCATTTCACTGATGGTATTAAAATCCTTTCTGCTTTATGTAGATTCAACAAAAGTTAAGTTTTGGACCCAGTATTCTCATGTACTACAGATAACTATTGCAAAAACTAAAGTTAGTGCTAAGGACCACAGCCTTCAACAATCTCTAAGTTTTGGTGCACTGCCGTAATAGCAGGCACCTATAAAGTAGTCTAAGTTAATTCAGCTGTAGATTTTATTTCTATGTAACAGTCTCTTGAGGCTTGTCAGAAGACTATAAAATGATGGATAATTTAGATGAGTGACATTCTTGAAAAAGCATTTGCCCTTTGATTGAATAAAAATGACTTGTTAAAAATAGTTGGAAATCATGATATGTTAATCAAACTAGGAAAGTAGAAAAGAGAATGAATTCTGATTATGCACAGCATCCAGCCTTTCTTTGTCTGTGGATGTTTCCACTAAGCAGAGAGAGTGAATATTTCTAAATGCTACCTTCCTTAGATGAGCCCTGAGCAGGTTGAACAGCTTCTTCCATGAGACCATGAGTTCTCATTAGTAACTAAAGAGTATGTAACAGCTGTATATGGGTGGTGAGATTGGAACTACAGGGTAATTGCATTTGTTTGTTGTGATCTGGAGGTTTAGGTTTATTTATTTCCCAAACGATCCCTTTTCTCTTAGGCTGATGATGTGATTCCTGCTGCACCAATAAATTTTTTCTGATGTGGCTGTGGGGATTCAGTTATGTGCACTGTCTCTGCAAAGAGCATGTGAGCTTTGTCTGTGCCCTTTTTCAAGTAGAGGAAGGAAACCACCAAGGGTGTTCTTTACTGTGGTGGTTGACCTTAGAAAGACTAGGCCTGTCAGTGTCTCTTTCTTCTTGGTTTTAGTTCTGGTCTCCTTGGAATACAGAGAGGAAGAAATGGGAAGGAAGAATGAGAAGTTTCCTTTCAAAAATAACAAAGCCCAAACCAACCAGAGAAACCCTTCATAAGTCATATTTCTCCTACAAGGACAGGAAAAAGAGAGAAATCAATAGCTGTAATTTCTAAAAAAAAAATGGAGTGATTCTTTGACTTTGGCAGGGTGATAAAAGGAGATAGATAGCTATGGAGTAAAATGGGGAGCTTTCATATCCCTTCAACATGATGGTGAGAGGAACTGAATATTATGCTTGAGAGCTTTTTCCTATTGCTTGTTAGCCAATTCTTATTTTACCTGGCACCTTATTGCTATCTCCATTTTCTTCAATGTTTATGGAGAAATTTAAATAGATACAATATTAAGAAATTTCTTTATAAATTAATCAAGCTCTGCTGTGTGTATCTTGTGGTATTATATTCCTTCTGACATTTTTCAGTCATTCACATACAGTTTCTGGAAGAACAGTACATC
This sequence comes from Haemorhous mexicanus, assembly GCF_027477595.1. NCBI lineage: Eukaryota > Metazoa > Chordata > Aves > Passeriformes > Fringillidae > Haemorhous > Haemorhous mexicanus. The sequence continues at coordinate 45,951,549 of NC_082346.1, forward strand.
CAATAGAGTAAATCCAGTTGAATTTTCTCCCTCAACCCCAAGGCAGTGCTCCTTCTCCTGCCCTGCACTTCTTTACAGTCTTTCAAGGCTTTTTTTATCTGTCTAGAGGACTGAAATACTAGAATTCCATATTTTTCATTTCAGGTCATGTTTGGCTTAAAAAGGAGACTTCAAAGAATACAAAGTATTTTGATGATACTGGTATACATCATGTTTTCAGCCTCTGTCATCAGAGCATACCTGCACAGTGAACACGATGTCTAGAAAAGTAGGAAGGTAATGTAGAAAACAGAAGGCTGTCTGAATTGATGGGAAGGGAACAAGGATAAAAATTGAGGTGCAAAAATATTTCAGGCACAGGTAATGAGGAAGCTGCTTAACTGAAGAGAGAATTTAGGTTACATAGCTTAGAAGTGATGAGAAGCTCTATAGTTTGTGATTTACTGTGCCTGAGCTCAAAGGAGTTGGTCTATTTCTTGAGCTAATGAGTAGGGAAGTCTGTAACTTATTGGACAGCTGAAAATATAGTAGCTATTGCTGCTATAAGGAAATAAACTTTTATTAGGACTGTAAATTCCAGTTTTCTCTTTTATTGAAGCTTTTTCATATTATGTGAACAAAAGCTGAAGAGCCTATGGAAATGCCTGGAATTGCCTCAGGTGTTAAGGTAGTTTGGATGGTGATACAAGGGTAGAAGAGGAGCATTTGGTGCAGTGAGCACAGAGTTAGTAAAAAGAGTGGCTGTACTGCATTGAGTTCAGCAGGTGATAGTCACACCTCTGACAGTGTCAGTAAGAGCCTCAGTGTGTCTCTCTGTGCAGAGGCTGCGACTCAATCCCCTTACCAACCCACAGCCATGTAATCCAGGGGGACTGTGAAAGAGGTACTCTGAAGGCACAGCTGCCTGAGGACAGCTGCAGTCAGGATGCAGGTCTCTCATCTGCATTGTTCTAGTTTGTACCAAGAACCAGATATTTTGTTTTCTTTCCCTTATTGAGTCTAAGCTTCTCAAAGGTAAAAAAAAAAAAAAAGAAAAAAAAAAGACATTTTCCAAATCACTTTTTTCCCCTCTCTGATGGCCTTGGCAAGATACAGACTGAATTTTGTCAATCAGGCTAGCAATGACTTTTAAACTAGTTTCTCTGAATTTGAGTGGAAGAAATCATAAAGTAAAATGCTTCACAATGCAAGTAAAGGGTACAGGAATCAAATCTTCAGGATGTTGTCAGAAAATAGAACAAGATTAGAAAATGAAACAACTGGTGTACATGTATTTTAAAGCATAATGTTCTGTAGGGGAGAAATCTGCCAATTCTTTTCTTCTTGCCAATAAGTGCAGTAAAATAAGTTTGTTCTATTTTTTCTTTTTTTTTTTTTTTTTTTTTTTTTTTTGTCATTTTTCTTTCAGGGCTTACCTTTTTCCAAACTGTCACCAGTTTTAGAATAGCTACCCTGTGACACAAGAAAACATGATTTTTTTGGATCATCTGCTTTAGTCTGTAGCTTGGCATAAAGTAAGCACAACTCTCCAAAAGTCTGATTTTTATTTCCGTAAGAAGCATTCGTATATTTTCTTGAAATTTTTCTGTCTGGAAAAGGACATCTTTCATGCAAAAAGTGAAAGATTTTATAGATTCCCTAAGTCAGCTCAAGGAACAAGAATGGGACAAAGTAATGCGTAGTAAGGAGGGGAGGCAAAATGTTCTAATCCCCCAGTAAATTAATGACTCTTCTGCCATGACAGTTTATAATAGTGAAAGTGTCTAATGCATCATCCTTGCTGTAAGCAGAAGTGAGGACTAAATTCAATGCAAGTGTCTACAAGAAAGCACGAGGTGCTGAATGCTTTGTAAGTGGCTCTTAAGTTTAGTGCTGGAATATGACTCTCTTCAGAGTAATGAGAAGTTAAGTGCTTTTTGTCTTAGAGCTGTTAATGAAATATGTCATCCTCTACCTATAATGGATATAATACTTCACACAAAGTATTAAAGTAATGAGCCACGATGCTAAGAAGGTTTCTGCTATTAGAAATCGTTGCCACTAGAGTCCAGGCACTCATGTCTCTTGCAGTTCTGCTGATATTTAATGTCAGTACTTGTCAGCTGTGTGCTTTATGGATTCGATATAAAGTGCAGTACATGTTAGTTCTGATGTATGGATGAGGAATCATACCTACTAACAAAGAAGAATTTTGGACAAGATAGAATAGGTTTGGACTGAGTTCAAATAAAGATAAAACCCAAATAAAATGTATTGCTTTTAATTTATGAACATACAATAGACTTAGGTAAGACTAAAAGTAAAAAAAAAAATAGAATGTGAGGCTTATTGCATTAATTCCTTGGATCTTGCAGTTTCTCACTGCCTGTTCTGTACTGTGCAGAGAGATCAGGATCCATATGTGATTGCTCAGAAGAAAAAAGTAGATAGTATGGCATATCTTTTACAGAGCTGGGAGATGAAAAACATTCAAGAGAACTATTTCTTTGACATACTGCATTATGGGTGAACTAAATTTTTATGCTGCTCAGAAACTCTTTGTTCCAGAACCAAAATAACAGATCAAAGAAATGAGTTGTTTTGTAACGGCCTTAGAAGGTCTTTATTCTTCAGTAGAATGGAACTAGTGGTTGTGGGTGAGCTGGAGAATATATTCACATGTATTCCTGAGGTGCTACATTTTTTCTTTAATGAGTGATCATAAATACCTCTTTCATATGTCATGTCTAAAAATCTGCTCTTACCACTAAAAATCTAGTGTGTGGCTTAGCAAATTCAGCTATATTCTGTTTGTTTTAAAAACAGTATCTCCTCTGTCTCTGGGGGAAAATTATGGTGCTAGTGGTAGTGATGCCTGTCAGAAGTAGTGGTCTGCACTAAGTTAGCCTTTCCAAGGAGTGCAATGCTGCCCAGAGTCCCTCTGATAACTTAGGCTGTAGCCCTCTGAGGTATGTAGGGCTCTGATTATCCTTGGTGTGAGGTTTGGCAGCTGCAGCTGTGCCATGACGTGAAGGAGGGATTTACTACACTAGCTAGCACTCCTTATCTGACACATTTGAAGATCTCTCCATATAATTTAGTTCACTCCTCTGCCCCATGAATCAGAGCCCCGAAGGCTTTCAGCAGGATAATGTTAAATACTGCAAGTACCCTTGATAGTGTCACCTTGAGAGAGTGTCAGCTGATAAGACAGACCTACCTGTCTCTACATTACAAAGCATTTGCACATAAACAAAGCAATAAATGCTAGAGTCATATCAAGCATGAATGTTTAACCAGTAATGAAGAAAAGGCTTTTAGATCCTTGCTGTTCATATAGATTTTTGATATTGTAAGCAGGAGGTTAGAGGAGCAACTTTAAGAGCAGGAGTGCTTACTGAGTAAGTTTTTCAAAGGAGAGGGCCTCCTGACCTTACAGTATGGCAAAGAGCTAAATAATTTTAATATCTATCCTGTGTGGAAAGGAGATGCAATGAGGTGGGTTATCACCTCAGCCTAAGTTATCAGAGGCTCTCCTTCACTTATATATCTACAGCCTAAGTTATCAGAGGCTCTCCTTCACTTATATATTCATGCAGAGTTGTCTTTTGAACCTGTGAATCTATCTCAAGAATTGTTCAAAGAAGGAGGTGTCCAAAACTCACAACAGGCAGGAAGGAGCTGACCCAGTGGCCGAGTTGGGCAGGCAGTGCCTGGGGGTGCAGCCATGCCCCATCGTGGGCAGGGGCTGGGAGCTGCTGCAGAGCAGAGCTGGAGAGAAACATGGGTTGGGGCAGCCACAGGGTTTGCCCAAGTGGAGACCTGGAGTTTGCTTCTGTCCATGTTTCCTGCTGCAGTTAAATAGAAGCACCTCTCAGGAACTTGGGTGATTGTCCAGGTGCCATCTCAAATGATGGTGACAGTAAGAATTACTGAAGAGAAGCATGAAGACTAATCTGACAAATAGGTCCTCCATGGAAATGCATATCTTTTTGGTTTTTTGGTAAGAGGTGAACACATTGAGACTATTGCAAGTGAAATGTTGCAGGAGTGAGGGTGCAAAGTAGAGAAGCAGAGGGAGCACACAGGAATACTTGTTTGAAGCACAATTGTCCTGGAAAAAAATGCTTATGGTGTGGGAGAGTAGACTGAAATGACTATTTGTGGCACTACTTGTAACTGACTTTATAAGAAACATTTTTTGAACTGCTGGTAAGTATTTGAAAAACTCTCAGTCTACAGGGAAAAGATTTCTGTGGGTGGCTCTTTTCCTTATATTGTGTAATGTACAAACCATTTGTTTCCTGAATAGAAGTTTGTTGTTAAAACAGATTAGAAAATTTCTGGGAGATTTTATGAGGAAAGAAGTGTGTATGGATGGTTTGGTTTTCCAAACATGATTTTTTTTGTAGTTTCTTTATAATAGCTAAATTTCCCTTTAGGGTTTACAATGCAGTGTATACAATTATTTATGAGATTCTGAAGTATGATAAATAGAGCATTCTGACACTAAAAAACACCTCAAAGCCCTCCCAAAGAAACCTCAGGATGTATTACATGTCTGCTTTGTGTTAACCCTGACCTTTATTATGAAACTTAGAATAACTAGAAAAACAAAAGAAGTTATGCTTGTGGTATGTAAGTAAAATAGCAGAAGCATGTTTAATGTGGTGTCCAGACATGATAAATCTTGTTCTACCTTTTATGCTATTATCCTCTATGCAATCACTGTAAATGTTGAATTTGGTCTTCATCAACCCTGCAGTAAGAAACAGATTCATAGAATAGGAGTGTCTGACCAGGGTCAGTGAATTGATCCAGTTTTCACACAACTCTGTAAGAAACATTCAGTCTATAAAAGTCTAGGGAGAAAACCTGCCTCAAGCCCACACACTTCACAGCAGTCAACCAGCTCTACATCCAGAGGGGACCAAAAGCTGTAACCCTGATGTGCTTTCCATACCTGAGAGTTCTGCAGCGTCAGAGAAACTTGAACAATACCACCCATGGTTACAGTTCATTCCTCATAATTTAAAAGAAGGCTGACCACTTCATTTTTATTCCCTTTTTACAGGAACTATTAAAAATTTCTTATTATTCAAATTTCTTCCTAAGTACCCTTTTAAATGTTTTAAAATGTTTTTAGTGAGTTCTTTTTTTTTCACAAGAATGCTTTTGGGATGAGTTGTCTGCAATACATTCCCTTACACCTTTTCTGTGTCTTTAGGGGTTGGAATACCTTTCAGCTGGCCTTTTCCCACACTTCTTAGGTCTAGCTTAGCCAGTCTCATACACTCAGTGTGAGCTTTACATTTGCTGCATAGTTCCCATGGCCTCTCTTCTTCCTGCATAACAAATTGATTGGTTCTGTGCTCTGTTGCCTGGCTACCTCAGCAACCTGTACAGGGTCATGGGAAAGGAATGGAACTGTGATGCTGCATGCTAGCAGTTATGGGTGAATATTTTCTGCTTGGTGTCCCTTTGGAAAGTGGGACATCCTCTTTCTCCTGTGTAGTTCTTTGGGCTCCCCACTACACCACAGACTGAATTATTTCAGATGCAGCACCCAGGGTGTGAAGGGACAAGCCAGGAGAAAAGTAGCTGTAAACATCTACAGAGCTGTACTAACCAGCATATTTGGGGTGGGTTTTTTTGTGGTGACTTTGGATCCTTACTCTGTAGCTGCTCAGGGAGGTGTCTTATGTGCCTGCGAAGTTGTGACAGGGAAGCTATGTCATGGGACTGCCATCTGTGAACAGCTGTTCCTGATATCTGCTTTTGATTTTACTGGCATTTGGGTTGGTTCTTATTTCTTGGGTTGGTTCTTATTTCTTGTGTCCAAACCTGGTGTTTGGACACAAAGGTGATTTTTTTTTAAAGCTGACTATTTTTCAGTGAGCTTGTGCCTGTGTATGAATATGCTACATGTGTGTTCATCCTGTAATTTACCAGAAGACGTGACTTTGGAAAGAGCCAGAAACATTTTTTCTTCTTTTAGAAGACAAAATGTGATAGAAAGTTCTGCACTAGAAAAATACATTTTCTTCATTAGACTTATTTCATGGTGTCTGCATGGTCACTTCTAGAGCCTATATTAATTGGTGGCTATTGCTGTGTTCATTTTAATATAAGGGTGAAAGTTTTGCTACGTGAGACTAGTAGAAATAACAAACCTAATAATGCTAAATAAAACAGCCTCAACTGCCAGCAACCTTGTAACATACCAAGACAACTGAAAGAACAAATGTACATAGAATAAACAGGAGGAATTAATGCCAAGAAATGTGCTGGCATTCAGAACAAAACAAAATACATTTAAAACATAGAATATTACTGAAGCTCTTGGAACTTACTTCAAAAATCCAAAGCCTAATATATATATATCTAAAAGGTAAAAAACAGGCTTAACTGCTCGATATTTCTGGAGCAGGGCACTCTACTTCTACCCTAATGTTAAACATGCATATGGCACACTTTGTATTTACAGAGCAGTGACATGTTGAACAGTGAGCAGGGACTCTCCTCTCTCCTTTGCTGCAGTTAGCTTTCCCATTCGTGTGTTCATGCACTGGCACCATTGCTTTTGGCTTTTTATGTACCAAGAATGGCCAGTAGTTAGAGTAAAATATTCCTTCAAATAGTCTGAGTGTGTTTTCCTTTTTGTTCGTTATTTTGTTATGTTTGTTGCCTCATTTCAGGACAGAATGCTTTAGCATCTCCTGTTACTTGAATACACAGCATCATCTCCCATTGGGATTCCTAAACTTAGTATATCTGACCAGATATTCAGGTTCAGTATTTTGATCTCACTGGCACACCCTAATAAACATGAAAGCCAAACTGTTCCTGAGAGGGAGGTATTTCTGAAGCCCTGAGGAATTAGTGTAATTGCAGTGGGATTTACTTACTGCTATTTCTGCAGCTTCTCATGTGAGCTTGGATGATTTCTTCAGACTTTTTGCCCTTCACATTCCATTTATACAATTAGCATGCCCAATTTGTCTATTGGGAGGTGGATGTGCAAATACCAGAGTTACTGCTGGGAATCATATGGCATTAACTGATATCCAAAATGTGACAAAACCACTATTTTCTTGCTTTTTCCAACCTTGTGTTCTTGAATTGTAAAATATTCCAGGATTCTCTCTATATAAATAATTATTAGAGTGGATATCCAGCTTGATTGAGATCCTCAGAGATTATTCTAACAAAGGAAAAAAGACATATTAATGTATTGCAGGGAAAACAAGACTTTCCCTCTTTACAAGTCTTTCCCTCAGTTTCTTTTGACGTGATCTATCCATTAAACTTTGCCATGCCACACCTAAAAGATGACATTCACACACCTAAGATCCTGCTCTGTCACTTTCCAGTGCAGTCAGTTGGAGTTTTGTCTCTGACTCCTTGTGCAGCAGGAACAAGGTCTGTCAGCATAGGGAGAGGAGCCCTTGGAGGCAGCTCTTTTGCCTGGTGATCCTCTCTCATCTCTCTGCATCTTTTATTTCATCTCATCCGCGGGGAAAACGCTCTTTCACAAGCCCTTTGGTCAAGGAAGGCACCTTAGCTGTCAACCCTTAAGACTTACATGAAGAGGACATTTGTTGGTGTGAAATACATGCAAAATACAGCAGGCATTATAAAATATTGAACAAATCTACATGAGACAGACAGTCACACAGATGTTCCCTTGAGTTCTAAATTCCTTAGTTCTTGGTCTGTGTTCTTGGCTTGTCTTTTTTCAGGGCAACACAGTGGTATTTATTTACTTATGTTAATATATTATTTATATTTTCAGATCCTGATTTAGAGGAATTGATACTGATGCCTTCATTTAATTAGGAGATGGTAATAGCTTAATGAAAATTAAATTACAACCTATTCATTATTGCTTAGGAAATATTAAGATTTATTAGCAATGCCTCCAGAATCATGTGTTTTAAAACTTGTACTTTTAAGAGTTAAACTGGGGAACATTGGTTTGTTTAATTTAGGGTGTAATTATGCTGAGTAGTTTTTTACTTGTATTAAACAGTCTTAATTTGGAGCCATATTTCCACTGTATACCATTTCACAATCCTTGAAAACCATACTCTAAAAGAAATCCTCGATTCTTTCTTAGAATCCAATGAATCCCATGAGACATGAGTTTTGTTTCCAGATTTCTTGCAAAAAAGGAAGCAAATGGAAGCTGAAGCTGATTTTTATTATCAAATTTCAGTAAAAGTATGGAATGATGACATTTAATTCTTCAACATAAAGCATTTAATTCCTCTGCAATGACGGGAGTTGCAATAATCTTGTTTCATTAGGAATATCTAAAAAGATGAATTTCTTCCCATATAAATATTGCAAAATTGACAAGCTGAGAGTCCTTAGCTAGGTTGGCTGCTTGAGTGCTACCTACTGACAGGCTTTCATAGCCCTACCTTGGTTTTGACTGCTTCTAGAGCCACTACTGGCTTTGTAATATCAAAAGTTGATGCCAGTTTTTAAAGTGTATTTGCAAAACTTTCCTCAAACTGAAAAGTTCCATTTAGTTTTTAAAACTAGAGATATTGAATTAGTAGCATAACATTTTTTAAAATCTTTCTCTCTATTGTCCATGCTTTTTGTTAGTGGAAGCAAACCACTGGAGCGTTTGTATTTTGTTAATACGTTCTTCTTTCTCAATGGCATTTCAAGACTTCTGCCTCCAAAAAGCTGTACTGTCAGATAAGAGTATAAAAAAGTGATAAGAAAGCAATGAAAGGAAGTCTGAATGCTATTTAGTATCTTGCATTTGATTGCAGGAAAAATGTGAGAAGGGGAGGAAGAGTAAAAGTAATGAAAATCTTTTGAAGCACATTTTGTTAGATTTTGGGGACAAGCTTGACAGGAAATTTTATCTTTTGGAGATAGGACAATTACTGGGGAGTTTTTTACAGAAATACTTGTCTCTTCCTCCTTCCTCTTCACATCATGTTTTAGCACTTTCAGAGACTCAAGCAAGGACGGCACAGAGCCCCAGCGGCCTTGTTTCTAGTCTTGCTTAATACAGAGGAATTGCTGGACTGTTTGGAAAAGCTAGCTCTTCTGTTAGTCCAGTGAATCTCCTTGGCAGGGGAGATCATATATGAAATTCTAACCTTTGGGGAGCAACAGGTTGCTATAGAGAAAACTTCTGAGTTTACTTTGAACTCCTTATGTACTTTACCACAGAGTGCAGTTCTGCTGCTTCATGGGGTAATGGGCTCTGACAGCAAATTGCCATTAGAAGCAACCATTTACCAATCAATATTCACTACCACAGACAGCAAAAATATGAATAGCAATGCCAGCAGGTTTCTGTGCACTCTGTCTTTCTGACATTGTTCATCAAATACAGCATATTTTTTCACAATTGGTCAATTACTACTGTTAACAAATGGCTTATCACCACATTAACCTGCCTTAATAGAGTCTTGTGTGAGAATTGGCAGAGACAACCAATTTCTCAATCTTTATAGGTTTCAGTAATCCCTTTGTGTCATGAAATTTACAATTTTCTGGATTGAAAAATGGGGAGGATTTTCACAGGCCTGCCTATGAGAAGTATCTGGCAGTACTTCAGTAGGCCCATACATATGGTATTTATTAAAAAATTGTCTGTTGCTCACAAGGCTTTCTGGAGTGTTTTAACTACCTGAAAATGTGGGAGGAAAATCTGTTGTATTTGGGCTGAGGGAAGAGTTGATCCAACAGCTGTAGCTGTCTGATTCCTGAAGTTTACAAATAGTCAGGTCTTGAGAACTATAATGAGAAGTGTTATTTCACTTTTTATGGGACTTGCTATTTAGTAATAATATTTAGTATTTGAAAATGACTAAGATTCCTGAGCAACAGCCAGAGTATGAAGATGAAGGTGCTCAGTGTAGAGACTCAAAGGTACTAAAGGATACAGGCAAAGAACAATTTAGCCAAAAGCTACTTGGTTTCCCAGAATCTATTGTTGATATGTCTAAACAAACTCTCTCTTCATCATTTTCCCTGTTAATTATTCTCTTGATTCCAAAGTGGATGCCAAGGAGGACAGTGTCTGATGTATTCTTCATGACATAGGAACATAGGTACTGAGCAAAGAGAAGTCACAACTCTGCTGAATGCTGAGGAAATAGACGAGGGTGGCAAGAAGAATCCCTGTCCCAAACCTATAGGTTGCTTTAAACACTGCTTTCACTGGTGTGTGCTTGCATACTTGGGGGGAGCCTCATTCCAGAGACATCCATATATATATGGACTCATACCCATACAGAAGAATAGAAACCCTTACAGGAGAAGGGCAGAGAAGAATGAAGTTTGTGCTTTTTGATGCCTAATCCCACCACCTAGCTACAGATATGCTTAGTGGTAAAAGTTGAGCATGACACTTCATCATGCAGTAAAAACAGGGACTCTGAGCATCACATAATATGTCAAAATTTAAGACTCAAAGCCAACTAAAGTCACACAGTTGTTTGGCAGAAGCAATGGGCACAGTGTATGCAACCTCCTCCTCAGCATTCCACAAAGAGAGTTCAAATCCATCCCTGCCTATTTTGGGAAAGGAGCAAAGTAATAGAGAAGGAGATGATCTGTAGGATTCATTTTAATAGTATTTCCCTTTTCTCCTGAGGATTTTTTTTTTTTTACTCTGTTGAACAGACAAGACATTATACAGATAGTTTGCAGAATAGCATTCTCATAAATATAAAATAACTGAAGATTTGAGGATGCTGGGCAGTCACTATGAGACCAAGGGCAGAAGTGTGTGATCTCCTCCATCAGACTGTGCTGTGCAATGTGAATTGTTTGAAAGCTATGGGAAAGTTTTGAACTGGTTGCATTGGATGGAAGGAATGACTCCCAACATATTACCTCCACATAGTGCATTTATGTACTCCTGACAGAAAACAGATGCTAGGCTGGGAATTTTAAGAGAGTCCAATATTGAAGCCAGTATTGTTTAACTTATTCATCAATGACTTGGATGAAGTAAGTTCTCTGAAGTAAGTCCTCTGTAACTCTGCTGATGTCACAAAGCTGGGAGGAGCGGCCCACACCCCACAGTTCTGTGCAGCCCTTCAGAAGGACCTTGACAGGTTGGAGAGATGGGCAGAGAATCACAGAATCATTAGGATTGGAAGGAACCTCTGGAGATCACCTAATCCAAATTCCCTGCACAGGCAGGGTCACCTAGAGCAGATTACGCAGGAACTCATCCAGGTGGATTTTGAATGTCTCCAGACTGGGAGACTCCACAACCTCCCTGGGCAGCCTTGTTCCATCTAAAATTCAACAAAGGTGAATGCAGGGTCCTGCACCTGGAGAAGAATAACAGAATAGCCCCATGTACCAGTACAGGCTGGGGTCTGACCTGCTTGTAAGCAGGTCTGTAGAGAAGGACCTGGGGGTCCTGGTGGACAGCAAGCTGTCCATGAGCCAGCAGTGTGCCCTTCCTTGTGGCCAGGAAGGCCAGTGGTGTCCTGGGGTGCATCAGGAAGAGCATTGCCAGCAGGTCAAGGGAGGTGACCCTGCCCCTCTACTCAGCCCTGGTGAGGCCACAGCTGCTGTGTTGTGTCCAGCTCTGGGCTCCTCAGGACAAGAGAGAGTTGGAGCTCCTGACACAGCTCCAGTGGAGAGCAACAAAGATGATCAAGGGACTGGAGCATCCTCTCATGAGGAAAGGTTTCAGGGACCTGGACCTGTTAAGCCTTGAAAGGAGGTGACTGAGACAGGAGGATATCAAGAGGAAGGATCCAGGCTCTGCTCGGTGGTGCCCAGCAATAGGACAAGAGGTAACAGTCAGAAACTGATGCACAGGAAGTTCTACCTGAACATAAGGAAGAATTTCTTTACTGCACAGGTGACTGGGCACTGGAACAAATTGTCCAGAGAGGTTGTGGAGTCTCCCTCACTGGAGAATCTCTTCAAGAACAGGATGTTTTCCTGTGCCATGTGCTTTAGAATGACCCAGTTTGAGCAGGGAGGTTAGAGCAGTGACCACACAGAGTGATCCTTTCCAACATTTCCCATTCCATTGTTCTGTGATTCTATAAAGTGACTTCAGATTACAAGATCCAGGATTTCATGTCTTTTAATTATTCATATAGCCTTAAAATACCCAGAGGCATCCCATAACACAGGTTTCCACACGTAACAGTTGTTTCCCTTATATTTTCTAAGTGGTATATTTTGTATCTGCCTCTTCATGTTACTGTGGATGGTATTTAGTGACTGCTTCTTACTTGTTAAATTTAATCTCAATGAAATAAAAATACTACCTCATTAATACTTAGCCTAACCTTTCTGCTAATTACCATCCTTAGAAAAGGGTTAAGCATCTTGCTGCTTTACTTTTATAGCTGGTTATACTTTTCTGGTTGGTTTCATTAGCACTGACTGCCTTTGAAAATGCTTTTCAATTAATATAATTTTCACATATTTCTTCACCCTCCAATTATGTTGATTGGGAAGAATTGGTGTGTTATAGGAATTGTGGAATCAGGAACCAGCAAATAAGTCAGCACAGCTTATTTTCCAGTAAAGGGTATTTGTATTAACCTTCTGTCTAATTAAAATAATTGTTTAACTAAGTAAGAATTTTACAGAGTTTAGTGACATTATTAAGCAGTGTTTTTGCTGTATGTAGTAAGTGTAGAATATGAAAACACGTGTTCTTTCTAGTGTTAAGTCACAGCTCCATATGGTGCTAGATAAAGTCACTTACAAGGTGAGAGGGCAATGAAAAAAAATTAACTTTTCAAAGAATTTTTTGAGACTTTAGGACCTTGATTTTGCAAATTTTGGGACAGAGAATATATTGCCACCTACACGCAGTTCTAAGCACCCTCAATTCAGGGAAGTTGTGAGTCTTATTCTGACAGAAGGAATCTAATCTAGCTAGTGTAGCTACTTACCTTGTGCTCTTCTTGCTGGCTGAATGTCATGTTATTGGACTAGCTAAGTAGCCAGCTCGCTTCTGTGAGATCACCACTTAGAAATGGAGAATTCTCCTGTTCTGCATGCTTTACTCTGATCAAATCCCTCTAGGAGTGCTTAGACACCTCATCTATTATTCTGCATGCAACTACTGAATGGTAGAGCTGCTGAGTTTGCATGCACTCCTCATGCACAGGATCTATTAAAACTGTGAGCTGTGCTGCTGTTTTTGTGCATCAGTGCAGATGTAATATTGTAAAGAGTTCAGAGATGACCCAAGAGGGATATGAATTCTATTTGAACTAGATACCTCTAAATGGGATGGTTGCCAAGCAGTTTGACAAAGAACCTCTTTGAGTAGCCCTTGAACCCTAAGTGATATGGACTCATCAGATGGTTTAATAAAGAATCATAAATTGAAGGAAACATGGATATTTGTGCACCATGGTGGCCTGAAACCCTCTCTGAATATGGTTCTTCCACCTTACTAAGAGAAAGAAGGGCTGACTTGTAAAAAAACCCCTTTTCCTGAGACGTGACAATAGACAGAGGGTGAATACCCTTTTTAACAGCATTGTGAAGCAGTCAGGTGCATCCTACAGCCTGTCTGTGCAGCATCTTGACTGTGATATAATTCAGGAAACAGGGAAACAGACTTATGTCTGTGGGTGAAGAGATAACAATTCTAAGAAATTATAAAGAAACAGCTGCCTAAATCCTGAAATTTTGGGCTGATATGCCAACCCCAAAATCTGAATCTTGATTTACTACAGCAAATGAATATTCTCACTAGTAGGAGTACTCAGAAGAAATCATCATGTAAAAAAATGCACTCTATTTTTCATCCTCTAGAAAGCCTTAGGGATTTGAGGTCACCATAAACTGAAACTGCAAGAAAAGTCTCAGGTATCAATATGCATATTTTAGCAAAAAGATAAAAAATGGGCAAGGTGCAGGGCAACTTCTCTTTCAACTGCATTACCAGCCAGTCTTATCAAAGCCCTGGTGATTTTAAAGACATTTGATTCTTTTGAAGGGAATGCCTCCTTTTTTTGGGCTCTGTCATGATTTTGCCTTTCAGGATTTAGGTCTCTACCCAGAAAATGACACTTTTTAATTCATTATAGGTTTTCTCTTACATCATTGAAAAAAGAAAGTGAAGACAAGGTGTGTGTTTATATCACAGTTATAAAAAAAAGGATTTTCTACTTTGTGGAACTTTTGACTTTAAAACAGTGAATTTTTTCCTGTGCAACATCCTCATCAGATAGAATGTTGACACATAATACTCTTTGATCACTCCTCCATGAGACAGAACAACTGAGCATATGTATCCTCTGAATTTGATCTGTTATTGTAAGTAAGATAGCCACACTGCTTAGGGAGGAAATGAAGAGGTGAAGCTTCCAGATTTTCTGCTCAGGATGTCAGGGATCAAAGCCTGAAACACAGCTTTTAGAAAATTTATGTTGACATCCTGTCACCTCTCTGAGTCAGAGCACAGTGCAGTGGAAGAGTAGCATACACACAAGACTGTCATATTGGATCCTTAAAAATACAGCTACTGTGAGAAGCTAAGCCTGCCTTAGGAAAGGAACTCTTGGAGGTGCTTTGGATACTGACTGCACTTTCATACTTTCTGCATCTAATAAATTTGTTTTTTTCTTGAGATTTGCAGTCTTCATTTATTCCCAGCAGAAAACAGTACATCATCTCCTGGACACACTGGCTCCCATGGGCCTCACTGCTAAGGTCAATATGCTTAATACCACTTACTGAGAAGAGAGCTTCCACACTGCTGCCTGAGGTTACTTATCCCATGCTCACATGGCAAGAAGGATTTGTGGGACAGACCTCTGCAGGTCACATTCTCCCAGTGCTAAGGAGCCTTATTTCCATGCAGATTGTTATAGAGCTGTTTGGAGATCCACTGCCACAGACAGTGACTCACACAGAACTGCTTTAATGGAGACAGATTTGCCATAATCCAGGCATAGTGGTTTTCTTTCACAAGGAATAATGAGCAAGAATTCAATGCAACTGTTTATAATGGCCATGAGAACTTTTCTCACTGCTATGGCAGTTTGGGGTATAAGTCAGCCCAGTTAATGTACCAGGAAACAGATAATAAAAATTTCAAGTGTGCTGTCACTGAGTCAGTGGAGTTAGCAGACAATCATCAGTCTCAATTTCACTGTGCCCTGAGCAGTGCACAGTGTTAAGTCTTTTAGTGGGAGGGACCCAGACTGCTCAGCTGCATGCCCTTGGCCCTCAGCTGCAGAAATAGCCTTTCAGTTAGGAGTTAGAGCCTGTTCTTTGAGATTGGATGGATTTGTGTTCTTCCAAATATTAAAATTTCATGTTCCTTTGGATTTTGATGTAGATATTTGCCTTGTGTTGGGTTCTGGTGACTCTAAGGAAGAGCACAGTGCTGATTCCAGTGTAGTCCTTTCCCTATTTATGCTCAAAAATATCTCTTAGTAAGAAATACTAAATCCTTAGGTGCAACTGTAATTTTATTTATAAACTGATTTCTATACAACAGCAAGCTATTAACTCTTTATTTTTATATAAATAAATAAATAAATAAATAAGGGAGCACTGACAAAAGGTTATTTGCATGATGAGAGGACCCTGATCACAGAACTGAGGTGAGCAGCCACTGGAACAGGTCCAGGCTCAATGTGAGAGAGCACCTGCTACCTCTTGTCTGTTGGCAAACTGTGGAGGGCGTGCACTGGAGCTGTGGGGGAGCAGTGTGGCACACCCAAGCAAGGAAAAGATCAGGTACTTGGTCTTTGAAGTCCTTCACAAAATATTTTTCATGTATGAGCTCTGTCATAGAAGTAGGCAATTTTTATGGTACTCTGCGCTTTAGAGATTAGAATACCCGTATTTGTTCCTGGTTTGTAAATGTATTTGTTAGTTTTCCTTTTTATTTGGCTTAATTAATTTTTCTCCTCTATTTCTACAAGAGCAGTCATACCCTCCATCCATGTACACTTAGCTTGGATAAACAGTTGCCATTTCCTAAAAAAACTGCTCCTTTCCCTTCAGGAACACTCTTTGATCAAATTCAAGTAATTTTTCTCTCAAACAAGGCTGAATGGAATCTCATTTTTCTGGTATAGCCTTTCATGATGTAAATGTACAATACCAGTCTGTTTCACTGGAAATACTTTACCATGTACATACCATGAATTGAACTTAACATGATCAGAGTTCAATTTCTTGATATGTACGGTGATAACACCCCACAACATTCTTTTTGTTTGTTTAAAAAATATTAAATTCTCCATTTAATAGCAGAAATTGTAATTCTAGTACAGGGCCTGGAAGCACAGTGCTATGAAACACTGTTTTTTCAACCCTTCTGGAACTTGTCAAGAGCATATCTTCCTATTAAAGCCCCCCAAAATTTCATTTATATTGACAATTCTTCCATTTTTGGCACTAGAAAATAACTTTATTCTCTTTATCTCCTGTTTATTCAAATATTTCATTAGACTCCTATAGAACTGTAATCACCAGCAATCTTCCCCTCACAGTAGATAGCTATGAACCCATTTTACAGTTCTTCTGTATTTTCTGCACATTAAATAATAATTTTTCACCTGAGACCATGTTGATCAATTTCCTTAAGTGATGGAAATTACCTAATTTCCCTAGAAAATCACCTACCTATCAAATAAGATCATGTTATCTGTCATGGTGTTTTACGTATGATATTCATTAATTCATATTTTTCCTGATTGACATCATGCCTTGTAGTTGCCAATATCACTTTCCCCCCTCTGGTAAACAAAGCCACCAAATTTGTGATTATTGTCTTGCATGTTTCTGTCTCTGATTTGACATGAAGTGGAATTTTTTCCATACCACTTTCTGTTTCTTTAGTATCATCTCCATAATTTCTGACCAGCTCATCCTATTCAGTGCAATGTCCAGTCATGCTTACTAAGGCTTTATGTTTTCCTTAATGTTTACCACCATCCAGTTTCATATCCTACATCAAGACTTGTGGTTCCTTCCAGTTGTTTGTTGCCTTTGTCCTATGTGATAAATACAACAGCTGTTTGTGTCTGACTTGGTGTTGAGTTTTGTATTGTCACCCACCGCGTCAGTGCTCCCCCATCTGGCATCCTTCTGACCCTTGCTCATCTCTGTGCAAAAATCCATTCAGTAAATTAAGGACCTAGACCTTCTACTGATCCTCTGCAAAGACTTTCTGCTTGGTATGGTCTGTTAAAATGAGCACAGGTGTCAGAGAATCTCTCACCCATAATGTTTAAAAGTTTTGAAAGAAGCTATGTTTTTTTGATTCCTTTGTGGCTTACTTCTGTGAGTTCTTCTGGTTCTGAATCCTGCTCACAGTTGCAGGAATGAATGTAAAAATCCAAGTAGTATTTCTGGATTATTTTAATTTTGCATTTTCCTCTCCCACTTGTAATTAATAAATATATGACACCACTGAAAACCAAGTAGAAGCTGCTCTTGGCTTGCGCTCTAGACCTTAAAAATTTCAGGCAAGTAACATATGGAGAAAACATTGGAAGAAAAAAAATGCTGCTGTCTTTGAAGTAACATATGACATTCTTTGTCCAAACAAATGTATGTAAATGCTACCAATCCCTGTCTACTCTAGAAATGCAGGATTGCTTTCAAAGCACACTGTCTTTGGCTCAGAAAACACAGGATGCTGCTCAGGAAGGCAAGGTTGATAATAATGGAAAGGGCTGTTTTAGCAAGCAGGGGAAGTATGTGTACATAGGAAGAATTTTGCAAATACACAGAAGAGAGAAGCAGACTGGCTCTTTCATTTTTTGCTTAACACAACCCTGAATTTCTTTGCAGAAAGCCCTTGAGCTTTGCAAGCATTGAAGCAGATTCTACCCTTAATTGTTTCTCTCCATTCATTGCAATGAGGAGGCAGTGATAGAATTAATTCTTAAAACCACTTCATCTGGATCTGGAATTGTAAGAACCAGAATTGCATTGATTTGAACCATATGTCTTGTTTAAAAAATAAGAAGGCTGGCAAAATTTTTAAGAAACATTTAGAGAAAGGACCCTTCTGTCTCAATGACTTAGTAACTGTGCTTGTCTGCATGGGAACTGCAAATCGGCCCCATGTTCCAGGTATGCTGCTGTGTGTTTCTCTGCTGCTGTGGGCTATCTCTTACTGTTACCCAGAAGAGAAAAGAATAAAGGTGATGGAGAATTTTCCCTCACTCCTAGAAGCCCTTATTCATAGAACAAATTTGTGCTTGAGTGTTGGTAACCTGGTAAAACCAAATTTGTATGCCCAAATTTCTTCAAACTTTCTCTCCATCTCAACATGCATTAGACCCCAAAATCACTATCCATAATAATTTTCACTATCACACAGTTCTTTTCATCTGGAACTTTTGGGTCAGAAGAAGGACAGACTTTTCAGCCATCTGTGGGACTCATGACTCCTTGATATTACCAGGGACTCTGGTTAGCAGGTTGCCCTCATGTTGTACCTTATTCCTCTTCTACGACAGGAAAAATGTGTTCTGGAACTATATTCCTAGGCTATTTCATTCACAAATCTTTACTGTCTTGGACAGAGATTTAAAGGACTAAAGTGGCAACATATCAAAGCTACAACAAAATGTGCAATTCCCTAGTTCCCAGAAAGCAGCTGTGCTTAAAAGCTGTCAGCCAGCAAAGCATTTTTCTTTTTGCAAAACTGTGCGCGTCCAGCAATTCACTCTGCCCTGGACAACTCAAATTAAGGACTCTCTGCCTTTCTGTTGCCATCTCAGTTATGCATCCTCAGATAAAAGCCAGCATTGATGTGGATGCCTCTAGATAAACACAGGTTGCACCTTCATTTATAATGTGAAACACTTATTTGTTGCTTTTATGGAAATGCTTTGTATTTGAGATATGATACCAAGCCCCCTGAAAAAGTTAATGGGCCTCAATTAATTATCTTGTGTTTCTCCTCCTGGTTCAGTTCCAACCTTTTAATTCTCTAAAGCTAGTCAGTTTCATTGCTTTATCACTTCTAGCACAACAAGGCATTCCAGGTTGTAACTTGGACCTAAGAGCATAAGAGGATTGCCCAGCAATTCATCTTCCAATAGATAAACCCTGAAGGGTTCAAATGTGTATCCAAGTGCATCCAAAAATCTTTGGAGGAGAAATCTCATTAGAACAGACTTTGATTTTCTTTCATTCCTGGTTGGCTTTGAAACAGGATCATTCATGGCTTTGTTTTCAAGTGTGCTTTTCTCCCCAGCATTTCCATTTGTAGTTCTGAGTGAAATTTGGTAGCAGAATAATACAAGTATTAAAGAGAAAAAGAACCTAATTTGTTGGAGACAATCAAATAGTAGAGCTAGTCCAAGCACTGGTCAAAATGTAATGCTGGTGCTTGATCATTAACTGACTTGACTGGTCTTTTCTCTTTTCCTGTTTGTCATGTGCTTGTAAATGATGATGATCATGATCAGCTGGCAGAGAACTTGTTTTAATGAAAATCATGCCAATATCCAGTTTTTAAATTAGTTCACCAAATTTACCAAATGCATTTCTAATCAGAAAGAGTTAATATAGTTCTGTAACTGTTATTTAGCTATTTAAATTTTATTGATTATTTATAAATTAAATCAGATTATGCTTTTCAAATCCTTCAGCACTTTGAATAATCTGAATGTTCATATGAGTACACGAATATTTGTGGAAATAAACCACAAAATACAATGAGAAAAAAATAGCAAGAGCATTAGAGTATGAATTCTTCATTTATCACAAGCTAAGTTGTTCTTGATTACTCATTCATCCTATTTTATTTCACAGTAATGGTAAAAACTCCAAGGTAATGTGTTGCTAAAAAGTAAATGAAAAAAATCATGGCTATTCCTTTGTATGATATTTTCAACCTTCTCTGTTGAGGCCTTTATTTTCTCATTAGAATAACTGCACTTATCCACATTTCTCCTGAACTTCTTTTGGACACTTGCTGTCTAAAGCTTTTCGACAAAACCTCAAAAGCTTATTTAAAATTCTGTTAAATTATTACTAGTTTCTTTTCATTTTCTCTTAATGTCACCTGAAAAATCACATTTGTCATTATATTTGTACATGAATATCACTTCCTTGTTAAAATTGTATAACAAAAATCTCTGCATATCAGAAGCAATTCTTGAATCAGTTAACAATCTTAAAAGAAAAATCAACATTTTTAGATGCAGTTCATAAGGCATGGTACTTGGATAATTTTCTTTAATTTCATAATATTCTGTGAAAGTCTAGGATAATGTAGACAGAAATGGAAGCGTTTTGCAAGGTTTCTGGAAACGTTTTGAGGTGAGAATTTGTCATTTGTGGCTCCAAGCCAGAGATTACCTTCTTGAAATTTCATGTCCAACAGCACCCATTCTGTACAGAAAAGAGTGCTCCCAAGTAGAGGCTCAAAATGCTTTTACACAAATGACTCCTAATGAAAGCTCCAGCAAAATGGACCTATTTCCTATTTCCTATTTCTACCATCAGCCTTCTCATTTAGGAGCTGACATAAGTCATCCTCCTTCTCATCTGCTGCCCCTCATTATCCAGGTGGCCTGATGTGCCACATTACACTCTTAGCAGAAGTGTCCCTTTCAGTAGCGCACTGCCCGGATCAGAGCTGCTTCTTTTGATTTTCTTTCTGACTCACTGACATTCACAGAGATGTGCCAGTGCATCTGAGTCCAAAAACAAGAAGGTAGAAAACACATGAAGTTCCTTTTATCTCTTCACTCTTTGTAGTCAGAAAAGATTTCTATTGCATTGGCCTTTCTTTTCTTCTTCTTTATTTTCTTTTAATTTTTCTTTAATTTACCCTGATCTTATTAAAGTTGCTCATCTCTTTCTTGACTCCTTCCAGCAGAGTTCTTAGCAAGTCTCCTCATGATGTGAGTGCTATGTAAAACATTCTTTAGCACATTGTTGCTTGAGTTGCTCTGAGCTTTATTCCTGTTACATCAAGATGCACTCAATTGAAGTTGGAGACGCAATTTTAAAACCCTGCTGAAAAGAATAATTTTGCTCAAACTCAGGTGTGCCTTGGGAGGATGTTGTGATCTCCTTACTCCATCTCAGAGTTTTTCCTTTGTCAGTCTATAATACAGAGCTTGTTTTCTGTCCTGTGCTGTAGTAATGAACTAGCAGCTGTATTATAATTTCCTGCCTTTTTCTGCACTGACAGTTGCTAGGTGAGTCTGAGGTTATCCTGTACTACTGGCTAGAGCCTAAAATAAAGCTTTATACTATTGCATCAAACTGACAGAGATTATCAGCAGACAATTACCAGTCATCTATCTATGCATTAAATATCTGTGTTTATAGAGGGTACTGACTTCTGATGAATCATCTGTCTAGTTAAATCTATGATTAGTATCTGTGTAGGTGTAACTACACCTACATGCAGATCATGCTTGCAGCATTTGTTTCTGGGACGATGAGAGATTCTAAATGGAATAATTCCATTTGAGGCAGTGGTGATAGCAGAACTAATAGACAAGATCATGCTTCACACAGGGAGGCCACAGAGGGCAGGCAGCTTATGAGCAGACAGCACTACCTCTCAGAGATTTCTAGGCAGAACAAGCCTAAGTGAAATTTGGAGAACAGATCTACATCTCCTCCTAGCCCTTCAGACACAGTTCTTCCCAGCACTTCATACTCTGTGTAAAATGCATAGGGCAGTTTCAGCATCCTAAAATCTCCTTTTGTCCATTATAATCAAAGTCAGAAAACTGCTGTTATACAAATATTAATCTGGCTTTCCCCTCCCTCCCCCCCATCCTGGAATTACTGAATCAAAAAATGCCATACAACAGGATTTAAAAGCTATAAGTAAATCTTATTTGTTAGTAGATTGTCAGTTGCATTTGTGTGGGGCTGCAAAATGAGAAACTTATAATACTTACAGAGGTGTCTCAAGCACTGGTTATGCTTAACTGAATTTCATATCCCATGGCAATTCATTTTGCAACATTCAGGTCTGTATCATAATCTAAAACTTCTCTTGGGAGGTGGAGGAAGTTTTCAGTTATGACCGAGTAGAAATGAAGTCCCAAGAACTCGTGTTTGCTGTGCAGTTCTGAAAGTCATAGGATTTATTTAAAGATTGTTATTGTCTATTAGATTTCAGCTGGACAACTGAACTTTTATGTCACTGTCGGGGCTTTGGCTTGGGCAGCAAAGAGACCAACAATCCTCACCACTTGAGAATTGTTCTATAAATTTGCTGTGTGATCTGCAACCTCCATATAGGTGTAAGAATAAACTCATCAGTTGCTTTGTGCTGTTCATTGTTTCCATGTGACCTGGACATGGAAACCATGATCCCTGATTCCCAGTTTTGACCCTTGCTCCTTTGAGCAGTCATTTGGGTTTTGTTTTCTCTGCTCTTACCCCATCCCTTCTCTTCTGGAGCCAGACTCCTGACAGCAATCCTGTACTTCCTGCAAATCAGTCCTTGTGGCCATATTTGACTGATTTTTCTGACACTTAACGATGCCATTGCTTTGTCTTTCAACTATGCTTCCACTTCAACTTCTCAGTTACTAACTTCCTTTCACACAGTGTTGGTACTGGAGCGTCTCCCAGCTTGATGGCTGATAACCTGATCCCAAGCACTGGGATGCACTCTCTGTTGGATCCCTTCAGGAGTTTCCATAATTTAAACATGTTCCTGCACATTTACAATTTTGAGCTGTGGATCACAAACAGAAAAAAAACCCCACTAAAGCATTTAATGTTGCTCAGTGATTTTTAGTACAGCTCTTGTAAGTACAGTCCTCTGATTCTTCCTTCCCCAGAACAACCAAAAAGTCTTATTTTCCAAATGACTCAAGAGGCTCACCTGAGGGCTGAGGTTTTCAAATCTCTTTAAGAAAGGGTCCTTGCTTTTATGTCTCAACTAAAACAATTAAATGACATAGTCATCAAAGGGTGCTCACAAGTGTTGAGAAAAGAAACTATTGAGTTCACCGGAATGGAAGCATAGAATGGGAAGAGGAGAAATCAAAAATTCTGAATACAAGCAAAGCTGATAGGTGAGAAAGGAGGTGAATTTGAAGATTAAGTATTATTTCACAGTACACTTTTCATAATAAAGGGAAGTAATTTTAGGCATCTGGCTAACTTTTCTGAGAGGTCATGCTGATAATAAATTATGGTAGATGCAATGTTTTTATAATTTGTTTTTCTTGAAGTCAATAAGTGTTTGTTTTTGGCAAGCCATCAATAAAACCCTCTTGATGACTTTCACAGAAACAGTTCTTCTAAAATTACTAATAACTAGTAGGCAGCTGAGCCATCTTGCTGCTGTATTCTTTATATTTGGCAGTAATTATTGGAGGCATGGATTTATGGGGAGTGTCTAGAGAATGCTTCTTCTGGTTTCACATCTAATTGTTTACCACTTGTATTGCTTAATGTAACATAAGGCTTGTGAAGAATAGAATGCACCAGTACTTGAAGCTGTGGTTGTCCATGTGATGCCTTGTGATGGCTGACCTAGAACAGAGGCTGGACAGAGTTAAAGAATAAAGTAGGTATCTTTTAGAAGGCCTCAATGGATACACCGTGGTCAGCACAAGAGCCCAGCCAAAACTACATCCCAGGTGAACCCAAAATGGTCACAAAATGCATGACTGGTCATGGGGTCTCACACTTTTATAAGTTCTGGTCCATAATTGTCCAATTATAGCTTTAGATTATGAAGTCCCATTCTTTTTGTTTTTATCTCTTCATTCTTCTACTGTTTATGCTCTTGGGCCTGAGATTTGGATCAGTTGTCCTTGGTCCCCAGCTAGAGAAGGAATTGTTTTGTCTACCTACTCTGTGAAGAGAGCTTACTATCCCCTAATATGAAGATCAGAACTACACACTAAAGCAGCACAGAATCTGAAAAATATAAAAGCTAAAACCTGAGGCATCACGTAAAGTCAAATAATGTTGTGAAGACGTTCTTAGTGCTCAGTCATAAGAAAAGATACAACAGTAGTGTTACTTGTGTCTGAATTCCAGAAAAATATTGCTTGACATTTTGAGATTATGAGACCCTCTTCAAGTGTTTGAAACTGAGAGAGGGAATAGTTGCATGCATTTCATAGAGATACCTACCTGGTATCTCTTGGACATCAACATGGCTTTAATATTCATAAGAACATTTTCCTGGTAGCTGTGCTGTGAAATACAAAAGTGTTAATTTTCAAAAGAACATATAATTAACTTCAAATGAATCCTAAAATTGTGTTCAACCTTAATGTACAACTAAACAGAGTTAGACAACTGCGATTTTTTAACATCTATGTATTTGTAGGTGCTTCCACACTAAAATAAAGTCTGTTAGTGAAGTTGTATCTTTCGTCTATTCTCTTTTTGAAGATGCAGAAGACATCTAAGTGGCACAAGATTATAGATGAATTATAAACATGATACCTTCATCTTTGATATAGAATGTATTTATGTAGACCAAATGTACTATTAGAGCAATATCAAAATTTTTCTGTCCACCAGAAGTGTGTGCTTGTAACCTAGTGCAGAAAGAAAGTGCCTCCTAACCCTCTTGTCCCTGACCAAAGTCCTGGGTAAGCAGCTGCTGATAACCAAGCTGAAGCAGACTGAATATTGCAGGAAATGGTCTTCATGAGAAGTGACCTCTCAATAGCACTTTTAGCATGAAAGAATGGTGTTAGATACAACATTCAGACTAGAAAATGGTAATTTCTTATCCTTTCTTTCTGTTTCCTCTTCTGAAAATTTATAAATAGATCTAGCATCTTAGAAAATTATTTGAATAAAATTTTTAAGGGCTATGTGTAGACGTGCGTTTGGATGGTAATACTTCTAAAGCTTTTAGCATAGTTCAGTGTGGTGCAGTTCAAACTCAGAAAAACTGTTTTAGTATATGGGCTTCCAGTTGAGGATTTTTCATGGACACCTTAGAAAGTAAAAGTCCAGTTTTCATTGGAGTGGTATTCACTGTCATGCTGAGATTTCTAAAGAGGCCTCAGCTCTCATACAGATGCCAAATAAGGAATTAAAACTCAGGTAAAACCATTCTTCTGCTCACATTGAACCCTTAGCAACAAGAAGGATGCAAAAGGGTAACTGCAGTGTTTGGGTAGAGGCAGTTAAGTTCTTTGGCTGAAATAACTGCAGGATGCCTTTCTTCAAGGTAAGTTTCAGTGTTGTGGTCTAGTCTTCAATATTTATGGACTATTTTTAAGATGAATAGCAAAATACACAGCATTGTATTGTTACAGTGATTGGACTACTGCTGTGAAATAGTCTAGTATTTTTTAATAAGGGTAGTAAGTAGAAAATGATCCATCAGGGATGAACCAAAAGTGAAAATGAGCAATGTGAATGGTGCTCTTTAAAAAAAGAAATAAAGTCCTCCAAGACAAATAAACATTCGCTGCCAAAACCCTATTTTATTAAATTAGCTCCCTTTGCTCTGAGTTTGGTGTTTATCTTTTTAAATGTCAGTTGTGTATATTATATCTTTAAAAGTTCCCATTTGTGCCTTCCCTAAAGCTCAGATGACTTTCAGTTACTGTCTGACATAATGAAACCATGGTAAGCATTTTTTGGATTTAAAGTGCACCGTCCCCATTTTCTCAATCTGCTGCTGCCAGTACAGCTTATAAAAACATATATAGGTAAAATTTACATTTCAGATTTTGTGCCCGTAGTTCTTGTCATGGTGACAGTTACTTTGTATTGGTTACTGTTGAAGCTGTAGCCCCTCACAAAGAAGGAAAAAATAGTCTTATATTCTTTTGCTGTGCATGGTTTTCATAGGAAAAAAAATGTGTTACAGTATGGTAAGTGTGAAGATTACTGATATAGTGGTTAAAAAGCTACACCCTGGAGAAAGAACATTGAACCAGATTTCCTGCTTGCCATCCTTTACTCAAAGATAAGCTGAAAGCTGTTGTTTGGTCTGATTTTGGCCTGGGTTTCAATGTAGTCTTAGAGGTGAAATAATTCACAGGTTCTGGAGACAAGGGCACTTCATGTAATCCCTTTTTTTTAATTACTGAAAGCTTATGAAAGCCTTTGTCTGATATTCTGTCTGCAGAAACAGCTTTCTTTATGGTTTTCTGGTGCTATACACCCCAAAAAATAATCCTTTCCCTCTTCAGGCTTTGACACAAGGGAAACCACAACCTGACTGAAAATACAAACAATTTGGTTCTGATATGGCTCTCACCTTGTAAAGATCTTTATTTGTGTTCTGGCATCTTTCTGAGGTCCTGAGCGCTTGTTCAGTCGTGTCACATTCTACCAAGCTGATCACACTGATATGTATGCCATATCACTGCAATTACTCTGTAAAGTATAAGTTATCTACTTCTGAGAAATAGATTATCCTTTCCAATATTTTAGATTCTTTAATCATTTTGGTTGAGTCTGTTTCACATGACTTCAGAGAAACTTTCACAGGCACAGCTGTTGCCTACAAAAGCACATTCTTGTCTCTGTTGGCAAAGCTTTTCTTGCTCTGGTGTAAGCAGCAGAGTTAAAGTAGAACCATTTGGGACAGTTATAGCAAAATACCTCTTAGGAATAATGATTTAAGTCATAAAATAAGAGGAGATGGTGGGAAAAATGCAACCAAGGATATAATTCAAGCCAGGTCAACTTCTGTGATCCATAACATGATGCTGATGATGCTTTTGACAGAGCAACTAGCAGAGTCAGTTTTATTGCATTTCTTTGACCCATTTTGAAAAAGTCTGCCATACAGCTAAGAGACCTAAGGGCAGCTGAGTCTAAGGCAGCTGAACTGACAAAAAAGGATCCATTTAAAATCTTAACTAGAAAGATTTTCATGTGATAAAGTTGTGTGGCCTTTTCTTAAAAAATATACATACAAATCCCTAAACAAATGAATGGATCTCTTCAGGTAGTTCTGAGTGCACTTCTTTTGATACATTAAGCTATACGAGTCAGTCATTAATTTTCAAGTATTTATCAAAGTTCTCATATGAAGTGATGAGGTAATTTTCCAGAATGAACCAAAGTTTACAGACAAAATTATGAGACTTCACAGGAAGCTGTTGACACATGAAAAGCTGATGCCCTAGGGTTTATATAAGCAAGAGTAAGTCATTAGCAAAGTTTTTATGAAGCAATATCCTTAGCTAATTAGAACTCTCTTACTTATATTTGCCTGACAAGAGAATGAAGGAAGAGTAGAATAAAATAAACACATGTGAAATGAGGAAATTAGAAAAGTGGTTGTAGGGTTTGGTCACATGTGGCTGGAGTCTCCTTTTGTTCCCAAAAGCCCTTCTCAGGGAGTTCATTGCAGTGTAGTACAATGGGCAAACCCTTTGGGTCTGTCAAGCGCTGTCAGACCTTGGCTGGAAAATTACAGCTCCCTTTACAGACTGTAAGTGAACATTTCCTCATTGCAGGCCTTTGATGAAGTGCACGGGCAAAGCAAAGATGGGAGGTGATACCCCCTGCAACTGAGCTCTGAAATCTGCCATCTATCTGTGCCCTTGCTGCAGGGCACCAGCAAACCTTTCCTCAGGTAGTTGATGCATAGCTGATGTTGCACAGGGGCCTCGTGCTGGAGTAGGTACAGAAATCACCTTAGTTTAAAACAGATTATGTCTGTCTTTTCTTATGACAAGCACTCATTAAGAGCTAATTGTTACTACTGCTTTGAAAATAGATTAATGATCTTCCTTTTTAAGGAGCTCTTCTGGAGTCCAGTTATAAAATCCAGTCATTCAGCTAAAATGGATTTTTTCCTTCTGAACGAAGTGTAAAGATAAAATATGTTTCATGTTCAGAATTAGACATAGTTTGTATTTTCCATGGAGACTCCCTTGATACTGTTGACAGATACTATGTTTTTCTATCTCTTCCCTATATTTTTGTCATAAATTCAGTATTTGTGAGAATAGCAAGATAATCTGCATGTGCAGTTCTAGCCTCTCTGTGTATAATTCTGTGCCTTATTAATGAACTAAGGCAGGACCAAAGCTCATGGTGGCACTGGTAGTCCCTTCCCCAACACAGAAGATTTTTGCTAGATTAAGCACAAAATGGTTTTAAGTTTCTCTTTGACATGGATAGTGGTGCTTTTACTTCTCACCAGCCTACTCTGCTGACCTGCTAGGCTCTATCCGTTTATCTGTAAAAGAGTCCATGACTGGAACAGACCTTAGATGATACATACTGCCCCAAAGAGTTATTGCAAAAGGCTTTTCTACCAGAGAGGGTGAAACAGGGCTGCACATTTTAAAATAAAAAGGGAAGACCTCATAGAGAAATAGGTGGAAGTTTGTTCTTCAAGCACTCTGTGATACAGTTACCCATCTAAAACAGCAGAACCTGTCACAAGATTTCTTAAAAGGTAAATTAATTTGTCATAGTGGCCTTGTATTCTCTAGCCACAGAATTTACTTTTTGTCAAGCATCCATGTATTTCAGTACCAGATTTTCTTAATGCAGTTGTATTTCTATTACTTATTAATTGTATATTTGCAAGTGAGCAAAGTTGAAATCAATTTAATCTGGTCTAATTCTGCAGAAAGCCTGAAAGTAAATTGGAGAACTGAAAACTGGCCCACTTCTCTCAGTAGGAAAGACTGTGAACTTTGTAATTACTTGCCTTGGATCCAGTGTTATGATAAACACCAAGAGCTTATACAACAATTAATATGATAATCTGTAAGTAACAGTGGATGTCTTTGCAGATGAGATGGAGGTGTCCCTGAGACACGGAATAAAATTAATTTGGAAGTGAAATTTAGAGGTTGAAGTAAACACAGTTTTATCTCCCATAGCATTAGTGAGTATAGATGCCCCAGGATTTTTTTTTAAGTAACTGGAGTATTTCTATGGTGTCTTAATCCCTTTAGTGCTTGAATAAGAATGTTAAATGCCTGTACTAGTAAGATCTGGGTGCCTGGGATAACAATAAGAACTGAGTTAACCCAGATGCAGTAAAAACTCCCCAGTGCACTCTCCAGCATCCAACAATATTTGGATCAAGAACTTCATCATCTGGAAGCATATCTTTGTATTTATCAAATCATGATAGATATTTATTCTGGGATTTAGTCCAATTAATTGCCTTCTAAGTCCTTGTAAATACATAGTAGCTGCCATGTTCTGTGACAGTGACTTCAGTGGCTCAACTGAATGAGAAGAAAACTGCTGTTTCTTCTGCATCCTGCAGCCCTCTATTTTCCTTTGATTTCTCTATTAGAAAAAGAGAGAAAAATTATTCCATGTTCATCATCTTCAGGCCTATGAGCCTAATACTGTCAGTACATCTTCTTTCTGACTTGTAACATGAGCCAGTTACATGAGCTTGGGATGATGACTGCATGTGCCAGGTTCTCCTCCTCAATGAGTGCTGTTTCACTGTGCCTATGCATGACAGAAGAATCAGGACTAACACAGAGAATCTTCCACATAATTATGCTTATTCCTAGTTTGAAATGTGTCTCCTATATATGAGGACCAAACTCCTCTCAAGTAGAGGTGGAACAATATTTTAATCTGTGCTTGGAAGTGATATGAGACCATTTTCCTTGTGACTTGCAAATAAATCACTTAGATGGCAAGTTTAATCTTGCAATATTTTATTGCATGATGTTGTTTAAATAACAAAAGTGGCTTAATGGGAGATGCATTTAATAAACTGAATTTCAAAGGAGGTTTGAAATCCTGTAGATTGGGTTTTATTTAAGTTAATAACAGTACTAACACAGTTTCTGTGCTGCATCATAATATGGAGATGAGATTTCTGTTTGATATTGCAGTGGATACTGAAAGATGATTGATGGCACTAATTTTTCTGCTGCTTCACTGCATGCTGACTCTATTAATTGCTAATTGTTTTAAGGTACACCTCTATGTATTTGAAATTGGGGCGGGGGCATTGTTGTCCTAAAGTGATGCATAGTGAGTGCTCTGAAAGAAAGTACGATTCTTTAATTTACTAGGTCAGATGAGGGCTTAGATGTTGCTTTCTAAACTGCTGCATTTTACACTTGGTGTCCAGATAGTCCATCTTCTGACTCAGAAAGCTTGTTAATCCTGATGACTTCCAATTTACTACACAATAAGTAGCAGGCTTAAGAAGCAAAGTCTGATGGAACAGGACTTGTTTATTCAACCCTCAGCTTCCACTAACAATGTATTTCATTGCCTTTAGACTGGCTCTGTTCTCCACAGCTCAGGGCTGGCAGGGGCTTACATTGCTCTTCTTCCCATTTCAGGCTCTGGCTCCTTAATGGACCGTGGCTGACTCACTAAATAGGTGTTCCAGCCATGCATTTATATGGCTGACAGGCAAAGACAGATTGCCCTCTAGATGACAGGGCTTTGATTGGATGCTGCCTTTCTTTGAGTTGCTTAGCTTCAGGCAAACTGGTCAGAAAACGCCAACAAATTAGAAAGTAGGAGCACAATTCTTTGTTATGCTGTTGCTAGCAATAATAATTCAAAACATTATACATCAGTTTGCACCTGGTGTAGTTTTCATTTTCTGTGCTTTTTCTACTGGAGCAAATGACAAGGGTAGAATATGTTACAGAATTGGGTCATGGATAATTCTGATTCAGTTAACTTTGTGTTCATTTCCAAAATCTGGTTCATTAGCAGTGGCTTACTGTCAATTTGTCCCATTAGTCAGGGTGGTGGAGCATGCTGGATTTTATGCTTATCCCATGATAGAAGATGGTAAATCAAGAGATAAACTCCATGCAGATTAAGAAAGCATGTAAATAAGAACAGAAGAATTTTTAATGAAGTAATCTTTCATATGTTTGTGTCAGTATTTATCTTAAAATATCCAATTGATTTGTCCTTGGAAAAGATTTTTCCTACTACTTATCCTCCAAAGTACAAAAAGAAAAAAAATTGCATTTTGCCAGTTCTTCTAATTTGAATGATAAGGGGAAAAATTAGAGCAAAAAAATTGTTTGCATATTTTGTTTCTCACAGTGCCAAAGTCTTGTATTTTTATTAAAATAAATATCCATGGTTTTATCTTTTGTGACTGGATAGTAAGAAAACTAGTGCATGTCCACCACCCTGCCCACAGGCTGGAGAAAAGCTGCTTACTTGATCACTTTCCATTTGACTGGATCCATAAATCTATCACTTGGAAGCATGTGCATCTCTTCCACTGTCCTGCTGTCAGGAGCTGAGACAAGGTACAGTGCTAGTTTTGGCTGAAGTAGAGTAAATTTTCTTTTCACAGTGGCTGATATGGGACTGTGTTTTGGATTTATGCAGAACACAATGCTGATAATAGAAAGATGTTTTTGTTATTGCTGAGCAGGGCTTACACGCAGCCAAGGCCTTTTCTGCTTTTTGTAAAAATAAAAAAAAGCTATTGCTCTCCAGTGACCAGCTATGAGAGTTACAGCTGTCAGCGACATGAGGAGGCTTCCCCAGAGTGTGAGGTTTTAGACATGTCATCAGTTGTTAATGACTACAGGTCACTATTACACTGGCCAGGATGGGAAATACTGACCTAAAGTTGACAAGCCTGATGTATCTCTACCATGGCCATGAGCCATCCAAGGCTTCTTTTCAAACAATGTAAGGAAATTATCTGCAATGTTGTTATAGGTATGTATTAATGGAGATAATGAGATGCAATGAGTCTTGGTTTTTGCTCCCTGTTTGCAATAGTGCAGTTCTCTTTGCCTTGATATACTGTTGTGGGAGGCCTATGATTACTGGGCAGAAAGAAAGGGTATGGCTAAAGCTTGCCTCCCTGAGAAGGCCAGAAGGTCTAGCCAGCCAGCCATTAAAATCTCATTACTGCAGCAATAAAGGGATTGATCCCTTAGTGTAGCTCCCTCAGAACTTTAACAATTAGCCCATGTGCAATTATATACTGGCAGTATGAAGAGACTGCTGATAAATCATATTTTTTATTTCTAAAGGCAAGAGAGATGAGAGGTATTAATACACAGCAGCATATGGAATTAATATAATTTGGGAACTAATAAAACAGGCTGCTTGCAGTGGTGCTGCCATTGCAAAATTTTGAATAAATTTACAGTAACAGACAATTCATTGCATCTGGGCAGGGATGAGATTCTTCCCATATCAGGTGATTTGGCTCAGAGCAAATATGCATATTAAGCAGACTACAGACATCAACAGAACTGGCTGGCAAAAATGAAGTTAGAGCAGCTTGAAGCAGTGGCCTGAGGAACAAATAGACTGTTTTGAAGTGTAGAGTACTAATTACTCCATTGTGTTAGGTGCAAACACAGAACGAAAATGTAGTTCCTACTCCCCACTGTTAAGAATTTATAGTTTTTGAGAAAACAATATATGACATGGTATATAATGGATCTGGTAAAAGACAGGAAAAAAAAATAGAACAATTAGATTTTTGTTCTCTGTCTTCTTTTTATGTGTCTTCATGTAGTGTAGTGGGGGCACATCTGCACTGAGACAAGGACACCAGAGCTTTCTAGCTGAGTCCCATTAATACTCTCACTCTGCTTCTCTGGACTTATTTTTAAGAAACCTAGTTAAAATACAAGCCTGCAGCCAGAGTTGTTTGCTCCTCCCCAGAGTAGTCTTGCAAGATAAACAGTGCTTCTGCAATGGAAATAAACTGCAATAATAAAACAATACATATACACCTCCAAAAAAGGGCTTTAGTGGCCACAGTACACCTTGCACAATTCTTCCATATTCCTTCTCTGCTTTTGCTTCCAGGGGGAGTGACTGCCTTTTCTGGAGCTCTCCTCAGCACATTTCACAGGCCCCCACAGGACATACTGTAAGGCTCTTTAAGAAATCAGTCCAAGAAAGTTCTGTCTGTTAATACAGTTCTTCAGCTTCCAGTAATTTCAATCATTTTACCTTGACTAGAACATCCAGAGGACATTACACTGATTTTGCATCCTGTTAGGTTTGCAGGCTGGCCTGTAGGGTGTCTGGTGCATTACAGGAGTGTAGCAGGATGTGCGACATTCATCCTTTGGGTCAGTGTCTTGGCACAGTGCTACAGGGCTTGTGGATTTCTGTGTGTCCTCTCAAGTGATTTTAGAAGCACTGTCAGCTTTAGGATGATAAATTAGTAATAGTATCCCATGGTGGTAACATTATTTACTGTTATAAAAGCAGAGTAAGAATAGACAAGATTTCTGCAAAACACTTGTTCCAGTGTCCATAAATATCACTAATTGGAGTCCTAATTCTTTGATAACCCAACTGCTGCTAGATATGCCATATTGCACTCCAGATATTACAGTCTCATTATGATAAACTAGAAAATTGAGGGATGCAACATAGAAAAATATCAGCTACTCATTCTAAGGATTGTTTTGCAGAACTGTTTTCAAGCAGCTGTAAAGAGCTGATTGAGTAAAATCTCTGATTTCTTCTCCTGCTTCTTCCTGATTAACCTGTATGTGTTTTCCACTCTGGATCTTGCACATCACTGCTAAAATAAAAGGACATTGTTTTACATCCTTATTTGACTGCATAATTGTGTGTATTCCTTGGCTTTCCAGATAATTACCTTAAAGGAATCTGTTACTGTACCTGAATTCTTGTAATATGTGAACCTTAAAAGAACTGACAGCAAAGACTGTCAAGTCATCATTTTGTTTTGCCATTTCCCAATTATATATGTATTCACTAAAATTTTTAGGATGACTACTTGATTTGCATCATAAATGTAAAACTATTGTAATACAATTTTCTGAAATAATTTCTTTCTTGTCTTTTTAAACTACTTCAGTGGCAGTTGGCATTCTAAGAAGTCAGCATAATCTTAGTCTGCACTTAACTACACTTAAGACATGAATGCATTTTATTCAAAATAATAATCTATAGGTGAATATAGTGCATTTGAGAAAACTATTTTCTGCCTCACTTTAGTGGTTTATCTATAAAATAAAAAGTTTATGAATTTAGGTGAGTTCATAAGTTTAAAGAAAATAGTCAAGAGCTGCTGTTGGCCTACCCAACCATGAGGGTCTCTACAAGGTTAACATCAGAGCATGTCCTCTCTTCCTGCCTCAAAACAGAAACTCCCATGTGCATAGATTCAAGAGTTCAACTGCTGTTGCTGTGGCAATCTGTGCATCCACTCTTAGCTTTCTTTTTATTCTCCTTTCATGACCTGAGTTCCTCTTGAGGGATGGATTGCGTATTTTAAAGGCACAGTTTCAAAGCTACAAATATCTGAATCATGAGGGAGTATTTAGAAAAGTATCTTTATGTGCTTGCCTGGTTTTATACTTTTTCCTTTGCATTTACAGGATGCCCAGGGACAAAGTACCGAGTTAGACTAACCTTTTGTCTGACCAGGATGACTGTTTCTGTACATCTTCTTCAGAACATACATCCAATTATAGAAGTTAGCAACACTCCAGGGATTTTCACAAAGAATTGCTTTTCCTCAAATGGGCTTTTCCTGAATATTCAGTGCTATGTGAAGGGTCTCTTGTGTTACTTTTGCTGTCTGCAGCATAGCAGGCAACGCTACGTCACTTTTTTTTTTTCTTTAAATCTTACGCTCAGAGGAACAAGGCATGAGGTCTCTGGGTGCCCTTGCATGACAGGATGTGAAAGAAGAACTCATGCACTCATTTTCCTTCTGTGCATGAAAGGCAGTTCACATATACAGAGACTTTCAGAGTCTGGATTAAAGCTGTTGGCATCACTTGACATTTTCAGGTGGCATTTCCAAAGAAAGTGTTCATGTGCAGAACACTTAGGTAGTCTCTGAACAGTTTTGAAAATGCATCTACAAACCTCAGGATTCCTAAGCAGCATTCAGTTTCAGCCCACACACGCAGTGTGGTATTTAGTAGTCATACCAGCTTAGCAAAGTGTTTCACAAAGACACAATGTCATTTCTCAGCACAGGCATACCCTACTCTGGGAAATGGGAAGAACATTTCTCAAAAGAAGCAGCAGATGAGAAGTACTGCCTTAGCTGTGGATTTTGGTTACTTCCTCAGGGGAGAAATTAAAAGGGGATCTAGTCTAAGACCTATGACAGAAGTTGTGATGGAGATGAGAATACAGTCAAGAGACTAACAGAAAGTCTGTTAGAAAGGAAACAGATGTAAAGCTGACCTATAGCATTTGACAAGCTATAAGGTGACTGGTCAAACCCGCTAGAACGTACTGCACATACAATGCAGTTAAGGCCCAAGTTTAGCAGCAAATTCAATATTACAAAGTACTTCATGTGCTGGAGACATCTGAGTTACAGGTGACATGGGAGCTATAACCATGTCTATCTTGGCTTTGCATTTTTATTCCTTTACTTCACACATCCTTTTTGGGAGAAGAGCCATTTCAAAACCTGAAAAAAACTTCTCTGCTAGAAAACTGTACAGGTGAAAGTGAACTTTTGTAACCTGAGAACCTACAGAGAACAGGGAGTCCTTGAACCAGAACCAAGGTAGATTCCCTCTGCATTTGGGCACGTTTCTGCAATGCAGTGTTCAGGAGCCTGAAGACTGCAACATTATCCAGGATAAAGAACATACCAAGGTAGTCCTTCAGTGCTATCATTTTTTTATTAGCAATCAAGCAAGATACCTAAAAACCCATAATCCCAATTATTTTCCCCTCACCTCAGTCATCTGAAATCTTGGCACAATTTTGTAATTGCTTAAACCTTATCCACCAGAGTAATCCTTGATGATGTGCAAACCCTCCAGTGTCTCCTGCCAAATGAACTGCCTGAAGCAAAAGTGATATTCTTTACATAAAAAACCCCATTTCCACCAAAGCATGAGTCACTTTCATCCTCTTCTCATGTAATAGTCCTCAGTGTGCAAGCTTTGATAAGTTTCACCAGTTTATCAGTTCTGTGCTCTTCTGACAGACTTCAGACCTTCCTTCCCTGTGCTTTCCATTCCATTATCTCACCAAGACTGAACTTTGTACTGGGTCTCCTGAGCATCTTGATTAAGCAGTTTCCTAAATAGCTGCTACTACAGTGCCTTGTAGGTTTCTCCTTTGCTTCTGATTGAAGAACATTGGTTAGATCAGGAAGGGGCAGGTGGAGGAGCAGGCTGGGCACCTGTGGTAGGATATTCCCACTGCTCCCGGTGCTGGGCTCCACAGTGCTAACAAAGCTTTGTAGGGTTCAGTAAGTGCCTGATTGCTCTGGGAAATGACTTCTAGGATGAAACTAGGTTTAAGCACTCTACCAGCGTCAGCTTAATGTTTAAGAGGTCTGAATGAAAAATTGAAAATCCTGCTAAACTCACTTTTTGTGGGTTTCAGTTTGAAACAAGTGTGGCTAATTGTCTTAAATTGTCAACAGGATGAAAATTAACCCAGATTTCAAGGGCCTTTCTAAAGCAAATTTATGGGCTTGTGCCAGAACTTTGCTGTATGCTGAAACTGAAGCTGTAGCTCTGTTATGGATCAAGGTCATAGAGTAATGTCCTTCCAAATCCAAGCCAGAAACCTCATGGGTTTTGTTTTGGTTTAGAATTTGTTCCTTTTCATGTTGCTCCAATCACAATATCTTTACCCTGAAGTACCAATACCAGCAAATACTTTGCCTAGTACATTTCTCTTGCTATAACTTTTTTGTTGCTGGTCAGGCCTGGCTGTGTAAGTAATTTTTTCCTTGGACTGAGGCAGGAGTGCTCACAAAGCACTGTGCTGGCCTGGCAAAATGTCTGCAGGGTCTCTGCCTTTCCTTCCAGCTAGGGCTGTGATGCCATCAATATGCTAATTCAAGGCAGCTGAGAGCAGACTTCCCTACCTGCAGCTTTTTAAGCTCGAAGATTTTTTAATTAGTTTCTTAATTGGAACCTAGGGGACCGCATTATGCTTTAATAATACAAAATCTAACTTTTAAAAATCTTAATTATGGGCTGCTTTTTAAATGAATTTGATCTTTGAGAGTATCTACATTTTGGAGAGGGGGGAGGCAGTTTTGTCTTCTTTTAGAAGATTGGTACACAGAAATGCTCAGGAATCACAGGTAAAATACTCCATATGGACAGTGCATATAAGGTGTTGCCATTGTAGCAATCCAGTCCCTATGCAATGATAACTTTTTTTAGAAACTTCTTTGTTTTCTTTGTCTTTGCTTTATTGGTGACCACAGTGATTGCTATGTGTTGCTGTGGTCAGGTTACTCTGTGTCCCAGTCAGTTTAAAGGTCTATGTAAGTACTGTATTGGAAGTTTTTAACTGATGATGTAGACCCATAATTTCTGTGATATATATTCCAGAGGCACTACTGGAGAATAAATCTGTTCATCACAATGCTTCTGTAAGCAATTTCTCTCTAACCTCATCTCGTGATTGGCACAGTACTGTCCCTGAGCTTGAGGCTGAGGCATTACTGCTATTTAAGATTTTTATCACGTAAAGATAAAAGCCCTTTTTCTGGCACATGGGCAGGCACAATCAGAAGTATCCCTACATCTGCTGCTACACTGATTGTACTGTAAATCATCACTTGTTTCTTAGTTTACAAGGGGAAGGAATAGTTTCATAACACTTACCCTAATTATGAATTTAGTA
The DNA here is from genome assembly GCF_027477595.1 of Haemorhous mexicanus. Lineage (NCBI taxonomy): Eukaryota > Metazoa > Chordata > Aves > Passeriformes > Fringillidae > Haemorhous > Haemorhous mexicanus. The sequence continues at coordinate 45,989,016 of NC_082346.1, forward strand.
GTTTGTAAATTTGCATGTAATTTCCGAGATACTGATTAAACTCCAAACCAACATAATTTTTTGGGTGAAGATTGTATTAGAATTCCCTAGAGATTATCTTGTGCTGTGTTTTCTTGAGTCCTGATAAGGAACTCAGCAATGTTACCCTCGGGACTTCAGCTACTGTCTTCATCATTTAATTTGTAGGGAATGCTCATACCTGCTCTTTATACTGGAAATCACCATAGTCTAAAGAGCGTGCACTTTGCTTAGTCCTCTGCACGAGAGGCACATGAACAGGCCCATGAGGTATTAGGACAGTGAGTCTCCTGTTGATGTGTCTGTAAGCCTGCATATATCCTGCACTTTGCTCATTGGTAAATAACTCCATTCTTTGAAAGACAGTAAACAAGAGGTGGTATCTACCAAGACACAGAGCTCTTACAGGGGGATTTGGTCCCACTGAGTGTTTGATCTCTGAAGTCATATTTGTTACCAGCTTCTTGAGATTTTGGCACCAGTGCTTATCTCTACATGTCTGATGTGTAAGTAGAGTGATAAATATGCTGAGTGATGACAGGGATCTTGAGGCTGTGGCTGCCAAGAGATGTAGGAAGAGTTCAATTTGGCACTTTATATGGGGTTTGAATTTTGGTCCTGGAGAAAGGATTTGCTGATGGAGAGATCCAGAATCACTGAATATCTACCTGCATTGGGAGACAGAGTGGGAGTCTGTTTATTTCTTCTAGGGGCTGCCTTTTGTCTGAGTTTTATTCATTAAGTACTACTGTCAAATAAGATTGTTTTGGGCAGCCATATTATTAGAAGAAAAATTCAGACATCTACCATAAATAGTGAAGTTCTGAGATGACTTTGCGTAAAGGAATCTCCCCACCTCTTTTCTTTAAACACAGTGGCAGCTGAGGATGATTTGCAAATTTGGTTGAATGTCTAGTATTAAGTGGGGGAGGCTTGGATTTGGGTATATAAACAAGGTAATAAACTCAGTGTGAAAGAAGAAAGAGAGGCACTGATAGTGATTTTCCTCAGAATTAATTCTATATTTGAGCAGAGAAAATCCAGTTGTAGAATTGCAGTAACTGCTGGCTAGGGATGGCTGTGCTGCCAGCTGGGGCACAAGAAGGTACAGGAACATCTAGTGAATCTGTTCCAGAGAGTTACTTGAGATTGTAGGAATGTGAAATGGTCAAAATCAGCATGTGCATGGTGTTAAATAAATGAGGGCCAAAGAAGAAATGAAAGCATTTCTTCTACCCAGCCATCCCCACTATGTGAGTGTCTGTTTGGTCTTTGGCTCTTAACTGGAAGGAGTGCACAAACCAATTATAATTAAGTTGTGGGACCAGAAAGAAATCATCTACAGCTGAAAGGGGAATCTAGGGGAAGTACTATGGAGCATGTGTACAGCCAATATGTTTTGAGGGAAGGCAGTTCTAAATCAAAGGCACACAAGTCAGCCTGACTATTTGCCTTGGTGCCAGAAAGGACTCCTTGGTCCTATTTTACTGACCTTTAGACATGCATTAGAGGGAAGATGTGCTGCTGGTAGCCAAACAAACTGAAATATTATCCAGGGAAGGAAAAGGGCGGGATGAAATCTAACAAAAAGCAGGAAACAGGTGCAGGGAAGATGTATCAAAATTCATCTCAGTCTTTATTTACCCAGGCAGAAGGAATCTCATCTTCTCCACTGTCCTAGGACATGCGACATATCTTAGTATGGCTGACCTGCAAACTTTAAATTCCTACTGCAAAGACAGGCAAATCAAATATGTAAGTTCCTGACACTGCTTGTTCTGCCTTTGCCTGAACTGAGAAAGCAGTTTCTGAAAAAGGAGCAGCACACATCAAACTGCGTGACACATCCTCTTAAAAGAGAAAGAAAGTCCCTCTGTGTGAATAATTGCATAATAAATAAATCTGTTCTTTCTCAAAATTATTGACATTCTGGGTCAAACCACTCTCCGGTGTAATTCCCCTGCCTTCAGTGAATTTACATGAGATCAAAAGTGATCCTCTTTGTTAAGAGACCGAGGGGATTCTGTCCATGCATTTGTCTCACAGTTTGGAAAACTAGTAGCAACTTCATGTCTCTGCATGTCTGTGTGCACATTATATACATCTGTGCAAGTGCTCATGCACATCCATGTATGCATTAAGAAACTAAACTTTGGTTATGTTACAAATTTTAATGCTAGAAATTATTAGTTTAAATGTATTTTGATTGTTTGCCAGGCCATTTTTACCTGCTACCATTTGCTTGTTAATTTTTTATGTAAACCTTACTGTCCCTTGACTTGCAGAAAAGCAGGTTTCTTATGTAATTTTTAGCATTAAAGAACAAAGCACTATAGATGAAGTTTAAATATAATAATCATAAAAGTGACTATAAAGCAGCAAATTTCTCTCTGATTTAGCTTTTGTTAGTTTCTTCAAGTCATAGGTGCTGATTAATACACAGCTGTTGCTTCTCTTTTTGCTGTAGCCCAAACACTGCTACAGCAGAAGGAGCTGAATCCTTGCTGCCTCACAGAGATCAGTTTGAAGATCAAGCTCTTTTGGAGAATGCTTGTTGTGGTGATGAGGTGAGGAAGAGCAAATGCCAACTGGATTGGCAGGTACTGCAGTTGGCTATGAATCACTAGCAAAAAACAAATCATAACTTTAATCTCAAACCAAATAAACTTTCAGCCATGTAAAAAGAAAAAAAATAAAGGTTGCTCTTCTGGGCTTTCATGTCTGAAATGAGGGCACACAAGTATAGATCTCCAGCACAATTTTAATTGCTTTACTTTTCACTGGAAAGAACCAAGAGACCCAACTAAATATAACTTCTGGAAATAATGCCTATCTTACTATTTGCAGCCATTGAAAGAGATTAAAATTGGTCGAGTGTGAAATAAGGGATGAGTCAGTGAAGAGCTGGTAGAGGGATCTGTATCTGTCCTGTGTAGAATACAGGACTGTTGAACAGTGTCTTGGGAAAACCACATATGCAGCAAAAGAATTCCTCTTTAGTGCTCTGATGCATGTATTTCTGCTTGTCCTAAATGTAAATTTTCCTAATGTTTCTACACAAACATTTATCTAAATGTTTATAGGGAAATATACTGAGAAATTCAAAGCAGAGATTTTTTTTTTTCACACCAATGATTACATCCTGAAAATGACCATAACAGGTTATCATTGAAGGCAATAGCTTCTCAACATATAAGAATAAAATATTCATCTTAGGAATAAAATTATTAGAAGTTTTCTGAAGTACCACCAGTTTCACTACTTTATTTTTTAAATTTTATTTTATGGGAGATTCCTCAAACATTTTCCTCAAGGTCTAAGCAAAACAACTATGGTTTGAAATGAGGGCTGAGGTGCAGGGCAATGAGTAAAAGTACTCAGTACTGCATGTCCTGTTGTGATATGCTCTGCAAGCCTTCTCAGAGCCTGGGACAATTTTACACTTCAGCCTTTCATCGGGAACCTTTAGGCTTGAGGCCAATGTCTTGTGTGTGCCAAGTTCCTTTGGACAGTCAGGGGCAAAACCAGAACTTTAAAGTAGCTGGTTAAGGTTTTGACAATTTTCATATTTCTCTGCCAGGCAGCTTAAGAAATCCATCCCATCTGCATTCTGTAAATAAAGTATTTAGGTGAGGTTTCTCTCCTGTACCTCTTAGATAGGTTTCTGTGCCCTGTAGAGATCTTGCTGTAAAGCCATATACTTCCTTGTGAAAAATCTGATGTTTTCCTTATGTGTAGCTGACTTTTTCACACCTAAATAAAATTGCAGTTGTCTAGTTAAAAGCTGTTTCATGGAAGAGGAAAAATATTAAAAATATCAGATTTATTTTATATACAGTAACATGGAAGGAAAATAATTTTGAATGAAAGGAAAATAGTTGAGTTAGCACTGCACGATGCCACTCTAAAATAATAGTGATCAGTGTACTCAGAAAGGTGTCTGTCTTGCATATTCTTTGAAACACAAAGTTCATCCCCACCTCCTGATGACTGCTGAAACCAATGAGGTTGAATTGGTCTTTACCACTCAGGCTGATTCTTTTATCTAAGAGAATCAGAAAAGGTCAGGGATTTGGTGCTACCAGATCATCTTCCTTTTCTCTATTCACATTTTTCAGTTCACAGCTTCAGGCTGAGATTAATGATTGTGAATAGTATATTCAACAGGCATTTTCTGTGCTAGAAGTTATCATGCTACTTGAAGCTGATTTAAAGTGCTTCATGCACAGGGTGGCTTTTTTCCCATAGCCAGCAGAAAGATCTCAGGGACAGCATGCTCCAGGGAAAAGAAAAATATTTTGAAAAGTTTTGTGATGAAAGTAGTTTTAGGGTTTTCAGCCCTCAGCCACTCAGCTTCTTGAATATTACATCCAACTACAAAGCTGTTACACAACACTTGGATAGAAATTAGAGTTTCTCCCATCAATATGTGTTAATGTAGCATAGACATTCAAATACTATATTTAAAGAATGTTTCAACATAAATCCTAAAGCTTATGATCAACTTTTTGAAAGTTTCAGAGATGGCTGGTTGCACAAAGAAGGAACTGAAGTTCACTCACACCTTATTTTCACTATGGTGGTGGTTTTGTTTATGAGAAAGATGTCTGGATTTGATCCTGAGCTGTCATGGGTTGTCCCATTTGAGAAGGGTTGCACCAAATCCAAGCTAAATTGGACAAGTGTGTTAAGGTAGCATTCTCTCCTCAGAATTTTTATTGTCTGGTGTACTGATCAAATAAGACAACCTCTCAATGTCTGCTGCATGGGGTCATAACCTTCATAAATGTGACCTAGAACAAAATGAAGTTTTGATAGGTGCTGAGAAGAAAATTGGTTATCGCCCCATCACTTCTGCAGTGAAATAAAGTCATCACACAGAGCTGATAGGCATCTGCAGCTCTGAGGAAGCTGCCAAGTTTATTGGGTGGAAGTGGAAGTTTTTATGTCTATTTTTGACATTTGTTTCAATATGCGGCGCATCTTTCATTTTCAGCATTCTAAGTTTTGGCAGTCTTTAGTGACTGTCTGAAAGGCAGCAATGTTGATTTATAGAATGTGGGAAAAGGATCATTGTAGTTATCAATGAATTGCATCCATATCTGGAGTGAAACACAGCAGGAGCTTCACTGAACACAGCAGTAGCATGAGATACAGTGAGGAGCCCATCATAGAGTGGAAGAGCAGCCGCAGAAATATTATTAAGTAAGGAATGTTATAGCCCTCTTTTTTAAAGAAAGGCATAATTGTAACATTTTAGGTGGTTGGAATATGGCAGCAAAGTGCACCTTAAAATCAAACCACTAGTAACTCATAAAAGTGTGACCTTTATTGAATTTATGAATTCATAAATTCATTGTTCTTGAAACCAAATCACATTAGAAATGGCTTGAAAAAGTCAAAAGTGGATATGAAGGGAGAGGCAGAAAGTATATCTGTGGTATCTGCATTAATCAACTTCTTTTTCACACAGTCTTTTATAAGTGCATCCAGTTTTATGTAAATGCAGTGACAAAACAGCATAAACTGATAAATAAAATAGCAGAAAAAAATCTCTTCTGAAAAATATAATTCCTTTGATGCCCTGAGTCCTTTGATTATAGACTATGTTTTTATTCACCATGGCGTGAAGAGGAAAACCAAGGTGTTTTGATTCCCCTAATTTTTCCTGTGATTCATGGTTCCAAAAACACCTGCAAGACCCCCTCTCTGCTGATTTGATCTTTAGTTTTAGTGCAGGATGGCCCTTGATTTGTTTCATTTTTTAGAAAAGCTGTGATGGTCTAGCGGATGTGCATGGGGTAGCAGTGTACATCATGTAAGCACAAATCACATGTTTTTCCTCCATTTGTATGAGCCAAATTCTAAAAGGAGGAAAAAAGTTATGGCTTTTTTGGTTGCCTCTTTTTTTTTTTTTTTTTTTTTTTTTTTTTTTTTTTTTGTTTGTCCCTGTGCAGCGGTGAGGACTTGCTTCAGCTCTCAGGTGCAAGCCAAGCCAAAAACTCAAACCATGCAGAAAATGAGTACTGCATAGATACTTCCATGGTGATGGAGAACATTTAGTGAAATTTCCAAAAGGCTCTGTGACACATATTGTACAGACATAAACAGTGAATACTCGTCCTTATGATTGGGATAATTTAAAGTAGCTGCCTAATTCTATTGGCAAGTTCAGTTGGCTAGATTATTAATCTTTGATTATTGGCTCATTGCCATTAATATTTTAGTTCATTATTGAGCATTTGTATTAGTCTCCTAGAATGGCACATGTGTAGTTTCTGTCATGCAGTAAAAGTGTCATTAAGGAAAGGCAGAGGCCCAAGTTGTGTTCCTTTCTTACCTGTAAATGGTAAAAAATGGATGATAATACTTTGCCCATCTTAACAATTTACCTTGCACAGCTTTTGGGACAGTATCACTCTTTTACTGGATTTATCCTGCATCCTGCAAGCAGGCATTGGATCTGGCTTCAGTGTGTCTGGTTCAGCAGTGTGGCCAAGAGATAAATTGCCAGAAGACCTTTAATCCTTTAGTCCTTCAGAAGCTTTGGATGGAGGGAGCTTCTGACCACTGTGAAATGAGGGAGAGACACACTGAATCAGGAATCTAAAGGAAAAGAAAACCTGAGCAAGAGACAAAGACAAGAAAGAAAGAAAAAGAAAGATAGAAAGAAAGAAAGAATTAAAGAACTATCAAAAAACTATGTTGGACCTCAAAAATCCAGTCAAATTAATTGTTACTCTTTGATCAGCCTTTGACAGTGTCTTAAGGAAGGCCACCTACCCCCATCAGCTTCCATATGAAGTGTGCAATATTCAGCCAACTGATTTAGGAGGAAACATTTCTGTCCTGAAGGAAAAATATCAGCACAAACTCCAGGGCTTTCAGGTGTGTTTTTTGTCTTCTCTCTTACCTAGCAGGCTTCTGTAGAATATTAGTTCCTATTTCATTACAGACCTGCTCTATGGAGAATCTGTCTGTTGAAGTGTAGAGCAAGGCAGGTCTACAAAGGCCATTCTTGTCAGGCATGTTTTGGTAGATCAGCTCCTAGAGGAGATTAGGGAAGAGAGAGTATATTCCTGGGAATACTTCAATGTTGTGTCAGTGGGGACAGTGGTTTGGCTTCAGTTACACTGCTAGGGCACAGCACTCTTGCTAATATAACTTAGCTTTTAGTACTTCTTTGTGTATAATAAAGATAATAACGTGTAGATATTGCATTCTTACAAAGTCATAGTAGCAGAAATGCATGTTAGCCATATAGACTGGCTTGTATTTTAATCCATATAGAAAGGGCCCACACGGTGTAGTGTAGCTATCAAAGACAAACGGTATAAGGATTAAAAACATGACTTTATCACTGTGCTTAGCTAAATCAACTTAAAATTATTCCACTGTGCATTTCAGGTAATGTAATAAATTCAAGTTAGAGACTACTAAAGTCAATTGACTTAAACACTGAGAACAGTCTCACAAGAGCTGCACAGAGAAGGGGAAAGGCTAATTTATTTCACTTCTCAGATCTCTGCAACCACTGTGTAGATTGGTATTGCTAATGAAGGCTGCTATGTGATACCAACAGAGAAGAAATATGATCTGAGATCAGGGAGGGCTGGGTCTGATCTTTGCTGCCACCTGCAATGGACTATGTGAAATTCAGAGGTTATGAATTCCAGCATATCTCTTGCTGGATAGTAACAGACATGCTGTTGGTCCCCTGCCAATTTTTTTCTGTTCTTTCCATAGTCTGTCTTTCAGTACGCAGTGGAGTATGCTTTCCTTCCAGATTTCACTTAGAAATATCTGCAATAACTGGGGGTTTTTCTGTTCTCTGTGTCTTTGTTGATGTGAATTTTAAGCTAAGGTCAGATAGATATAAGATTTCCATTACCAGCATCTGAAGCCCTCCCCTCTGTTCCTAGAATGGGAGTAACAGAGGTGACTGAATTAGGAGACTTGGACTTACCCCCAGGCTGTTTTCCTTCCTTAGCTTTCCTGCTGTGCAGGTCATTTCATCATCTAATGAAGCTGAACATAGACTGTCAGCCATGTCACTTAAACTAATAACATTTAGGACCTTGACTACAGGTGTAGGTCACTACATGACAGAAGTGTGGATCCAGATGCAGCTTTCCCTTCCCTTTTAAAAGGAAAAGGTTTTCCATTTAGGTTTCCCCTCTCAGAAAACGGGCATTTTTTGCATTATAACATTAATGGAAAAATCTGTGCTTGAATTTTTAATCTTGGCTGTGATGCTTTTTCTCCTTGGAAACTGTTTTTCCTTTATTGACTCAAAATCTTTCATGCCCTGCCATCCTCCCTGGCCCCGATTCTGGTGACCAGGCTGCAGGAGAGGAGCTCAGCCTCTGGCAGTGCTGCTGGCAGTAGATGGCAGCAGCAGTCCACCGTGGGAAACCAGAGCTGCAAAATAAGGGATAGGAAGCAGACGGGCTCACAGGAGGCTGGCATTTTAAATATCATCCTTTTTATTTCTTTCTTTTTTTTTTTTTATTTATTTTTTTTTTTTTCCCCCTGGCACATCTCTGGTTCTGATTTTCCCTTCAGATCGCCTACGTATTCTATATCAATTACCCATGAGGTTTTTGCATTTTATTTCCTATTGCATTTTGACACATGGGTGGCAGATAGAAGCCTTGTACATGCACCCCTCAAAACATAAGCACAAGAGGATTTGGGAGTCTCAGAAGATTTCCCTGCAAAATACAACACTTTGGTTTATTCTTGGTTTTCCAAATACTTTTCTCCTTGCATATGTGCTTACAAACCAAGGAGTTGCTATATACCTTACTTGATTATTTGTTCCTCTGAAGCTGCAGTTCAGTATTAGAGCAGAAAAAACTGGAAGAACTGGGGTTTTTTTTCCCCTTTTGAATACTTTATTTTGTTTTTAAATGTTGTAGCTCAGCTCCATGGCTTATAATGAAGGGGAGAATGAATTTTCTTTATTTATACGGTGAAAAAAAGTTCCCACAGGACAAAAGGGCAGTGTTTTTGTAATCTTACAAGCTAATACAAGGTTTTAAAGTGTGGTCATTTTGCCCTATCAAGTGATCACAGTAGCAAGGGATTTAGCCATTGAACCTGCCTGGATGCTGTCTTCCAGGATTAGATTCAGGCACCGTTCCAGGCTCCAGGCCATACTGATGCCCAGGCATATTCTACCTGGTATGGAGCTCACAGGAGCTGCTTTATTCACTCTTCTGTCACTTAGCACACCTGCTTCCAAAGAAACAACCTGCAGATTGCAGGGGTTGGAACTAAATGATCTTCAAGGTTCCTTCCAGCCCTAACCACTCAGTGTGTCTATGGTTCTTTGATTAATAACTTCACAGTCAGGCATATACACAGCTGCACATCGAGAATCAGAGACTTTAGCTGGGAGCAGGAGTCAGGACAGTGCCAGTGTTGTACCTGCCAAAAAAAACTAACAGAAGAGAAGTCGTTTAACGAACTGCAGAGCAGGTGTAAGGCCCTTTACTCTTGGTGCACTCAGGATGCTGTCTGACTGCAGAAAGGCAGGGTTCTCCCTGATTCATCAAGCTTATGCCCACACCAGGAGCCCTCCCACTCCACATACCTTATAAAGACAGCTTCTTGAAGCAGGATGGTTCCTGGCTGACCCCCATGATCAAAGACTTTTGTGGATGATTTTGGAGTCAGAAATTACCTCTCCCTGACAAATTGCTTTTTTTTTTTGTGGGGTGTGACAGAGCCTGTTGCTGAGATGGTGCATACATAAAAAGAAAAATATGCACAAATTACCTACAGTCTCTGACTGAGCTTTGGAAATGCTTGTGAATCTGTAGAACTGTGTTTATGCTTGTGAATCTATAGAACTGTGTGTTTCAGAGAGCTATAGTGAGACCAAAGACTTCACCAAAATACAAAATAGAGCTACTTGCCCTAAATGTATTTCTCAACAAGACTAAATCTGAATTGCATTTGATGGTTCCAAAGGCTGGCAGAAACCTGGGGTTATATTATGAATATTGGTTTTATACTTAATAGAAATTATTGTTCTCAGCTGCCACCACCAAGGATATACTGCTTGTCATTCACAAGTTTACAATGATGAATGAAGGCACTCAGCCTGGTGTAAGTTTCTAACCCTGTTCAGAGGGTTAGCACTTGGAAATGTGTATCTGTAGTCCAATGCCAAGAGGTGAAGCAAGCAGTTGCAGTTAAAAGTTTTCAGATTATTAGAAACAACTTTGAAGGGGATTTGAAAGTAATATTAAAAATTAAATGGAAAATAAAATGTTCCTTAAGGCAGAGTAACCACCAAATCCCACTGCATTACCCTAAGCACAGTGGCTGGATTTCATCATAATTAACTACATATCTTCATTATCTAGACTATCTCTTTCAGGTTAAAATGCCTATTAATACCCACTTTGAAAGCGAAATTTGTGAGAAGTAAAGGTTGTATCTGTAAAGGTTGTACTGACCAGCCTGAGTGCAAAAAATGGAATTAGCCCTCCAACAGTCCTAAGACATTACCTTGTGTAACTCATCCACAAAATTCTTCATGTAGATAATTAAAAGGATGACAGATCCTAGTCTTGAGTTTTCTTACTGCTTAAGCAACTTAAGGGGGAAAAAAGGTTTAGAAACATTTTAAAATGTACAAAAAGCCCAGAACTCAGACTGAGTCTAGTTTATAGATGTACAAACTTGACTACATTGCTACATCCCAGGAGTGCCTTTAGAAAATGGGGAACACAAGTATAAAATAATAGCTGAATGTGCAAAGAAGATGGAAGATGGAAAGTCTGCCTGAATGGTAAGACCTGCATTGAGGAGATCTTTGAGATCTGCACAGGAAACACTGAGCTACAGTCATTGCAGAAATACAAAAAACAGTCTGCTAGTCTTAGGCAACCTCTTCCTCTACACAAAATAGGGATCTTGGTAGATGACTAGAGAATCTGCCTTTGTAGTGTAAGCAATAGTGGTTCTGATTTTCAGGCGTTGAAAAGAGGGCTTAGACCTGATTGTCACCTAAAATGATCATCAATGCAACTATTCTGTATTTTAGTGCTGAATTATGGATATTATTTGTCAGGGAACAGAGAACAGTTTAGGATGAGGAGAAATAAAGAGAAAATAGATAGATGTGCATTTGGAGTGTGTTTAGGCAAACCAGTGAAACGTCTAAAAATACATGGAATAAAGCACAAATCTGCAAAACAGTCTGATAAGTGTAGGAAAAGAAGGAAATGAGAGAAGTCAAGATGAGTTAGGTCTTGCACAGGGCAGTAACAGGTTCTTAAAACATTAATAGAAAATGAGAAAAAGAAAACTTGAATGATTCTTCAGTGAGGATGAGACTGAGATAGTAATTTAGATAATCCTCAAAATAGACAGAATACTTTGCTGCAGGTTTTCAGTAATAAGAGTGATGGAGTTGTTGATCTTAAGGGTGCAGAAAAAGATTAGTAAGGATGAAGAAATGAAAGTTGAAAATACTCTTCTGAGTTAAAACCAGAACTCAAGAGCATGAAATGTTTCTGTTGGAAGACTGTAGTTATAGGTACTGGAGACTTGTAGTCTGTGTTTCATGTCAAACACCAGAAAAAACTCCAAACAATTAAAAAGTGGGAGAATGCTATATAAGGAATAGATATAGACTATAAGTAAAGATATTATCTGAGAACATAATTAAATACATGTGGGAAGTGGGACATGGGATCAAATGTCTCATGCTGTTCTACTCTACATTATGGTTTTGGTGGGGTTTTGTTTTTTTTTTTGTCTTACGATGGCAACAGAATTTGAGTTGATGAAGAATCAATATGTTGGATGTAGATAATTAGCAAATTAGACAAATTATTATGAGAAAAGTGGAAAGAGTTTACTGATGAAACAACATCTGTAGGAATATATTGGAATAACATTTTTAACAGGAATATCCTTTAGATAAATTCTTGCCCAGAAACAAAGGAAACATATTGAAGTAATGTCATGCTTAAACACCAGGTTCAGCTGAGGGATATTGATCAATGCATTTCCACAAGAAGAAAGAAAGTATTAGTCCCATTATGAAAGCCAGCAGTGAGAATTTTTGTATATGGGTCTGTATAAGTTTCTGACGTTCTTCCCACATTCAGATGAGATTAAATAAAACTGGAGTAGGAATTGAGAAGTCTGTTATGACTGACCTGAAGAAAATGAAAAATAGGGTGGGTAACACTAGTACTAAACAGCTGACACAGAAGAAAAATTTTGTGGTTGGGGCTGCTTGGAGAAAGATCTTACACAACATCTATTAATATGTTGTCAAAATATTTAAAAGCAGTATTAATTCCCTCTGTCATTGGCCTGTTATTGAAAAGTGGCACAGTCCACCACGTAAAGTTTTGCAGAAATGGTTGTCTCAGGGGACTGAGAGGCTGGTACCAGGCTCATGGTAACATTGAATTGATGCAGACAACAGTCTGCAGGCAAAATGGACCTCAATGGCCCAGACAGTGTCTGGTTATGAACTATATTTGCTTAATTGTAGAAACACAGGGATAAGTCTGTAAGTACTCCAAGCTACATCACTGGTCTGATTATCTGCGCTAAGAATGTTGGATGACAAAAAAAAAACCCCAACAAAACAAAACAGTTGGGTTTTAATTATTATCTTTTAAACTCAGAGGCAAAAGACTGAAATTCTAAGGGGACATATCAGCTTCTGTGGTCTTTTCTGTCAGGTAGTTGGGGTGTGTTAAGGGGCCAGCCCACTGTTTTAATCTGATACCTTAGAAGTATCATACAGAGCAATGGTAGAAAAACATTCATGTGAATGACTCAAAGATATAAAAACTGACCCAACATTGTTGTGTGTCAGCATGTGCTGCTCATTCAAACAGTTTGCAGAACTTGAAAGCTGGGAGCCAGGGTGAGTGGGATAAGAATAAAATGCTGTGACATTTAAACCAAGCAGAAAAAGTTGAATTCACAAGGGAATCTTTTTCTCCTGAAGAGAATTATATTTTCTGAAGTTTTCATTCCTCCCAATGCCTCACTTCCATGAGATTATCCCAATTAGATAGGAAGGCAATATAGCAGCAAAGCAAATTTTGGAGCAGCCAGGAATGGAACTGGCAAGTAGCTCTACTGAGACTGCACCTGGTGCATGGTGCTCAATCAGATTATGCCTAAAAACCTCAGGGAATCAGGAATATTCTTATTTCATGCCTTCTGATACTTGACTGTCTATCCAGAAAGGATCCCCACTACACCAGGAAGCTTTCAAGTATGCAGAGGGTGTAGCATCTGACTTTTGTAGCAATGATTTAACTGGAGAAGGCAGAAGAAAGGATGTGGGGATGTGGGTAATTGTGGTGAAAACAAATCCATTAAGGGATCGCACAGCATAACCTGTTGATAGAGCCAAGGATAGAAACCCAAATTTTCCAATCTTTCCTTAATCTCTTGAACATAAAAAGGGCTTCCAAGCTGTGACAATTTTCAGGCTAGTTGCCTTCAAGCTATTTAACAGTTACACTTAGCACACTGAGAGATTAAAAATGACCACTTGCAATGGCTGACACAGCTAGCTAGGAGTTACCTGTAGCCACCCTGGAGTGGTGTCCTGGTATCTTCCTATTCCAGCCTTCCTGCAGCTTGTTCTCTAGAATATGTATAGACAATAACATGCAAAAAGTGACAGCTTGACAAGAGAGCTTGCTGAAAGTCAAATATTAAGGCTTCTTCTACTTAGCCTTATTTATTCCAGTACACTTAATATTTCCCATTAGCTGCTGAACAAATGTAATGGCTCTGACATTAATGAAATCTGTATAAAGGGCACATGGCTTAAGTAGGGACAGCCTGAAATGAACAGCATAAAAGCAGACCACACTTCGGTAGACTGTTCCTTCCTATAATGTTAAGCACTTCTCCAGTCATTGTGGAAGGATATTGCACAACAGCCAGGGCTTGGAGTAAAGTTAGAAACTCTTCAAGAAAATAGTCATCTTTCTGTAAGTGTCTTTAAAGCAACCTGTGTAACTTGGTGCAAGTTTACCTTCCAAATAATTAATTCATTCCTGTAATTAATTGATGGCCATAAATCTGCTAGTGAGGTTGTTATGAGTAGAGGAGACAGCCTTGGGGATCAAAGGGTTTAGTTACTACTGAATAAGGAGGTAAGACTGTGGATTTCAGGCTTTACCATTAATGATTATTGCAGATTATGACATTACTTTTTGCTAAGTACTCCCAGTCTGTATGTACCTGAAGGATATTGCTTGTACGTGGCTATCCAAGTTCAGTGAATTATCCTAGCTGTCCTCCAGTTTTTTGCTGTGCTCATTAAATAGATCCTGCTAATCAGGAGCCTTTGACTGGTGTGTTACAAAACCCAGACAAGACAGAAATTTACCAAAGTCTGGTGAGATAGAATATAGCATGGTTAAACTGAAAATGTGCCCTCTGTAAAGAAACATGTGTGTATTTGAGTCTGTGCTAAGGTTGAGACTTTTTTTCCCAGCTATGCTCAATGACTGCCTGCACTTTAAGTGCAGTGTTGGTGTGTGTGTTACAGAAACCACCAGCATGAGTGGTTCTGGCTAAAAGCTGTCTGAAGAAAATGCATAGCAGGAGCATCATCCTTCTTGTCCCTTTAGCTTTGCTACACTGATTGTGGTGTGTCTTTCAATTATGAGCATTAAGTACCTGTAATTGAAACTTGCTTTGCTGCAGAATGCCCTTATGGCCACACGCTTTTGGAGCTTCTTGATGATATGGGTGAAATCAGGAATACCTGACTAGTGTCTAAACACTGGGGTTCCTGCTCTGTTGCTTGTTTTCTAATGAATGAACTTTGCAGAGGAAGATATACAATCTCTGATTTTTTCCACCCTTAGAATTCTCAGATGCCTGTCCTATCTTTGTGTTGAGCTGCCTCCATGGTTGATACATGTTTATGAGGTTCTGGACCACCACGACAAAAATAGGAATGATACAAACATCAGGATAGGTAATTTCCACTGGAATAACTGACGTGTGGGTGAAGATTTCTCCCTAGCTCAATAGGTTGGGATTTAGAAGACTCATCAACCCTTATTGTTTTCACTTAAAAACCAATGAGAAACAGGGAAATTCTATAAATTCTAAAAGTCTACTAAAAGTCTACTAGTAGATTAAAAGTCTACTAAAACCCTGGCTTTTTCAGCTGAGTATCTTGGGAGTAGCAACCTCTTTCAGGAGTCAACCCTTCCCCTTCTTCAATGCAGTTTTGATTGCTTCCTTTTTCTATGCCTTTGAGGTTTTGTAGCAGTCTGAATATGACAGTACCCAGAACTGATACAGTATTTTGGCATGTCATGAAGATTACCAAATGTTTCCTCCACCTTTAAATGATAAAGACTAGCTTTATTGCTACATCTCATCAGCAAGCAACTGAATTATAAAGAGGTTAACGCTAGGGGTAGACTGAGAATTGAACCTTCATCCACTGAGCTTCAGATCCAGGGAATTAATAAAAAAATTACTCAGGCCCTGACAGGACTTTCTGGCTTATTAAGGAGGAGACCAAAACCCAGCCAAAATGCTGCACCCCGCAGCACCCAGGCCTTGCCTGACAGTGCAAGTTGTTAAATTCCTTTCTCACTCTCCATGAAAAAGCCAGGAAAAGCTGTAGTTAGGTGATTTGCAGTGTTCAGATACCTGTGGTTTGACATTTTATGGTTGCAAAACCAGATGACATACCAGATCAATCATCTTATATCCTTCAGGTATTTATATCTCATCTAATCTCCATGTAATGGATTATACACTGTACTTGCAGTAGGGGTTTGAATTTCATTATTCTTATTAAGATGTCATTTCCATAGCTGCTTCATTCATTTCCATTTTAGGCCTGTGCCTTTGGTGGCTTTGCTGACCAATTACGATAATGGTTTTCAATTATGATACAAATAGAAGACTCTAACAGTTAATATTTAGAGTGGAAAATGTTCTTTGATTCCCTGACAGCTGAGATGTGCAAGTATCCTTTGGTACTATTGTTATTCTAAAACATTTATGGAGTGGGATCAAATCACACACATTTAGAAGCATGGAGAGAGACGTTACTTGCCCTAAGATAAGGCAAGACAAATATAAGACAAGACACTTGACAACAGATCAGTTCAAAAAGTGTCTGGGGGAGGAGAGAGAGAAGCAGGTCGGGAGATGAACTCCACAATGATTTTTCAAACGTATGGCAGCATGTCAGATTCACAACACTCTCAGTGGGAAAGGAAATCAGGCGCAAGAATTAGTTAGGATCTTTGACTGGAAGCAAGGGATACAGGGCTAGCTGTGCTTTGTAAAAAGCTTGTTATAAAGCCTTTCAGATACTGCTGTCAGGGTGTTTTTCATGGGAAGTGAGAGGTAGCCGCATCTGAGTAAAGACAAGCAGGCTGTAATGAGAGCCATTCTCTCCCCAGCCTTTCCAAGGCCCTGAAACAGAGATTCTTATGCCAATACAGAGATTCTTTCATGCCAAGTCAATTTTCTTCCCTTTTTTCCCCTTCTTCCCTTTTCTTCCCTTGGGTTGTTATGTATCCCAGGAACAAGTTCAACAGAAGCCAAGAGGAGTCAATGCTGAGCTGATTTCTCCTTGCAGTTCATGACTTGATCATGTTCATGTAGACCCAGAAAGCAGGAATCCCTGCAGCTATCCCCCCTCTTTCCCAGATGAAGAGAAGCAGGAGACATGAACCACAGACTGGTTTGTTACCCTTTTGCAGCAGTAGTGTTACTGGTTAGAAGAATGAAATGGAGAGTCAGCATGAGATCTGTGACCTTTGTGAGTCCTTGGGATGAATATGTCTCCTCTTGATGTGGGTTAGAATGAACAGCTCACCCAGATGATCTACCCAACTGAGCTTTTTTTTCAGGAGCACTGTATCTGCTTTAACTGGCAGTTAAAAGGCACAAAATGGGAATTGTATCCTCACGGGAACTTGAAAACCATTATTTCACTGAAGCTTTCTGCTAATAAGTGACATGTCTCTCAGGAAAATGAACTGCATTACCTTTCAGAAATTCCACATGAGAGGAAGATCTTTGTCTCAATTAAATATGATCTGGTGGAAGAGATACTGGAGAAGGCTGAGCAATGATTGCAGTTATGGGAACTCTGCTCCACTTATTCCACCTGCTGTCTTAAGGCCTGAAACCCTTGCATGGCTTGGAAAGAAATGCAATGTTTGGACTTGAAGGTTTCAGAGAACTTTGTGAATATTTGCAGTTTACGCTAAATGCCTTCTTCTGGTGAAGTTTTCTGTGAGGCTTAAATTAAAACTTACAGTGACGGGCAAATAGGGCAATATGATGCTGTTTGGGCCCTATGAACACCCCTTGTGCTGATGGCATAGTAAGACAATCCTGTGTTTTGGTCACTATGGAGACTGTGACTTTGAGTATTGAGCAGACTCCCTCTTATTTGTTGAGGAGACTCCCTCTTAATTTGTGCTGAGACTGCTCTCAGAAAAGGTATGGGTCAAGCTAATGAATTTTAAACTGATTGGTCAAAGAAAGGGAAAAACATGAGTGGATTTATTAGCTACAGATTTTTTTGAGACAAGTTGCCCTTCCCTGCATTCATCATCTGCTGTCAGATTACCTGCAGTAGTTTTGCTATCCAAAAGCAGGGGAAGGAGTGGAAGATAGGCAAATTTTTCTGGGTGAAGTTAGATGGAGCGGGCCATACAGATGGACAAAAAGCATGTGCTAGTGACAAATGCATGGACCAAATTGTTACTTGAGTACATCTTGATTATCAGGCCAAGTGAAATAGTTGTTATGTCAGATGCCAAGGGTACATGTGAGGTTTAGTGTGGCTGTGAAACTATAAAACCTACTATGACAGTGAAAAGTGTGAAAAGAAGTCAGAAAACAGCTCTGACTTTGGACATCTGGTTTCAAGTCTTGGTTTAGCAGCTTTGTTAAGCAAATTATCCCCAACAATGCTGTGTTTGCCAAAGGCTGATAAAACAAGGTTCATTGCACCTGGAACATGTAACAAAAGTAATTTCAATTACTTCAAAAGCTGTAGAATGTTTGCTCTTCATAGGTATGAAATATTTTCAAAAAAACCTTGCATACATGCTGTATTTAGCTGTGTCCTAATGCTTGTGAGACAGATGCCCTGGGCCAACAGATTTTTAATTGTATGGCTTGCACTTCACCAAGAAAACCTGGAACAAAACCTGTGGTTTTCCTATGCTGAACTAAACCTGGAAATTGCTCTTATGGTTATTTTATCCCAGAGCACTGAGTCTTTGTGACAGGTTGGTTGTTTAGTTTAAAAAAACTCTGAAATCATGCTTCCTTAAAAGTCATAGAAAAATCTGAATTCTTACACTATGATTTTTAATTAATGTTGTTGAGCTGACTGATGAACTCTTAACACAGTATGAAGGATGAATACTTTCTAACAGAGATTATAAATTACTTATCAAAAAGGCATTTAATTGAAGGAAAACCTAGAGGCACTAAAGAAACAAATATATTAATTGTAATGAAACTTAACTTCTGAGATAAAATGAGCTAAAAATATGTATTTGTCCGGTTGTAATTGGTTTCTGTCTGTGTATGCATTAGGTACACAAATTACATTTAAAAAGTCACATACCAGATAGCCAAGTAGCATTTAAACTGTACCCAGTGTGAGTCTGCATGGATTTGATTCCCATGCCTCACAATGTCAGTGTTAGTTCAAGTTTTTAGAAGCCATCCCAAACTGAATCCTTCCCACAACTGAAAAGGGAAGCCAGCACATTGTTTTTAGACACCAACTAAGCAACCTGGTCTAATTTCAGTGCTAAACCTCCTTTGATCAGAAGCCTGGACTGAAGAACTCTTGAGGTCCCTTCCAACCAACTTCTACCTAATATTAATTTTCAGGGAGTGGTCACCTATTGCTACTTCTGCCACAAATAAGTTGAGGGTACAGCTGTAGCTGAAGGCTTTTTATTCAACCAGTTATTCTGCCATCTTGTGATTTTGTGCATCTCTATTCTCTTTAAAATCATCACATTTCTAGTCCGTGTCTAGAAGAAAAATAGTGTAAATTGTTATTCTGCATTTCATAGTAACACAGAAATATGGAGTTGTACATTTTGTGAAATGCATTTCCTAGTAAAAAGAAGGAGAAAAAACTGTGAGTTTCACCAGGTAATGTGCTTGCAGAGGTGATGGGGAATGGTAGTCATCTTCACCATCCATTCACTGAATGTTTCTGGGGCTTTTCACATTTTTACACTGCACTGCACCTTGGTTTAAAGCAACTTTCCTGGTGCAGAATAGGAAAACTCAACCTTTAAATGTATTTATTCTCTTCTATCTGAAAATCCTGCAAATGGGTTTCTGCAAACCTCGAGTTCTGATTATAACTCCTTGTACATTTATATGTGTTCAGACACAAAAAATTTTACATACCTACCTTCACTAATCAGTGCTGCTTTCTTGCATTAAGGCGTCTCTCTCTAACAGTGGGTTATTAAAATCCTTAAGAAATTGTGAGGCAAGGCAAGCTTGCCTTCAGCAGTGTTAAAATTTATACTCTGTAATATTTTCCTCCAGAAAATCTGCCCCTTTGATGTGTCAGTGCTATTAATAGCATTTGTCATACAGGACTCCATACTAACATTTATTTGCTCATTAACCAAAATACACTGTTTTTTCTCTGGAATTACAGAGACCATCTGTGACTAAGAGCAGTGCAGAAAGAAAAATTTCTAAAATT
Source organism: Haemorhous mexicanus (assembly GCF_027477595.1). Classification (NCBI taxonomy): domain Eukaryota; kingdom Metazoa; phylum Chordata; class Aves; order Passeriformes; family Fringillidae; genus Haemorhous; species Haemorhous mexicanus. The sequence continues at coordinate 46,008,784 of NC_082346.1, forward strand.
GTGCAGGAGAATCTATGATGGAGGTTGCATGTCTGTAGCCTGTGTGCTGGTACTACATTCTTTGTGTTTGTTTTCTCTAAATTCCTCTCTGCTACCTCTAAATGTTTTAATCAATACATATTAAAAAAAACCCCTCTAACCATATTGTACATCTTACTGCTTGCAAATCGAAATCTATTTTAGATATGTAATAAAAGTGCAATAATAATAGTTCTTTCAAAACCAGACTCCTCTCAAGGTGCTGAAAAGCTGTAAAGAAATAAAATGAAAGGGAAATATTTTCAGAAAGGGAAATATTTGAAATTTTGTGGACAAATACATACAAGAGCTGAGGTAACCACATTTTACATGTACTTGATTTCAGGCATTCAGTTTTTAAGATACTTCAGAACTTGATAAGAAGTAGACTTTTTTCTTTCTTTTTTGCATGTGTGTGCTAAGTTTTTCAGTTTCTAAGCATTTATTTCCAGGCTGAGGATAAGATTCCCAGGACTCCCAGCTTAGCAGCTACTGCTAAATAAAAGGTTATATACAGCATGATATTTGCTCTAATATTTGTTGAGACATGCCCTGATAAGAATTTGAAGAAAAAAGAAGAAATGATCAGGGCCTTTCAATGTTATTGATAGTAGTAAAGCCTCTGCAAGGCAGGCTATGCAGGTAGTGCTTTGTGCAAAAGATATGCCGAGGATGGGCAAAGGAGAGGAAACAAGGAAGACAATTCTATGTGAATTACTAACTTCAGGCAGGTAAATAACTAGATGTGCTATACACCAGCAAGTCCTAGAAGCTTCAAACTGACATAATTCACCTTTGGCAAAGGCCTCAGGAGGCAACTTTTCTAGGAAAAAAAAACCAAACTCAAGATTTGGAGCTCGTCTGCAAGGGTGAGAAAAGCTAAGGGGCATTTGTTGTCCAAAACCCCAACGCAGTAGGGAAGGCTCTGAAGATAACTTGTTAGCATAACATGTCCTGGGGGAAGCTGATGAGGGAATGATTTGAAAATCCTTCTGAAAAACAATGTCTTCCTAATTGCTAATAATGGCAGACAGCCTGCTGAAGAGCATAAAAATGGAGAGAGGTCTTCTCCCCAGGGCAGATCTGTCTGCTCATCACATAAAAGCTTGGGGAGGCTGAAAGTGAAGAGTGGCCCTACAATGGGTGCTGGTGACAAAAGGAAGAACTGGGACAAGATGTGGGATTTATTCAGAAGGACTTGGCAAATTAGAGAGACCAATCACCCACCATAAGGAGTTCAACAAGGGAAAGTGCTGGATTCTGCACCTGGGATGGGGCAACCCTGGTTGTGTGCATAGGCTGAGGAATGAGAGGCCAGAGAGCAGCCCTGCAGAAAGGGACCTGCAGGTCCAGATCAATGGAAAAACAAGCACAAGCCAGGAATGCCCTGGCATCCAGGAGGGCTACCTGTGTCCTGGGGGGAATCAAGCACAGCATGGCCAGCCAGGCAAGGGAGGGGATTGTCCTGCTCTGCTCTGCACTGGGGCAGCCTCACCTTGAATCCTAGGGGCAGTTTTGGGAGCCACAATATAACAGAGGTGTAAAGCTATTAGGGAGCATCCAAAAGAGGGTGTGGAAGGAAAGCCTTATGAGGAGTGGCTGAGGTAATTTGGTTTGTTCAGCCTGGCGTAGGGAAGACTGCAGTCTTCAACATTCTCATGAGGTGGAGCGCAGATACTAGTCTCTTCAAGGTGGTGACCAGTGACAGGACTTAAAGAAATGGCATGAGTTAGGGGAGGTTTAGATTTCATATCAGGAAAAAGTGGAATGGGGTGGTTGGGCACTGCAACAGGCTGGGAAGTGGTTAAAGTACCGAGCCTGTCTGAGTTCCAGAAGCATTTGGATAATGCTCTCAGCACATGGTGTGACTCTTGGGATGACCTGCACAGGGCAAGGAGTCAGACTTGATGGTCCTGATGGGTCCTTTCCAACTCAGGATATTCTATGATTCTGTTTTCTATGACTTTATCTGTGTGAGGCATACACTGACCTAACTGCCTTCTGAAGACTAGACATAATGAGGAATTGCAAGGTTATTTTCTACAATGATAGTTTTTGAATTTTTGACTGACCTTCTCATTGAAAATAAATGAAAGGGAATTTTTCTGTCATGGATTTCTTCAGCTGGATCAGTAAGTATCTTTAAAATAATAAAGGAATTCAACTCAATCTGAAATTGCCTCTTTTTGTACTTGAGGTTTCAGAGATGTAAATCTCATCCCCTCTAACATGTTCATCCACAAAAAAAGAGGGACATATAGTAGATCCAAATAATACTTTTAGTAACATCTATTTTCTGTTGTGTCCTGTCTCTTTCTATTGGGGTTGCAATGAATGCAGAAATAGCAGCAGCAGCAAAACAGCTGCAGGAGACACTGGAGTAGCTAGACAGAAAAAAAAGAGATAGCAATTAGCACTACAGCCACATTTAGAAAATATTCTCAGATAAAAGCTACAGTGATTAAGGGGAATCTTTTTATACCCCAAATTTCAGTTAGATTAATGATAACTTTAGTTATCAAGGTCCAGATGTGAAAAAGTTTGGAGTAAAGTAATCTCAAAAGTCATGCCAGACACAAAAACCTGCAGAGCTGCAACTGCAGAGTTCAGTGCCATTTGTTTCAAAAAGCAGCAAGAACTGCTTCAAACTTTCCCTGGCTGTAGTTTGTTTAGGTTACACAGGGAGTTTAAGGGTCTGATGACCACACTTAAAGTTCTGTCATTTTACTTATGGAGTAAGCAGTCATACTTGGGAAAGGAAACACTGATAGCTCATGGGAATGGAATCAATGATGCATTTCAGTAGAAAGGAATTTTCTTCATGACTTAATTGTTTGCAGAGGACAGGGAACACATTTTGGACCTTTTGAAGATCTTCATGGACTGGCAGTTCTTTACCCAGTCTGAGGTACTGTGGAGCTTATATCAGTGTGCTTGGAAAGAATCTGAGGTGCTGTAGGGTTGACATCTATGTACTGGGGGAAAAAGTGTAATACTTTGAATGTGTTGAAATGAAGCATTTGACTCACACAAGGAATAGGCCTTTTAGTATATAAAGACTTTGTAAAAAGAAGGGACTGGAAATTTATGGTGTTAAGAGGACACCATAATCTTTTTCAGTGCATGACCCAGGCATCTATTTCACAGCTATTTACAGCTTAATGTTCTTAGAGCATTGCAGTACATCCTCCTCAAAGCAGGAATAGCAGACTGGCAAATAGCAGACTGGCATTCATCTCCAGCTTTTCCATGGCCACTGTGTATTGTAGACAAAAAAGGTGAAGTGTTTCATGAATTTCAGGGTGAGAACAAGTACTTTTTAGAGGATTAAATGAAGAGGATATTAATAGAATTTAAATTATTAATTTTTCCATGGTTGTTTCTCCTGTTACTCTAAACCAGAGTCAGAACTTTAAAGAGATGTGGGATAATACTTTTCTTTATTACAAGACACAGAAGAAGGCCAGTTATCTCAAAAAATGTAATGTGCCAGCAGAACCTAGCTGAGAGCACAAGAAGAAGAGCATGGCTTTGAGTGGGAAGTTGGACATTTGTCCAAAAAGAGTTGGCTGTCACAACCTTTAGTGCCTGGCTATGTACAAGCTGCAAAAAGGAGTAATTATATTCTTTTGTGCTACAAATTCAAACTGGTTATGACAGCTATTATCTTTTTGTTTGCTTGTTTGTTTTTGTTGTTTGTTTTGATTGGATTTGTTTTGTTTTGGGTCGTTTATTTTTGTTTGTCTGTTTTAGTTTAGGTTTTGTTTGTTTGTTTTTAATATTCCACTCCTTTCTCTAAGCAAAAGCAGGGGATATTATGTTGGACATTCCAAAACTTTGACAACACCTTTCATTCCCTCTGTTATTTTGAGAATTGACAGCATTAACATAATATTAATATAAGTGTTATCTCCCTTCACTTGCATGGTAAGAGTAGCAGATAAAAGAAATCATAAAATTTAGCCAGTGAGCTCCACAAAATGCCAGACTATGAAATTGTTCCAAAATTCTTCATGTGGTAAATGTGGCCAAAGAATAACTTTGGGGCTTTTTTTAGGATTACCATTGACTCCAATAAATGCTTTTACAGCTCTCCCTCCCAGTAATTACCTGGGTTCATTATACAGTTGTAGATGTGATGAAATGGTTTGCCTGCCTTTGAAGCATGCCAAAGACAGTTACATGCTGGTTATAAAAACATTTTCATAGCCCATTTCACCCTGCTTACGATCATTTAGCACTCTTATAGAAATGCAAGATCATTGTCAATACCTTGACAGGTGATGTGATGTTCATGAATCATAAGGAAGACTTGAACCATCCAGTGGGGGATTATTTAAAAGAACTCATAAATGAGATCCCAGAGAATCAACATGTCATGCTGTGTGTGTCAGCAGGACTGAAAAAGTATGGGTAAATGTCAGGCAGAAAGGTGTGTATATAAAGCAGAGGGCTTACTCTGAGTCAGAAAAAATCAATTTTGGCCTTTTTGAACAATTCAGTCTCGGATTATGGTGCAGCTCTTAAGGGAAACAAGCTTTAAAAAAGCTGGAGAGCCACTGCGGGTGCCAATTGTTAGGAAGAACACTACCAGGCAATGGAAACAAAAACACTTTCAGAAAAATCCTCAGCTTAGCAGCATTCATGGTTAGAGGCTTGAGCCACAAAGGTAAATTGCAGCCTGACAGCTTTTGGATATCAGTATGCAGTGGAAATACCCCTTCTTTGGAAAACTTGCAGAGACCACTAACTTTGGTAAAAGTTATTCTATGAAAAAATGCACAGAACAATGCCAAGTGAACATTGTTAGGTCCAAGAGCAGACTAGACTGTTATAATAATTCACAACTCTGTATAAAGACTTGCTTTATAAATATACTTATACTAATACTTTAGAGGGCTTATCTGTTGTTTTGATTAGCCAGCTGTTCTCCAGTCATGAAATAAATATGAGGTATTGTAGATTATTTGTTGTGGTCTGCTTGTGAAAGTTATGAAACTGGAAAAACCGACATCATAGGCAACTGAATAGTCAGTGGGTAGTCCAGAACATAGTCCAATGAGAAAAAACAAAAAAACCCAAAAAATAGAAAAAAAAAGGTTTTAACATTAATTTAAACACAAAGTATAGCTTTCTTTTCAAAACCTCCTGGGTAAACATGCAAGTTTCAGCTACACAGAAACTAATGTATGCTGGTAGCAATTAACTCCTTCTAGAAAATTTTGAAGATGTTTCCAAAAACATTGTGACTAATTACCAGTGAATTTAGATGTTCTTATAACAGAAGCTTTTAGATTAAGAGTAGAGTTTTTCGTCAGGCTGGATAGCAGTTTATATTTTGAAAGGAGCTACTGCTGGGTGTAAAATGGAGATATAAGAACAGACTGTTTCAAAGCCTGAGTTTACTGAAGGAAGACGTGTTCAGCTGTGTGAAGAGAAACAAACTTCTAAAGAAACTCATCCAGTCTTTCCCCTCCAACAGAGAAAGCAACACGCACTTTGCTCTCACATGGTTGAATAGCAACAATTTCAGAAAAAAACTTGTAGCATCTTGAAAGGAAACATTCTTTGGATGGGAATCAAAATAGGAAGTCCCTAAAAGTGTGTAAGAAGCTCATTAAAAGTCTGAGAAGTAGAAGGCTTTCTCTTAAAAGAAGCAATCAATGGAAGTGAAACAGCTGGGTAAGGAGTGTGAATTAGATTGTTACTAAATTTTAATGTATTTGCTGCTTATCTGTTTTAATCCAATGCATTCAAATGGGTTCACAGTTCAAAATAAATCCGGTGTTCAATCACAAGAAGGGGAATGAGAGACTTTTCTAGCAAAGAGAGAGAAAGTGAGAACTGTGGCAGGGCAAGTCCTGGCTGTGTTGTTGAAGGTTGTTTTCTAAAGACTGCATTTAAATGAATTTGAGAAAGCTACAACTTGTTTCTTTATGCTTTAGCGGTGTCCAACATTTGGAGCAGGATGATGTGGATAAAGGAAAAGTCAATAGTTTTTAACTCAAACAGGCAGAAAATAGACATCCATAACAAATTTAATACCTATCTTGTAAGTCAGAAGGCCTTATGCTGTATGAAACACATTTTAGAAGAGAAGTCAAGAATATGCATCAGCAGACACATTTGGTCTCTGGATAATGAAGGACTCTCTTGTTAATGGCTGAAATATGCAAAATTTAGTTTGTTTGGACTTCCAGACTCTAGTCTGTGTCTTTAAAACCCATCTAATTCTGGGGATGCTTTTATGAAGCATAGGAATATGTGTGTGAAAGTATTTGTCTGACTGAAGAGCTCATCTTCTGCTAAACAAAATATACTGAGAATTCACCTGAAATTGCAGCTGCATACTAAAATTCTCAAATATAGCAACTAAAAGGTAGAAATTGGTAAAAATAATTGTCTTGAAAAAAAATTTAATAATAATTTTTTGTTTATGGAAACCTTTCCATATTTTCTTAACATGTTCCCTGTTGTTACTGGGGATATCTCTAAATGTCTAAAAATAACACAAGACTGCAGTAATGTTTTTTTTTTTAAGAATGTGATAACTGCAGAGGTATGTGTGGATTTGTTGAAACAGGTTTTCAAGTTCCCTAGATTGTCTATAGCACAGAGTGTAGATGTAGCATAGGAAGTGTATCTATATGTGCATTTAGTACAGGTACATTTCCTACATCTGTAATATATTTTTTATTTATATTTATGAGTGGCATCACCATTAATTTTTTTTTCATACTAAATGATCAGGATATACTGTCAAAATGCGTTCAGAAGATAACCATTCTTTCTGTGAAGTATCGAAAATGTACAGCAATTACTCCACAAAACACAGAAGTTTTTGAAGTCTGGGCTGAAATAGCCTGTGTTTCTCAGTGCTTTCCAGTATAAGCATTTCACAGCCTTTCTAAAATAGAATGCTGAGAACAAGGTTGGGGAAAAAATAGGATGCCTGTATGAATGAAAAACATTTTTAAACCGGGACTTATGCATTGGAACTTGCCTATGAATTTTGTGGTGGGTGGTGGTTCATTTTTGCATGTAGTCAAAAAGTATTTTCTTCTCTATACTAGTACCAAAAACTTCATATGCATAAACATTAAGCAGAGATTGATTAGGTTTTTGGGAAGATTGTTTCTACTTTAAAGTTCCCTATTTTATTAAGTGAGTAGAGCACATATCTGATCAGAAGACCAAACGAATACAATATATCCTTTGGCATGCTCCTTTCAATTAGTGAACATGCTTTGATCTTCCTTTCATTTACTGAACAGGAGACCCAGCTGCATATATACTTCTGTTCAGCTGTCAGTGTCAGATCTGTGGAATGTGGAAGTGGTTTTTCTTCATTAATGTGCCACTGGTGTGAAAAAAGTTAATATCAGCTGTCTGGAGCTGAAGGGATTTGTAATGCAGTTCTTGCTACAGGCATAATATTTCATGAATCTAGTAACAACTCTTTTAAGGAGCTATCCCAAGAGTAAGTTTTCTCAATTACTCACCTGGTTGCTAAATGTTTTCATTAGTCTTGGTTCATGAGATAGCAGACAATGGCTGCAGGCAAACCTGTGTGTCCCGAAGCAAATTTAAGAGGCATCTGTAGGTTCTTCATAGCTTTTGAGATAATGCAAGTGGATAATATTTGCAGCTGACACTGACCAAACGTGTCACTCATTTATACAGAAGGTTCTTTGATGTGGGGCCATTTCATTTTTGCTTTTCCTCAGCTCTGTCTGAGCTGTCAGGTTGGCATGGCATAGAATCATAGAATTGTAGTCATAGAATTGCAGAATCATGGAATCGCAGAGTCATTAAGGTTGGAAAAGACTTCTAAGATCACTGAGTCAAGGTGCCAACCTAGTACCATCATGTTTTCTACTAAGCCATGTCTTTCTAGAGCCATGGTGCTGCTTGTCATTCAGGAGGTTTCTGCGTGTCAAATGAAGGTGTCTCTACAAGGAAGGTGGTAAAAAACTGAGTCACCAGGGTGTCATGGCTGTAAACTGAGCAACAAGCTCCATAGAGACTCTGTGGGACTTCTTTCAGTAGGGATGGAGCTTCTGAAATAATATTCTAAGCTGACATTCTGTGGTCTGGAAAACACGTGGGGAAGATTAGTTTATTTTATTGCCAATTGACAAGTGAGTAGGATAGTGAGAAACAGAAACAAAACTAAAACCACCATTTCCTCCAGCTCTGTACAACATGGGAACAGTTCTGAGGTTTCTCACAGACCCCTGCTACTAAAACTTTGCCACATGAACCTGACACAGGTTTAAACATCTTAAGTTTACTTTTCAAAAAAAGGTACAATTGTCTTAAGGAAGTGACAAGTATTGTCAATCTGTTGGGTTTCTCCTAGGGAAGCGCCTTAGTCTGCGCTGTGTAATGGCCCCACTGGAAAAATGCATTGACAGGGCTTTTCTGCTAGGAGCACAACACTTGTTTTGTTACAGCCCTAGAGGTTTCAAACAAAGGTTAAGCTTGTGGATCAATTTACCAAAACAGAATGAAACCAGTCTGTTCTGATGTGAAAATTTTCCTGTGATACTGGAGTTGGAAGTATACTTCCCTTTTCAGCTTGCAGGTGTTTGCCATACATGATGGCTTCAGACTTCAAATGTAGGAGCAATATAATAAGGGAATAGGAGATTTCCCCCCAGGCCAGATTTCTACAGTGCTGGTTTATACATGAACACTCCAGTCATATCTGCAGCAAAGGGAAACACGTAAACCTCACAAATTACTACCTCTAAAGTATTGACTATTTCAGCATCAGCGGAAAATGTGTAATGGCTGCCAGAGCACAGCCTCCTAAACAACTTTTCTGCTTGACAAACTTGATCAGGAACACTCCAGGAAGTGCTGAATGAATCATCTGTAATTGCTGAAGGTTTGAAAATAGCTTCATCACATCAATATATCCTTTTTCCTGTTTGAAAAAGAGACTTGAAAAGAAGTGAGTTATTTTGTACCCTTTCCTCTGTAGATGTGGGGTATTTTTATCAAAACTTCCACAGTGATATGAAATAGATACATTAATTATTCCCTCCCAGATTTTTGGAGAATTTAAAATTGCAGCTGAACACAGATAACATGCAGGCTTTAACTCAACTACCAATGATTTAGAATGTCTGTGTATTTTATGTACAAAGCTCTGCTTTATATATAGATGTCTATAAAATATGAATAATGTCTTCTTTTTGTTATCAAAGCCATATAGTTTTGAATATAAAACAGTCAAAAACCAGAAGTAAATGAATAGTCAGTATTCTTTATAAACAAAATAAGAAATATAGCTTATTGCTAATTTTGAGCAGTCTAACTCACCTACACTAGAGAATTCAGAACAAAGTTAAATTTTTCTTTGTCTTTCCTTTTGTTTTTGGAAATGGGCTCAAGGGATAGCTGAATGTGAGATGTTGCAACACAGAACAATTGACTGCTGCTGCATGGACTTGCTAAAGTATGTCATTAGTTAATTTGTAATATGCTGTACAAAGATCAAGAATGAATAATTCAGAGGATGAAATCCACTCCTTGATGTGGCTTGTGAAGGAGATACATTCTCTTTCTTGCTCAGCCGAAGACATAGAAGATCTACTGAGGAGGAAAGATGAAGACAAACATCACTGGGATTGAAGAGAGATGGCAGAAACTTCAGGGAATATAGTGTTTGCAAAGAAAATGTTAGGGGTCAGGAAATATCTATGTAATAATTTCAAAATCCATGTAATACAAAAAAGTGAGGTTTTACTTCCATTTGAAAAGGGACTGATAAGGAGGAAGTTATCAGTTTAGTTTCTTGAGAATTGTTTTCTCTTCATGTACTCTTGATCAAAACCACTATTGAATGGGAGGTAAGTTCCTTATAATTTCAGTGAGGTCAGGATTCCCATTTTGATTGCCAAATATTATGTAGAGCTAGTTCCCAGGTGAGAAGCTAGGGATTTTCACTAGATACCCACAAATAAAAGAAGGAAGACTATTATAAGTCCCCTTATATGATGGTATCAGCTCTCGTCTATGATGAAAAGCCATTTTTCCTGCCTGCCATGGAAATCTCTCAGTCCCCCTACGGACTACATCAACTGAAAACACATTGATGTTGCCACACATTTAGGCCATTGCCTACTTAATGGAACATATAATGGGATGAAATTGCCACCTGGTGGTTGAGATATGGGATGGCTCCCAAGCCTATAATTATAAACTATTTCTTATATTTTAATAGTATGGCTATAAACATGTGTTCCTGCCTCTGGATTTAGTTTGTATAATATTTTTAAAAAATCAGTGGAATTGTTTTCCTTTTTATTTTTCCTAATTGCTGAAGATGCCTATTTTAAATATGATTTAGCTCTATATATGAGCTGAGCTCTGTGAACTCTGGACTGAAGTATGGTTGAAGGAGCAGAGGACAGAAGTGGTAATAGTGAGCAGTAATGTATTAAGTTGGAAAGAAATAGTCAAGCTAAGTGCTGCACTAACTTTGTTTACATGAGACAGACATTGCTGATCTAAACAGTGCTGCCAATACAGAGAATATTAACTATTATTAAAATAAGTCCGGATAATGACATTCAAAAAGCTCATACCTCTGTATTTTTTTGAGATTACTAAGACAAGTAATGAAAACTCAGGCTGAAGGAAAAAGGAAAGAGAGGTGGCATGTAGACCAAGTTCATCACTTTCAGTTCTCCTGAACTAGAAGAACAAGATTTGATAGGCACGTAAGGCAAAAATGTGTTTATTGATTATGAGATGGCAGGTTGATTTGAAAGGAGCCTGTAGAGAGGCCATCATTTCCATAGATACCTGTGTTACTGCCAGGCACAGGGCAGCATGCACAGAGTTATCCTCTAAGAAGGAAAAGAATCTGATGTGTAGAGTAGCAAGGACTCAGACGTAGTCTTTGAAAGGTGCAAATCTTTGGAAAGGAGTAATGCCAAAAAATATGGCTAGTAGTAAGTTGTATCTGAAATTGCATCTGAGAGGTATGTTGCAAAAAGATTTGGAAACACACATGCTGAGCCATCTTGTCAAAGAACACGGGACAACAGACCAGACACCTATAATCTAGGTTTTGTTTAATACTTTTCTGAGAACTTTGATTGGTTTTAAGTGGTGCAATGGATGTTGGTATGGGGACCAACCACTTCGGGCAGAAAAGTGATTGCATTGAAGTACTACGTTTCCTTTATGCTATCAGGAAGATGTGATCACATTTGATGCAGTTAAGAAGGAAAGAGGCAAGGATGCTCTGGCACTTTTCAACATTCAAGTAAAACTAATTTGAGCCTCCCAGAAGGATGAACTGTTGGCACAAAGTTGTAGCTGAACTGTCCCTGTTATGAGAAAAAGAGGCTGAAGGGAAAAAACCGAAACTGTTGTGTTGTGCTGGGAAGACAGCTGAGAAGGGTCAGGTTTGCTGTTCCTGTGAGTGATTGATGGGTGGAATCAAACTTGTATTGACTACTGCTCCAAAATTACTGCTCCTATAGCCTTAATTTTTCTTAATTGGTGGTGACAGCAGCAGCAGCAGCAGTCAGCCCGGGCAAAATAAGCAAAATGGCTGTTTGATCCTTCACCTGCTTCCTGGGTACTCTGGGAAATACCTACACTGCTTGGTTCTTAGGCAAGGCTGTAACTAGATTGTATGTGCAGACTTTTAAGAGGCATTAGAGTCTTGATGCGAGGCTGTGACAAAACTGATTCGGTAAAATAAATGATAGCCCTTCTTGAACTTTTTCCATGCCAGTATGGAAATATCCTCTTGAAATTGAAGAGAGCCTTTGCCACATCAGACAACTCAGCTGGTTCTGCTCTTCAGTACTATGTCTCTGGTCCTACCATTTTCCTACTTTTCTTAATAACCCCTTTCTTCCCATTTCTACCTTTTTAAAAAATTGTTTAGAAAATAGCTAATGACAATTAGAATTATTTCTGTGGCAAATTTCTGGGACCAAAAGCACCACCAGCACCACTAAGGATTGTAAGAAAGTAGTGACTTTGTATGGTCCAATGAAGTGGATCTTATGTGCAGTAATGACATCATCAAATTTGAAAAAGATTGACCTGAAGAGCACAGAGAAAAAAAAAACACCCCATTTTACCACAGTGGAGCCTGCTAGGGTCTGGAATAGTCTTCTGAGGAATTATTCTAGTCACTTTAAAGAACACACAGTTTTGTAGTAGTCTCCAGTGCTAAGTGTAATCTACCAGGCCATTTTTTTCTCTTCCTTCTGCATCTCCAGGAGTTGTAGTCATGTGCTCTATTACTTCCAGTCATTGAGTTCACAGAGTGGGATCAGCTATCAGAATTTCTTCTGCCAATGTACGGATCTAAGCACTGTGTTCACCAATTTGTGCTCCGTCCTTTCCAAGGAGGAGCGATGTGAGGAAGGCAGAGGATGACAGGGCAGGGAAGCTGCTGAGTTTGAGGCTCATGGTTAGGATGCTGTGCAGCCAGACAAATCAATCGGCCCCTGCCTGGGCATCTCAATCAGAAGCGTGTGGTTCACTGCAGTGCCTAAGTGCTACCGTGCTGGTGATGGCATCTCTTTCAGAGGCACTATTGATTGCTCTTCTCTCTCTTCTGAGAAGAGATTCCAACTGTGTAGACAGCATCACAGAGAGAGCTGGTGGAGAAGTGCCCCCTCACAACTCTACAGGATTAGGATTGACAGTTTAATTTCCCTGGGGACAGGCAAGCTGTCATTCTAATTCATCCGGACTAGAGTGGGAAAGAGGAAGGAGATGCCTGTTTGAAAGGTCCATTGATTATCTGAATAGGCCTGGTGTAAGGCCAAAGATGATGCAGTCCTAGAACCATGCAAACTGGGGCCATGTTTGGGAAATGTTTTTTGAGGGAAATCTACTTCCACAGTGAAATGGAAGAGAAGTGTATTGCAGAAAGACCTTTTCAGGGAGAAGAGGATCCCTGAGCTGGGTGGCATCAGGGTGGGGATATTATAATCCTTTGGCATTGCCAAAACACCAGACAGTTAAAAAAACCCCATGATATTGTGTATAGGAGTAGATTTTGGTTTCTGTGTGTTTGTCTGTATGTGCAAACATCTACTTTTATCCTCTCCGGTAACAGTCTTGTGACTTTTAAATCACAAATTTATATATAAAAAAGGTGAGGTACCATAGTGAGAATGCATTTTCAAGAAAGCAGGAGATGCAATGTGAGCACACAAACCACATTATGCACTTATGATAAATTCCTTTACACCATATGTAGAACTTTAAAACTTGAATTCCTTAGTTCTCCTTAAAAAAAAAAAAAAACAACCAACCAAACAAAACCAGCAATACCTATATAAAACATTCCATGCTGACAGTTAAATCCATCCTGTTTAATGTGGACTGCCCAGTGTGCCTTCTGTGTCAGTTCTAGACTTCAGATCTGGGAACAGATTTATGTAGTCTCATCAATTGTGTTTCATTATTTTGTATAATCAAGAAGAAGACAGCTAGGTCTGAAGCAGCATTATAGTTTCCTTTTTGGGAAGGACTGTTCATAAATGTACCAGTTAGTTGCCAGGTCTATGCAGACTTAGACACAAATTTTTAAAACACTGACCTTGTTATACTATAGAATTCTGTCCCTGATTTGTTTAGTTGTGAAAGACCTGTTATTATAATTTAAAATCTATTGAGAGTTAGCAACCCAGCTACATCTTTGCTGGGTATGAAAATTTTACCAAAGATAGATCCTGAAAAATGCAGCTGGTACTTTTAACTTTGTGTTTTTATTCCCCAAAGAAACTAGGATGGGGTGTCACATGTTTGAAAGCAGGAGAGGGTAAGGTTTTAGTTGGAAGGCTGGGGACAGTGCATGAACAAGTATCAGGAAATGAGAGGATTAGGAAGGTCTGCTGGAAAATACTCAAGTGAGGAGAATATCTTCACCAAATAGGTTCAGGTAGGGTATCAGGAATTTTATGTCTATCTAAACTACCTGTAGTTCTAAAAGAAGTACATTAATTTAAAACACTTCCTCAAAATTACTGCAGATTTGTAATTAGTGTAAAGAGCAGCAGAGTTTACCTGGGGATTTGTATGTGAATATGAATGTGTAAGGGGAAGGGAGTGCTATTTTCTTTGTATTCACTACTGTCTGAGGTCTTGTTCCTCCTTTCCACCAATAAATCAGCTGTCAATCTTGTTTTTTATTTCTGGGCTCCTCTTGCCTCTGCATTGACTGGCATGCAGGAGATTTATACCTGTGGGAACTTATTGCTAAGGTAGTAATGAGGAGTATAAAAACCAGTGCAGCACTAATACTGAACTACCTAAGTAACCTTTTGGTGATGTTTTCACTATTCTCATGTGCAGAGCACTGGGGAGGCTTGAAAAGAGATTTCCTTCTTTTTTGAACAGGAGGAACTCAATTAAGCAGCAGGATTTGGCCTTTATTTTCCTCAAGCTGACAGAAAAATGAACATCTGATGAAAACTGAATCAGTTTAAAAGCATGCTAAAAAGTAGATTCTTTCTATGGACATGGTGGAAATAAGGGTCAGCCCTGCTGGAGAACATCTTTGTAAACCAAGGCATTTGCAGTGTTTCAATGTGACCTCCTATTCCCTCTCATTATCTTCCACTTATTAACCCTAATCTAACTGTTATTGATAGCTCTATTATTCTGCTTGGGACACCAGTGACAGTCTCACTGACCTTGCCCTGGGTGATGAGAAACTCATTTAATGCTCAGCATACTCTTTGCTGAAGTATACTGAGGGAAAAGTAAATTCAGCATGAGAAGCAGGCATGTGTTTTTACAAGGATTTCTTGAGATGCTATTAATTATCTCAAGAGGTGCATTATTCTCCATTAAATATACTGCAAACTTGTCTAAATTCCTCTTCTGTCTAAGACATAAAGGTTGCAGGAAGAACAAGAGAATAAGAATTGCTAAACCTCGATGCTGCCTAGTGTTAATTGTGGGAAAATAGCCCAGGAAAGCCCAACTAAATGAAAAACTAACAGTTCAAGTGTTTGCATGATTCTCTCTTACTAGCCTGCCTACCTGTTGGGCAGTATCATTAGCTGCTTTCTGAACACTCAGTGTCACAGAGGATAAAATCTCACTTCACACCCATAATTTGTGTAGTTGATTTATTGGCTAAGTGATAACACTTCTGTTCTATGAAATGCATGTAATCACAAGAATTGCCCACTGTCAGGACCAGATCGTGAGCACTTCATGAAAATGGAGAAAAATTGAAACTCTTAGGAAAAAAAAAAGAGATTTGTGTCTTCCTGGCTCTTCTCTGGAGACTGGAATTTTGTGGTACTCTGGCTTGGTATTGAGGCTTGCATTTTTACACAGGAGGTTGCAAAACTTAGGCTGTAAAAAATCAATAATTTTCTGCTTATTTATTCAATCTTATATAGATATATTTATAATAAAGCTATGTGTTTATAATAAAGCTATAAAGTATCTCCTTTTATTGTGATGGAAATGGTTAAAGAAGTTCAGTTTCTGTAGTAATGATTTCCTTCTTTTGTATCTCTCAGTTTCATCAATGGAAATAGCCTGTTGATTAATCACTGGTTTTAATTCCCTGCTTTGGTGCACCTGCATGTAACTCCACTGCTTGCATCACACATACTATGCAGGAATAGTTAATTGCTTTAAAATAAGGTCATTAATGGAAATAAAACAGATGTGCTTTCCATCTGCTCACACGAGCGGGCATATGAGTGCTTTGGTTTTAGGAAAATACTGTTTTGAAAATCTAGTAAATCTAGTTTCACCATCAAACTAGATCTATTAGTCTTAATGGAGATAATTCTGTTGGCATGCTTGCTAATTGGAGATGAGAAGGCTGGGATTCTGAAAATGCTGGGCTAAATTGCAGACACGTGTTCTTTTTTTCAGTGGAACTTCGTGTCATCACTCCTAGTTTCAGCAGGAAACTTACAAATTATCTGTTTAATAGATGTAGAGCACAGGAGGTTACAAAACAGTATTTGGTTCAAATGAAAGGACACTGGTTTTTCAAAAAGGATATCTGAATAATCCATCAAAAATGTATGTGTGTTATAGTGAAAACCTGAGATGTTCATTCCTCCTGGATATTGAAATATTGGGATCACACAAGATGGATCAGCATTAGAAACAATTCTGTGATCACTATGAAAGTGCGCTTTAAGGAATTTCTGATTTTTTGAAAAAAATTATTTACCTTAATGTTTCATGACATTGGCTCCTGATGCTCTGTTTCTTTCTCATTTTTGTATATCTTCAGTAGTTTCAAGTTGTAACAGATTAGCAGCTATGAAACAACTGAAGGTAAAAGGGTCAAAACATATTCTTAGCAATGACATTTCTTTCAGGGATTCTTGTATTAGAGACTGATCTGAGGCAGAAATAGCCAGATCTCCATGAAACCACAGTTATGTGGATAAAATGTAAGAGCCATGCAGAGCTCAATAGGTACCTGTCCCTGCTTATGTTGGGGCTGAATTTGTCCTTGAAAATTCTACTAACAAAGTGAGAAAAGTATGGTTAGGCCACAAGCAGGGATCAATAAGTCCTGTTATGAATTATGTGTTTACCCTTTGGAAACATTAAAAACATGTGGTGTCCTGCAGGTGATAAGTTCAATTGTCCAAATGTCACAGTAGGAAAGAAAAGCATTGAATGATAGACCTTTTAGATAATTGAACCCAACTGCTAACCCACCACTGTGAAGTGCAGCACTAAACCTGGAGTGCTTGAGGACATGATTTCATGGTGGACTCAGAGACTGGTCAGAGCTGCACTGCTCAGATTATTTTCTAGTCTCCTTGCTATTCACCCTCCAACTCAGTTTCCTGGAGTGGGTCAGCCTGCCCTCTGGTGTCACAAAAATCTGAATTCTTAGTGTGCTCTTTTTGGTCTTGAATCTCTGTGGTACCAATGTCAACGAAGGTAGGGTCACTGATCTCAGTGAAAGACCACACATAAGTAGTAGGAATGGGATCAATCATGCTGGGTGAATGTCCTACAGAGAATGTAGCAGAAGTGCTACCTTCAAAAGTACTGCAAAGTACTGTAGAAGCAGTTTGGCTGATACCATATCAGTGTAGGTTCTGACAATAAAAAAAAAAGGGTGATCACAAAAATAAAATCTACATCTGTACACACCTGTATATTTAAGGTGTTTGTTTAAAATCTAAGTGTGATTCAGGAACTGGGTTTGAAATTAAGATGTTCCCCAAACATGCAATGTCAGTTGTCTGAGTTGCACTGCAATGAATCTTCCATTTCTTTGACTGACCACTATAATAATTACCCAAGGAACTGATTTTACTGTGTCTCTGTCCCAGGATTAAGATATATATTTATATATGTCTTTGCCTCTTTGCACCATAAATCTGTCTGTGGTGAATCTGTGAGACTGCTCTGAGCGCAATGAAATAGTTTAATGAATGCCAAAATAATTTCATTTCCATTGCTGTAACTCAGACAGAATCAGATTCCAGAACCCAAGCTATTCAACTTTGACCATTTAAGGACATCACCTAGATGTAGAGGAGAAGGGTGAAGAAAAGCAAATAGGAGAGAAAACCTTCTCAGAGAAAATATTAGGACTCATCTGTAACTGCTGAAAATGGCTCATTTTTTTAAAAAGGTAAAATGTTGACATATTGTTTTTTCAATTCTTCAGTAGTTCCTCAAGTGTCCCATAACTACTCTCATCCTTTCTTATTCCAGTGGTAAATAACTGTGGGAGCAGCAATATTTTAGGATGCTTGATTTGTTAACAATTTTCTAAATTAAGATTTTTTTATCTTTCAGGAACCATGGATGTATTGGGAACTTAATACCATCTTATTCATTAGTGTGACTGGAGGAAAAAGGAGCAGAATCTAAATCTCTCCAAGAACATCACTGAAAGATTACAGAGTTTATGGTGAATGAACACATGGAAATGCCTCATTGGGTATATTCTGGTGCAGGTGTAGTATAAACTCTCCTGTTTGACAACCCACAAGTGTGGAGCTGTGAACAGGGCAGAGACTCTGCAGAAGGCCCTCCAAGACAATGGAAAATTGTCTTTAGAACCTGGGCCTATTGAATTTTCAAGTTGCTAAAATATGTTCTTACTGAAAATGAGAACTTCAGCTTTTCCAAGACTTATTAACTGAGTGTCAAGTTTTTGTAAGGTCTGTAAAGACTGACTCTGTGATTGCAAATGAAATTCCTCAGCTTCCCTTCCAAACTTCAATGCCTGATTCACAGCAGGAAGGCAATACATTACAGCCACAAAAAAATCTTAATACAACTAAATATTTTTGGATCTAGTCTCAGAAACAGACTTTGGCTAACTTTTCATTTGTTACACAGCACTAATGGTGGTCAGCCTGTCAGATACCTGGCATTCAGAGTTACTTTCAGGCCATGTAAGTGGCATGTCAATGCAGCCTCTAAGGCTGCCAAACAATTTTCATTATAATGACAGGCAAAACTCTCAACTTGGCTGATAATGGATGCAGTTTATACAGTACAGCCTGCTGTTTCATGAAAGAATTGTAGGTGTCCATTTGTTCACAGGACTGTGAGTAATTTTCCCCACTCAGGCCTTATTCCATGAGAACAGCTGGAGTTTTGTCTGAATAGGGATTGCATTATTAAGTTGACAGCATGGGAAGAGGAGGTGGCCTTTATCAACAGATGCTCTAGAATCTGTGAATCACAATCCAGTCATTGAAGTGACCTGTCATTGTGAAAATCTGTGCAAAATATTTTTTGAGTTAGAAATTTCATTAAAAGATGAAGGATCCATGTCTTAGGTGAGTTTTTAGGAAGGATGCTGGAGATAAGATGTATTCATAGTTTTATTTAGCCAGGAAGGATCATTCTGTCTAGCCCTGTGTATATCATGGGCCAGTTAGGCTCTCATGGGTTTTCTAGTATTAAATTAAGCACCTTGTGCTGGAGTGAAGTTTATGAACTCAAAAAAATGTTCACGAAAAAATTGGCAATCTGCTACTTCTTAGTTTATCTTTCTGAGTTAGGCTGAAAGAATCCTATGGTAAAAAGTATCATCTTACTATGGGAATCTGTGAAGCAATCAAATTACACTTATTACTCTAATGATAACACCATTATTATGTTTAGTTTCTTTCTAAAATTGCACAACTTTCTCAGGAAAATATGTATTTTTTTTTCCCAAATTATTGTCAAAGGGAGGACAAGTATTTTTGCAGTAAAAAGTAAATAAAGACTCCACCTGTATATAGGGAAAGAAAGCCACAATATTTCAAAAATATTTAAGTCTGTATTACACTTAGTTATTCAGTGGGGGAGAAAAATCACTGAAGTCTGTAAATCTTGAAGGGCAGCTGGAACTGCTGTGTACATTCCTTCTATGTAACAGCAAACTGTCGGCCAAAGAATTTTGAGTGCCTTACACTTGGAGATACTGAGATTTACCAATACTACAGAGTAGGACTTGTAGCACTGTGTTGACAAAGATGAAGTAGTGTTCTCTTTCTGCAGAGGAGAAAAGAGACACACGAAGTAACATTAGGGAATTAACATGAGTCTAAGGAAAAACTGAACCCAGATCAAATCTCAGTTTCCCGGGTTCTCTTGATGCCCAGAAAGAATTAGCTGGTCATGGGTTTAAAAAACATTACTTGACATTTTTTCTTGGAAAAATCATAGACTAATTTAGTGTTGAAAAACACCTTAAGATCATTGAATACAGCTGTAAACTTAAAAAATGTTGCCTTGTGTTAAATATAGAATTATCATATCAGTTCTAGGATCTCATATAAGTGAAAAGAGATGGAAAAGTGCTACAGTTGTGTTCAATGTAATTTCAAGTTTAAATTGTATTTCTTTTCTTAGCTCAAGTCTGCTCTTGGATGTAGGTGTAATTGGTCATTAATGCAAGACACACTGCTGTTAGGCAGAAAGGTAATTCATCTCGTGTTAGCTTCTTTATTTAAAAGATATAAAATACTTCAAGTAAGATAAAAATGAAGTGTTTAAAAAGCCCTCATGGTGAATCACTGATCACTGCCATACTTTCTCCATTTCCAAGTTTGAAGGATATTATTTAATTTTAAAAGAATTCAAAGATTTCATCTGTGATGAGATAACCACCTTATGCTTTGAAATGAAATTTGGTAAAGCAGAAGTTCCATCGCGTCTGAGAAGTACTGAGCTGCCAAGAGGGACCAGTAATTAGAATTTATGCAGACAGCAGGGTGCCAAATATGAGAGGAGTAGCAGCTGATGAGAAAAATGGTGGTTTAAGAAAATAGCCAGAATAACAGAATTGTTGATATAATGGGAGATATCAACAAAGCACATAGGTAGTGTGATCTGATCAGGTGCAGTAGGGGTATGCATGTCACAGAAAATTTATACCAATGCATGCAAAATCTTCTACTGTAATCAAATAAATGCTGAAAAGGTTTAAGTAGAGTTAAGTGTATTTTAAAAGTAGATTCTTCAGTAGGATTTCCCACAGCATCATGTATGCTGATAAATCCATGCAAGTTACATAGTCACATTTATTATTTGCATTTTGGAGACAAAGAAATGAAAACACAGTGTAAAATTATAAATCCCAGAGATTTATAATTTTAATTGCAAGAGAAGTTCTGAGATAGAATTTAAGTTCTTATCCAATGTGTCTTCTAATATGTATTAGAGGAGTGGAATTATTTCTCTTTCCCAAGAAGCAGGAAATGAACCATTCTAAATAGAAAAACCAAAAAATAAAGTATGAATTAGTTCTCAAAGGATTAATCTGCTGTCAGAGTTTAAATCCTGCTTGATGTAGTTACCTGGAGTTATCAGAGACTTCTATGACATTTTAACACAAATTCAAATTAACTTAGACTAAAAAATATGAAATTAAAACCAGATAACTTTAAGTGGATTTCAAACATATTTGAGGCATGGTTTGTGTATATGAAGGTGAGAAGCATTCTGTGGCTTTGAGTTCACCAGGCTTCTCTGCCTTTGTGAACAAGATTGTCATCATGGTAGAATGAGGGATGCTTTGTTTCAGTGGGAGCCTTATTCTGGAGAGTTTTTTGAAGGTGAATTGATTCTGGGAATAATTAGGCTTATGGCAAAGACTCCCAGTATCAGTCTTGCTCCACATCTCCTTCATATCCAAAGCTAGGACAAGATGGCTGAACTGCATTATCCCAGTGCTTTAGTGAGTTACTGAGCTACTTACGGAGCATGGATCCAAACAAAAGAGCAAATGGCACAAGGAACTGGGCTCTTTCATGATGCCAGTTTTACTATTGAAAAAAATAGTTGCAATTGAACCAAGTTTTTAATATAAACCCAACAATTTCTCAGAACTAATGAGTGTTGTATTTTTTTTTTAAGCAGGAAATGTGAAAGTGGCAACTTTATTGCACCAGGCATGATTTTAATTGAAAACTATCAGTAATTTTTTTCAGTGGAAAAATCAGCTTTCATTTCTTAGGTTTAAACACTTAAACAAAACCTTAAGAATAAAAACCAAAAGTGCCGAAATAAATCCCTCCTATACATATAAATATCAATATGAACCTAAAGGTTTAATTTAATTTTGTTGGGCATTAACAAATTCTTTGACACTTCCCTTCTCACAGATTTTTGTGATTTTATTTTTTTCATAAAAAAATCAACCAATTTTTGTATTTTTAATTGAACGGTGTATATGGTATGAAAAAAATACTAATGCTACCCTTCTGGAAGTGCTGGTGAACTTGGAACACCAAGTTCAAATTTAAAAGGGAATTTGGATTTGAGGGCAATGAATTCAGCTAATTTTGAGTCTTTTGCAGCTTTGAACAAATCACCTTCATTTCTCGTTCTTTAGCTGTCCAAACACGAAAGGGAAATAAATGCTTTCCTTCCTCAAGGAAAAGTTGAAGCTCAGATGGAAACTACTGGAGAAGGACAAAGCACTGTGCAATATTAGCTTGGTTAATCCTGGTCAGCCCATTAGTTTCTCAGAAAAACTGCACCAGAAGTGAATTGCCTCTGTTCTGCTATTTGTATTTCCTCAGTGTTCTCCATTCTGTCTCCAAACCGAACAATTTCAGCTGTTGCTAAAGGGTTTAAAACTCTTGATTTGTGGCAATAACTTCCACAAAGATGCATTATGGGCGCTGAAGTGATTATCTTGAATGGGCAGAAAAAGACAACCTAACTGGCAATTGCATTCCAGTGTCTGCCCCTCAGCATAGCACCTGCTTTACTGACTTGCTACTCCATCCCAGAGAGCTTTATTCATTAGGAAGGGCCATTCAAGCATTTAATGGAGCTCTTTACATTGAAACAGCTTTATTTGCTCCTATCTGTCTTCTAGGCTTCTTCTGCAGAAGCAAAATCCTTTAAAAGATATTTTTTGCTATGACTGTTCAATGAGCTCCTCCTTGCTCTCCTGGGCACCTTTGCTGCCCCTTACCTGCAGGTGGAAAAGGTAACCAATAAAGCAAAATTACAGCCTTTTCGATTATTATTTTTTAAGTCTCAAGGCAAAATATTAAGAGAATTCAGCTTGTTGTTGCATATACTAAAATGATGTTGTAAAGCTTTGTTTTATAACACTTAGAGTGGCTCAGAGGATTTTAGCAGTATGTACATTATTTAATTGGTATAATTTCTAGGGGTTTGGAACTTGTACTAGATTATACCTACAGGCACACTCTAATACTACAAGTAACCAATTATTTTGGTTTTAATAGAATTTTAAAACTCTCAGAAATATAGTCCCTGAGCATAGGGAATAAAATGCTTAGAAAATCCTGGGAAGTAAATGAATTTAGAATTAAACCCAAGTCACAGTGCAAATACTACATGGGTAAGAACAATGACAACAATATATTCAAATGAAAAATTAGCCATTTCATTGGGAGAAAAGGCAAAATTGAAACATTAATTATTGAAGATCTACATATAACTTCACCTCTTTACAGTCTTGAGCATGGACAGCATGATTAAGCTATGAGCTTAGTTCTGTTGTGGGAAAAAGAGCATGTGAGAAAGCAGGAGCATTTCCACTCAGCTCTTTCTACCTCAAATACCCAATTGAGCAAGTAAAGAATAAGCTTAACTTCTCTGGACCTAGAGATTGCAGTTCATCTGGGTGTAAAAGTTACAGTGGCAAAATCCTGTGGAGACAAATCTTTTTACTGTTCAAGGCTATTAATGTTTTTCTGCTGAATTTAGCTTTTGGAGTTTAGTTCAAGGTATATAAGTAGTGGTCCATGTTTATTTTTCTCTGGTAGCTTCTGAATATCACCCAAATCTGAATCCTGGCTGCACCAAATTTCCTCTTCCTGTTGTGATGTGTACTTTTCAGCTTCCAAATTATTGATTTTAGACTTGGAAGGCTTAGTCCTGATCCCTTTTAAATTGGCCTAATCCTGTTGTCAGAATGGTCTTACTTTAAGTTGGATGAAGCCTCCTATTAAATATGCAAAGGTGCCTCAGTGTTTCATTCATTCTAGGCTTCACTCTTCTTTCTTTAGAAGATTACTGTCAGTCAAATCACATTCAATAGTGGGTCAATTTCTACAAGGGTAAGGGTAGGATATCTGTTCAGTCTGAGTATTCCAGTCAAGTAAGTTTAGAACTTGACCAACACACTCCATTTTCCATGTCTTTGTTGCATTGGTTTCTGTTGTTCAAAGTATTAGTGTGTGCTCTAACTAGAAGTATGGCATGCTATGCAAAACTGTCTGAAA
Organism: Haemorhous mexicanus; assembly: GCF_027477595.1. Classification (NCBI taxonomy): domain Eukaryota; kingdom Metazoa; phylum Chordata; class Aves; order Passeriformes; family Fringillidae; genus Haemorhous; species Haemorhous mexicanus. The sequence goes on from NC_082346.1 coordinate 46,032,516, forward strand.
AAAATTTATGGATATGTAATTAATGTGCAAGGAATACTATTTAACTATATGACATTGCTATGTGGTGTTAATACACATAATTCAAAAAGTATTTAATTTTTAACATTTTTTTTTCTTGCCCTTCTTGAATGAGGAGTGATTTTAAAAAATTAAAAATAGGTGCCAAAGAGAAAGGCCAATACTTGTCAGTTAACTTTTGTGTCACTATCCTAGTTTTCCAAGTAGTCTGAAATTAAATTTATACTCAAGACACCAAACAAGTGATACAGTATGAAGATAGGCCAGGGTTTTTTTCTTCATATAATGTTATGAAATCTGTGATGTTACTCAGGGGATAAATTTACTGGAGAAAGCAAGAACTTTCTCTGGGATAAATCAGTCTGCCACCTCCTGTAGCAAATAAAAGCAGATTTTGCTATATCATCATGGATGGGAATAACCAGGGTGATAGGATAGAGGAAAAAAAAGATCTCTCTTTTAATGTGATATGGCTACTTTAAAAACCCTTTGCATGCTTGAAATGGCTGAAAAAGTTATTGGTCAGCTGTTACTTGTCTCAGATATGGGTTGTGGCAGCCAACTTCTGGTTAAATCCTTATTCAAAAGCCAGTGGGAACCTGCACAGTTTCTCTCCATTCAAACAAATTGATTTTCACATTTGTATCTAATTGCGAGCCATAAACCCCACAGATAATATGGAAATGTTATTCTATAATTCTGTGGCCAGTTTTGGCTTTGAAGAAACAAATGGGGTTTTCTACTCACTGAATGGACTCAAAGGCAATCATTTTTCAGTTCTGCTTCTTGTAGTCACTTATCCCTGCTGACTGCTTAAAACTTGAGAGTGCCACAATGTTTCCTAGTACTGTTTAAGTCAACCTATGATAAACATAGGCTTGAACTTGCACACTGAAGCTTAGGAGACCAGATCATCCAGAGGAAATCTGAAAGCTTCTTTTAATTCTGTAGCTTCGACTTGTCCTAAATTCATAACAACAGTTAGGCTATGTTTCTGACTGTGATTCATGTTTTGCCAGATGGGTACAAGCCATCATCTGCCAAAAGCACAGCATGTTTCATTATGAAATACAGTCCACAGTAGCATGTCAAAATGCTTCTGACTGAAAAATAGACTGGGCTGTGTCTGAGATTCAGGCAACCTTTCCACTTTGCATTATCTGTTTAGATCAGTGTAAGTGCTGCAAGGGATCAAATGGATCATTTCTATTTGAATATTAGGAAAGAAATATTTAGATTAGCACCAAGAGATTATTCTGTTTATTGGCATGTATTGGTACCTCCATGTAGAAATCTGTGCATACTCACAGGCCAGGAAAGGCATTTCCCTGGATTGTGTTTGTCTGGTGCTGCTTGTTCTACAGCATCTAGAAGATGTTGCTTTCCGGGGTCGTTAATCCATGGAACTAAGTCATTCACAGATAAAAAGATTTAAAGAGGTATTTTAGGTATCATCTTTATAGTGGCCCAGAGAATGGAACTCACTGTTGTCCAGTGTATTGTTACAGAACTGTGCAAAATAATTTAGTTAACAAACCTGGCTGAGATTTGTACCTTTCTGTAAGTTCTAGTCATTCTACGTTGCTTCTTCAGCAGCTCCTTTTCTTCATAACTGGATTTTGGCAAAGAAATTTCATCAGGTTCATCTATAGTAATATACACATAGCAACAAACAAACCAAACCCAATCTCTTTGCATTTCTCTTTGTGAAGCAAAATCAGAACATAAGTCTGTTTTCTGAACCAATGAGGCAGTTCAGTAACTCAGAAGATGGGTTGGATCTGTCTGTATTCAATCTCTCCCTAGTGGAGCTTTGCATGAATTTCACATAATTTACATCAATGAAATGTGGAGATGCCAACAGCTGTTCCATATTTTTTTGTCACTGCAGCAGATTCATAAGGTGCTGCTTTCCTTCAATATCATTATTAGAAAAAAAAAAAAAAGGGAGAAATGAAGTAGAATTTCAGCACTCAAATTCTGGATGTTGTATTTTTGAACTTTTGTTAGAAGCGCAATGTAAGGTAGGAAGATTTGTGGCAAGACTGAATACTAAACATGTAACTACACATCTTCCCTTGAAGGGAACATGTTTGTTACATCCCTTGAAGTTCTTCCCTGATCTAATTGGGCTCAGCTATCATAATGTATATTAGAGTTTTATAATGAGCAATCATATTTGTGTGGTATTTGTGACAGTACAGATATTTTCCCTGTGATTATGAAGAGCCATGAGATTAAAATTGACTAGAACACTGTATTTGGCATAGTCTCTCATATTAGAACAACTACTATCCTATATGCTATCCTTTCTGCTCCTCTTTATGCTTTGTTTGAACAGCCCATAACGACACTTATGGAAAATGCTTAGATTGGTTGCAATGTCTAAGCAGAGGTTCCTAGCCCATTCATTAGTACCTTTTAATTCACTATTATTTATTTTCTGAATGCACAGCTAGAATTCTGTTCTCTGTCACACAAAGCTTAGATTGTGGTGGAGCATTTCCTTTGCTTCATAAGTTTTGGTCTCCACCTGGAGGTTACTCCATGGTTTCCAAAATTCTGTGGAGTAATGGAAGCAGATTTAGGTTTCTTTGGAACTGGTTTACTAGCTGACCCTGTGTGAAAGTCAACAACACAAAAGTGTCTTTTGTCACGGACAAGCAAAACTAGTACAATGGTTTAAAGAGAGATTGCACCAAGAAGGTGCCTGGGAGACATGGCAGTTATGTTGACTGGATTTGGCCTTCTTATTCCTTATTTTTTGTAACACTAGGGACTAATGTTGCCATGCAGCTGAGATGGTGCTGAATTAAGCAAGCAGTGGTTGACTTTAGGGCCAAGCAAGCTGCCAGTGTTTCTAGTTTAATATACATTCTTTGTTGTATTCAGAGGAATGTGTAATGAAAATCACTGTGTTAGTTACAGGCTGTCTGCAGTGAAGAATGGGAAATACTGTGGTTGAGTGTCAGCTTACTGCAGGGAAGGGCTACAGCATGACACATCAGAATATCAAGTGCATTACAGATATGTTTTAATTTGTCTGTTTTATAAGTACTTAATGTCTAACATTGTAAAATAGAGTGTGGAAGAGAGGAGCTAACTTTCTTTTCTTAAATATAGTAATAAAAGGCTGTCCATGGCTTAGACAGGTGCACTCATCACTGGATTAAAAACTGTCTGGTTGGATAGGTCTAAAAAATGGCGGTGAATGGAGTTATATCCAGCTAGGTGATCAGTGGTTTTCTTCAAGACTCAATATTGGGGCCAGTCCTGCTCAATATCTTTATCAACGGTCTGGATGTGGGGATCGCCTGCACCCTCAGTCAGTAACAGGTAACACCAAGCTGGGTGGGAGTGTTGATCTGCTGAAGGGTAGGAAAGCTCTGCAGAGAGATCTGGACAGGCTGGATCAGTGGGCCAAGGCCAATTGTATGACATTCAACAAAGCAAAGTGCCAGGTCCAGCACTTGGGTCACAACAACCCCATCCACTGCTCCAGGCTGGGGAAGAATGGTTGGAAACCTGCCCTGTGAAAAAGGACCTGTGGGTGCTAGTCAACAGCCATCTGAGCATGAGTCTGTGTGAAGAAGGCCAATGGCATCCTGATCTCTATCAGAAATAGTGTGACCTCCAGGACAAGGGAAGGGATCTTCCCCCTGTACTTGGCTCTGATAAGGCCACACCTTGAATCCTGTATTTAGTTTTGGGTCCCTCACTACAAGACAGACCTTGAGTTGCTGGAGTGAGTCCAGAGAAGGGCAATGAAGCTGGTGAGGGGTCCAGAGCACAAGACTTACGACAAGCAGCTGAGAGCTGGGGTTGTTTAGCTCAGGGGGTTGTTTAAGAGATTAGGAAGCTCAGGGAAGACCTTATCACTCTCTACAACTTTGTGAAAGGAAGTTGCAGTGAGGTAGCTGTCAGTCTCTTCTCCCCAGTAATAATTGGACGAGAGGAAATGGCTTCAAATTGCACCAGGGGAAGTTTAGATGCGATATTTGGAAAAATTCTTCACGGGAAGGGCTGTCAAGCATTGGAATGGGCTGGCCCGGGAAGTGGCTGAGTCACCATTCTTTGAGATACTTAAAAGATGTTTAGCTGTGCTGCTCAGGGAGATGGTTCAATGGTGGACTTGGCAGTCTTAGGGAAGAGATTGGACTTGGTGACCTAGAAGGCCTTTTCCAACCTAAAAAATTCTACAGTTGTATAATTCTAAGGTAAATCAGAGGATGGAAAGACAGCCAGCAACTATCAGCTTGAGAAACAATGTTAGGGAGTGACTCCATGGAGGCTGCCTGGTCTATGTTTGCGGTCCTGATCAAAATAGTTTCTTTATAATCATCTGATTGGATATTCCTGCTGCTTTCCACTGCATTGTTCTTCACATAAAGTGGACTGGTTTGTGATCTTTTGTCATGAGAAGGGGTTCAAAGTTCTAGCAGTGATTCCCCATAGCCATACAGGAGTGCTTTTAAGTTGCTCCCTCTAGAGAAGAAAGACTGGAGTTGGTCCTGTTGATCTGTCTCCAGACTTTTAATATTCTCTGCTCCAGAATTTTCTCAGGTGATGGAGGGGGTTTGTTTGTCTAATAGTGTCAGTGGAGTCATCTCCAGACTTGCAGCCCACCTGCTTGTTTCCCCATAGGGCTCTGCATCGCTGCACAAGGATCCTTCCTGCCAGCTATCTATGGGGCAATGGCACAAGCCCTGAGCTCTCTTTTGTAACACCTTCCACAGTTCAGTACTCAAGATAAACACCATACTGAATATGCGGGGTTTTATTTTTTTTGGTGGCTTCTGTAAAAAAGTGTGAGTCAAGCTGGAATTGTTTGAGACAGCGGGAAATCATTGGGTGGGGATTATTTCCCCTTAGAAATAAAAATGACTTTAAAAGTGATAGAATTTTCTAGCATGTCAGAATTATAATTACTGCAACAAAACGAGGTCCTAATTACCTCTAATCCATCCTATGTCTACCAAATATAATTTGAATTTTAGGTGCTGATTCTGGCCATCTGTACTGTGGGCAGATCAAGATGAGCCTAGGGTTGTATATCGAGATGACTGAAAGGTGCAAAGTAAACAATATCAAAAATGAAAAAGAAGCCTGGAACTTTGAATAGGCTCCTGGGATCTGACTCATGCTTTCTGCTTGACAGTGGCCTTTTACATTAGTCTAAATATGTGATATGAATATTCATGAGCAATCCTGATGAAACATGCCACACAACTTTTCAGCTGTGCTTGTAGATTCTCCACCTGGTTCCTTAAAAATGCTGTTGGTATGCTGTTAAATTGTAGGTTATTTTATTCATTATGATGAATTGAATGTAGTATTTCAAGATATAATAATCAAGAGATTTTTCTTTTCTTATGCACCTGTACTTGCCTTCCAGATATAATTTCTTTGTCGTCTTGGAGAATTTCAATGGAGATTTTTAACAAAATCCTGATTTTTAAGCACACAAAAAATTACTAATTATTTAACGAGACTCAACATAAGGCTACTTATGATACAAGGAAACATAGTGAGACTTTCTATTAATTGCTTTGGATTTCCACTGTACAATGAGATGGACAACAGTCATTCAGTCCTAACAGGAATATTCTTTTTTACAACGTAAAAGAAAACCTTGGTCTTTTTCGCATCTCATTGTGCTGTGCTTCCTTGGGTTCTCGCTTGATCTCTCTTTTACTGTTATTTTCATATCTATATTGCCAGAAGGCTGCTGTCCCCTAAACCACTTTATTATGGGGCTGGGTGACTGCCTGTGCTGGATAAATTCTTTGTCAGCAGTTGGTAGTGCCTCCTTTGGGATCATATTGGTGATCACTACTGTGAGATGCTCTTTCTTCAGTGTTTAATTTCAGAAATAACAAAATCTGTTCCTTGGCTTCTCCTCAGTTACAAAATCTCCTGTTTTCCCCTTTTGTTTTTGTAACCTTTGTATTTTGTTTTGCCTGGAATTCATGATTCTGTATTAGGATTTCACAAAGAGCCTACTTTGTGAAATCCTTTATACATATATATATATATATATATATATGTGTGTGTGTGTGTGTGTGTGTGTGTATATATATATAAAATATTTTTTAGTATCATGTATTCTTTGCAGGTACAGCACACAAAGCTGTTTGGATATTTTCCAGTTTTCTGCAGTTATGGAGGGTTTAAGTCCTCATGGAGCTTGGATCTGCTCCTCCCTTCTTTTGCTCAGTTCACTCTAGCCCCTGGCAATATGTGCTGCACAGAATTACATCTGAACAGATAATTTGATGTCTTCAAAGTTAAATATCTCAGTCCTTTGACTTCATTTTTGTTACAAGAGAGACCTGAGGCTCCCACTACTTGTGTTCTTTGTCAGCGGCAATTTCATCATCCTTTCACAGAGGCAGAAGACAGTGTTGTCAAGATCACTTATGCTATGCACCAAAGTGTTGACTAACCACACCTGGTACTTACCTAGATGATGAAAATATTACTTGGTTTCCACGTCCAAATTTCAATCTTTTAACTCTGGAGTAGTTAAGGTACAATTGTGCTTCTGACAAGTAAGACTCAAAGCAGTTTCTAAGTTTAGTTACAATTGAAGACAATCCAAAGAGATATTTTCAGCAGGCTATATTCCATCAAATCTCAAGTTAAACCAAATATTTGTTTTAACAACCAAAAAAGGGGGAGGGTGAACAGAAGGACAGAGAAAAAATATTCAGCTATTTTCTGTGAATATATTATATAAAATTAAAAAATAATAAGAAGATTCAATTTTGTAAGTTTCACCAAAGTGCAGAAAACTACCATGTAGTTATTTAAATTATTAAATTTAATCCAAGTGTGTAGGGTACAGGCCACACAAGAACCAACAATATTATTTTTCAGAGCAGCATAACTCCTGGACTGTTTTTGACCCACAAGGCAAAAGTGGAATTCAATACAAAGGAATGAAAATTATGAAGATAACATAGTAAGTATTTCACATATTTATGGCTGTCTGCTTTGGAAAAAAACATCATTATATCTGTGTCCAAAGCTTTAAAGTGTGAGTCTGTGCTAAAGAATGATGGCGCCATCTAAGAGATCTGCTGTTTGTGTTGAAATTCAGATTACTTGACTTCTGAGATGACTTATTAATTGGTTTGATGGTATTCATCAGGCATTAAAAATACATTATTAATTTAGTGAGAGCAATTAAAGGCAAAGGTGGGGGGTAGTAGGAGAAGGTGATGCCTTGTATTTAGAAAAATCCAGTTTTAATCATCTGTATTTTATCTGACAATTTTGTGGGGGAGAGATAAAGCAAATCTGTGCTTAGACTTGGACTTTAATCAGCTCAGTCATGCAGTTTCTCTGGCAGATACAGTCCTTACATATTTTAAAAACATTTAAATGGGTGTACTGGGATCCTAAAAATCAGCTACAACAATTCAGTCCCTAGAGTAGACTCTGAAGTAGAGCTCATGGAAGAGAGTAAGCTCTACCTACAGAGGAGTGGCAGTGTCAGAGGAGCACGGATCAGTCACAGAAGTCAGCTGAAACAGGTGATGCAAATGTGCAGTTCTGACAGAACCAAAGCTTCTGAAGGAAACTGATTTTGGAACTCATTTAACAGGCTCAGCATAGAGCTTTCTGCTGGTGTCTACTGCATTGCCTGTGATCCTTCAGACAATGGCAGAGCAACAGTGTCTCCTAACCATGGGTCTGCAGCCGTGACAGGTGACAGGTGAGGAGAAGAAGGCAGTGCAGCAAATGCTGTCAGGATTGGCATCCCATTAGAGAAAACAAGCAAACAAATAAACCTCCCAAAAAGTTTAGTTCAATCTACAGTGCTGGTTTAGATTTGCTGGGACCTCAAAAGTCCATGTCTGCAAACAAGTGTCACCTAGTCATTGGAAGACAAGGAATGGGAAAACCTGTACAGACTAGTTAAAGGAGAAACACCTGAATTTTTATAAAACTGGATTATGAAGTCTCTGGTAATCACCAGTACCCTCTAATTTGACTATGCCTGGATGTCACCCTGCCTCTTTACCACCTGTGTATCTCTGGAATGACACATAACAAGACTGCTATGCTTGGATCCTGGCAGTTTTCTGAGGCTGCTGCTTTGCACCTCACTGCGGCAGGACATGGACAGTACCTACAGCTGACTCCTAAAATCTCTGTGGAGAAACCATCATCCCACTGCTTCAGAGCAGTGGGGCTCCCTCCTGGGTAAGCTGAGACTCTCCTGATCAGCCTCTGAAAAGGCTGTAGATCTGAAGTGACCTCCTTTGTTCTGCTGGTTCAGCTTAGGCACTGCACAAGGCATCAGGCATGGTTAGGTGACAGGTCCAGGGTCAAGTTGTAGCAAATCAGGATCAGACCCAGTGAGGAGGGGCTTGGACACAGCTCAGACATGGCAGGGATGTGGGAATGCTCCAGGGAGGCCAGACAGGGACAGGATGGAGCACTAACTGTCCTTCACAAATATCACTTCTTACCTTCCAGGGCAAAGGTGTTCTCACTGCCAGAATGTGCATTTCTTGTTCTGAATTTATTGGTTCAATTCAGTCATAATATGAGTCTCATAGCAGCCACGAGGAGACAGGTTCTCATCCCCTCAGAATACTTATCCCTCATCAAATGTTGAAAAGCTGAGGTGGATGCAGTCCTTGTCTGCCTGAGCAGCCGTGACCTTGCAGTACACTAATGTGCTGTGTTTACACCATTAATTTAGCTTTAATTGCCTTGCATTTGACTTGAATTTCCAGATTGCTTGTTTGCTTTGTGCTTCTTTGGCTCACTGCAATTCTGTCATTGGAGAAATGAAGTAAAGTGATTAATGACATTTAAATTAATTAAAACAATCAATTAATTAAATTAATCAATTTAAATTAATTAAGTTGATTAGTAAAATGAATTCCAGGAACTCAGATTCTGCTGCTTGCTTTAAGTCTGTGTCCTTGGTACCAGGGCACATTGTGCTGGACTGTCTGATGGGTAGCCAGAGGAAGTCCCCTAAGGCAGATGTGGGATGTCCTGATCACCAAATACCTGTAGACCCTGTGGTGTGCCCCAAGTGCCTTGCTTAGTGTATATTTCTCAACCCCATTCTCCAGTTAAAATAAAAACCAAAGGGCTAATGAGTCCCTGGTTTTACTTTTTTTTTAATACTAATGTAAATGCCAATACTACCAGAAGATCATTAATGCAGGTTTATTAGTTCAATGTCTCCTACTGTATGGGTGTCATGGGATCTGTTCAGATGAGTCCTCATTTGTTACCAAATTCTGCAAGGATGTTTAGTGAGTTTAAACAGTACACCGCACAGTGGCTTCTGAAGGTCAGGTGAATTGAAAACATTTTGGGATCACACTGCTCCAATTTTAAAATAAATTGAAGAATGAAACTTTTCCTGATACTTATGTTTAAAGAGAGGTGAGGTATGTAACAAAAAGGCTTCTTGACATAAGAGGCTGTATATTTGTACTGAAAATATTAAGAAGTGAAAGTCAGTCACATGCTGGAACTAGGCATTGAACTTGTGCAGAATATAAGGTATTTGTATGAAGATTTTGCAAAGTCCTAATTAGTGTTATTTGTATATACACCCTAAATATTGTCTTATTAGGAATTTTTACACCAGTAAGGTATAACCTCAGTGGTTATGGTTCTGAGCAGATGGAAAAGTGACATTGAAGGCAAGGGAAAGAGGAAAAAAGATAACGTTATACCTACACCACTGGGTCAAGGAACTTCTAAAGGGCTGCAAGTACAGATTACAAATTTGCAGACTAAATATAGATCTGAGCTGTACTTTCTGAAGCACACAGGAATAATGTGTTCAAACATCTGGGTGTTCAAATATCCTGCCAATACATTAACACCCTGGGGCACACAGAGTCTCTCCAATTCATCTCCAAGGCGATGATTTGAAGAGAGGATGAGTGAAGGCAGAACTTCATTATCCCTTTAGAGACTGATGTTTTATAATGGTACAGCTGTAACTGGTGATCACACACAGAATTTTTGAACCAAGAAGTAATCCCAGATCTTTCAAATCCCAGTCCAGAATCCTGATCTTTTCTCATATAGGTATTTTTTTCTCATGTTTAAGTTCTTGTACTCTGCATTCAAGCTTTTAAATATCAGGGATTTCAAAGTACTATGCGACTATATTCCAGAGAAATTCTTGAAGCATATAGCAAAAACCCAGAGATTTAAGTGGTTACTTTTTTCCAGGAGATATACAGAATTCATATAGCATCAGAGACAAGCTTATAAAACATCAAGGGACTGAATAGAATACAGGAGCTGCCAAAAACCACAAAGTAAGCCAGAATGGATGGTGTGTCCTGGAGAGGTCTGAGTCTGTAAGAGAAACAGCATAACTTCTGACACAGTTTGAGTAGGAATGAAAGGCACTGAAAGGAGGTGGATGTTGTCTCCCCTGAGATCCTTAGAGCAACTAGAGAAAGGAGATGATCAGAAGATGTGTTTACAGATAAAAGACAGTAAGGATACCTAAGACTTTGAGTGTAGGATTAATGACTTGGATATTGATATAGGTAACAAGTATGCAAAAGCTAAGGAGGATGTATGCTTGTAAAAACACTCCTGAATGTTGCTACCTTAAAGAAACACATCAAAATGGATGTAATATGAGACAGTTGGGGATGTTGAAATATTAAATTACAGTACCTGTATTTTTCAATTACCTTTAATGCTCAGTTTTCACTCCTGAGCTGGCCAAATTCTCTTTCATTTGTGTGTAAGGACAGAACAAACACCTCAAGTTTTGTCAGACTTATTTGATAAACACTGACTTGACCTCCGTGTTTGTACTGCAGTGATGTGCATATTGGTTAAGTACACAGAGGGGAAGGAAACAGTGAATGCTTTTGTTTAATCCAGTCCCTGAAATTAAGTAAGATATAAACAAAGAAGAACTAAGACATCTGGAAAGAGGTGAGGTAATGACAGGGCATGAGTCATGGTGTCTGAAGAAACAGTGCAAAAGATTTTTGGTGAGAGCAAACTGAGGGCTGCCAAAGATGCCTTTTATGAGCTGAGCCAGTCAACTCTGGGGAAGGAAAGTAGAAAAGCACTTGGAATAATAGCCATGATGAAAACTATGGAGCTGGATAATGAAGTCTCATGGTATGTCTAAAGTGAAGGTGGTATACAGACACTTTGGATCCAAACGTCATGTTTGAAGCAGAGGCAACACTTGATAAGTATTATTGCTTCTACAGCTTTCTTGTTATAAAAATATTGTCCTCAAAACATCTTGTGTGTACAACTTGTAATTCCAGATGAAAGAGTTTATGTTTTTTGCCTTAGGAGATTTCATGGCTACTTTTATTCTCATTGCTCTGCTCTTACTCTTCCTGAACTCTGACTTGTGTAGCCACCATAACCTGCTCCATCAATGTGCTATTGTGTTTTGGTTCCTTCTATCAGTGAAATGCTTTTGCTCTGGAAGTGGATCATTTACCAGTCATGCCAAATTCTTCCTGCCTTAACTCCCTTGCTTTCAAAAGGAAGCCAGCTTTGACACCATTATTACACAGTATTTTCTTCTGTGTTATCTGCATTCCAAATAATTGCTTCTTGTGGAGTATAATTTGGTCCTAGTTGATGAAAAATCACTGTATACATTTAGAATCACAGGGAATAAACCTGTGGGAAATCAGGGAACCTGATTATCGACCAAAATGTGCTTTGAATTGCAAGAGCTAGTCATTGATAGGACTAGGTTTTGCACAGCTGTGAAGTAACAAGGCACTAACTACAAACACTCAAAGTGGCTCAAGGAGCTGCTGCTCTCATGTTGATGCTCTCATGCAGCACTGTTATCCCTTTTCTGGGCCAGTACAGCTACTTGTGGGGTTACACCACTGTGTTCTGTATTCAACCCCTCTCTACCAAAAAAAGGAGAAAGGTTTATTTTTAAGATTAATTACTCCAAAAGGCAGTTTGTGCTGTAGTTTCCAAGACAGCTCTATAAACAGAATTGAAAAGAAGAGAAGAATAGGAGCCCTTTTAGCTTTCCCCACCATCAAAGTTTTAGTTTAAGCATATCCTGACAAGGATAAGAGTCTTTTGTATAATTTATATGCCTTACTAAAGCTTTTGTAGTTTCAAATGTTGCATTGCCTTGAAGTATCTAATGGGCTATGACACAAGATTGATTTCTGTGAAAATAGCATTGGCTGTTAAATGTTCATACAACATTATCACATACTGCTTCTTCTATGAAATCCAACACAGAAAAAATTTAAAGTGAGATTGTTGTTGGGAGAATAGCAGGAAAGACAATGCTTCTTCAATAAAATTAACATACTGGTGTGTGATCTTTTATATGAAGGCATTTCATCTTAACCTATGCCTTACCTTATGAATACAGGACTGGACACTGTCTTCCTATGCAGGAGAAAGGGATCAAGACTGCACATCAAACCGTTCCCTACAGAGAAATGAAATCCTGGATTAAACAGTGAACCTCATTCCCATGCACAACAAAATACAGAGATGCAGCAGAGCTACTGGGTCTTTAAGATCTTCCTCTAGCAAGTGCCCTACTTTCATGTGAATGATGTTCTATTGTGCAGAAAAGAATTAAAACAAAACATAGGTAGGTATGTATGGGTTCATTGGAGGGGTGGAGGAGTGGGGAATGAAGGATTGTGCCAATTTACCCCAAATTCAGGCAGACAGAAAGCTTATAGGAGTCCGTGCAGAAGATAGTCAGGCACTATGGACTGGGAGCACTTCCTCCCCCAACACCATATTTGTGTGTGGAATTAACAAGACACATCAGGACAACTAAACAAACATAATCTGTGACCTACTCCTTTTAACTGGTACTTTGGTGTGATGAGCTCATTAAGAGTAAATCTGCTAACACTTGTTTTGTGTTGGCAGAAGTGTGTGGGGCATGCTGTCATCTCAACAGGAGATCAAGGGATATCCAACTCTGATATGACCCATTATTGCTAAATAGCACATTTATGTAGTTACTTGTATTTCATGAAAATGCTTGATGCACATCAAAGGAAACCTTTTGAACCCAAAGCTCATTAATTTTTTTAGTTCATCAAATTTTCAGGCAGGCTTCTGTACAGCCCAGTTCTCAGCACTCTCTTGACAACTGTCTAATGATTATGGATGTTATTTGCACTTCTCTTTTGGGGCAAAGGCCCAAATCTTGATGCCTGTCTTTCTCCCTTGGCATTAACTAAATTTGCAGCAATTAGATCCCAATCTTTTGAAGCACTGAGAGCCCTTAACTCTGCTGATTATGGCAGACTTGGCATTCTGACCAGAAAGGCCACTATGCCAGTGGAAATAAGCAGAAGATCTTGGCATAAAACTGCTTCCATGTAGTCATTTTCCCAGATGTCTGTGTACAGCTTCTGTTCCTAAATGAAGACCATTTAATATGATTCCTTTGACTTTGAAGCAGATTAACAGTAACATTTAAATTTTGTTTGGGAATGATTTACTTTCATGATAGGCATGGTTGTTTTTTTTTTTTTTTTTTTTTTTTTTGTTGTTGTTGTTTGTTTGGGTTTGTTTGTTTGTTGTTGTTGTTTTCTTTTATCATAGTCTTAGTACAGAAAATTGGTCAGCTTCTGCAGGTGGGTATGTGCTTGGAAACAGCTCAGGTATTTTGTACCTGCACTTAGATATGCCTGTGTTTTGTGTTTCAGTATCTCCAGCCTCAGCAATGCCTAGTGATTTCACCACCAAACAGTAATCAAATGGTAGCAAAGTTTGATGGAGTTACATATGAGCATTTGCATTAGGTTTATTTTTTGGTGGCAGTTCTGTGATAGACACATTAATGGCACAGACTATGGGGGAGGTGGCTGTAAAGCTCTTTCTAGACCAGGAATTTCAGAGCCTTTACATGAAGAGTTACAAATTGTAGGTGCACTGGCAAGCTGGAACAAACAGCAAGCCATTGCCATTCTTGCACATAATAAAGCAGTGTATGATGTAAGAAGGACTTTTCTGCTATGGCTGTAATCAGTAGGGTTCCACAGAAATCTTTATTACAGCTTAGACAAAAACAGTGAGGTAACTGATCCTTGGTAGTTCACCTTGTCACTCCTCATGAGATTGACCTAGTGCTCTTAAATGTGGAGTGGATTTACCCTTTCCAGCCCTGTTCTGTCACTTGACCAAAAGGTTCTGGTCAGAGAGAAAGTCTACTTGGGAAAATTAAAAATACTTAAAATTTTTAAAATACAGTCATGTAATGACTAGCATATATGGTGAGAAAGGGTGAAGAATTTAGGCAGTAGTAGAGGATTTCTATTTGTAAGAATAATGGAAAGCAAAGCAATGGAAAGATGACTGTGAAATCTATAGAACTGGAAACTAGTTACTTCTGCTTTGAATTAGGTATCGTTTTCAGATTCCTTCCAGATCCCTTCCCTTTCTATCATTATTATATTTTCATCTACTATGTGACACAGCCCAGGAGATTTCAGCAAGCCCAAAACTGCTGGAAGAATGAGAGGATACAGCCTCTCAGAGTAGTCACTGCACTGACACATTTCTGTCCCTAAGACCAAGCACACATTCGTATCAAGTAATGACCCATATAATTTTTGGCTGAATTTGTTACTGGGTATGCTGTCAGGGCTGCCTCTTGAGCAAGCCAGAGCAAATTCCCAGGGCACACTACTCCAGGAGGCACTTGGATGTTGTTCACATCAGCTCCAGGCTCTGCCTAGACAAGCAGCTTCCATCGAATCCATCTGCTCTCAGAGGGGTATTACATGGCTGATTGCCAGCAGGCCAGATGACACTGGGTACTTTCCTAGAAGAATCTGCATCAGCTTCCAGAGTGATAGGAGGAGTTCCTAAGCACTCTGAGCAGAGTCCAGGTTTAAGCAGCCTCAAAGATAGTAGATATTCAAAATGTCAGGTATAGGGAGTTCCCTGGGAGAGGTCAGGTCTGATACCTTCAGGTTTATCATGTACTGGTATTAAGTCAATTTGCCTACATTCACATTTTCTATACATTAAAGAACACATATGTATAGGGAAGAGATCCCTCCTAGTGACTTGGAGGTTATTCAGTCACTATTTGATCCAGTATTTGTTAACCAAGACAGTCTGACTTTCACGGCCTCCTCAAATGTTCTCCAGCAAAGCCTGGAAATTCTTTCAGCTGCTGTTTCTGAAGTAAAAATTGAATTGGGTCAAAGGGCTTTGTATTTTTACCTAAAATGAAAAGAAAAAGAAAATACCTTTTCTATCTCTGCAGTTCAGTTTGTTCTATCTGACAACCGGTGTAGGACCTTATGCCAGCCTGCTTTGGCACGTTTCAAGTTCAATAAACACATCCTTAACACACCATTTGGGCTAGACTAGATACAGATACAGTTAACACTCTCTTTTCCATACATGGCATACAATATAATTTCCAAAGACAGATTTTAAGTCCTGAAGACCATTGATACAGCCTTTTATTTTGACATTAAAATTGTGCCTGAAGGGAGAGGATAATTGCTCGATCTGAGGCTGCAAACGTAATGAAATAAAGGGATAACTTAGTGGAAATGTAACTAAATGTATGTACATCAGAGAATTCATAAATAAAGCTTCCTGTATTTAGAATAGATCAAAGCAAGGATAGCAATAATACCAAAACCCTTATCCTTAAGATTTCTATCTGGTTATTAATATGTTAATCACTCTCTTAATTTGAATTCTACTTAATGATGGATTTTTCAGTCCTTATACCTGAGTGTTCTCAGTATTTTTGTAATATTCAATTAAATTTGTTTTCATTCTTTTAGTTCCTGGAGAAAGAAAGCTGGTTTGAAATATTTTTAATGTTCTGAATTACTAAATTGAATTGCTCTGAATTGCTAAAAGGGATGGAGAATTGAGAGATAACATCAAATGCTCCCTGGATTTAACCTATAAAATTAAAAGGAACCATTTATTACTGCGTGTGTGGTATTGAAAACATGATCCAAGAGAGCGGTGTCAGTGTGACAGACAGAGTAATGACTAAATGAAAAAGAGCCTTTCTTCTACTCCTTTTTCAACGTGGACCTGCCAGGTCTCACACTGTTCCCCTGCAGCTGCAGTGTCCTGTGGAATCCCAGATTAGGGTTGGAGAGGAGTAGCTCCTGGGCATGCTTTGTGCCCTGATAGGCTGTTAGCTCTTATCAGATAGGTTGGTTTCCTCTTGTGTGTTCCCTCTTCATAACATCCCCTATTGTGATCCAGAGAGCCTGGGTAACACGAGGCAGACGTTGATTTTGTAGGATTCAGTCTTGTTACAGATGGGTAGAGCCACACCATCCAGTTTTGAAAGCACTATAATCCTCTAGTAGATTCTGTTTCTATTGAGGTTGGTTCTGCGATACCACAGGAGGCTGGGTCACTGTGATCAGTCTTCTTTCTGCTGACTACTGATGGAACAGTCAGGGGTCAAGTGTGCTGAGGAAGCACAATGAGCAATGCCCTTAGGGCCATTGCGGTCATTCACTGAGCGCTGCACACCACCGATGCCAACCTCCACTATTCAAGCTAAAAAAGTTTTGTGTTGGATTTGTCAGCATGTTATCAGTCCTGGCAAGTCATCTGTATGAGATAATGACATACACTCAATTTGCAGTAATTATTGTTAACTTTTGTCAGCCCAGCTGCCACAGGCCTGCAAAACCCTTACCGTGAAGTGACAGCTTCTAATCAGCCTTCTGAAGCCCCTTTCTTCTTGCTGACTTGTGACCCTTGCATGGCAATGTGAGGCTGCTGAACCTATGGTTTCTAGAGCTCTAATAGAGGTGAGTTCTGCAGAGATAGGGTATTTTACTAAATCTGTGACGGGTTGGTAAGAGCAGACAAGCTTTTTGAGTTCCCAGTCCCTTCCTCAGATAGTTAAAAATGTATCTTCTGCACTACGGAAGCACTCACCTCTTTCTCTAGCAAGTGCTCTTAACAAGTTACCTAAACTCCTTCTTTGTTGTAGAGTTTTGCCTTTATTTTTCAGTGAAGGTATCATTGTCTGCCACTGACAGGCTCTTTTCAACTGACATTCCAAAGACTTTCAGCCATCTGTTCCAGACCTTTCTGCTTTGGACTGAAGTTACACTTGAATTTTTACATTTACATGCATATATACATACGTGTGAAAAAACCCACAGTTTATATTTTTCTTTTCTCTGACTTAAAAATTTCAAATGATAAAATTCACTTAGACAAAAGACAATTTGTCCAAAGAAAATGGTAGACCTCTGGGCTTGTTCTACCTCTGCCCAAAACAGCACTATAGAAAAATCAAAAGGATATGTACTTTAAAAGACATCCACACTTAAAGTTTATCTGTGGATCTTTTGAAAATCTTTGGTTTTCCCTTCTTTTTTTAAATTGTTACTACATAACAATCAAATATCTGTCTATTTATATATTTTATCTTAGCATTTTCACCCCAGTTAAGCTGACCCACAAGAAGGGCTTGAATGAACACTCCCAGTTCTTTTACGTTACAAGTTTGTAAATAATTTTGGTAGGTGTCTGTTTGAAATTGGATTGCCTTTGATGACTTAAGCTAAATTTACCTCTGAAATCTAATTTTTTTCATATGTTCACAGGAATGCACTTTGGTTAGCAAGGAAAGGTCTTATTATTAATTCTGTACTGAAGTGTAAACACCTGGGCAACTCACAAATGAAAAATCTTCAAGTGGCCCAGCAGAAGACTGTGAGCTGCCTTTTTATAGCATTTTTTCAGTCTTTGGATGTTAAGAAAAGTTTATGACCAAAGCAATAGTATTTTGACTGTAATAAGGAGATTCAGAAGTGCCTCAGATACTGTTATCTGCTAATCAATCTCACTGAGGCTTTAGAACTGCTCAGAATAGAAAAAGACCAGTTGAACATCAAGTGCATAATATTGATTTTCAGAAACAGTGGAAGTGATCAGTAGTAGGAAAAGGCATCTGGCAGCTTGTTATTCATAAAGCTGGCTTATGATGAAATCTCAGTAGGCTACAATCATATTATTCCTTATCTTTTGGGCTCCCTGAGTTGGCTGGTGATATTTCTTAAGAAGCTCAAGCTGTTATTTCCATTCTGCTTCTTGCAGCCTGAAAAGCATTTGGAGTGCAAGCTAAGGAGTAGTAGAAAGTAGGCTGTGGGTTGCTGGGCACAGATGGCATTGGTAATAAAGCAAAGCAGCTGTCAATATTGTCTCAGAAGAAGTTATTAATGATTAGCACTCCAGTTTGATATGTTGACAAGACCAAGCTTGCAGTTTGGAGTGTGCTAATTTGTGTGCCAGACCAATATGGCTGAAAGCAGAGAAGAGTGATGAGCCTCTAAGGCTTTCTGGTTGCTGACACTCACTGCTTTTTCCAGTAGGAGCTGCAGTCATTTGCTGCAATGCCTCATTATATGAGCATTATAAGTATTTGAAATGGTAAAAAAAAACCCCAAAACCAGACAGTAGAACAATGTATTTCAGTTGGAACAAGCAACTCCTGAAGCATTTTGAACCTTGCCCTTTGCTCACGCTGAGATCAGCATCCCTCTGTAAGTATGTTGTTTAAACAGGTCAGAAAAGAGTCTTCTGTCTCAAAATAATGGGCTCTGTAAATAGCCTTTTATTCTTTTGAAGTATCAAGTGTGGGCTCTTTCCAGAAGCAGGATATTGAACCAGGTGGACTGCTAGTGAGGCACAGCTTAACTCTCCCTCATGACCTCATTTATTGATTGAATGAGAATGGCTTTTTATTTGCATCTTTCTCACTCAACAATGATATCTATATGCTAGCCTGGAAGTATCTTTACTGCAAAATATTTACTGCAACTGGTCTTATTAGCTTGAATTCCAGCCTTCCTGAGTGGTAAAAAATGATATTGTACTGTGCATGGCTACAGACTGAATGTCTCAAAGGGGTGCTGTGAAAACAAATGCCTCTCTTGCATGACTGTGATGAGTACCTGCCAGAGTGAGTTAAAAATAAGGCAGTGACAGTGAGGTGACTATATCATATATCCATCTGAAAAACTGTGAAACAAATGAAAGTGAAAAAAGAAAATACATAATCTTTCAAAAAGGAGAGACAAAATATATTTAAAAAAATTTTTGACCAAGTAACGTTAGTTGAAGTGCATCATATATGGGTCTTCTCCACATTTTTGCATTTATTTCTCAAAAAAATATCAAAGAAAAACCCAGCTATCTTGGAGGAAGAAATTTTACTCATATATATTTCTTTAATATTATTTAAGCAGATGTGCAAGGCTTTATAATATTAAGTTTACTTCTGAAAGTGAGATTTAGAATATCTTACATTAAAACAAATTTCTTGCAGTGCTAAATCAAATGCTGACAAAAACTCCAATTATATTATAGTAATTCGTTTGCCCTTAGGCAACCAACCTAGTAAAACTTAGAGGAAGCAGAAATTTTGTGTAATAAATCCTGTCTTCTCAAAACAACTCCATATTTCTGTTCAAAAATCTTTATATCATAGTATTATAGTTTTTCAGTGAGGATATCTGAGACTTCTTGGTCAAAAATTCCCTCTCTGGTTATTGAGATTTTAGTTGCAGTTCTCCATTCTTTGACATTTATCCAGTGCTTAGAAATGGTTACTAATTGACATTTATGGTTTTGGAAGCCACTGATTATGTTCAGACTGTTAGGTCCTGGAGACTGTCCCCCTTCTAGGAATTCAGCTGGTGAATGTAGCTTCTAAGAGCTGTTGCAAATAGACCTGGAAGTGAGGGCTGTCATATTTTTCTCTTGGGAGCTTCTTTTAGCTGAGACTTTAGTGCTGCCTCTGCCCATGCCACACCAGATCTGTGTAGCAACTATGACTCTGCCAACTCTCTCACCTCTGCAAGTCTGACCTGGACCTGTGGGTTTGGCTTCCTGGCTTGGCCTTGGACCTGCCTGGCTGCTGCAGATTTGCTCAGTTGTCACTGTGCTGTGTCTGACACTGATCACTCTTGATCATTGTCTCTTCAGAGCTGAAATCACTGCTCTGCATCCTGCCCTCTTGGTGTTCAGGACACTGCTCCCACAGACTTCATTATCATACTTGACTGCTGGCTCACCTTTCCTTGTGCAGCATCTGGTCCTTGCTGCTCACTGAAAATCTTGGGCACTGAAAGCCATCCAGGTCAGTCAATTTAGGAATGTTACAAATGTTTGAACAAATCTCGCCTTTCTTGTAGATGATAAACATGATACCCTGTCACTCTGATATCAGAATGCAACTCAGTTCCTCAGTTTTCCCATCAGATGTACTACTGTATCATCTGCCTCTGGACATGGACCCAGCTGGTGGCTTAAACCCACTATTTAAAACCAAGGCACGTGTACACTAGTAGTCATGGATTTTCATTCCTAGTCTTGTCTTTTGAGGGTGTTTTGCACATTCCTGTTGCCACTGTGTATAGAAACATCCGAGACTGAGAGGCTAGATGAGATGTTTGATTTGAGAAGAGTATTACCCTCCCTGTAAAGGGCTATTTCTGACTTATTGCTCTGAGAAAGTTTATTCTGCTGTATAAGCAGTTGTTTCATTTCACCTGCAGAGTTTCTATGATGCTATGTAATGCACTGAAGGAAGTGGGTTACATTCTGGGTGTCCTGTGAAATGGGGAAAGGTGAACATACTTTGTTGTGAGTGTGAGAGAAGCATTATAGGATCTTGCAATTCTTGCTTACTTGCAGTCTGGCGCTGTTTTTTGTATGGGGGTGTACAGAAATTTGTTTCTGAGCCTTCGTGAAAAGGAAGACGAGAATTTGAAGAGCAGAAAAGAGAATTTGAAGAAGGGATTCATGTTATGACCTTCATCCAGGATAGGTTATAGTCTGACTTTCTACACATCTTCCTGGAGCAGAATGTATATGGCTTATGGTATGATTCTGTCTACCTAACAAGAACTTTCTTCAAAGAAGCAATCTGTTTGATAGAACATGGCTTTGGTGGGCAGAGTTTGTCTTTAGGTTGGTGTGTGTGTATTGTGCATTTCTCTGCACAAGTGCACTTCTATCTTCTATCATATTCTATTTGATGATTCTCTGATTCTGTTTACTTCCAACATAGCCCTGTCTGTGGTCTTATTTATTTTTGATTCTTAAACACCTTGTGTAGTCATTTCACAGCTGTTTTGAAGAAGATTGAACTAGCTTCTTCCATACAGAGAGAATAACTTTCACCTTAATTTGGTTGTTTACTCCTGAGAACATTAGCTCAGAACTGGTTTGATTACTTAGAATGGATAGACAGTTCTGTGTACCTTAAAACCTTAAAAATGGACATTTTCTGTAAAAATAGAAAAAATACAGTACAACAGTAAAATATATACCTACACAGAGGACATAGAAAAGTACCAAAAGGTGCTGAATTAAAAAAGTCAGGGAGGTTCAATCTCTAGGATGATAGTGGTTCTGATCATTTGGGGTAGACATATTTCAAGTTTGATAACATTTAACACACAGATGCAATGAAATTCAAGGTGCTTTTGATGAAACATTAGAACCACAGAAATGTTCTTTGGTAAAAACATGCATTTTCACTTAGAAATTTAGATGGCTGGATAGCAGATAGATTTGGAAAATTGTTCCTGAGTACAGGGTGAATTTTGTAGGCAACAGGAAAAAGGAAATAATTTTCAAGCCTTATTGCTACTTGTTTCTGACCAAAAGGTTCATTCATTTTGGAACTTAGTGATTTCTAAAGCATCAGGTTTTTTTATACATTATTGTATTGGAGATGTTCTACATTGTGGAAAAGATATAAGAAGAGCAAGCATTTTCAGTGTCATGCCTTAGTAATGAGGGAATTAACCAGAGCTAAACAGGACAACTTGATGGAGATCAGTTAAAAAATTAATCATTTAACAAAATGTGAACAAATGGCTAAAATTTTATCTTTATCAGCTCAGATAATCTTAGTTTTATTTCTTCAAAATTTTTTGAAGATCTTCAGGACAATATGGAATTAGAAGTTTACTTTTAAAATTCTTATGAAATTCTGTGGGAAAACTGTCTTTTCAATGGAGGCCAGTCAGTGAAGAGGACAAGATTCTTCCTCTTATTGTGGATGGAATATCTGGCCTCTGGATCTTCCTTTCAACCTTTTTTGCGTATTATTATCATCTCTTAAATTCTACTGAATGTCTCAATTTCCATCCTAATTCCATATTCATACCATTAGATGCTCTTTATCATTAATGAGTTTATTTATTTCAATATTGACATTGATTGCACTCTTAATTATATATTACCTGTTGATGTAGCATTGAATCAAATTCTGAGAGTAAAATAAAATAATTTGGCAAATAAATAAGGGAGAGACACCTGAAATTGGGAGAGGCTAGACATGCAACATAACACTTGCAATTTCAATGTGCTATGAAGCCATTCCTAGAAGTTACATTTTTCAGAACAAGTCTCCTGGATTTTTAAATTTTCTTTAGTTGTTTTGCTCTAGCTGTAGGATTTCAGTATAATTATGCATCTTCTATCTGATCATTAGGTTTATTTTTTAAGTTCAGGCCATTCTGTTTCAATCCATCAATGTGACTCTCCAGCATTTGATACTTCCTTTGGTTTTATTCTGCCTTATTCTTTTCCTGACTACATCCTTTTCTACCATATACATAGCAGCAAAATACCATAGGAATTGCCTGCCAGTATTCAGTTAGTTTTTGAGTGCACTCACTGTTCACATGCTCCCCTACGTGTGTGCCTTTCAGGGAGTATCTTGAAGATTCACATCATGAAGGAACTGAGGTATTACATGCAAAACCCATTACATGTAAAAGCTTTAAAAGAAAATTAATGTTAAATTTGTTAATGCTAGTCTTTGATGCAGAAGTATGTAAGTATTTATCCAGTCTGGGAATAAAGACCTCATGAAGCTTATCAGAAGAATTAGATAGTCTTCAGTCCAATAAGTCCCAGCTTAACCCCTTGAATGTGTGAATAACCCCAAATTGAAATTTCCTCATTTGTAGCTATAGCAAATACTAAAACACTCACAGAAAACTACTTGGCCCAATTCAAAGAGCTTGAAAGATTTGCAGTTATTGATTACACAAATGCTTTTTTAACAGACTCAATAATGCAGTGACTTCATGGTCACTGTTTTCTGTTAGCAAGAGGGGTTTGGCAGTAGAGCAGTCATTTTCATGTATTTTTTTAGATTTACCTGTGAAAAGGCCCAACAATACAAAAGCAGAAGGTAGAAATACATTTCAGTGTTGCAGTAAATGGAGGAAAGAAGCCCATATCTTCATGTCTCATTGACATCAGTGTCACATTGCCCATGTCATTGTCTTGTTGAGGCTGCCATGTACAAAATGGAGAAAAGCCATGTGCCAGGGTCTTAGTCGAGGAAGAGGAGTCAGAGCTAGAAAAGGTGGAAACACATGTTTCTTAAGCTTGGGTCATTAGCAAAGTTTTATTTTGTATTGTGCAGATTTACAAATGATGTGTGCAGTTTCTAAGTGTGCAAGATATTGTCCTGCTAATAACTGCTGAAGATGATTTGCTTAAACCAGAAATGTCAGACACCTCAGCAATTAACATTACCTTAAAATTCACTCCTGGTTTCCTATAAACACATAGCATATTCCTGGCTGTGGCTGTTTTCTACTTATGAGGGTTCATTGAGACATGAGCCCATGTGGAGGATGGCTGTTGCTGCCTTTAGCCTCATCAGCACTGCACAGAGCAGTCCTATACTGTATTGAGAAGGGAGGCTCCAGGTGCCCAGCTTATACCTGGCTGCAGTCACCCTACATGCTGTGACTGACTCTAAACACAGGAGAGACAGGGGTTCATCAAGTAGATGGAGTATGGGAGAAATTGCACAGTGCTCCCCAGAGGATCCAATAACAGCCTGTGGAATTACTGAGAAGTATTGACCTATCTTTTATGAATGGCTTAATTTTCACTTATTTTTCTCCCTCAAGAACTGACAGGTGGAGTAACAAAAAGTACATAATAAATGAGACAGGCTGCTGGGGCTGTTGTTTTTTTCTTGAGACTATAGCCCCTATTCCTTGAGTTAATTAATTAGCAGGAAAAGGCCATTGTGACACTGTTCTGAAACCAGAAATCATAATCTGTTAGAAAGAAATTCTTTCCTGAGCCTTTGTGACAGTGGTAGGTATTTGGTCCAATTTGCTTGATTCTGATGCACATAATAAGTTTATACTTTATTTGATTATTTATGGTGTTATATAATGAAACAAAGTGTCATATTACTGGATTCTTATAAATAATTTATAGAAGGATTACACAAAGTGATAAAATCACAGTGATTTTACCTGCAAATTCATAAAGCTCATGCAATTGCCAGGAGGTAAGAGAACATAAAATATGTTTTACCTGGTGGACTCTACTAGCATGTATTTATCTTCACAATACTCCTGTAAATTAATTCAATATTTATATACATATTTATAGACCAATAAAAGAGAAAATCAGAAGTGAACAGTTAAGTCAATAGACAAGCAAGGGGCATTTGCTTCCTGTATTAAGCCATTAACTTTCTTATGTAACTAGGCAAATTCAGGTTAGTTACTGAATAATCAGTGAAAAGTTTTATTATTTTTAATTGAATTGTAGTCTGATTAATGTAACCTAGAGTTTATTTGATATCAAGATAAAATTTCCACTTTAACGTCACTGCTGAGTTTAGGATGACCAGTGCTTGGGGGTTTAGTAGATTAGAATAATCCTCTTTTTCTTCACCTGACCTTCTTTTAAGTCCATAGACACTTGGTTTCTCCAGGGACACGAGCAGTCCCTTAGCTGGGAGGCAGACCACGTTTGTTCTTCATACTAATTTTGAGAGCTTTTTTTATTAGTTACATTTTCTGCAAGATCTCTGATCATTATCTCTTGAGGTAATGATTTGGCAAAGGTTAATGATTTGCCTCACATAGGAAAATTTGCGATTTAGTTCTACTTTTTAATGAAGGTGTTGATTCCTGTGGGCAAAAAATCTTTATGTCTCAACGAAACTTTAAATGGGATATTGTGAAGAGTGAGAGTTCTGCACTGCATTTGAAATGTTTGGAACCTTAACACAAGTTTTCTATGTTACACAGTACTGTATGTAGCACTGGGTGGGACAGAGGCAGTCTTACATGTCTACCATTATACTGCAAGATAGTGTTGAATTTATCTTTGATATGTGCCTTGTATTAAAAAACCCTCAAAGCTAGAGGAATTTAAATAAAGGAGAATATTAAAAAAAAGTAAAAAAAAAGAATTAAGAAATCCCCAAATGAACCAAAAGAAACAAAAAAATTATTTACTTTTCATGAGTTACATGGCCCACAGAATTTCACTTTCTATTCATGGACATAGTCACTTCTCAATTCCTCCAGTTATGTTCTGGTTTCCAGTGTTTCAGGGGAAATCTGCATTAAATAAAACAAATCTTTATCATAAATAATGATAGAAGAAACAGCACATCACTTTCTGTGGTAGCAAACCTTCAGTTTTTGTACAAAACTTCACTTAGATCTGAGCTACTTAAGACTGCATTTACTTCTTCAGCATGGTATCTAAGCACCAAATAGAGTATTGCATTCTTGGTTCCAGGAAGGTGATCAGAAAGTGCATATTTTCCATGATGAAATGAGTCACCCAGCTTTCCTTTCCCTCATCTTCTGTGGTAAATATCCTGATTCTTCTCTGCCTTATTGATTTGCTGCCTATATCTTCTCTCCCTTTGACATCCTGAAGGAGAAAACAAAACAATCAGGTAGAAAACCTAAGGAAATTCAGTATGCTCCTTTCAACTTGTGCTTCACAGACAATTTTTGGTGACCATTTTACACATATTATCCAACACCAAGGACAGCCAGAGGTCAAACTGGTATTTAAACAGACATTCTAAATGGAAATGAGCTGCAAGTTATTTAAACACACTCCCCGCATGCAAATTTCGCACTCTGTAACAAGAATAGAGAGATGCCTAAAAACAAAATCTGTAAGTATTGATTCTTTTGAGTACCTGAATACAAATCTGGTACACAAATACTTCATTATCTCTTGCCCATCCATCTCACAATTAATAAAAAGGGGTATTTCCTTGCAATACGTGTCTCCTCTGAGTTTCTGAAGTGATGGCACTGACACCATTCCTAATGCTAATTCCTTAGCCCTGTAAATAGCAAGTTTTTACACTCTTCCTGTCCTATCTAGTTTTGCTTTGCTTAATTTAACTTTTATTTGTAGTCTGTAAAGGAGTCCCTATCCCAACACTTGGAGTGTTTGTTATTGATGCTCATGCACTGTCTCTTGTCAATTTCAGTTGCCATATGGCTGATAACTCTGTGACCAGTACCTGTTACCCTTTCCATCTCAGCCATATGGGCCTTTCTGCCACTGGCAGGTTAACATTCAGGTCCTTCTGTTCTTAGTGTGCCAGCTGTCTGACACTTCCCTGACCTAAGGGATATTTTTGCTTGAAGATGGGCTCCTGAAATAGAACTATCCCCTGAAAACATGCTCTGCATGTCTGAACACAATCTTCTGTCATTGCTGTTGGCCCTTTTGTGCCTGCTTTCCAAAAATACTTTAATAGACAAACTTGCCAGCAGAGATGTTACAGGCATCCTCCTAGGAACAAACACATGCCATGTTATTTGCTGCAGCCTATCAAATCTGCAGAGCACAGCTGGAATTTCAAATAGCAAATCCTTACAGATAAGTAGTTGTGGATGAGCCATTATATTTAACTTGAAAAAAAGCTTGAATAGCAAATTAATTCCACAAAATCATGATCTGCTTGTCAAGTCAGAAATGGGGAAAAAGGAGGGCTTGTCAGCATATTCTTTAGAGTATTTTTGCCTGTGACTGATATATAATAAAACTTTTTTGTTGTTCCGATAAAACAACACCAATATTAGTTCATTTGTCATATCACTATGTTTAAATAAGTCTCTCTATATGTTTAGTTTTCATCTTTTCCTGGGTTCTCTTTGTTCTTTCAGGTCTTTGTGTTAGGCAGTTTGGGGCTAAATACTGTATCCTAAATGCAATCACTGAAATAACAGATGAAGAAGCTAACAACTCCTTGCTCTATAATGCAAAATTTCTGCATATGTGTCCTTTTCTTTCTTACATTCCTGTTTTTCATTTCAGCTGCAGACTCTATTCAGTGGCAGCAAATAAAGACAGAGCCTAATATGGGAGAATATATTACAAATCATTAGGGGCTCATTTTCAGCTCTTCAGTGAAGTTTATTGCATCTCTCCACCTTCAGAAAGTAGTTTAAGATCTGTTTTGAAGACTCTCTCATTACTCAGTAGTATAATGAGAAGTTTTTTCAGCCAGCCAGAAACCAGGAAAAATATTTGAACAAATAGACAAGAAATTTTCATTGTTAATGCCTTTGCTTAGGATATTTTCTAGAGGCACAAATGGAGAGAATGAATACATTCAAATGCAAGTCCATCACTATCACAGGTTTTCTTTGATCAAAGTTTCCTAAATCCTTTTCAGATAAAAATCAGGATTTGAGTTCAAGTGATACAAAATTGATTTGCTGAAGTAGTAGGAGTGGAACTAAACATGATGTGAGGCAAGAAATGGCTACTGTGCTACTCAGTAACAAATGGTCATGGATTTGTTGCATATAAAAGAAGAAATGAAGAAATCCATAAAAAGTATAAATTATTGACTCTTAACCTAGAACTCCTACTCCTATAAAAAACCTAGGCACAGAGTAGGAGATAGGACTGGAAAGAGAGCTAAGTAAAAGGACTGACCTACCATCCAGATCTAGAAAACAATTTTGAAGGAGTCCTTTCAGTGTGTAGCATTTTTCACAGGTGGAATGGTATGGAATTTAGATTCTTTGTAAAAGGCATAGGAAAACCTGAAGATTTTCAAGTGACTTTTTTGAAAAGTTTTATTTTCCTTGTTACACTCTGGAATAAAATCAGTTTTATAGCAAATAAAGGTTGTGCTGGCATATCTAGACAGAGATCTCTTTCTATCTTACGAAGCATCTCACTGTACTTTTTAACTTACCAGTCATAATGCTAACAGCTCCTAATTAAGCCCACTGAAAATGCTGCATTGAAATAAATCAATGACTACACATGCAAATTTTGCTAATTATTGCTGAAGACTTTCCCCAAGATCTGTCAGAAAAAGCATCTCATGGAATATTTCAACAGTTTAAGTGATTGTAGAACAGTCATAAATTTTGTATAATGCAGCTTTTCTCTACTGCTTTCTGTACCCAAATCCTTCAGACAGAGTGATTAAATCTGCATCCGTCATGTGGTGTAATTAATTAATACGGTATAGAGAACAGTGGTGCAGTGCTGATTAATTTGTATTTTAGATGCATACATTTCTTATTTTCAGCTCACCTAAGAAATGCATTAATCAGTCAGACAGGACTGATTTTAAATAAAGATATCTGTTCCTTCCCCTTTTACTAAATTTAGTGCTGCTGTTCTTATAGCATCTGTTTGCTATCCACTATATTGTGTTTAATGCTTTAAATTTTATGCTTAGTGTTTTAGTGTAAATCTTTTTTTTTTTTTTTTCAGATATCAATGTCCAGAATAAGATTAAGGCATCAAAATGAAATTTAAGATCCTACAATGCAGTTCAAGCTTCCAGTACTGAAAACCCCATTCAGCTGCCCTTTAATTTCACAAGTCTCTGAACTCTCTAAATATTCTGCTTCCCAATTACTGATGCATCTGACGTCCCTCTCTTCATGCATTAAACCTGCATTGGTCACAGAGAAAGGGACAGATTGAAAAAAGGGCTTTTCAGGCTTCAGGAGGCAAACATCACTTTAGGGCTGGGCTTGGACAGGCATTCTCAGGCATGCTTACAGAAACACAACAGGAGTTCTCAGAGATACAGTTCTCATATCAAATGAGAGAAGAGCTGATCTTTGAATGGCTGCCCTGTTTGGTGTGTGTTTGACCACACTGAGCATCCAGGGCCCCAGATTTAATGTCTGGAGAGAGATAGGTACTTAAAATGAAGGTCTGGTTTTCCAATGGGAACCATACTTCTAAAGGAGGGAAAACTGGAATAGCTTTAACACCACTGTCCCTCTTTTTTTGTCTGTTAGAAGAATTTTCAAAAACGGGTATACTGAAAAGCAAAGATACATACCTGAACTACTGGCCAATATCTCCTAGAATGAAAAAGTAAAACATAGGAGTTTCTTATCCCTTCATTCCCAAGTTTCATCTTCCCTTCATTCCCAAGACTTCCCTTTCATTTCTGATTCCCAAGTTTTTCAGCCACTCTGTTTTTGGTTTGTTTATTTTTTTTTCAGAGCTGCTCACATCTGTTATTTCCAATTTTAGTTAAGATTTTAAAGTGTTTAATCAGTAATACTTCAAAATTCTAGAAAAAGCTATATGATCATGAAAGAGGAGAGAGGTAGGGAGGTTTTCTTTGCAGCCACACCGCTTCATTTCTATATAAGTTGTAAGTCTAGAAAATTCTGAAAAATACCTATTTTATATTTATACCTCTGTCCTCATTTCATATCCCTATCAGTTCCTTTTAAGAGAAATCTTCAGCTTGTGTCCCTCAGTGATTGCTGTATTTCAAAGTGAAAAATAAAACAGGTAGTTTGACTGTGAGGATGAAGTGAGGGGAAGACAGTTGTAATGTGAAACAGCAGCTT
The DNA here is from genome assembly GCF_027477595.1 of Haemorhous mexicanus. Lineage (NCBI taxonomy): Eukaryota > Metazoa > Chordata > Aves > Passeriformes > Fringillidae > Haemorhous > Haemorhous mexicanus. Next base: position 46,062,200 of record NC_082346.1, read on the forward strand.
TGAAGCTTTTAGGATCATTAAAACACCACAGTACTTTAGCTTTCTATAGTCTTAGAAGTCCAATAAAATAATACCATTTTGCTTTCACTGCTGCAATAAACTAAAATTAATGAAATCCTGGATGATTTGGAACTTTGGTTCTGAGAAGCATCAAAAAGTCAAAATCTTGTAGAGACAGTGTAATTGACAATAAAACTGTTTTAGAAGTTGCCAGAGCAACATAGCTTAGGAGCTGACACAGCCCTGCTTCCAGATGGTAGTGGCCAGGGTAAAAAAAAAGATAGTAAAAAAAATTCACATATGAAATTAAAAAATACTTTTCAAATACTTTTCCAATAGGTTCAATAGGTTCTTCTCCTCACCAAGAGTCTTTGCTACAGTTTCCCTCTAGCTGCTGTCTGTAGACTGAAGACATCAGACTCTTTAATTCCACCAGGAGACAGAGTCAGACACAAGCCTCTAGATTGCTCCAAATAGAATATTTTGGGTTGAAAGGGACCTTTTAAAGGTCTTCTATACCAGGCTGCCCACAGCCTTGTCCAGCATGTCCTAGAATGTTGGCAGGAAAGGAGCATCTGCTGCCTTACCGGGCAACCCCGTGCCAGTGTTTCACCCTCCTCATCATAAAAAGCATTTCCTTATAGCTAGTCTAAATCTGCCCTCTTTTTGTTTAGACCATTGCACTTTATACTATCTCAACAGGCCCTGCTAAAAAACTTGTCTCTGTCTTTCTTATAGGCCCCCTTAAATTAATGAAATTAATTAAAAGCTGTAATAAGATGCCTCTAAAGCTTTCTCTTCTCCAGGCTGAGTGACCCCAGCTGAGTCTTTTCTCATAGGAGAGGAAAGCCCTGTGCTAATATTTCTGCCCTTCTTCTGGACCTGCTCCAACAGGTCTTTGCTGTGCTGAGGATCTGAGAGCTGGATGCAGTGAGATGGTTTTAACTTAATCTGGACCTCAGGAAGGCAACAAACTTCCCTGAGAGTCTGGCTGGCACAAGGAACAAAGGAATAAGGAGGAAGTGATGCCCTTCTTTTTCAGAGCTACAAAAATATAGTAAGAGGCAAAAAAAAGTCACTTAGCTCTTGAGATACAGTAGGCACAGACTTACCATAGGGCAACACCCAGTATCTGACGTTGACCTAAAAAAGGCAGCGTGCTGAAAGAAGCACAGAGACTCCTATATATGCTTTCTCTCTCCCTGTGGGAAGGTACATATTATCAAGATGGATTTTTATAATGTTTCCTTGAGGTGATTTGAAGTCTTCAGATGTCTATCTTCTCCCTTGTATCTGTAATAATGGAGAGATTCTTAAAACAGAAATTTGCTGAGACTGAGAAGGGGAAAATTGCTTGTTCTGGTTCACATGTTCCTAAAAATAGATATTAAAATTTTCAAATACCTCTTCTGGGATTTTCAGATGAAAAGGTTTCCATTTTACTTCTTAAATACTTATTCCACTTGTAAAAGTCAATTTTAATTATAGTAAAGTACCAAAAAATGATAACTTGCAATTACCAAACTGAAATATTTTGGAAGAGAAAATATTTTGTAATCAGCATTTTTCTTTTCAGGGTTGCAATCCCTCTTCCCACTCACTTCTAATTTTATGTAAGAGGTAATTACTCTCATCAATGAAGAAAATGTATTTAGTCTAACTTATAAGTTAATTTTTCATCAGCGTTCTGCTGCTTGGCTACATCTTCCATGCAAAACTCTAAGTCAGGTGCAGTCTGGTTCAGCTTGTCACTTGCACACAGTGAAGCCATGAGTAAGGTTCTTTCATGACATGAGGCAACATGAGCAAGTGCCAATTAATATGTTTCTCAGTGACTGTAATGCATTGGTCATGGCTGTTCTAGTCAGGTTCATCCTTGTAATACTCTAATGTCATCCCTTTTGAGATATGCCTTTAGAAACATAAACAGTACCTCTTGCATACAGGTCTTTATCCACTATTTCTCCATTAATACTGAACAATTCAGAGCTCACCATGAGTTGCCAGTTTAGACTGAAAAATGGCCTGGCCTGCCCTGGAGGTTCTTCCTCCTATTCTTGCACTCTCTTTAGCCCAAGGACTGCAATCTCAGAACTCTGCTGAGTGTGCTGGGCAGTTTTACAAAATATAAGAAAAAGAAGAGGGAAAAAGGAGAAGATTTTGAAACCTTGCTCCTTTTCCTTTTCCTTTTCCTTTTCCTTTTCCTTTTCCTTTTCCTTTTCCTTTTCCTTTTCCTCCCATACCTTTCTTGAATTTGGATTTGAATAACACTTACAGAGCTTTAATCCAACACTTCTTTCCCTGATTTCCTATGATCTAATAACCAAAGGAGATATATATGTTCTGGAAGGAGCCAGCCACCTGATCTCCCCTTTGGTCATGGAATCTCAGATTTCCTTGTAATAAACTATCACTTTTAACAGTGAATGAGTTCACAAATAGCCTTCAGAAAATTGTCCATATCAGCAGTTATTAACTGGTTTGTGTCCCCCGACACATCTCTCCAAGACCCATGCTGGCCAGGGGAGAGGCTCAGTGCTGGTCAGAGGAGAGGCTTGGTGCTTTTTCATGCTAGCACAGTGATGAAGTATAGCCTGAGGGAAGAGAAATTAGAGCTAAGAACAGCCAGAAGCCTAATTCCTGTTGCTACAGCAAGTGTAATTATGAATGCATACTTAAAATAGTTTCTGAATGGTTCCTAAAGCTTAATGAAACATTAATTTGCTATGTAAGTCAAGGTTCTGATCTTCACTGTTACCACAGAGAGGCTGTCAGAAATTATTTGATGGCCAGTCTGTCTCCCAGTCTCCCAGGCATGAATGAGGGGATGGAGTCATTCCCATAAATACCTGCCTTAGCAGGGGAGCTTGGAAATGGCAGGGCCATGTTCAGACGTGGAAGTGGTTTGTATCCCTAGAAAGCTAACGAAAATAATGGTAAAGTGCATTAGAGTTTACACAAATTCTGCTCTATCCCCAACCTACTGATTCACTGAGGACTTAAATGCCAGAGAAATGACCAGACCTGACAAACCGAAATCTCACTCATTTCTATCAGCCATTCCCTGCAGGAGAAAACACTCCTGCTTCCAAAATTAGATTTTAAGAGCTTATTAGAAATTCAGCAAAACTGATAATTAGACTGAGTAGCTCCACTGCTGTCATTCATTTCCTACTAATCAGAGATGAGGGTATGATGAGGGATTTTTATGCTGTGCAACTCCGGATTTCCTATGACTATGTTATAGTATTCGGCAAAATAAAGTGCCTTGCTGTTGCTCTGTTCTCTTTGGACTTGTCCCAGGATGCCCTTGCAACAAAAAAGACTTTGCAGGTTTTCTGGCTGTAAATTATTTCTCTGAATACTTGAGTATGTACCATCATGTTCAGTCTATTCAGCTAGCACATATATCTCATTAAATAGTTCAAACTCAGCCTCTCTGAATCTAAAAGCTTTGTAAGACTATGGGCTTTCAAACCTACACAATTTTTACCCTGGATATCTAACACTGGTGAAGGCCAATCTTTCAACATCTCCCTCAGAGGGAATTTTTGCTGTTTGCTCTTAACTGAATGTTTATTCCATATGGAAGGGCAGAGTTGAAGTGTTTGAACATGCAATTACACTGCTCTTTAGTCTTGCCAATCAGGCTGCTTTCCAGATGCTGGCACAGCAGAAGTATAATTTTTTTCTCTCTGAATCACTGTGGATAATTTGATGCAACTTGGACGAGAGGGAATTTTTCTACAACTTGACTCAAAGACTACATCCCTTGGAGGAGAGAATGAAGGAGGCAAGTTTAGCATATTGAGGATTGGAGACATTTGGGCACACATCAGATAAGCCTGACTCTCTTTTGTATGCTCAGCTTTGAAATCCTAGTTATGGAACACTGTGTATTTCTGTCAATAATGCTTGTAATTCTCAGTGACAAATGGGATAAGATAGCTGCAGCAGTAACACTCGAGCTACAAAACATCCTTTGCACTCCCCACAAATGCATATAACCCTTAGAGGAAAGTAATTTCCTTTTAGACCTTTTCAAAGCTCCAGTCTCTGCTCCAACAAAATATTTCACACAAATAGGTATTTCTGTGCTAGCAAAGCCCTTTTAAAATCAATAAGGCTTTGGAATATTGCTTTACTATATTGCTGCAAAGAAGGACTCCATTGATTTTGGTGTAACATCTAATTGGGAAACTATGTACTATATATTCTTAAAATGAAGTATTGGTACCTGAAAGCACACAGACAAGCTTTTGTGGTGGCAGAATTCCAGTCAGCAGAGAGTTTAAAGTCTTAATTTGAACTATACAGGAATCAAGAAGAATTTATAGAAATTTTGAACATTTTTACATACATTAAAAGGGTAAAGTATTTTACTCAATTGTATGATGACTATCAGTTCTCCAGGACTAAAATGGGCTATCTGGAGTTGGCAACACTGTATTTTGAGAGATGATAGCCTCAAGCTATGCATTATTTCGATTTCTTTGATTCACCAAGATAGCTCACCAGTTCTAATAAAACACTACCTCACTCCTGAAGATTTTGTTCTGAAATTTTTCTATTTTAGCTGTATGGAACTGGCAAAGACATTACAATGTACAGTGAACAAGGTGCAGAACATCTATTCCCTGCTATATACCCACTAGTCTGTCATCCCATATACATTTATAAGTCTTTGTAAATACACTTGCTCTCATCATATGCTCTACATCAAAAACAAACCTAGAAAAAATAAATAAGTTTCTTAACATCTTCTTCATAGCCATTGTCTATAACTACCCTAATAGCATGTTGTGGGTTTGATTTTTTTTATAGACTAGATGGGGTTCAGCTCCTCTGAGCCCATTTAGAAGAAGGTCAGATGTAATTGAAATGTGCTAATGATAAGTGGGTATGACCATTCAGCCTCTTTTTAAAACTAAAATAAAGCCTTTCTATATTAAGAAAATACAGAAGCAGTATTAAGCAGTATGTTTTCAGAAAAGGTTAAGGTATATGAGAGAGGTAATGGAGGCCTGGGAAATGGATTGTGGATAAACAGTGTATGCTTGGGAGATGTATAGCTGCAGAAGAAATATCCTAAGAATCTAGGGGCTCTTTCAGTCTGGTGTTAGATTAGTTCAATGGATCTGTAATGCTCTCAGAGTGGAATTGATAGGGTGGTGATTCAGGTATACTAGATTTAAACTGCAGAGCTTTTAAAAGCTCTATGCAATGTTTTAAAATATAGAATCAAAGATTCCAACTCTGAAATTCGGCATGTTGCAATATCACTGCAAGCTTGAGTGGAGCAAGAGAGCTTAAGCATGAAGAAGTACCCCTGTTCTGTCACTGACTCCAGGTGTCACTGCATTAATGACACCTAGAACCTAAAATTATTGTGGGCAGATGTCTGGTTTGGGTTCCTGGATTCTTTGCAGGAACTCAAAGAAAATTAGGCACCTCAGAGCATAGTCTGGGTGATGGAGCATAGTCCAGAGTGAGTAACAAGGAAACACTAAATATCTGAAAGGTGAGGGATGTCTATCTGTGTTTCTGCTTGATAAGTCTTACTATAATTCTTACTATGCTGCTCAAAACCAAAACATAATAAAACATCATTTTAATTTCATGTGCTACCTTTTCTTTGAACTAATCTAGTGGGGGGAATGTGGGGATAGAGGCTGCTCCAGGAGGCAGCAATGTGGGAAGACACAGCAGGTGCTTCTGATCATTGGTGAGAGAAGAAAAGAAGACATGATTTGCTGGGCCAGAGAGGGTGGGATGGTGACATTTTTGTAGCTTCACAGTTAGAGATCTGATCCACTGTTGTGAAATACAGCCACTGAGTTAAATGTGGAAACTATTTTGCTGTGTGGGTGTGCAGTGCCTTCAGTTATCTGGCCAAACATGACTCTTACAAATAATAGAAAGTGGGTGAGATTGGAGACTGATTTTACTTTTTTTTCACCAGAGTTTTGAATTTGTGTGTTTAAAGGCCATTTCAGGAGTTACCAGTGCTTGCAGAGTTAACAGAAACATAATTTTAGAGGTTATACAGTTTTTAGTTTTGCTGAAGAGATGGAAGTGTTTTGCGACTGTTTAAGCCTTTGCATTTACATTCTCTTTTAGAACAAGATATATTATCAGAGTCAGCATACAAAACATGTTGCTAATGTTGTGTTCTCCAGGGCAAGGATCAGCCTTTTGCAATCCACTGGAAAAACCCAAAAGCTTTAAATATCACCCCTATCCCCCACCTCCAGTAATGTTATTAGATGTTGCCAGAAGTCCAGGTAGAGTATAAAGCGGGATTTTTTGCTGTTCTAATATAAATAAGTCAAAAAGCCAGTTTTCCCTGTGCCATTATTTTTGCTATTAAGCAGAAAGCACATCTGAAAGGAAATTTAGTAGAGCAAATCTGAAAATGAGTGACTGAAAAACTCTATTAGGTTTGATAATAGTCACAAGCCCTCTTGAATCAAGAGAAGAAACAAGGCTTAATGGGACTTGAGAACAGAGGCACGTGAGTCTTTCCCTTGGGTACCTGCCTCCTTTGGTAATTTTTTCTTATCTTGGCTTTGTCCGTGCTGTTTGTTCAGATGTCAGGTTCTGCCTGTGGAGTGGGCTCTGGGTGTGTCTACCACAATGGAAATGGAGACCAAATCTTGGCAATGAACTGTCTCTATTATGATTAATAAATATCGTGATCACTCAGAGTCCACGCTATGTAACTACTTTAAATTACTTCCTTTTGCTGCAAGGGCCAGCCATTTCTCTTCTGCTTTTCTACACCTCCCAGCATGTTGCCTGCATTCATATCTGTGGAATGTGTGTACAGAAGAATATTTTCCTCTCTGGAAGCTGCTCCTCTATTTATTCAAGAGGGGGAGGCATAAACTGAGCCATTAGTGGGAGAAATAGAGCCTGAGCACACAGCAGAAACCATTTTTTAATGAGTCTATTTGTACTGGGCCAGCGGGCAGCCCTGACATTGAGTCAAACCTGAGAGTGGGTCTGGCAGCCAGCCAGCATTCTGCTGAGAAGAAGCTAAATTATGCATCTTATTTAGCACATTTATTAAAAGATCTTCTACAATTCCAGGCAAAAGTCCCAAAACAAATGCTACCATCATTTAAAAGCCTTGCAGTTGTGAGCTGCATTTAATACATTACAATTCCCCCATAAGAGCTTTCTGGTGTTGGCTGAGCTTCATCTCTCACTGGTGTTTTATAAATCATTATGGTAGAGAGATATTAAGGGGAAGGAATTCTCCCTGAGCTAGGGGTGTGGAGGAAGATAATTGGTGCTGGGGGTGCCCAGCTCTTTCCTGACTTGGAGCAAAACCTGGCATTGCAGCCATGGCTGCTCTGCTGAAAAGCAGCTGCCATTGGTGTCAAACAGTGCAGAGACTTCTGCTGACAAATCTGACACTCACATGCTGATTGACCTCAGGCAAACACTGTGGGGTTATACACGTTCTCTTTGAAACTCTCCTTCCCTTTTTTAACTTCTCAGGTTTGAGTTGATAAACAATACCTCATGGAGAACAGCTTACGCCTCTGCAAGTTTTCTAGCACTGCTTTTTAAGCATGGAGATTCTGCCTAGGGAACAAGCTTTTTTCCAAGCCTAGCCCTAACATGATTGGCTACAGTGTTTTAATTGGACATCAGGCAGCTGTACTACAGAAATCTTTCTCTGACTGGGACTACAGCTACCAGGGTACTGTTCCACTGTGCTGAACCTTTTTTACAGCATAAAACCTTCAGAGCTGAGGATCTCAGCTTATGACTCGAGTTTAGCAGTACAGTATTCTGACCAGCTCTTCCTCCTTCATGGTCCCCTACAGCCCTGTTTTGCTTCTCAGCAGCTGTGTTCTTCCCCTAGCAGGTGAGTAGTTCTCACAAGTGTAACTGGCTGGCCTTTCATCATAGGAACTGCTTTATGCATCTCTGACTGAGCAACACTCAGTGAATCTGGATCTTGACAGGACCTGTGTGCAAGTCCTGATTTGAATTTCCAGCCCTTTAAAATACATTTTCTAACCAACCTATATCTATTTTTTTATCCAAATGATCTCTTTAGAAGGGTGTATTAATGTAACGTTCCCTTGAGATGGAAAGAAGTCAGCAGAGAGCAATTTAAAAAACTGCCTCAGAACTGACCCAAATGTAGTGGAAAGCGCTCCATAAAAACTCACTTCTTCTGTGTAATTGTTAAAAAGTGGGATAAAAAGTATGACATCCTTCTTTGGAGCGTGAAGAATGTGCAGACAACAGCATGCTACTGCTCATGAAGTCATCAGACTACTTACATAAAGGCTGATTCAGGTGGCCTGGAGACAAATTGGCTTTTTGCAGGAGTGTATATGGGCTTCATGCTCAGATTCCTATTTCACTTCCTTCCTAATGTATAATGTTCAGGTTTGCTTTTTTTTTTTTTTTTTTTTTTTTTAATATATTCAATGCTCTGTTTGGGTGATAAGAGTATAAAGCACAGGCATATAGAGAACAAGGGAAAGAATTAACATTTATCCTTAGCACTGCAGGTACTGTAGGTGGGTCTGATTGGGCTGCCAATTGTAGCAGCTGCAGGGCTGAGGTTCCTAAATTATTTAAAGATCAATTCCTTTAAAAGACACAGGTTTTCAATTGTCAGACTTAACAATGTGGCCTGAACTGTTTCCATGCTGAATGTCAGCTTGATGCAGATACAGTTCTTGCATACACTGTCCTAAATGTCTCTGTGTTTCTTGAGAATGACAATAGGGAAGAAGTAGTTTATTTGTACTAAGTGCCATCCTGCTTTGAACTCAGAAATTAATATTTGGCTTCCTGAGAAAATCTTTGGAAACATTTGCTTATCTTCTACAGATTCTACATAGAAATTTGCAGCTGAATTCTGTGTCTGCAGTGGGATATACCTCTGAGAGATGATCAGAGCTTCATCTATGACTGTGACTTTGAAACGCTGCAGTCAATGTCATGTCTAGATGCAAACACTTGATGCAAACACTTGAAGCAAACACTTGAAGTGACTTTAAAACACTGATTCGTGGGCAGCCTAGCAGTCAAAAAGCAGCTGGGAAGTGAGGCAATGATAGCTGTCCATCCAGTTAATTTCCTTTTGTTAGATGCATGTCAGTGCCAGAGATAAGATTCTAACACTTTTTCTGGTTATAAGGTTTCTGTCTCATTTGGAACACAGCAGTTTATGCTAGGAGTTTTCTTTGCAAAACTTTGAAAATACTGGGAGGTGGTGAACAGAAGAGAAATGAGAAAGCAGGAAAAGCAGTGCATGGTCAGCTAAATTCTACCTGAGGAAGTGGTTCTGTCTTTCTAGGTGATTCAAAGCAAAGACAAATTACTTTTGTCTGAATAATGAAAATTTGGTTTATTTTACTTTCAGAATGCCTTGATTGAAGACTCAGAAATTTCATAGAAGAGTTGTTAAATGACAGGTTGCAGGAAAGGACTATGGAAATTATGCTAGGAGAATATTCACAGCTGCATATTTGAATAGCACTGGATTCTGAACGAGGAATCTAGCAAATCAGAGGCAAGAGCCATGAAACGCCTTAGACATCTGAATGCCACTTGGAGGTGTCCATGCTCACCTTCTAGTACTAACTTCATCAGCCACAGGACTATTCTATACCCAAGAATTTAGGGTACACTTCATATCTCAGCCTGTCTTCCTTGTGCTAGCTCTTTAAATGTTGAGTGTTTATTCATTCAAAGTGGGGCTGTGTACTTAACTAGGCAGTTTTTAATTTTGGGAACCCAAATGACTCACTCGGAATTATTCTGGGTAGTACTCTCATTGCTTATTTTTAGCAATTGTAAAAGTAAGTGTCAGAATGTTTTTAATTGTTGCCTAATTTAGGTTCCCTGGAGGCTAAATATAACTTCTAATAATGTAAAAACCAAACAAGACACCTCCAAAGACCCCATAAAAGAAAGTTACTGAGTGTATGGCCTAAGGACTGGCAAGTTTCAATGGGAATATTTTTCCTCTTTTCAAAGCTCCATGTTTAACTGACTTCATTGTTAATGAAAGCAAGCAGGGAAGATGCTGAATTAAGGGCTTGCTTACTGGACTTCTCTGGTATGGGCTGTGTGCACCAGCAGGGCTGTGAATATGACAATACAGGATGAAAGTATCCTTTTACATGTGGGCATATTTCTCATAATAGGTATTACTGACTTTCAAGATTGTTAATTTATCAATAAAGCAAAAAAATTAATATACCCTAGCAAACACTACAATATATCAGTTATGAGTCCTAGGAGAATTGCTGTGTGTATATGTGCAGCTCTTTGCATTATTCTAACTTACAATTTTACATATATAGCTATCTGCATCCATATATAGTATAGTATATATATAATATATCATTTTTATATATGTATAGTATATATATAACACTATATTGTATGTAACTATATTACTATATAACTATATATATATATTACATATATATTATATAACTATATAACTATGTAATTATATATATAGCTATACACATATATTAATAATTACATTTATTACCAGTATTAATATAACTTACTCAAAAACCTTACTGATGATTTAACTTATTTTCCACAGGAATAATCAAAGTTATTTGAATTTGATGAGTAGCTTTTTCCCAAGCCTTGTCTGACTTTTATCTGATTACACACTTTGTAGACAGGAGTGAAGATCCAGACAAAATGGTGGATAACAAAAAGTCAGTTAAACACTGATTTCAGAAGTTATGTGTGGTAGTATATAAATCGCAGGATGAAGCTCTCCAGGTTCAGTGCTGACACTGGGAACACTCTTTATTGCTTCTTATGATTCTAAGGCTGTTGTGGACTGCTGGTGCTTGCATTTCAGCATTTTTTTTTCTCATATGTTACGTGAGTCAGAGAGACATTTCACATGCTAAAGATGGAATGCTTGTGACAGCATGATCATCCGCCTCCTCCAAGTGCTGCAGAGTGGCTGTGCCATGCATTAAATAAATTACTAGACCTTTGTAATGCCAATGTAACTTTATGGGTGAGGATTATTTGTATTTATAGCATCCATAAAACAATTTATTGTCCTTCTGCTGTCTGTTATTTTGTGCTTTTGAGCAGAAAGAGTGGACTGCAATGACTTGAAATGCAACTCAAGTGTGCTTCAAAGGTTGAAAGGCTTTCCAGGTCAAAGGCAGTGAATGTGAATAGCAGTAATAACTACTCTTTTTTTTCTTACCTTGTATTTAGAGCTTTGCCTTTGGGCTGTTGATCTCCTTGGGGAGAGCAGATGTTAAGCATGCCTTGAAGCATGCATGTTTTGTAAATCTGCAAATCAGGAAATGGGGGTGCTGAGGTGACATGCTGTATCACCTACCAGACTGTGGTGCTAAAAGCAGAATGCAAGTCCCCAAGTCTGTCTGAAGGTGCTGCTTAAATAGTTCTGATTTAATCTTTGTAAATCTGGATGAACTGCTACTCAAAACTAAATTAGAAGTTTAGTGGATAGTCACAGTAGGGAGTCTGAGAAGGAAGGCAATATATGTTGAGAAAAGGGACAGAATAGTTCTTTGTGTTTGATCCTTCCTCTACCAAAGGAGATGGTGCCTTAACCTCCTCACAGAGGGTTAAAATGCTCTCTGACTGTGATGGGCATAGGTGTTCACATAGGTGAACACAAGGACAGAATGATGGAAAAAAGGCTGAAGGACCACTTTCTCACAAAGGTGAGGTTGCACCACTTTCTACTGGTGCAACCTCACCTTTGAGCTGCATGCAGTTTTGGGCACCACAATGTAAAATAGACATTGAGCTGTTAGAGAGTGCCCAAAGGAGGGCAATGAGGATGGTGAAAGACCTTGAGAGGAAGCTCTATGAAGGCAGCTGAAGTGACTTGGTCTGTTCAGCCTGGAGAGGAGGAGACTGAGGAGAGACCTCATTGCAGCTACAGCTTCCTGGTGAGGGAAAGAGAGGAAGACACTGATCTCTTCTCTCTGGTGACCAGTGACAGGATGTGAGGGAATGGCCTGAAGTTGAGTCATGGGAGGTTTAGGTTGGATATCAGGAAAAGGTTTTTCACCCAGAGGTTGGGCACTGGAACAAGGCTCCCCAGGGAAGTGGTCACAGCACCAAACCTGACAGAGTTGAAGAAGGATCATGACAATGCTCTCAGGCACATGGTGTGCCTGCTGGGGTGTCCTGTGCAGGACCAGTGGTTGGACTTGATGATCCTGATGGCTCCCTTACCACAAAATGATTGTGTGTTGTTTTAACAACAGCCTCTCCAGGTCTGCTTACTAATGTTAGCTAAAAATACACTGTGCCTCTGTAAACATGCAGAGAATAGCACCTGACAGCAAGAAGTTAAATACTTTTGTCATTTTGGCATCGATATTGTCTCCAGAGGACACATTAATCAAAGGGGGTGGGAGGTATAAGAATAAGACTATAGCATCATTAAAACTCAAAACAAAGTGTCTTATACTCATCTACTTTCTCTCCAGAGAGCAGTACTAATCCATTCACAGAGCTATATTACTGAGTCACACTTCAGCTTATTTTCTGAACTGTAAGAAATTTATGAAGACAATGTAAACTGCAGTGGTAATTGAAGAACTGAAAAAATTCTACAAAAAATGAAATTGAGGCAAATGTCCCTGGTTAAAAAAAAAAAAAAAAAAAAAAAGGCAAAACCCATCCCTAAAGCCCTCTGAGATACAACAAGAATGTCTCTTAGCATATTTTGTTGGCCAGAGATGTTTCGTTTTGGAAAACACTTACATATTCTCTGAGGAAGTATACATACTTTGAAATCCAGTAGGCTATTTAGCCCTAACTTTTTTCTTCCTCTTCTGATGTGAGCAGAGAGCAAAATTTGTATCTGCAGCCTGTGTCTGCTACAGCTAATTTTTCAATTTATATAAATAAATAACCTGCCAAAACTAATTACTTCTCCTCAAATTCTAAATACAGTATTTCTCCTTTTCCTTTCCCCCTCCCCTCCCCATCTGTCTTGCTTTAATTATTTTTGCATCAGTTGTCATTTTAGGAGCTGGTTTGGTCTAAAAAAGGGATGGTTGTATATGTCTTGCTATTTTAATTTAACTAATCATGATTGCTGCTTATTTTTTTCTTGGTATCTGGAGGCTGAAATGGAGTGGATGCTCATATAACAGTGCTCTTGATTTGATGGATAAGAAGTTGTTCTGATCCAACATTACCTAGTAAAAAATTACAGCAGAAACACTCAGGCCAGAGTTTCCGAAACTGGTGGGTTGATTTACAAGAATTAGCCTCTCAAATACCATTTCAGTCCATGGGATTATAATATCTGGTGCACAATTAGCCTGCAGAAAGGCTGATTCATGAATGTACTGTCTGGCACTGTTGGTTAACAGTGCAAAATTTAAGTATCAGAGATATCAGTGAATTACATGATCTTGAGTGTGACTAACTCTTTGTGGATTTCATGCAAATATTTATGCTTTTACAGAATTCATGTCATGAAGCATCCCAGTAATTATGTGATCTTACACTTTTCTTTATATCTGTTCCTTCTTTGGGTTTCTTCAGGTTTATGTTTGTACTTCTGTTTTACAGCATTGCTGATATAAGCATGTATAATCTGCAGTACTGGACTCTGCACAGGACATTTGAGAAGAAAGTTTACCCAACAGTTCTTCTGCAAAGGTACTAGCAGTAGCCCACCCCAGGGAAATCTAGTTTTGTCTTACTTTTGTTTAAATAGCGTTGAACTTATCTTTCTTATACTTAAGGCAAGCAGCTGGTGAACTAGCTGTGAGGGATTTTGTGGTGGCAGAAAGGGTACATTGTTATTCTCATCCATTTCAAGCTATTTCTCTCAAAATGAAGTAATTAAATGAGCAGAGAAGGCCGATTTGAATTCAGCATATATATGCCATATTTCCAAGTTGAGTGCAGAGGTAGCAGGTCCACAGCTGCTGTAACTGCAAGGATGCATTATCTTTGCAATTCCACACTTGTGTGTAGAACAAGTTGATATCTGTGCCACTTAACCTGCTGCCCTCCTGGAGAGGAGAGGGCCAGGCTTGCGTGCCTTAGCCTAGATGGTGACAGCAGTTTTCTACAGAGACCTTCTAAAATGATGAGGATTATTCTGTTTTGGGTCACTGTTGCAGGGGACATTCAGGGAGCTTGATTATATTTAAGGTCCTGTCCAGCACAACCTATTTGGTGATTCTCTCTAACACCCAGCTGTTTGCTTTCCTTGCACATCCTTGCCCACCTCACTTCTTACTCATCCTACCTTCTCTTCAAGGATATTCCTAGGCTGAGAGTAACCCTTCCTCTGTTAGACTTGCTAGTCTTTGTTTTTTAACAGCATAGAGATCTATTTGATTTGGTAATGTTAGATGGACCTTTGTCTTGTGTTGTAATTTGCCATACAATCTTTATATTCTTGTCTCATTTCAAAAAGAGCTCTTCCAGTCTCATTCTGCTTCACCAAGGTCAGTCTGTCCTGCAGCCTCAGGACACTTAGGGAGGTGAAATTTTATCCAACCACAAGTCAATTGAAGTTCTGGAGACAAGACTTCACCTTAACATTTTGACACTAAATAACATTCTTTCTGTTTACATGACTAAAAACAAATGTCATTTACTTCTTTATAAAGTGTTAGCTGTGTTTTTAATACCAAAGAATATATTTTTTCATGTGTCCTGTGGGAACACTCAAACTGTCATGTTTGGAACCCCCATTTCTCAATTGAGAAAGATCCTGAGAAGATCCTCAAAATTCATCTTTATTATTATCCAGTTTATCTCTGAGGAGTATGCATTAATCCATTTGTATTAAAAGGCAATTTCATAAATACTTTTGCTAAGGCACCTTGTAGCTCAGATTCAAACAAAGATTTGTGTTACTTCTTTTCATACAAGCAAGCATACATAATTTATCTTTCACATATACATTGTAAACAAACACATTAATAATTTTATCATATGCTCTGGTATTTCCCACATGGACAGAAATGATTTGCTATAGCCCAAGTTAGCCACAAAGTTAAAATCTTGTACATTTAAATTTTTTTGCTTTAGGCTACATACAGTCACTATTATTTTTAACTTTCAATAATCTAGTTTGGATTTTTGCTGGTAGAAAGAGCCTTTTTAATTTTTAAGAATTACTCTCCTTGATCAGCTGAATAAAAAGTTCCACTTTTCCTTAGGATTTCCTGGTTTTTTAATATCTTTTGTTGACATTAAGTTGAGGCCTATGATAGGCCAAGGACACTGACCATAATTATATGGCACAAAGTACTGTACACAGGCCACCTTCAACTCTTCAGTTATTAATCTATTGCTGCAACATTTGGATTGATAAGACAGCATTGCAAAAACAGATTCCCATCTCCATGAATTATTTTAAAATAGATATTTTCCATGTATTCTTAAAAAAAGAAAAAATCGGTATCAAGCTAACTTTTGGAAAAACTTGCAGTTTAGTCTTTTCATCATGGATTTCATCATGGGCAGATTCACAACAGCAAGGAGAGTTTTGAAAACCTTGTGACTGAAATTATCTTCATTTTCTTGGCAGCTCTTATGGGTATGCAGTGTTCGAAATCAACATTAAAAGTGTCCTTCATTATGAGCTTAGAGTGGATTGGAGACTGTGCCAAGAACCCTGCCCCACTAATATCTTGTTCCAGCAATGGAAAAAACAGTTCTGTAGCAAGTCCTTCAGATAGATTGCTTCTCCAGATGGGATACTCAGGTTTGTCCTTGCTGATTTTGTTGCCTGTATCAGTACACTGCTGCCTTAGCATGATAGAAGGACTTGCTTTTCTGTTTTTCAGGGCCTAGAAGACAGTGAACAGAGAAGTAGTCACAAGAATCAGTTCAAAACAGCCAAACACCTTCTTTAATATCATTGGTGCAGTAGTGGAAGTAAATTGACAAAAAGGGAAAAAATCTGAAGGATATTGAAAGATAGGAATACAGTCTGCAATGACTGACCAAAATACAGAGACACCAGTGATGAGAGGGAACTGTTGGCTTACTCTGTGCTAGTGTGGAGAAACTCCTTAGAACGTGTGTTTCTAACACAGTTACAGTGAATCAAATTGTTCTTTATCACTCAACCATCATCGAGGCAGGAATTAAGAATGAAGTTTAGAATTCGACCCTTGATTGGTATGATGGCTTGGCTGGGATTTGAATTACTGTATCTCTTTGCCAGTCCCAAATGGAACCAAAATGTGTTCCAAGGAAAAATGATCCTACTCTTCCCTCATTTTGAAGTCCAGTTCTGCTTTTTTCCCCCTAGTCATTCAAAAAATATACATGTGCTTGATTCAAGGTCTACTTCATAATTTCCTGAAGTATGAATTTCAGAATCCATTTACTTCCACTGTGCTTATTTTCATATGTCCTGCATGTGATGGGAGCCTGGTGTCTGAGAATTTCTGAAGTAAACAGAAATTTATGGTACTTGTGTCTTTACACACATACGGAAGATTTTGCAGAATCAGGTCCTGTGATACTTATTTATGTACTCCTTGTGCTCTCATACTGCATTCCAAGCAGATGGATAGATAAAATCCTTATTTGGATCCTGGAGGTAGTCTCAGTGTCCCACAGGAAGAGTCTGCAGACACATGATTGCCATAAAGCTGAGGGCTGCACTTTCAGGAAGAATGCAAATCCCACAAGATGATGGTCTTTCTCTGCCTATAAAAATTCTTTAATTAATGCATAATGCACAATTCCAAAGGGCTTGTAAGACTTCCTAAGGCCAGGTGTATGCAGCACTAAGAATCATAACAGGCCTCAGATATTCTCACAGTTTTGTTATAAGCATCTGACATATTTGAAACCTGACAGCTGTCAGGGTCTCATTGCTAGAACCAGAGCAGATCATTAATGACTGTGGGTTTATTACTGGACCCATAAGGCTTTTATTATATATTCTGCCTTCTTTATTGTTCCAGTCAACAAAAACAAGAAAATAAACAAAACCTGACTGCACGTGTCCAGAGGCTGAGACCCTCCCCAAAACTGTTGCAGTACCATGCCGCTGCCAGCCTATGAAGAGGGTGAGGTTTTGTCTGAACCAGTTAATCTGACACTTGGCCTGTGGTAGCTCCCTAGCTGTGTGCCAAGTCAATAACAATACACAATACACAAGTAACAATATTCCTGATTTGTTCCATGCCCCAATTCGTATTTTTCAGTCTGGAATTAGTCAGGTAGTTCAAAAGTCTGTTCATCTTGCTGAGCATCAGCTGATTGTATTTAAGATTACTTTTCACCACATAGTCCCTCACATAGAGTTCCCTGCATCATTTGCTCAATAATCCTCTTACAGAATAGGGATGTTCCTTCAGACTTCAGAATATTATGTGGTAAATTCCAGTAATTACTATGAGGGTTGCTTGGACATAACTGTATGAAATGTGATTTTATTTTCTGTTTCACACTTCGTACTCCTCTCTAGGAGGAAACACCTGCTATTTTTCAGCTTGCCTGTCATTGCTTCATATTGAAGTCATGGTAACTCAAGTAATGAGACGCAGCCTTGAAAATATAGGAGAGATAAAACCTGAATTCTGACACATATCTTTTTAAAAATTCTTTTTCAGATAATATGTTGTATCTGTTTTTCAATTGCTGATTCACACCAAGACCTGCATCACCTCTGTGCATTCCGTTGCTTCTCATTGTGTTTTCCTCAACCATTCCCTTTGCTGTCTTCTTTCAATGTGTGCTGGTATTTGTAGTGAAAATCAGTTCATGCAGTGAAATGAGGAATGATTCTGCTAGCCCCAAAGGAGCAGTCAGTTCTTCAAATTTGAGTTTAAGGAATTTCAGACAAATGTGTCATTTTGCCCCAGAGACACTTGAGAGAGCTTTCAAGGCCGTTCTTGAAAAGTGTGAAAACAAAAGCAAATGTGAATGTCATAAGAGAGAGAGATTTGCAGACGAAAAAGATATTCTTCCTGATATTATGCTGGCTTTTGGGCTTCTAATGGTTATCAACTTGAAGTATGCTCAGATTCAAAGCTCCTAGCCTTTGTAAAAGGGAGAAAAACTCATCAAGCTACCCTTTTAATGGAAAAATAGAGACTTCAGCTGTCCCATGGCCAAATATTTGATTTAACATAGTGAGACCTATAAAGCCAAAATATTGCACACATTTCTCATTTGATGGGAGCTTTGCCAGAGATTCAGAAACATGAAGTTTGTCCCTTAATTTATCTTTAAGATGTGTGAAAAAGACTGATGCTTTCACAAACCCTGAAGTAGCAGATTTAATGTCATATACTAACATGTGTTGTTTCACTTAATAAATCTATTGAAGTTTCTTAATTTTTCCTGAAAGCTGATTGTAATGAGAAGTTTTCTTACTTTCCTTACTGTTATACTGGGTTAGGTGAGCTCTTCTGTGGGTGGCTTATCCACACTTCCAATTGCTAAACAGAGCTCAAGGTGATATCTTCAGGAAATGTGTTCTATCAGAAATGGGATCACAACATTCCTTTTCTCTCATGTTGCCTGCCATAATTTGCCCAGAGCCACAAAGATGAAAAGACAAAGTAGTCTGTAAAATTACCTTACTGATGTAGTTTTTAAGGGCAGAAATACAGCCTCATTAAATTTGTCACAGAGAGTTTCTTTCCTGTTCCCAGCTTTGATAAAACAGTCAGGTTTAGTAAAAGTGGCACTTCTGTGGTTTTGCTAAGATTCCTCAGTTGCTGCATTTTCCTTTTTTTTTGGTTTTCTGCTATATCACATATCTGCCATATGTGAAATATATTGTGTCCCAGTGAGGCCACTTGTTTGGAAATGGGATATGAAGTTCTTCAGATCCTGATTCTCTGTCTATGAATGCACTTTTGTAACCAAATACTGCTACATGACAGCCTTACAGTGACCTGCATGAAAGAGGTGGCTTAAGTCAGAACCAGAACTGGTTGGCTGATAACAGTATTGCATCAACCACTAGAATGCCATTTAGCAGAATGCCATTTAGCAGAATGCCCAGCTGAGAACTTAATGCCAAGCAGAAAGGTCAACTTCTGCTTCACTCTCTATACTCTTAATAAGCAAAATGCCAATTGCAATGAAAGGTCGCAGAGCCCTTTCCAGCCTGGTGTTTCTTTGAGGTGAGAGTGGCTGCTAATGAGGCTTATTTTATTGGTCCTACATCACTCAGAAAATGGTTATAAAGCAGTTTGGATTTACATGGATGTACTTTCAAAACTAGATCTGTAAACAGGTTTTAACAGCTTCTGAAGCCTTCAACTACTTAAATCTGTGACAAGATGAATTACATTTGTACTGATGGTTTAGGGGTGCTTTATGGAAGGCAATACAGTTTGCTCTTGCATCAAGGCTGGCATGACTGATATCTTCTAGTGAGCAGATGTCTTGTGTTACTGATGCTTGGAAACAAAACAAAGAAGAAGGTTGCCTTTGTTTGAAGGGCCATTTTTATTTTTTTTTCCAGAGCAAATGATGAGTGTGTCATTATATCAGTAACAGGAGTATGTGAGTATTTCCCAAATTTGTACAATATTGTAGAGGTGAATTTCTTATCTCCATGGTAAAAGATTATTCCCAATGAGTGATAATGTTCACTGCAAAGTGCTGTTGTCGTTCACACTTGTTTATATGGCAGATTTTGTTGACTTTCTTGTTTAGCATAGTAAGCTCTCTTTAACAAGCCCTAAACACTGCTCAGAGTTGTCAAAGGAGACTGATGATAGTACATAATACTGACTTGATTATAGAAGTATGTAAAAATGAAATTGGAAACTCACTAGAAGATTTTGAAGGATTTATATTCAGTTTTTAAATGAAAAATCAGACCTGAAAGATTAGTCATATTTCTGGGTAATAGCTAATGGACATATGCAAGGAGGCTTGTGGAGAAGTTATTGCTTGTTGAGACATTTCTAGTCTCATACAGCTTATTTAAAGAGTGGAAAGTTCATGTTAGTGACTAAACCTTTGTTTGTTCTTCCCTAGCTTAAATCAGGAATTTTACTGAATTCTTCTCTTCATAAGCCTTGGGGTTGCTCCCAAGTCCAATAGCAAATAAATGCACACCCAGCTTGCTGTGGACTGAGTGCAAACAATTCTGTGTTGGATCCAGGAATATATAGAGTTCCTGAAAAGAAAAGGGATTTTTTGTGGGTGTGTGTGTGTTTATTCATTAGGAAAAGAAAGGCACTATTATTGAATATATACCACAGCAACCCCAGTCTGCCTGAAGAAGGAACATGTCAACTTCACTGCTTGATTTGGAAAGGGCTTGAGAAGGGATTCTGCAAGAATCATCTGCCCAGTTTAGTAATGCAGGCTGCTGTATCATGTGAGTACCTCGCTAGGCACATAATTCTTGCTGCATTTTCATTGTTCCCCTCACAAGAACGGCCTTGAGCATGGGAGGGAGGAAATGGATGACTGCTTGCTTTTTTCTGGAATAGGATAAAAATGTTTTCTAATGTTTAAAATACATATAGGAACACATTGCTAACCAGCTTCACCCTCAAAAGCTACAGCTAGCTCAGATTTCTGAGGTTTTCAAATGCCTCAGCTGTAATGTTTTTGATTACAGGCTATACACATGCAAGTAGAATGTGCAGTAGATAAAAACATATACTTCTAATATGAATTGCATGCATTGACTAGATAATGCCATTGAATCAGTGACAGTAGAGGGGAAAACGAGCAGGAGAAGCTTGGCAAAACAACACTACATCTTGCAGCACCACAGCTCTGGTACAGTCTTTCTGTCTTGCTTATCAATGAATGGCATGTGTCTTACTCTTCCTACATTGATGCTAAAAATACACTTTGTCTCTCTTGTTCTTAAATACTGTGACAATTCACTGGAGCTCACAGGTGAGAAATATTTGTTAGGAAGCCAATTTTGCATGCTGAATAGTTCAAATACTCTGGACTTTTCTGCTAATCTTCATTCCTTAAAGGTAAACTCTGCTTCACTAGAGTCAAGGTTAGAGGAAGCTTGCAGGGTGGATTTTAAGGAGGGGAATAAAGAAGAAGAGCCAGTGTAGTAAGACACCTTTCCTGTGGGCCTCAGATAACCATGCATGGAACAAGATGTGTGTGCCCTGTTTTCTATCCCTTCTTTTCAATATCCTGTTTTCTCTCTTCACATGCCACTTAGAAGTGCGGCATTTCTTCCCTAAAATCTGCTGTAGCTACAGTTCATGCTGATCCTCTGCCTGGGATGTTAAACTGCCTGGACATTTTGGTTTTGTATAGAGTGGTTTGATTACTGAAATTCCATTATTGTCAAAATGTCTCAGCATGACATGAACCTCTGTTAGCCCCTTGTCTCCTAATGTATGTAACAACCTTTATTAGTGTTGTAATGTCTTTGGTTCCTGTCTCAAATGTAATGGAATTGCCTGCCAGATGCTTGATAGGGCCACAGAATACCTTGGTATGTTCTCTAGGTGCTGCTGTCTTTATTAAATTGAAAGTCCTTTCCAGTTGTTCAGAAAGGATCAATTCTCTTTTGTATTATTTTTTCCCCCCACTGCTTGCAGGCACCTGACTTTTGTTTCTGACAAATCTGTCTTCCCTTTCTTAATTTATAAATTAATTTTTTAATTCTTCATTTCATTTTATCCTCTTTTTTTTTTCTGAATTCCTGCTCTGCAATGTGTGCTAAATGTATATACTTCAAAATCCTCAGTACTCCATGGATAGGTCTCAGCAGCTTCATATTTTGTTTATAGTCCTTAGTTTTTGTTTTGCTTTCACTGGTTTTTACAATCTAGTTAATGAAAATCCATCTGCTGAAATTTTTAATACCTTTTAAAATTCTTTCTTTTATGTTTGGAACATTATTTAGAGTATTTACTAGGACTGGATTTCTCTACTATCTTTTTCTTTCCTTTCACAGTTTCAGAAGCAGTGACCACTCCTGCACATAGGTCTGTGGACTACCTTTGTTTCTAACAAATTTTTTTGTTATGAGGACCTGTATCTACAATATAACCACAGTTTCTGTCAGCAATCCAGATCATTAACAATATGGATAATGATGAAATGCACAGAGCTTAGTGCAGTTATTGCTTGTTAGAGCTCCTCTTTTGCAATCTCTCTTTGTCTACATGTTGCTGAAAAATGTCATCAGTGTAAGGTTATAGTTGCCAAGTAGTATATACTTTCTTCTAAAATGTCAGATTCAGCAAGAACTACACCTATGTAAATCAGGAAACAAAGTTAAGATACTTTCAGACACAAACTCTTGACAACCAGGAGATATAGTGAAAATATTCTAAGTGAATCTTACCTCTCTTCCTGGAGGTAGCAACAGTTACTGGGAGTACCTAGGTGATGTCTCATTTATCCTTAGCAGGGTACCTCTGGTAAGTGAAGGTGTAATAAATAATGCAGATTTTAGCTGGAGAAGGCAGTGAGAGTCATGGCTGTGATACATGGGGATGTGTTGTCCTGTGTGTCTTGATTATGGACACACATTCACACTACTGTTGCTGTCTTCCAGATTACCAGTACCATTCTTACTGTGCTCTGTCTCTGAGTGGGAAATCACACCTTGACCTGCAGTCAGGGCCTAGGAGCAAAACTGGGATTTGGGGAGTCATTGTAGGCTTCTATTATTTGTGCTGTATTTTGCCTCATGATATGAACAGTCATCCTCATGTGTTTTCAAAGACTTTGCACAAATTGCTGCATTTTCAGACAAATCAATCCCTTTTCCATTGATTGAAAAAACTAGCAGTGCTCCATTTCAAGAAAATGTGATATTTACCCAACTGAAGAAATAAAAATCAAGGAAAACAACTGAACATGCTTGGGAAAACACAATGCTTGCAGGCCATGCTCAGAGGTCAACACACTGCACATACACAACAGGCATTCAGGGGCAGCAGAACCTTTCCTGCTCCCTTAAACCTGCTTAATCCTTCTGGCTAAGGGATTAAGTACAAAACAATGCAGAGGTATAAACTATGCCTTTAATAGTGGTCTCACCACTGCTTCCTACAAGGGACAGGGCATTCACAAAGACAGGCTATTGTGTAAGTCTAGCAGGGCTCTTTTATCATGGCACACCACATTCATGGCTCTTTTTGATGCTGAGACTAAGCTTGGCATTCAAGAGGATAGTGAGTGGGCGGATATTTCCTTACACAGGTAGTTGCTATGTGGCTTTGGGACAATGGCTTTCAGAAACATGAAAGCCCTTGCCATCACTCTGCTTTCTGACATATAACATTTCTCTGCATTTTGGAGCACAATGCTATTATTTTACAAGATATCCCAATCATCCTTCTTTCTCCATCCCAGCCTGGACTAAATGTGAACAGAAAGTCAGTGCTGCTTTTCCATCCAACTTGTTTGGTACTGAGAGCTGTTAAGGCACTGAGGAGGCAGGCTGGGTGGGGTAATGTAGCACCCTGGGCTGCAGCCTTGCAGGTGGTTTTTTGGGGGCACAGAGATGGGAAGTGCTGTTGGCCCACTCTTGGTGCTGGTGTCATGGGATCAGATGTGAGCGCAGAGAACAGTCAGTCCAGTGGAGACGCAGTTTCAGCACAGAGCTCCCAACAAATGGGCACACATTTTGCCACCTTCAAGTAGGTTGCATCTCTTCCCTTTTTATGTTGTTCAAATGTGAGTGAATACTGAACACCATTTATCTCAGCAATCAACAGGAGGCTGACATCATGCAATGCTAACATCTGAGGAAATGTTCCCAGTCTTCAAGCAAATTTTGTATTTCCTTTTTTTGTCAAAGTGCAACATTTTTGATTTTCTGCTGGGAGAACGGACTAGGCAACAACATGCTGAGAAAATGAAAAAAAAAAGAAAAGCATGGTAGAAGGGGAGTAAAATAAAGATTCAGAGACCAGATAAGAGCTAGGCAAACATATAAAATGTGTCTTCATCTTCGGGAATAGCTAACAGATCAGTTGGAATAGTCAGTGGAGTACTGGCAGTTGGTGCCAGATGGAAGCACTGATCTAGGTCCTTTGTAAAATGCAACAGATTGTCACAGGATCTTTTAAGGGTTCAAGAGTGTTTTAATGGTAGATGGGTGCTATGTAACCCTAAGGGAAAACTTGCAGCAGCTTGGCCTATAGGGTCATTCACAGCTCTTTGTGCCCAATTAAATGATGAAGCACATGTGGAGCACAGATGTTCATTTGGTTTCCTTTGACAGGAATTTAGCTTGCAAGCACCAAAGCCACTCAGAAACTGAGATCAGTGACAGGCAAATGGTTGCAGGTGGCAGGAGGGTGGCAGAGCAGAATCAAAGCTATGCCTGAGCTGAAGCTGAAACACTAATGTAGGTGCATCTTAAGGAAGCATACCGATTTTGGAGGTCTTTGAAGAACAGATTTTTAATAGAAAAAGCTTAAACAACTAAGCCATGACAGGTGCTCCAGTATCTCCTTTCTAGCCACTAAAGATGATCACTATGTTTTACTGACTAATGCTGAAAAATTTCAGCTTGCAGCCTTTCTGTTCTCTCCTGCTTTTTTGTGGTATTCATTATAACTCATTTTTATAGCACTCCAGACTGCAAACCGCAGTCTGAGATGTCTTTGTCCTGACCAAATGCAGGAGAGGGGAAGCACAAAATTTGATGTCTGATCTGCAGTATGAGAGCACAATGGTAATCTCAGTCCTGCTGGTTTGTGACATATTCAGCTGAATTGATACAGGCTCCCTCTGATTTATTATCAAAGTAGCAATGAAAATTCAGCTGACAACACATACTTTGAGTTTCTCTCTGGGTTTTACAAGGCTACTTCTGCAGCAGTTACCTTCACACCAAATCAAAGTAACTTTGTGAATACATAGCTTTAACAAGTGGAGATTTTTGAGTGGTTTATCATTTATGTCTGCTTGAAATCACTCTAGTTGGTTTCTGCTCCAGAAAGAGATGGCCAGGTGTCCAGACCTCTCACAGCTCCCATGAGTCTTTCCTGTGCTTCCAGCCATTCCTCAGCCTCAGTGAGATACTGAACATTCCTCAGCCTCAGCCTCAGTGAAATACTGAACAATGTGCATGGCTTCTTTTCATGTGGACTTTTTTGCACCAGATGGGTGAAGCCGTCCTGCTAAAGCTGTGGGACTTTTAAAGGACAGCTGGGATCATCTTTTACAGAGAAGGAATGATGGAAAGACATAATGCAGTCCTTCCATTGGGTAGTGCCACTCACACATGCTTTCTGCAGAAGTTCACCTCTGTAGCATGACTCCAGCTATGTGTTTCATATATTGGCTGTCTTAGCCTAAGGAATCTATGAATTTTGATCTCTATTTGAACATTTCTGTGTATTTTATTTGAAACTGGACTTTAAGATTTGAAATAATGTAGAAATCTTTGTCAGAAAGCATCATTGTTTAGAAATGGACGGAGGGGGAAGATAGGAGAAGGTTGTCCTGAGGGCAAATAAACCCATGTGTTCAGGGTTGTAAATTGTCTAGTTTTTATAAAAGATATTTAAACTTTTAATATGTATTTATATGTATTAACACTAGAAGGGAATGTATTAGAAAAAGGAAAGTATTTCCTCATATATACACAGGATACAGTTATATCTCTGCCTGGGCTATGTTTCTGCAGCAAGTTTGAAACAATTGGCAAAGTCTCTCCCCATCTCTATCCCAGCCATCTCTCATGCCAGAAATGTCTAGAACACAGGCTTTTAAAGCTGTGTTCTCTTGTGGTATGATCAGTCTGTTGAGTTGTATGTTTATTTTGAGAATATACAGTAGTTCTGTGTTTACATTAGGATCATCAGGGAAGTTTCCCAGGCATATCAGTGAAAATACTTGGTTTTCCTTTGTTGATGATCACATTAAACTGTTGAGAATTAGAACTTTTCTCTAGACAGCCTGCACAGTTACAATTGCTTTCAGCAGTAGGCTTTTTCTTTACTTTACAGCATTTTCTCTCTGCCTTTTTTAAATTCTAGATTCAACTGTGGTTTCTCTTCATGTTCAACCACAAATTGAACCAAAGGATTCCAGTAATGCTTGACCTACTTATGCTGGGTAGGTCTCTTCTTGCTGCATTTACAAAACCCTGGAGACATCTATGTTGGGATTCTTCCTAGGAAAAGATGTACATGAAAAACCTGTGAGATGTTCTGTTGATAATTGTCTGTTCATCATAAAGACATCTGTAGCCAACACTTTCAGAAGTAGGCCTTTAACTTAGATGGGCTAAATCCTGAAACTGAGGATTAGTCCTTCAGCTGATACTGCTGCTGATCTAGAAGACAGTATTGTGTTGTAAAGGCAGCAGGCAGGTGTTTTTGTTTTTACCCTTGAGCTCTACCACTGGTCTCTTGTACAACCATTGAAGACTCACTTTACTATGTTTACTTCTATTTCCCTAAAATTCCTTCCCATTTTCTTTAGGCTGTAATACTTTCAGGGCTGGAATTGTTTCTGGGACTCAACAGCAGTTTGCATACTTAGGTCTTGTCTTCTGTTTGGTCCTCCAGTGACCTACATTAATAACAGAGCAACCTGGACAGGGCTGCTTGCTAACACGTTTTACTCAGCAAGCACCTCCTGCCTTGCAACATGTTTGGCAAAGACTCTGCTGGATATCCTGAAGCTTCTTGCCACCTGTTTCTGTTTCCTCTTCTGAAGCAGTCTGTTGAGGAATCAGTTTAGTGCAGGTGGCTCAGTGTGAGCTGCAGGTTGAGCTCTGGGTGGTGGGAGCCTGAGGCCAGGGTCACTAGGCACTCCATGGAGCTGATGTCCCCAGGCTTTCCTGTGCACAGACTGTGAGGGTGTGAAAAGCCAGGGTTTCCTTTGTTTGGGGGCCCTCCTTGGAGGTACCCAGCTTGAGCTGTCACTTTGGTTGTGCCATGATGAAGTTGTTTTAAGGACTGAGATATCTGAGACTCTGGTCTGGGAAACCTAAGGTTGAGCTAGTAAGGAAAGCTGATCTGACTCACTGTATGAGCGTGGGGTGTCGTGGCTGTTGCTGGGGTTTCAGTCCCAGCTCAGGTGTTGTGAGTGTGACTGCCAGAGTGGCTCCTAGATGGTCAGACAGGGAGGTTTCCTGAACACAGTCTGTTCTCCAGCTCTTTCTCTCTTGCTAGAGGCAATCTGGGGTTTCTTCTTGGCCTCTCTTGAACTCACTGGGCAGAACATTCCTGAATGTTTCAGGATAACCACCTTTAAAAATCTGACTTTGAAACCATTTTCAAATTCCTGCTCAAATGGTATTGCTTCTCATAAGGGGCAAACTCTCAAACCAGATAAATAAGTATGCAGTTTGTAAAAGGGCTCTGTTTCAGCAAATTATTTATGAAAGCATTAATAAAGCCCAGCTAACATCTTCACTTGGGCTTATAAGTTGCTTTCTGACTGCATAATAATGTACATTTTTCTTTTGACAAATCAAACATCTCTGGTTCTTTCCCCTTAGGTTGCATTTTCTTTAATAATGCTTTCAAATGTCAGCTGAGCCAAGTTTCCAGGTAGGTACAATGACACAGTGGTGTACTGTAGTAAATTCCCCAAGTTTGCACTCTGTGTCTTCAGTACATTGGATGCAATGAACCTTGGGGGCCTTTATTTTTATGATAGCAATAAATTCACCTAGTGAGATGAAGACTTATTTTACAACTCTTCCTTTTGATGATAGTAGCCCTGTATAGCGCAAAGCCAGTGAAACTAGACATGCTTAAATAGTACAAAGTTTGAAAAAAGAAAAAAAAAATAATGTGATTGCTGTGGAAAGAAAACAAGCTTTCCACCAAAAGCGTCAGAGGAAAAGGGCTTTAGCCATATGACCACTCTTAGGACTCTGAATCTGGCAAAGGAAAGTACCAAAGGACAGGACTCAAAGCCCTCACAAGCTAAAAGTGTATCTTGTAGAGCTCCAGTGTAGCATTAGGGTCATTTTTGAGCATTCTCTGCCAAGGATTAAGGCCCTGATTAAAGAAAATGACAGTTAAGCAAAAGTATCTCCCAGCCTTCTTAGCAAAATGTGACATGCTGAGATGAGACCTTAGGTCAGGTTTGCTGTCACAACACTTATCTTAGTTATCCATTACGGAATTTCTTTGGGCCAGGGCAGATCAAATCTAAACCACTTTATTGGCTTAGGTCTTTATAGGAATTTCATTTTGTGTTCTCTTTTTAGCCATAGAGTTAGGTTTCAACCAACAAAATTAAAAAGAAAAAACATTCTCTTGTGAGGATTTTTTTTTGTGGTAGAAAAACCCTCATCTAATGAGGGTGGGTATGCTGATTATTAGTTGAACACATTTTTTGACAGCTAGGTTATATGCCACCCCAACAGTGAACATGTGAGAGTGTCACCTTTATCTAAATATGGTACTGTCAGTTTGCCTCTGAAAAAAGTAGAAAGTACGAGAAAAAGCAGATTCACTGCTTCAAAAGCTCAGACAGGGTAAGCCATTTGCAGAAATCTAAGATCCAAAAGTAATTGCGGCTTCAGTCGGAGTTTCTGTAACAGGCAGGATTTCCTCACACATTTCTTCTTCATAAATAATGATTTGAATTATTCTTGCAAATTGTCAAAATTTTACCGAGCAGATTCCATGGAAATATGGCCCCTTTTTGCACCAGGTCTATGGATGTTAAATATCAGAAGAACCCTTCAGATTCCAGAACCTTTTGTGTCACTAAGTGCATCTAAAGGATTTATTGGAAGAGCAGATGGGGTCTGGGAAAGGAGGCAGCTTACATTACTGGATGTCCTACTGTCCTCAGCCTATTTCTCCATGGCTTTGACTCTTGGAAAAGATGCTTAATTCTTTTGTCCTTCACTCTCTGTCTGGAGTCAGGTTTGATTTATGTAATGAATGCATAGTACAATATGAAGAGTTAGCAGTGTTCAAAACTGAAGAATTACTCCTAGAACTTCAAGTTCTGCTCTCTCAGGTCTATGGAGAATGAATGTAATTGTGGATGCAAATAAGGCTTTAACTTGGAACACATCTGTAACTGAGGGTGCCAGGGCACCTACTGTCTTGTATCATTAGCATGTGACAAGAATACTGTTTTTAAAGGATTAATTCCCTAGTTTAAACAATGCAGAAGATAAGTCTTTACCACAACAAATGGCAAATTCGTTGCAGAAAAAGACTGAAGAGCAAGGTCTGTTTAGCTGAACAAAAAATAGACAGAAGAGACTTTATTGCAAGACATCAGTACTTTCAAAAGTCAAAATTACTAAATAATAATGTCCTCATTAATCTAGCAGGGAAAGACATGAAGAAAATGAATAGCTGGATTTTTCATGCAAAGAAATTAAAATTAAGAATCAGTGCCTCATTTCTAAGAGTGAGATTGATTAACCATAGGAACAAATATTATGGGATGTGGAGTCCTTATTTCTTGAATAAAAATAGAGCAACAGAAAACATATTTTTAGAAGATATATTTCAATAAAAAGAAAAAAAAAATCCAGGTCAATACACAGGTGATGGTAAAATTTTAGGGCATGTATTACACAGAAGGTCAGACAAGGGGATCTGAGAGCCATTTTTGGTGTTAAACGTCAGAATGAAAGCAGACCAAGGGAGAGAAATGGTTCTCAGTGTTTTCAAACCCTGAATAAATTGTTGACATTTATCACCCTGCCTGTGATTTCAGCTTTATGCTTGTGCAACACAAAAACATGAAATCCAGAACACTCAAACTGCAGTTGCATTATATGGATGGCAAACAAAGTTTTATCATCTGGCTCTAGGCTGCTGTTGTACCTTGGAAAAAAATATGTCTGCTCTGGCAACCACTGTATCTAATCTACTTTATGAAAAAAGAACAAGGAGGAAGAAAATATATACACGTAAATGCACTCCCTATCTGATAAGAAATATGCTTGTGTCTTACCAAAAAACCAGAACTGTCTGCATATTTATGAGGTAGGTACATTCAAGGCCCTGTAGACATGGAATTTGATTAAAATGCAGTTTGTGTATCACTTGATGGAAATTGAGACTTCCTAGAAATTAAATGTGAAAAACCATTATCTGGAGATCCTGCACATTCATGTGCATTATTGAGTAATGTACAGGTGGACAGGTCATGTAGGGAAAGACTTTGTTTGAAGTTGTCCAAGGGTATGTAAGGGAGAGGAGTGACATAGTGGATTTGGTACTGAGCTTTGAAAGATTAGACTAATGCAAGTTTTATCAAGTTGTATCCTTGCTATGGGATGGTAGAACAGCAGCAGCTTCACTGACTGATTAGTTATACCTGAGCTAGACTTTGGTAAAGTTCAACACAACATTGCAGGGTGAATTCCTTGAAAAAGATCTAATCATATACAGTAGGCAACTTTAAGGAGAGGATACTGATGAGTTTCTAGCAATGAGTCATAAATAGACCTGATGCAAGAAAGCGAAGAATGGAGAGATCAGCAGAAGCGAGGCACTGGTTTGTACCAGGACTGAATTTCTAGAAAATCACATATTTATATGGGAGCTGAACTTTATGTGTAATACCTGGAAATCTGTGGCTAAATAAATGCTTAGAAAACAGGGATAGGCTTATAAATACTGAGAAAAGCTCTAGTCTGACAAGTAAAATATTTAAATACTGGGCTGTTTGTGTGAGATAGTGATGGTTATGTCACCTTTATAAAGCAAATCTTATATAAAAGTTGAGTGCTTTCAGAGACTAAAATAAGGTCAGTTACATATCTTGTACTTTGGTTATTGAGTTTTTGTATTTTCTGGGGGAATGCAGTGAATTTTGTCCATTTGATGACCAGTGAGGGATGCCATCAATTTTAGACACTTGTCACTTCTATAGCTGTATAACTTTTGTGATTCACATCCTTCTCAGTGTTCAGATATTTGTGTGAGTGGTTGAGTTTCAAGAACTTGGGTGAAAATTCCCTTGCTTTATTTTTCTTTCTGGTCCCAGTGACATTTTGCTAAAGTCATTGGTGGTGTCAAGAGCTCTCTAAGAGCTTAGAAGATAAGAAAAGGTTTGACCTTGTATTTTTGTCACTGCTTTTCTCAGGATAATTTCATCCTGTTAGCCTAGTTTTAGTTTCATTTAGCTCTGCTTATTTGCATTGAAGTGTTTCTGGCTCAAAAAAGGAACTGTCTCAAATGCACTGGTACAAATGTATATTTCTTTTCATGGCCTGGTCTAAAGTGCATTTGAAAAAAATATCATAGCAGGTGGCATTATGTCTTTTAAAATTCCAAAGTTAGGTCAGAGGGAGTGTTTTGTCTTTATTCAGTTTTATAAGGCTTTTCCAATAAGGTCCTTTTCATCTCGGAGTAGTACAAGAGGACTGGAGGGAACCTGGCAGAAAGCTGGAAAGCATCCATCCAAAATGTCTTTTAGAAGCAAGTAAAAATACCACAAAGGGAAATGTACCCCACTGTTAGAAATGCTGTGAGCAAAGTGCAACAGAGGGATCACCATCCAAAGCAAGCAAGACACTTCAGAGTGCAGGTGCCAGGTGACTGGTCAGCATGATTGAAAAAGTTGGTTTAATAGAGGCAAGATATACAAAACAAAAAAATTAACAGCTCAACTACTTGGAGATTTACTCAGCATGCAGCACCACAACTGAATGGGATTTAATTCCCTGCATTTACAGAGGAACCACAATTCTGGTCTTAAATTGTTAAGAACACATTAATGTTTTAATACAGGTGAAAATGTACAGCTGCCTGAGATGAAATCCCCAGTGCATAGGGTAAAGTAATTTTAATCTCCTGCAAACAAAACAGAACAAAAGCTAGCAAGATTTTTTTTTTTCTCTCTCCCTCCTCTTTTTTTTCCTACTAAGCAGGGAGTACACAGTGAATAACAATAAGTGTTTAAATCATGCATATTGTTTTCTGTGTTGTCTCAACCATCAATTTTATGGATGCATGTGGCATGAATGTCAAAAAAAGTGCAACTGGATGTTTTTTCCCTGAGATTTTGACTATTCCATGTTAGAAGGCATTGTATTAATATGTACACTGTGACTTGCAGAATGCAACCTTTCAAGCAAGAGGGCAGTCCAATAAACTGCTTTTCAGCCAGAGTTCTGCCTTGAGTACTTATTCATCTGCTGTGTGCTACTGGCTCTGTGCTGGTTCCGCATATGTGTTTGTGCAGCCATTCTGTGAACTGGGCTAGAAAACTGGTTCACTTGCAAAAGGGCAAAACTAGTAACAGTATAATCATTATTTTCACCTAGGTTATCTATCAGCTGGACAAGACTCCTGCTTCCTTGCAACTTGACTACATAAATGTTTTTAGCACCATTATCTGAAGGATAATTCGGGAATGAGAAGAAAAGCAGAGGGTACTGGAGCCAGCCTAAACAGCACTGCTATTTGCATGGCCAACCCAATCTATAAAAGGAAACCTGCTCTTACTACTAATCCTTTGTGAAAATCTGCATCTGTCCACTGGAAAACATTAAAATATCTAGTATGAAAAAAAAAAATTGGAAAACTTTAAACTGAGTGGTGTGGAAGCTTAATGCTAATACTGCTATGCAGTGTTTATAGCAGATGGGAGGCAGATGAGCTGTGATGGAGCATCACTCATGGTAGCAGTGTTGGCCAGCATTTGCAGATTCAAGAGGGAGTGACAGGTCTGCACAGCGATGTCTTCTCATTGCAGTCATTGTTGGTAACCTTTCCAGCTAAAGGCAGCTGCTGTAAGAGAACCAGGAGGTCTTAGCCATCAACCATTTAAGACAATAACAACTCCAATGCTGAATGTGCCACCTGAGTCACCCCTAGTAAAATTGTAGTTCACCCTGTAATAGAGCAAATATAAATGTGTTGGAAATAACATGCAGATGTGACAGCCGTAGGTGATCTGTCAGTTGTGAGTGGTAGAAGTCTTCATGGAACATGGGATCCCTGAGACATTGATTCAATCCTCTTTTCCTTCCATGTGGCTTAATGGGAATACAGAATCATCACTCTGAAAATTTGGTCTTGCATGCAGACTTGCTGCACAGCTTCCCACAGGAGTCAGATCTTTAAAACACAGCTGATATCGCAGGAACTTGAGACACAGATGGTTTGGCAAAGGGTTCTGGTTTTAGGGCATCATTAGTAACTTTGTTCTGAACCTGCCCAGAGACAGAAACAATAAATGTAGGAGAAAATGTTTTTTTCAGAGCATTGTTTCTAACTCTTGCAGGGCTATGAGAAAGCAATCAACACGTTTATAAAATCTCTATGGGGATTACTTTTCCTTCTAAATATTCGCTGATGATTTGGAGTGCTGCTCAATGAAGCTACCATGGGGTCTAAGGCCACTGTCTGAGTTGCTTGTCTCACTGCAGTCCACTGAAGTACAAGCCATTGAGAACTGGTGCAGGGACTAAGGAGTGTTCTTGGCTTTCTGTAGTTCTAGGGAAAGTGCTTTTATGTGCATTTTTTTTTTGCTTTTAAATGCATGAGGCTTTTTGTCTCCTTTGTCTCTCCTCTCCTCTCCTCTCCTCTCCTCTCCTCTCCTCTCCTCTCCTCTCCTCTCCTCTCCTCTCCTCTCCTCTCCTCTCCTCTCCTCTCCTCTCCTCTCCTCTCCTCTCCTCTCCTCTCCTCTCCTCTCCTCTCCTCTCCTCTCCTCTCCTCTCCTCTCCTCTCCTCTCCTCTCCTCTCCTCTCCTCTCCTCTCCTCTCCTCTCCTCTCCTCTCCTCTCCTCTCCTCTCCTCTCCTCTCCTCTCCTCTCCTCTCCTCTCCTCTCCTCTCCTCTCCTCTCCTCTCCTCTCCTCTCCTCTCCTCTCCTCTCCTCTCCTCTCCTCTCCTCTCCTCTCCTCTCCTCTCCTCTCCTCTCCTCTCCTCTCCTCTCCTCTCCTCTCCTCTCCTCTCCCTCTCCCTCTCCCTCTCCCTCTCCCTCTCCCTCTCCCTCTCCCTCTCCCTCTCCCTCTCCCTCTCCCTCTCCCTCTCCCTCTCCCTCTCCCTCTCCCTCTCCCTCTCCCTCTCCCTCTCCTCACCCTGCCCAGCCCCGCCCTCTTCTCTCTCCATAGAGACTTATCCTTGACGTATTTTTTTTTACTTTTCAACTTGAAAATTCACATGCAATTACAGACATACCAGCTGCTTCAGCTTAACAAGAAATGCTGCTGAAGACTGTGGTAAAACCTCAGGCTTTAGTAATATTGCAAACCTTGATTTCTTTTGAAGTGGCCTGTTTGGGGTCAGGCTTTTCAAATAAACCTTGAAGTGGCAGGATAAGATGAGAACTAGGAAAAAGGGTAGCAGTTTGCTCTTGAACATTAGTACATGCAAAATGAATTGAACAGACTTGAACTCTTGAAACCTTGTATCCAAATCCTGCATTGCTGAGAAAATTTTCACAGCTTGAAAATATCCAACTTTTGTGTGGCGCTTTTGCACAGCTGGGAAAGCAGCAGGTTCCATGTCCATGGAGGAGGGGATCAGGTTATATTCTATTGGAACTGTAATATACAGACTATATTAATTTTTTCATTTTATTTGTATGAATAATTAATGCTTTAATTTTCATATAGTCACAAAAGTAAATTAGAACTTCTTATTCCAATATAATAATTTCCAGCAAAATAAGTATTCTGCAGGGATTTACATAGCATTAATTTCCTCCTTGTGTTGTTATAAATATTTAGAAATTTTGTGTGGGTGGATCTCTTATGGTTAAAGATGTCACCCAAACCTCTCAGTGAAATTATTTTCTAGTAATTCTTTGAATCATTTGTTATACCATTAGCTTTGTCTCTCTTAGCCAATTGCAGTAGTAGCTTAACTGTAAAAATAGCAAAACTTCTTTCTTAAAACAGCAATTTTTGTTAGATGGCATTAATAGCAATGCAGCTCGTACTTGGTATTAGTGCTGGCAACTTTCATTTGAACATCTCAGAGCACTTACAGAATGTCAGCTGATTCAGACTATCCATTTCCACTTTCACAGCAAAATATCTTTTCTATTAATGTCAATTCTCACCTTGAGTTTTGAGCAAACTTTTTTTTTTTTGCAATTGAAGCATGGGAATTAAGCAGTTTAGCCTAAGGAAAAGGAGCCCAGAATATAACACAGGAGTTTTGATTTGACACAGGGAACAAAAGGTCTTTATTGCCTCCTCTGATGTAAAATATTGCAGTATAGAGCAGGAGTTTGGATGGTCACAGAAGGTCAGATTGTTATCCCATGAAAGGGGAAACCCTTTAATTTTACAGATTTCTCAAAAACAAAATAAGAAATTGAAACCTTAAACCTAATAGAACACTGCTTTTCCCTTTCTATAGGAGCTACTGTAACATTTCTAGCAGCTCTGAAGTTTGATTTTGTTTTGAGAATTAGTCCCATTAAAAGATGTCATATTCATAGGTCATTCAATGCTAATGCTGTACATTTAACTACTACACAATTTCTTGTGTTTAATCTAGGCTAGTTTTGAATACCACAGAGGAAGCAATCATATAAATAAACCCATATTAATACAATAAGTGGGTGACATTAAAAGCAGTGACCTTCAAAAGATGTTTAAGGATTTGCCAGGATTAGTTGTGTTTGTGCTTGGAGAAGGAATTGCAGATCAGGATTCCTGGCTTCTTTCATGGCTTAGGCACTGGTACATCATCACTGCCTGCCAGCTTGACAGTGTCCATTGGACAGTTTGCACATACACATCTGTGTGTTCTGTGGGGGCTCACTTGCTGGTACTGTTTGTTAAATGACTGCAGATACACAGTCCTTTTAACACAGCAAATATTCATCCTATTTTAGTAAAACCACAAAGAAAGATCACCATTAAAAGCTTAGCAAAATGCTATATAAAAACCCAGTAGTATTAGCTTGCCTAAAACATTTTAAAAGTATCTGCCATATTAATAATTTAGTAATAATTGTAGATCATTTTGGGGAGCTTTAAATATAATCATATATAATTGAAAAGAATGAGTTTGTTCATAATGAAGTAATAGCTGAAATTCTCATTGACTTGTTGGAAAAAAATCGTATCAATTTAAGGTGAAATAGACACAATGGTGATAGTTCCAGGAGGCTTTCCATTTCTTCCAGATCTCACCTGGCCTAATTACTATGGACTAAACACTTGCTCACATTTGAGGTCTCATTTATTCCAAAATAAAAGAAAAAATCATTGAGATACTCTATGATTCCATATTTGTGAGATCAAATATTTTTGTTCAGAATAACAACTGAAATTTCAACACAGTCTTTTTTTTCTTCTTTGGTGCTTTTGTCTTATTCTGAAATGCTTAACATGATGATATCATTTAGACAAAAGGGAGTATTGTATGTATTACAATTCTTGTAAAAATTCATAAACTCCTTAAAGTTTTCTGTAGTTCTAGAATATATGTACAGGTATCTGTGAATATTTAATGGACAAAACATTTTTTAAATCAATATATACAACATAACAGAATTATTATGGGTTTAAATCTCTGATTCTTCAGTGAATAGAACTGCAGCCTGCCATTGTGGTACTACATAGTTTATGACCTAATTTTATGTACTTTAATATTCTTAGATCTTCTAAGTTTGTTTACTGCCCTGAGTAAAACTATATGATCCATAGAAAAGATTAGGGAACAGAAAGCTCAGTAATAGAAGCTTTTTGACATTATGGTAGGGCTGAGATGATTTGAGGGAGCCTATGAACCTCTTCTAAATTCTGGTAGATTTTGTGCAGTCATTCATAAAAATATACCGTGGAGTTTTTATGTAAGGATACAAAATCTTTCTCTGGTGGACTGTCCAGACCATCTTTGCCAGTCAGAGACAAAAAGCTGTGTTAACTCAGTGACTGAAAAACAAGCACACTGGGGAGGCAGATAGAAGATTACCAGCAATGACATAAGGAAACATTTAAGCGTGGAGAGAGAATCATGAAAGTTGGGCAAGAAGTCAGTCCAAGTTACTCACAGAATCATCACAGAATGGCTTGGTTTGGAAGAAACCTTAAAGATCATCTAGTCCCTGGTAGTAACTGGTTTTATTATTATTTTTAATCCCTTCCAATGTCTGAGTGGTACATGCTGCAGCAGTCCATCTCCATACTCTGAAACAGAACTGAATTCAAAGCATCCTTCTTTCTGGAAAAGCCGCCCTTAAACAGTAGAGCCCCTTGGCATTAGCACCTCTCTAGATGATCTAAACTGTTTCCTGTGAGAATGCCTTGGGATCTGGCAATAGGCAGCCTCCTGACTCCATTCAGACTCAAGTGCTAGGGGATTTTAGGTGCACAGGGGATCTGTGAGGGCCAGCTGGGGAGCCAAGTACAAGGAGATCTTCCAGAGTTGAGACAGGGGTCTGAAAAATGCATGAATTAGTCATGTAGTCATAAATTTCCCTATAATAATTCCGCCTAACCAGATCCTAAAATACATGGAAAATATATTTTGAAAATGGTTTTCTAGTGCTATTCAGTGTCAATAAACATGATAAGCAATTGCAGTACCTCAGTATACACTGTCTTTCACATGAAGAACTTTCATATGAAGTGCCTCACAGACACTAATTAATTAAGCCTTACAATACACTTGGGATGGAAACACTTCAGGGGAGTTTATAATATCAGTTCATTTTACATTTAGATTAAACACAGCACAGAAAGGTTAAAAGATTACCCCCCAGTGACACAGCAAGTCAGAGCTAGAGCAAAGAGCACAACCCCAAGACCCTGCTTGGATGTTACTCTGCTGGAACAATGGAAAATATGTATTGTAATCATACAGTTTATAGCAAGATAAATTAGCTGTGTAAATATTTATTTGCACTACAAATTTGGGGTAACAGAATATTGCTGTGATTTAGTGAAGTTCATATTGTACAGCCTGAGAAATGAATGCAGAGAAGTGCATGAAAGAACTCATTTCACATTAGCAGCACAGAAGCATGCTACTAATCCTCTGCCATCCACTTCTGCAAATGTGTTGCAGATGCAGCAGCAGTGGTAATCTTGCTTTAGGAAAAATGACTGCAGCTAGAGGGAACTGGCTCCTCTGAAGTCCAAGGAAGGGTAAAAGTTTTTGATGATCTTACTCTCCATGCTCTTTTCATGTGTCTAGCATTTCATTTTATTTGCCTGAGTCCCCCATGTGAAACTCCCAAAGAAATAGCAATTGTGATTTAGATCTCTTTTTACCCAAACCTAATGCAAGTGTGTCTTGAAATAAAATATATGGACTCTAACAATATTTGAGGACTTAATTCCTTTTGAGTCAGCACTGGGAATTTTCTGGGGAATCCTCAGGAGATTTTCCGAATAAGATGGTTGAGTCACCATCTCTTGAGATGTTCAAGAAATGACTGGAGGTGGGGCTTCATGTTATGGACTAGTTGACAAAGAGGTCCTTGGTCAAAGATTGGACTCCATGATCTTCAAGGTCTTTTCTAACCTAAATGATTGTGATTTTTTTCTGAAAGTAGAGTTCTAATGAAAAGTCTGGAACCTTCCAAGAAGTAGAGGTCTCTACTAGAATAAATTTTAGCTCAGTTTGTTAGAGCATGGTGCTAATAGCACCAGGGTCATGGGTTTGGTCTCCATGTGGGCCATTCACTTAAGAGCTGGACTTGATCATTGTGATTCTTTTCCAGCTCAGAATATATTATGCTTCTGTGAAATTCAAACACATAGTTCAGCTTCTATTTGCAAGCATAGCAGAGCAGGAGACTTCCACATTAAGTGCTGTTAATCCGGTTAAATTTACATACATTCCTATAAGTAATTCCATCATAGGAAGCAATTCCTATTTCCTTGGGACCTACATTCCAAAGTCTAGAGGAAATGGATTTCTCTCTTGTTAAAATAAAATAATTTTAGAAGCCCTCTGAGCGATTTATTCGTCCTTTTGAAAAGATGGTGGGACTGGAGTTTCTTTTTACAGTGCTGTGTTACTGGAATCCACATCATGCCTGGCTTTCCAGTGGAGTTTTCTACAAATGACATCAGCACCCCAAAGCACTGATTTCTTAAGTACTCATCTTGTTTTAATTTGAGCCGATGGGAGGAGGTGAGGATATAAACTCTTAATTAAAAAGGTAAATTTTGAGTTACATCCTGATTTCAGTTGCATGTGTGCTGTAGACAGTTGATACCATACTTCCTCAGGGTATTTGTAGGGTTGTTAATGAAGAATGGAGGTTTGGGGTGAGAAAACAAACCCATCATTTTTCAAAGCTGATTTATTAGGCATTTGTTACTGTGTAACACATTGTAAGCCCATAAATTTGCATTCATTTTTACTGATGTGACCCGATTACAGAATGAATAGAATGTCATTAAAGTGTATATGGTGGCTCTCCTTCCACTGAAGTTCTGATTGTTTTCTGCCTTTTGTACCTTACTGAGGAAGAGTCTTGTTTCAATGAAGTCTGTAGGCTAAGGCATTTTATGTTTAGACTCAGATCTTACCTCTCAGCCTGTCAATGCTTTTTTTTTTCCTCTTTGTAGTCAGCCTAGTTGGATTGCTTTCAAGTACTAAGGGTAATCCCTCCAGCTTTCACAGACATTGTCAGCTGCTTTGATGCATGATCCGTATAACATGCAAGTGGGTCCTCATTTCAGTGTAAGAAGTTCCATAGTATGCACCTTATTCTTTAGTTTTAAGGTGGTGCTGGGGGATGCACTCCCTAACTTTCAGATCCTCCACACTGTTCCCAAATCTATGGGGTATAGTCCTTTGTTTTTAATTTAGAATATGTATCTTTTGGTGGTGGTGGGCATGAAATTGGTAGAAGGATGTTGAATTGAATGCCTTGAAGATGGAAGTTGTTTCCTCACAAATGAGAAACTGCTGAAAGAGTATACCAGCTCCATAAACTAATAGAGAAAATTCTCTTCCGTACAAAGCAGCTACTTATGTCTTACTTTAGAACTGTTTTAAAAATAACTTCTGAACATGTGACCTTTAAACTCGTTTCCTGCTTTACCAGCATAGGCCATCACAGTTAATTTATGTCCCACTTTGGAAAAGAGAAAATAAAACCAAAAAGTGTTTTTCTTTTGTCATTTGATTTGAGTTAGGTTATTTTAAGGGGAGATGAATGCTAAAGCTGGTGAAACCTCACTGAAGTGGTTTATTACCTAGTATTAAACTGTGTTACAGACAGAGTGGTGATGAAGATACACACAGCAAACAGCTCAAGGGGATGACTTTTGTACCTCAGCTGCTCTTTTTCACTGTATCACTTAGTGAGACTGAAGAAACTGCCACTCTGTATGAAAATTGCTCAACTTCTATCATATGACAGCCATCTTTACCTCCAGCTGGCTGTGCACACTTTTTGGAGAGCAGATAGGCAAGGTTGCATCACCAACTGCATTTGCTGATGGAATCAGTTGCTCTGTAGTCTTCTGTCAAATATGCAGGCTAAGTCTCAACAGCTTTAAATAAAGTATGATGAGGACTTCATCAAGAAATAGCTCTCTAGTCTGTGTAGTGAACTGTGAGAGGGAATACTGTGATTTGTATGGCATGTTTTCCCAGGGTAATGTTGGTTTTAAGAGAGGAAAATTTAGAATGATGTAAGCAGACATTCATACATTAATGAAAGATTTATTAGAAATATCTGAGGTAAATGGATAAAGGCAGAATATGTACTTAAAATATGAAGTATTACTTTTTTTTTTTAATCTGAAGTTGCATTAAGGTGTGACTTATAACAAGCTTTTCATTCTGCATTGCTGCATACTAGAAACACCATCACGTCTTTATTTATTAAGAGACATACCTGTGCCTCAATCTTGTGAGTAGCTTCAGTTTTAATTCCTTTGGTGTCAACGAGGGCAGCCCAAAAGAGGGGAGTCCTTGGTTTACAATCAGAGAAGACTCATTACAGAAAGTAGCAGGACAGATTGTTTCTGTGTGCTCAGTATCTCTTGTTCATAACTAAACCTTAGCAGGCAGCTGTATTTAGGAAGTCCTGCATTCACTCTTGCTCATTAGTTGTTGTCTTTACTAAAAGAGTCGACAAGGGAGCCAATTAGTGCTGGCTGCAGCTGTGGTCTCTCTTCTTATGGATTCACCTGTTCAGGACTCAGGAAGGCCAAGACCCACCTGCTCATTTCACACACAGAATTGGCTGCTAGCAGATGATGTTAATGGTGATTGGCCTCTATTGTCCTGCTATGTATTTATAGCGAGTGTGAAAGGCGTAATCGTTATTTCCATCTCTACACAGCTTTCAGAATTTATTGCTGCTGCAAAAGTGCCCCTTAGGGCTATGAACTTTTATTTATTAACCCTAAAAGAAAGAGAGTGAGCAAAGCGTATATTACCACCATCCAAGTTATCAGAAACCCTAAACCCTGCTTTGAAAGGCTGAAAGTGACAATGCTTTGATTTGAGGTCTTGCCTTATACATTTATTTCTGAGATTATTGAAAAGAGAACTGATTAGTGGTCACAGTTCTGGCATTTCTGTGCTGGTGGACACCTGTCCAAAGAAATTGAGCCATGAACAAAGAGGTACTTTTGCAAGGGCCACTGAATTGACTGATAATTTTACTGTATTTCAATTATTTTTTAAAAATAATTTTTTAAAAAATGTATTTATTTGTGACAACTAAATGTGAGAGGCAGACATTCCTTCTGTAGTTCTATGTATATTTACATGCCTTTATATTTCAGACTTCATTGTTAGATAGAATTAATGCCTTCCCAGAGAGCTTACTGCACTTTTATGATCTTACTCTTGTGGCAAAAGCAGCATCCCAATTTTTTGTGCCTGTGACCCTTCTTGTACGTACAAACTTCTCAAGACATTAAAAGTTAGTTGCTAATTATTTCTGCTTTTGGATAGTGTTAAATTTACTGAGGATGACAAAATACCTAGAAAAGTTTGAGTGAGAGCACATTTTTGTCTCACTTTTTTCTCTCTCACAATTTCACACGCCTAAAAAAGAGAATGCAGTTCTAGATTGTAGAGAAAGATGTATTAATGATGGTTGAACTGCAATTCTTGCAAATAAACCTGAAGTTAATTACATCAACTGATCAGAGTTGGATAAGGCTTCATTGAAACTTCCTTTCCTCATTTATAGGTCATTTAGTATCTGATACACCTTAGAAATTATTCTCAGTATTAAATCTCACAACCAACAATTAAAATATACAAAAATATAGAATTCTCTTGGATGGAAGATAAGAAAAAATGACAAAAGCTCAGCAGCAAAGCAAAACATGTTTTACTTAGGGGTTGAAGATTTTGAGAATATAAGAAAAGCCAAGAAAGCAGTCTAGAGGTTTTATGTAGACTGTAGTTCATTAGGATGCTTTAAACAGCATCATTCTTCGCACAAAGTAGTAAGTGATCGAGAGTACATAATCTTTCAAGTGTTTTAAGGTCCCAGTTTCACAAGCCTTGATCAGGAATGCTTCCAAAAATTCAGTACCTCTTCAATCCAGTAGCTATACAAGGAAATATAAAGGACATCTCAGATCTCTGTTTACATTGAAAATTTGACATTTCCAAAATACCAGAAAAAATGCCCACACAATGTAACCAGGTGGCCAGAAGAGGTGATCATCCCACTGCTTGCAACACTGCTGCAGCCTCACCTCAAGGACTCTGTGCAGTTCTGCACTCCACAATTTACAAAGGATATGGAGATCCTAGAACATGTTCAGAGAAGGGCAACAAAGCTGGTGACAGGGCTGGAAGGAATACCCTGTGAGTTGCAGGTGGGTACACTAGGCTGGTCTACTTTGGAGGAAAGTAGGCTGAGGGACAGCTTCACTGTGCTCTGGGGTGGGGGGCTGAGCTCTTCTCCCTGGTATTCTTCAGCAGCATGTGTGGGAATGGTTCAAAGCTGTGAAAGGATAGGTTCAGTCAACACTCTGGGAAACATTTATTTAATAGGAGAGTAAAGACTCTTGTGGGGCCCTTACAATTGAACTGTTGTTTTCTAATTTCCTGTGAGAAAGCAGTGTCAAAGCTTATGACTGAGCTTTCCTCTGCCTGGAACATAGAAGAGATATTGCCTGTTAGCAATGGCCTCATATGCCCCACCATCAATTGCAATCAGCCAAAGCAGGATGTTACAGGTTAACCCCAAGCCCACTCTATCCTTTGCTCCTCTCTTATATAGGTGTTATAATTTTTTCATGGCATACTAAGCTAAATAAGGCGTAAGAATTTTCCTGCCATAGAATGTAAAAGGAGAGAAAAGCAGAAAGCAGAAGAGAAGAAAAAGCCCCTAAGCAAAAGCTCACTTATTAGAGTACTTCTTTTTTTCATTAAATCTTGGCATCTACTTTAAGAATTAAAATATTACTCATTTTCAAATTTTACAACCGACTAGCCTGTGAATTTAGAAGTGCTTGGGGAAGGGTGAATAGTTCATTATCTTGTTCCCTCAATGACACTTTCAAATGCTTTCCTTATGGTGACCTCTATTTTAAATTTATGGGAATCACTTAAGTGTCAAACAAGCTAAGTGGTGCATTTCATTAATGAAAAATTAATGGTGAAGACCTTGGGCTAGTTTTTGGTACTTATTTACAATACATATAATTCATTAGAAGAACATCAGTCAAGCAAGGATCCTGCATGGCTGCAGTGGTGTTGTAAATGCGACTTTATTCTCTTTTTTTCCAGTAATGAAAGTATGAGGCAGGAAAAAATGCACATAAAAGAGATTTAATGAGTCTTTGGAAAAGTGTTAAAATAGGGTACACAAGTCATAAATTCCAATTACTAACTCTACTCTAACCATTCTTTTTAGTGTAGGAATGAGATAGCAGTCCATAAAAGGATGAAAGTCTTTGTGACAAAGGCCAACTGACTTGCAGAAATTTGGGACTATGATCCACCGGTTAGAATGAGTACTGGGGAGAAAGTCTTAATGCTCCCCTGTTGTCTCTGCTGGTGTGGTGACACATGACCTTAAGCTAGTTCCTTCTTGTCAAAAACTCACTTTCTTCAGAACCTTCTTAGGGACAGCTTGGAGAGAATCTTGCTCTACTCTTTTATATAATGAGACGCAAAATGAAAGTCACATTTTCATATAGTGCAAAAGGCATGTTTTATTTCAAATGTAAAGTTGTGCAAAATTGTACAGCTCAAATATATTCTTCAACTTAAATCATCCTATAGCTGCCCATAGGCTTTGGATGAAGAAATGACATGAGTATTTCCT
Organism: Haemorhous mexicanus; assembly: GCF_027477595.1. Classification (NCBI taxonomy): domain Eukaryota; kingdom Metazoa; phylum Chordata; class Aves; order Passeriformes; family Fringillidae; genus Haemorhous; species Haemorhous mexicanus. The sequence goes on from NC_082346.1 coordinate 46,106,300, forward strand.
TTAAAACTTTTTTCATCATATGATAGGTGAGGTCTCTTTCAAAGGCATTTCCTTTCAAGCATGCTGATGTGAAAACACCATCCTGAATTAAATGTAGATAGTGATAATACAAAAAACTTTGATTCTATTTATATGACACAATTCTTGCCAGTATTTTAGGTGCATTTATCAGACAAGTGATCAATATAGCACTAGGCAGTGACTCCCAAATTCTCAGTGGTATGGAATAAAACAATTCAGGCATATGGATTCATAAAAATTAAGTATCTTTGGGCATGGAAGAATATGATAATAAAAAAACTTTTAAATAATGTTTTTGTATTCAAATCTACATATCACTCTGCTGGACACACAACTTCTGTTTTTGAGTGTAGAAAGTCCTATTGTAGTTCAGACTTGCTGCAAAATAGAAGACCAAAAAACGTAAGAAGCCATGCCTTACTTTTTCTGCCTATAAAATGACAATAATGATATCTGTGAAATTGTTGTACCACCTTATCATTTATTCATGGCACTCTTTGCACCCAATCATTGAACTGTCATCCCCGTTCTCATTGCAGAGTTATAAATGTCTTTTTAGGAAAATGCTCTCAAATGCTCTGAGCACCTGACTGCCTTCAAAGTGATCCTCCAGGTCTGCTGGGGCTCACCCAATGCCAGTTTTCCTAGCAGAGTATTCAGATCAGTCTGCATGAAGGAGTAAATGAGGAACGACAGTTATGAATTTTCTGGCTATCAGCAGTGGATTAATAATGTAAAGTACTCTGCATGACAAGTTATTTGTTTTTGCTGAGATTAAATTGAATCGCTTGGAAAACTATGTGGGTTTATTACTATAATAATTTTCATACAGTGATAACAAATATAAGCACCATAATATCACCCAGATCAGTCCTTAATGGACACAAGTACCATTTAACGTTCTTAAATAAGTTTTGGATTATGAGCCCTGAGGATTATTTTGTTTAATAATACTAATAAAAGAAAAAAATATTCAGATGCAGATTATATTCATTGCAGGGGGAGGGGAACAGACTGCAATTGTACAGAACATTGAGGAAGAACTGAGACAATATTTGCAAGGTTTTCCCAACAAAAATCAGTTGACTTCAGAAGTTTTGAAAGAATATTTTTTTGCCTCTTGCACAAGGCTTAAAAATTTTGTTAAAAATTAACCAATATTTAGAAATGGACCAGCACAAGCTGTGCATGTTGCTAGCCAGCAGTTCCTCTGTATTGTAAAGAAATTTATTTAGCTGTGGCTGTACATGTGAAAGACTGCATGTGCTGTTCAGAAAATTGGGATAAAAATTGTAAAAAATTTCATTAGTTATGATATTATCACCCTTCTAGACAAAGCCTTTTTTTTCCTGGTTGCTCATAGGATTGACTTAGGACACGTGGGGCAAGAAAGATGATGGTAAACCAGCTTTTTCTTTTTTTTAAGTTTTGATAAGTTCTTCAACAGGAAAATTGAATGTGACTGAACTTCTTATTTAATGAAGAATGTTTTCCATATACTAGGAAAAAAAAAAAATCTACTCCAAGTTGGTATTTCCTATAGCTATTTTTCTTTTTGAAATTTGAGATTATGATACACTGTGAAGAATCTCCAGGCTCAGGAACCTGGGGTATTGAAGTGGGTCAATGCTGACTGGATACCAGGCCCCCTCCTAAGCTGCTCTCTCACTCCCCTCCCTAACTGAACTGAAGAGAGTAAGTATAACAAAGGGATCATATGTTGTCTGATGTCGGAACTCAGGACATCCCTCTGGGAGTCCGGAGTTTCCTGGGACCCTTGCCAGGGGGCTCGGAGACCCTGGCACACAGCCCAGAACACCAGTGGGTTCGATTACGAACCATGGAACAACTTGTTACCTTTATAGAAAGAGATAAAAGCCACAATAGTGTAAATAGTGTAAGAATAAAATAATTACAGAGTCTAAATGTAGGTTTTAGGATTTTTGGTATAGGGGTTTCTGGTGACAAGATGGAGGGATTTGGGCGTGTCTAGCCTTTCTTCTTCTTCTCTACCTCCATCTTGTCTGGTGATGTTGGCACTTTTAGATTGGTCTAAAGTAGAAACTCACTGTCTAATATAGATGATAGGTATTGGAAAATAACTGTAAATATTGTACACGTAGTTTGTAGTATATAAAGATAACACCGCCCTGGAGGAGGGGGGAGTGCCTCTGGCTGTCCTGCCAAACGGATCTCGGCTGGACAGGGAGAAAGAACTTTATAGATAAGATGCAATAAACAATCTTGAGACCGAAAAAATGAAGAGCCCTGACTTTTTCTTCAAGTACCGGGCTGGGAAAAGAAACTTTCGAACTTTAGTCGGGGTCACTCTGACCAGCTAGAAAGAGAGACCCCGGCATCTGGCGTTCCCTGTGTGGGCTCGAAGAAAGATACGACAGTCTGGGAGAGATCTCTTACCAAATACTGACAAGGGCAGAAAAAATTCAGATTTGGGATATTAATTGATTTTATTAGTAATAAAAATAAAGCGGGATAATGAGAGGTAAAATAAATGTTTAATATAGCTCCCTCCCTCCTTCCCAAGCTCTGCTGTCTTCCCTGCAGTGGCACAGGAAGACAGGGAGTGGGGGTGATGGTGAGTTCATCATGTTGTTTCTGCTGCTGATCAAGGAGGGGAGTCTTTTGCTCCAGGGCAGGGTCCCTCCCTTGGGAGACAGTTCTCCATGAACCGCTGCAAAGTGTGTCAGTCTTTCCCAGGGTACAGTCCTTCAGGCACAGCCTGCTCCACTGTGGGTCTCCCACGGGGTCAGAAGTCCTACCTGGACACCTGCTCCAGCATGGGCTCCTCTCTCCACATGTCTGTAGTGCCCTGCCAGGAGCCTGTTCCAGCACAGGCCTCCCATGGGCTCACAGCCTCCTCTCAGGCACCCACCTGCTGCTGGCCTGCCTGGTTTGTGTTCAGTCCTTTCTGCCTCTACCAGGACAATGCATTAAGTCAAGGTGCCCCCTCTCTTGTACTGTGTGGGTGCTTGCAGGTGCCCAGCAGAACAGCCGTCTGGTGCTGCTCACTACTCATTTTGAGGGCTTGGAGGTAAAACAGGAACCAAGGCAGATCTAAATGGTCTCTTCTGATCCCATGTGGGAAATGTGTCCTTGTGGCATTAAAGCCTACAGTGTTGGAAGGCATAGCTTACATATGTAAGCAATCACTCAAAAAGACCTTTTGTTTTCAGTGTCCGAAATGCAGTTTCATCAAAGGATTTTAGTTTATAGATGTGATGATAACATGATTCCTCTCTAATTGTTTCCCATGTTTCCCATCTTCCTACAGTGCTTACGTTTTATTCATGAAGCTGTGACTTGAAGAACTGCTTCTTCAATAATCTCACGTTATTTATCTAAAATTTCTAGATTTCTCTAAACTTCTAGGTTATCTGAAACTTAGCACTTTTATTTCTTTCCATCTCCTCTTTTGCTTTTAATGTTTGCATGAGTGCCAGGCTAGGATGATGAACAGTTCAGATATTTCTCCAATTGCATTTAGGTTTGAGATTTTAGAGTCAGGTGCTAGTAGCCTGTCTCTTTGAGCATGCCAGTGGAAACTGCTTCCTCAAAATGTCTCACTATTGTTAGTGAAAAAACACGAAAAAAATATAGTCTTTGTAAAGATGTTATTCCTTTCAGTCAAAGATTAAGTTTCCAAAAATTAAGGAATTGGAGAGTTTGACCCTTTAGTTCAGTTTTCAAGTTGTAATACTTTCAAAAAAAATACCAATGAGTAGCAGTGTGAAATTTTTTCACTTTGATGGAGCCACCAAATAATCAGCAGACATTATGTTAAGGAAAGTTGTTAGTTTTGTAGTCTAGGAAAAAAGGTTCCAGAGTTTAAAGGCGCATGAACTTAAGGGTTCAAGAGCTTAAAGACCATTCATCCATGTGTGGTTTTGTAGGTATCATACAAGCTGTACAGGTAATAAAACCTAGAAGCTGACATAATCTGTATTGAAGCAGACTGGAGATATAGCTGCATCTCTTTTTGGTATAACTGCTACTTATTCCACCAAGTACTGAAAAGAAGCAATGTTGTCTGAGTTTTTTAAAAAATGCATTGGAAAGAGATTAGAATCATAGAATCATAGAATATCCTGAGTTGGAAAGGACCCACAAGGCTCACCGTGTCCAATTATGTGACTGGTGTGTGTCTGACCAACCAGTTCACTTAATCGCTTATGTCTTGTCCTGTTTCTAGGCTGACTTTTGGCAGAATGTCACATCAATTTAGAATCATCTCATAAGTCTCCTAAATAAAAACAGTATGAAAACCAAAATATTTTAAGATATAATTGTCAATTATATTGATCAAAGACAGGTGTCTCTTGAGTCAAAGTCATATCAATCTGTTAAATCAAATCAACCTCTAAAATTTGCATCTTTTGCCTATGACAATTAAAGAATGTTTCATAAACACTGAGTTGCCAGTCCAACACCTAAATAAGAAACTGTCATGTGAATGCAGTGTCAAAGTTCAGAAGACCATTATAAAATGAAAGGACAAAATATTTTGCAGTCTCTCAGAATCAGGACCTGAGATCCTTATGTAGTAAGGTAAATTTCTGGTAAACTCTTCAGAATTTTTCACTCAGTAAGGGTCTAAGTGCATGGCACAAAAAATCTGGGAAAGGATTCTAGAATGAATAAAATTGCTTGGAACTAATCTTCTCTTATCTGACTTCTGTAAAATATTTTGTGTGGGGTGTTTTTTTACCTATAATTTTCCATTAGCTAGTGGAAATATATAAGAAAAAAATGCAGAGTACACCACAGAGAACTCTAGGTGGTCTGTGGACATATTAATGTTTGTTATTGCATTCTGTACTGCTCTGTGGAACAGAATCATAGTCTTCTGAAGTGAAAAGCATTTATTCAGGAAATCAACAGCAATAAACACTAATATGCTAAATGGGATTTATTCTAATGTAGTGCTCCTTGTTAAGTGAGAGCCATATTCTATTCAGAGCTCTATGCTGGACTGAAAATATCTGATGTCTGGTAGATATGCTAGTTGTGAACAAATGAGAACATGAAACTGAAAGGGATATTGTGGATGTGGGGTGGCTACTGCCAGCCATTGCCATTTCAAGTGTTTATCAGCTGCTTCTTAGAAGTAGCTTTTTGGGGGGTTTTATGGTACTTCAGTATTTAATATTGTTCCAGAACCTCACTGTTTTCTGTGATAATTAGTATCTGTATGCCAGACCACACTTTTATTCATTAAAGAGAGAGAAATGATGGGACAAGGACAATTTGTGCGAAGCATAAAGGTCAGGTTTGAAGTTTTGCACAACTGCCCCTCTTGATTCTAGTGATTCAGCTGACAAACTTTCCTCATAAAATGCATTTAACCAAGCAAGGGATTCTATAGCTGTTTTTGTTCAGTGTGCTTCACACAGTCTTCAACACAAAAATTATAAAAGCATAAAAGGAAAGTTTTATAGCTTTTAAATAAGGAATAATTGTTCCTTTCTTTCACTTCCTCTGGTCTCATGAGATTAATAACAATCTCACTTTAATTTAAACATGTTTTGATCATTCAGGTTTGAGAGAATTAACCTTCACTTTTGAGAGAATTAACCTTCACTTATAGAAGTTTTCTACTTGTGATCTCTTTTTCCTTCTTTTGATATATTAGGGAATATATAAAATAGCTCAAATTTGATATGACAATTTTCTTTTGAAATTGTGAGTTATCATGAGTTATTATTTTCTGCCTAGTGGAGATAAATTCCAGACATTATTTACTGTATATAAGCAATAACACATTTTATGTACCTCATTGTCCCCTTGCAGCATTTTTTTTTATAACTCTATTAAAATAATCGTTAGAAATAAAAGGAAATAAATAGCAAAAACTTCATACTCTTCATACTCATTCTATTTGTTTTTTTTTTCTATTCTGTTTTTTACACAGTGTGACTCACCTGAGTGGTAGTGCAAATACAGAAAAGCCAGCAGGTACTAAAGCCATCTCATTTTCTCTAGAGTGCTGTGTCCAGGTCTGGGGTTCCCCACAGAGGAAAGATATTGACCTGTTGGAGCAAGTCCAGAGAAGGGCCACCAAGATGATTAGAGGGATGAAGGACCTCTTCTATGAGAAAAATGGGAGAGAATTGGAATTGATCTTCCTAACAACTGGGGAGACCTAATTAGGCCTTCCAGTGCCTGTAGGGAGCCTACAGGAAAGATGGAGAGAAACCTTTTACAAGGGCATGAAGTGACAGGACAAAGGGAAGGGCTTTAAGCTGAAGGAGGGTAGGTTTAGATTAAATATTAGGAAGACATTGTTTACTGCGGGGGTGGTGAGGCACTGGAACAGGTTGCCCCAAGAGTTGTGGATACCCTGTCCCTGGAAGTGTTCAAGGCCAAGTTGGATGGGGCTTTAATCAACCTGTTCCTATGGCAGGGGAGTTGAAACTAGATGATCTTTAAGGTCCCTTAAACCCAAACCATTCTGTGATTCTGTGATATCCATTTTGCATTCAAATGTGAGGGACATGAATGACAACTTGGTATAAACAATAGTTCTGCCTTGGCAGCTCAACCTTGTGTCAGTAAATGGCAAGTCTCTATAAACTAATCAAAAGGATACTATTGCTTGAATATGTTGAATACTCTGGCTACAGTCCCTTCCTAAAGGAAAGCATTTCAACTTCCCTTTGCCCAGCTCTGGACTATACTCTGCTTGATTAGGTCTATTACATATATATGCCTTAAATATGAATCTGGGAGATTACTGAGAAAGGCTTATGCTGTTGGACAAGATTCTTCTCAAACTGAATTATCTTTTATTGCTCTGCAGAATTTCCACAATAATTCTCCATTAATTCCAGATGGTCAATAAGACTGGTTTTTATTGTATTTGCAGAAGCATCCAAACTTGGCAGTAAAATACAGACTAGAGCAGTTCAGCCACTTCTGCTGGGTCTCCTGTAGTAAGGTTTGAGATGCTATAGAGTCTGAGAATGTAGTTAACACTTGCCTTTATTCTTCAGGGAAGTGCTGCACTGATAACCTGCCTTGCTGCCCTATCAATAGGTTGCTTCAGGAAAGAAGAGCTGTAAAAGGAAAGGTTTCTGTTGACCAGAGTACAAAGAGAGTTTGTAGGTTTTAAAGTTTAAAGTCATAGATCAATTGACACTTTCATATGGATGTTTTCATATCTTTTGACTTTGCTCATGTTCTCACCTCCTGTAATGCTCTCTGTAACATATGTTCATCAGGAATTCTGTTCGTGGAGGTCTCCAAAGGATCTTCAGGTAGAAGAGACTTTCAGAATTATTGAACCAAAAGAAAAAGTAAAATAGAAACATTTTCATGGCTGAACAGAATGATCCTATAGTTAGCCCACACATCTTCTTCTTGTTTTTTTTTTTTTTTTCCTACAACATATTGTGTTCACTTGGCATTTCTCAAGGACTAGAAAAAAACCAAGGTAACTGTTCAATCTGACCTGTGACATAGTAAAGAAGAACTCAACTCAGCTTTCTTTTGTTTCTGTGATATATGTTTTAGATAACTTTATATAAATTCTTTGCAGTCTAGTGAATTTGTCTGTGTTTCGTAGAGAGCTTTTCCTCCAGACAGGAAATCTCAAATTTTTCCCCAGGTGAACAGTGTTATCAATGTTACTTAGTATAGGATGGCATAAGATTGTGCAGCTACAGCAGGAAGAAATTGCTCTTGCAAGGAATTTAAAATAAGAGGGTTTGAGAATGACAGCAAATCACAAAGCCATGAGTAATATGGAAGAGGTGTGATCAGCTCTAGACTCTCTTCCAATTGAAAAAAATGGGAATTTTGAGGTGACCCCTGCATGAACTAAGTTAAATTATGAAGTGCCTACTCTAGTATATAACATGAGAAAGACAATTTTCTGTTACTGGCAGGAAGTATGATAAAAATCACCTGAAAATGAGCAACTTGGGAACAGACTTTCAGAGAACGTGATTTCATGTAAAAGAATAATAAACACATGAAAAAAGGTTGAGAAGGGAGGTGACTGGACTAGAATAAGTAGTGTATTAAAATAGAAATAGATGAGATTCTTTGCAGACATTCAACAGGAAAAGAAAAAATATGGGAAATGTGAAAAAGAGGGACATGGAAAAACAGAAAGGCTTCTGGTTTGTCAGTGATGTTTTTTTCCTATCATGCAATGATTTCATTGTTCTTCTGTTATGACAGAAGTTTGCATTGAAAGAAGTTGCACTGATGTCAACTAGCTAATCTTTTCAATGGAAGATTAGAAGTGGGAAGAATGTTAAGTAGATTTCTTAGGTCTTTATTCAGATTCTGATTGCAGAGAGAAAGACATGGGTAAGATGACAGTAGTGGTTTTAGGGAATGGAACTTGGAGACATAGACAATGAAGTAACTATGTAGTATTTATTTGGTACCTATATTGTTTCACTTGTCTCCTTCCAGTAATGTTTTCCTATTTCATAGGTGACAAAGGCCAAATTAGGAGTAGAAAATGCTTGGTTCTTTTCCCAGTTTAGCTAGTGACTTATTATACCTGTTTCTCTCACTATCCCGACTGTGCCTTATTTTTCTTCTCTAGAAGTTGGGGTGGATGGTGCCTTACCACTTCACAGGGTTGTAAGTGAACACTCTTTGGTCCCTGTCAGAGGGATACAGGCAAGTACAATATATCATCAAAGATAATTGTCTTCTCCAGCTGATGCCACTATGGATCTGGAAACAGAAAAATTCGGTCTTTGAAATCCTGCTGGGAAAATGTAATTGCATCCTTTTTACAATAGTGTTATCTTCCTGGTGCCGTTGAAGAATCTGCACCAGATTCCAGCTGCATTAAATGATCTTGCTGCGATACCTTACATTTGTAAAAGCTGTTTATTTAAATGTTTTATTTTCAGTAACTTGCCAAGTCCAGCAGCAGATTTTTTAAGCTTCCATGTCATGACAACTGTGCCTAATCCAAGATGAAGAAAAAAATACGTAGAAAGTGATTTTGTGAGAAACACATTTTTTAATTACTTCTGTGACTATTGTGATTGCAGTGGCTGTTTCTCAGAAATTAGCTGTTATGAACATTTTTTATTTGCCCACAGGCATCTGAAGTGATTTCTTTAAGCAGCTGACTTAAGCAAAGTAATCAGGTAGGAATGAACTAAACCTGTTACTTTGCTAGTGCAGCCCTTAGAGGTTCAGCTGCCAGCTAGAACTTCCCAAACCATGGTTTTTCCTTTATTTTGTGTCATTGGTACAGAATTTCTGCCTATCAGTTGTTAACATAAATGTACCTTGACTGAATGTGAAATCCCTATTGTTTTCAAAAGATAGAAGTTTTACTTTTACAGGACTTATGTAGAAAAAACAAAAAAGACTGAAATCTTTATAGGAATTAGTAATGATTAAGACTACTTAGTTTCCAGTATTGGGTGGAGTTCTACATCAGATGATTTTCGGTTTTGCTTATTTTTATGTTTGCTTTTTTTCTGCAGCCAACACATTAAAATCTAGTCAGTGAAATTTCTGCCTTACTTGTTACTGGACTGAAGCTGATTAATGAGGTACCCATTTTTCTTCATATCTGTAAAGCAAAGAGAAGAGGACTGAAACAGATTAATAATATACAAGAATATGCCACCTAACATGTCCAGTGAAGGGCCTTTTTAAAAAAAGTGAAATATTGCAAACTTGTAGATTTCCTCTAGAAACCTAAATTGTGCTTTAGCTTGAAGTCATTTGTCAGATGAAACTTTGATTCCTGTAGAAACTGTTCTCCTGTTCATATTCCAGACAGACTAAATCCCAGATGATTCATCTCCTATCTTTACCCATTTCAAGCCCTACAATATTAAAAAAAAAAAAAGAAAAAGAAAAAGAAAGAAAAAAAAAAAAAAAACAGAAGAAAGAGTGAACAGCTCAAAAGCTCTCCAGAATAATTTCTTTTCTGCTCTTGTCTGGCCTCAAGTAGCTGATAAAAGGAGTGGGACAATATATAGGCAAGAAAGTGATGGAAAATGTTGGTGGAGATTTTAGAATTAGCTCAATTCTAAATTAAACCACATTTTTTATTCCTTATGTGAGTGGTGTTGTGGAATTTTGTAGCAGCCAACAGCTGACGTGCTTCAAATAACTGTGACTGCCAGAAGACCCAAAAGCAGATGAGGTTGCATGTCAAATCTTTTCTCTACCATATCAAAGACTTAAATGATCTTCTTCAATTATTTGATTATTTTGATTCAACCATGGATAACAAGGCTGTCCCTAGATAAAATATATTCATTCTGATATGGCTTTAACTGTTCAAAAGAGAGAAGCATATATTAATTCTTGCTCTGTTGTGGGTCCTGCCATATTACCCATGAATGAGGCACATTTTCTTTTAATTTCTCTAAGTTTGAGACACTACATGTAATTTAAGAAAAAGGACAATAAGGAGTTTAAGGAAAAGGCTGCATGTAGGAAGGCTCAACATTTTGGACTGATATACAGATACTGTTTTTATCACTCCCTGTTTTTTTTTAAATTATAATTTTCAATCTATATAATTGCCTTACTTGTTTTATGGTATATGAGTTTCTTGACTAGGATTCAATGCTATGGAAACACCATTGGAATCCTCTCATGTAATCATGGTTTTGTTCAGCTATGGATTCAGAAAGGTTACAATGGAGCAGCAAAGCCAGGGGCTGTAATAGTTGGTTCAAGAGTGAGGAACAGGGAACACATCACAGTGTTAGTAAGAGTGGATTGCATAATTTTAAAGCCAAGGTGTCTTTTCAGTAAGAGAACCCTTCACAGCAGGAGTTCTGTTTATGTACCACTGACTTCTACTGTGCCTCCCCAGACTCTGCACTTGCACTTTTGTTGTTCCCTGCTACTTACTGCAACATGCAAGAATGTGGAATGGTGACAGATAAAAATGGTCCTATAAGGAGTTACAAATTAATAGCCTGAATATAGTTTAAATTTTTCTCATTTGTGTTGGTCTAAAAAAGCAATAATTATCTTATGTTTACGCCAACAGAAAATAAGGTAACGTTTTGATAATCTCTTTTGCAATTTAACATCACTAAGTATTTTCCATTTGGTCATCCAGCCCTTGTCCATATAGCCAAGACTGGGCCATTTGCAAAAGCTTGGCCTTTCAGCATTTATAATGTCACTACATGTTATACAGGCCCACAGGTGTTCCCAGAAATAATTCCAAACAAGAAACAGACTTTCTAGACTGTGATAGTGCATTTGGATATGAGAAGCTGGATTTAGAAGTGCTGCTTTTCCAACCATTACCTATTGGCAATAACCTACAGTGGTCCATCTGAACCAAAACAAGTGCTGGCTCATTTCTGGGGTCCTTCCTCCAGCATTTCTGGAAGACATGCCAAGTATGAGGCAATCCAGGCATTGGTTCCTAAAGACCTCAGGCAAAATTAGATGCCAAGAGTAAAAGCATCACTCTTCAAAACTGCAGAAACCCTTAGGAGTGGTATTGGCCCAATGCAAGGAACTACTTGCTCTGTAATATTTATTTTTTTCTGTGCTTTTAAAAAGGCCTATAATGGCAATAACCCTGGCATTAGCCCACAGGCTTGATGATGGCTCAACTTTCTTCAAGTCATCTTTCCATTAATCCCCAGGTGGTGCCAAAGGCTTTTGACTGTAGAATGTTTAATTCATGGGAGTTACACAGATTGCTTCCTGTGAAGATTTGCAGATGTAAATTCAGGAAAAAATTAACCTTTTTGCATTTTTGGCTAGAAATCTACAGCCTTTTTGATATATTTGTCCATGGAGAAAAAGGACTCCAACTCTAGAATCTTTGAACACATCTTAATGCAGAAGAAATGAGAGAAGGGAGTGGAAGGAAAGGGGAGGGAAGGGGAAGGAAGGGAAGGAAAGGGAATGGAAGGAAGGGGAGGGGAAGGGAAGGAGAGGGAAAAAACGTACAGCTCTTTGGCACCCTGGTTCCCCTTATTTGCTCCAACTGACATGAGTTTTGTACCCCTGTAAGAGCTTTACCTTCTCTGTAACTGCAGGTTTCATAACCATAGTTTGGTTGGTTGTTAATTTGTCCTCTCGCCTCTAGCTCCCCTGGCTTTGCAGACTGGGCTGTATGAAAAGAGTTGGTGCAGGTGCCATTCTGTCCATGGCAGGTGTCATTTTGAGTCAGAATGGGGTGGGGGTGTTGGTTTTTCATCCACAGATTGCTTTATAAAGAGTAGCATAACCCTCTAGTATCAAGGGTAAGAGCTAATCTTTACCAAACAGCTGTAGCATATAGGAGCACGATCCAAAGCTATGTATCAGTGCAGAGCAGCACCAGGCAAAATTCAGGATGCAATTCCTTAGCACTTCAGTGCTGTTTCTTTAGCAAGCACTGTCAGATTTCTTGCTAAACCCTCTCTCTTTCCATTTATCTATTGCCTACTTATCTCTTAAGGTTACAAAAGGTATTTAGTGTGTGTAATTAATAAAACATTTTATCCTATTTATTTTTAAAGCGTTAACCTGTAAATACAAAATATGAAGTATACAACTTTCTGTTGTATCAGAGCTGAAAGTCTTCTGCCTAAACTTTGCTTTTTCAAGTTACTGTATCATTGAGGAAAATGAAAATTAAAAAGCCTACATTTTTCACCCTCCTCCTTGTGGCTCCTTCACAAGAATACCAAGACTATGTACATCAAAACTGGCTCATGTTCAGTTGACTATCCAACAATACCTGTCTGGGCCCTTCAGAAGAAGAAATGTGATAGTACATTTTTTTTCATGTTTCATCCAGCAGTTGAATCTGATTTCATTTTAAGCATTTGGATGCTGTGCTAATGATGAAATACAAATTGAGAGGTGGAGAGAGATCCTGTAAACCTGGAATATAATTTCACAGTAACATTTGTAGCCATAGAACTGCAGATGGTGTGAAAACAGTGTTGATTAAAATAATCAGTCTAGCACTTAATAGCACTTTAGGTTTTCAAATACAACACATTAATAGATTAATCTTTGCCACACCCCATGGGGTATTTTCCTTTGCATTTCCTATATACATAAACTGAGAAACTGCACGCAGAGGAGATAGACTTGAATTTAATTTGTTGTTGTACAGCTTTTGATCTCACTGAGTACTGCTCTGTGACAGAACTAACTGATTTCTGGTGGTTTTAATTTCTTGCTGAATTTTGTCAGCCCTGTGAGCCCTCATTCTCTTCATCAGCAGGCTGGATAAAGTAAGAAGGTAAAGAAGTTGTCACTGTTATGAAATTTTTCTAGCCCCTTTCCTCTCTCCTCCTTAGATTGTTCCCCAGTCAGCAGAGGCTCTTTACGAGGAGCAAAATAAGTGGATATTGTGTTGCTTAGGTACCAGAATAATTTATTTTACTGTGGCAAGTGTCTTGTGAGGGGGTGGGAATCAAAGAGTAAGCCAGACATTCCACAATTGAGGAAAGTGGCTTTTGGACTGTAAAGTGTGTTTTTATTGCATCATTTATCTCAAATAAATAATTGAGGTCCAGCAACTCCTGACAGGAAATGACATGAAGCCCAGCCTTGCTTTAGGCTGAAGTAGAAGCATCTATCATGTAAATGAACTCTGAACCATGCCAGCAGGATGCATACATTGAAGGGATAATGGCTGGATGATATATTTTGTTATCCTAGGCCTTATTTATCTACTTCAATATTTTCCTTTTTTAAAACAAGCAGCTACAGTGATAATTGCCAAATGTCTATAAAGTATAAGAACATCATTATATAAAGGGCTTCAGGACATCTGAAACCATAATCAGGTACTGAAGGATTAGCTGGGGGATGGTCTAAAGTTGGTTATAATGTTTTATAACATTATAAATGTTATGATAATCTGTTTTGTTCCCCATTTCTTCTCAGCTGTGTTTTATTTATCTCTATTAGAAGTCAAGACCAAATTAAGGATGTCCAAGTCTTGAATTTGTGTGGCCAGATTTCGGTAGCAGGGGAGCTACAAGGATGGCTTCTGGGAGAAGCTGCTGAAGCTTCTGCCAATTCTAGCTGATTCCAAGACAGATGTGCCGCTGGCCAAGGTTGGGCCAATTAGAAATTGTGGAAATGCCTCTGTGTTTACATATTTAAGAAGAGGAAGAAAAGAAATAATAAGTGGTTTCATGGTTGTAATTGTGCCCAGAGAAGAACAGAGTGAGAATACGTGAGAGGAGCAACTCTGCAGACACCAAGGTCAGTGCAGAAGGAGCGGGAGGAGGCGTTCCAGGTGCTGGAGCTGAGATTCCTGTGCAGTCTGTGGTGCAGACCATGGTGAGGCAGCTGTGCCCCTGCAGCCCATGGAGGATGGTGGAGATGCACAGATCCACCTACAGCCCATGGCAGAGACTCATGCCAGCGGAGGTGGATGCCTGAGAGGAGGTTGTGACCTCATGGGAGACCTGTGCAGGCACAGGCTCCTGGAAAGGACCTGCAGACCCATAGAGGAAGGAACCCATGCTGGAGTTCCTGGTAGAGCAGCCTGTCCTTGAAGGACTGCATCACATGGAAGAGTGGTCTGTGTTGCAGCATTTCATGGAGAACTGTGTTGCCTGTGAGATGGACATGGAGAAGTTAATGGATAAATATTTCCCATGGGAGGAACCCCTTGGTGGAGGAGGGGAAGGACTCCTTTTCTTGAGCAGCAGCATTAACGACAGGTGATGTACTGACCATAACTCCCATTCCCTGTCTCCTTGTGCTACTGGGTGAGTAGGGAGAGCTGGGAAGGAGGGAAGGGTGTGGAGATGGTGTTTTTAAGTTCTTATTTTACTTCTCATTACCCTGCTCTGATTTTGTTAGTAATAAATTAATATCTCCAATTCTAGCCTAATTTGCCCCTGACAGTATTTGGTGAGTGATCTCTCCCCGTCCTTATCTAGACCCATGAACCCTACATTCTATTTTCTCTCCCCTGTTCATTACACCTTTAAGCTGAAATTATCTTCTAGATTTCTCATCAAACATCATCAAGACAAGATATTTTCTGTTGCCTTATAGGACATGTTCTCTACACAGAGACAGCTGAGATAGACTCTTCCACAAGGACTCCTTAGACATGATAGACAGGAACTAGTTAAACAGAATGAGGAGGGAGTAAGAAAATGTGCTGTTCAGTCCATCTCATCTCCTCATACTGCAGAATAGATGTTTGTGTCTTGAAGTGCTGAGAGATCCCAAATCAGTCCTTTATCCACACACACTTTGAGTTTTAACATTTACAGTATGCATTACAGAAAAATGCAGTGAACTGTGATTTGAAAACCTTTGGGCTTGGCAGTAAGAAAATGGAACTGGTCATTTTCCCATTTAAAATAGGGCTTCTACCGTGCTCATTGCTCATTAAGAATCCAGAATTGTTTCCATCCACAGTCTTATGCAGCAACTGTTGCACTTCTCAGTTTATGGAGAACAGATCTGCTTAAGCAAGCACAGCTTTGTTTTTTGACAAGATAGCCTGGTAAGAGGAGCTGTCTTGACATCTACCTGCACTTTTCAAAAGCACTTGATTTCATACCACATGACATTCCAATTAAAAAATTAGAACTATGCAAAATTAATGTAGCACATAATAAATAGATTATAATTGTCTGATGGATTTCAAAAAAGGAATTGTAAATCAGGAGTCATCATCCACAGAGGGTGTTTCCAGCAGGGTTCCATGGGAATCTTTTTCAGTCTAATAAAATTCAGAGGTTTTATTAATGGCTTACAAGTGAGGAAATCAGTGCCTGTAAAATTGGCAGAGGACACAGCATTAGTAGACGTAAACAGAGGTAAAGTTGGATCAGTTTGACAGATCAAGCTAGTTAATTTGGAATGTGGGTCTTATTTAACCAGCAGAAGTGCAAGGTTGTGTGTTTGGGAACAAGGATAATAGGATTCAGAGGTTGCTTCCAGAGAAACAGTGACCCTGAAAGGAGTGAGAAGTCAGGATGGATAATTGACTGAACAAGAGCTCTCAGTGTGATGTTTTTGCTGAAAACTAATGTGACCTCAGATGAATAAGTAAAAAATTGCTGAATAGGAACAGGAAAGCAGAGAGTATGACCTTACAGAGTGATGGGGTATTTTGGAGTCTGGGTGAAACCACTAAATGCATCCCTAGTTTGGGAGTTGAGCCTAAATCATGGAGTTGAAAACACTGCCCAATACAGCCCTCTGAACATGGCGTGCTGAAGTGAAGACACCTGAGAAAGTTCTCTGCCACCAGAGAACAGTTTGATCTGAAGCCTTCCTTAATACAGAATCACAGATCCACAAAATAAGCTGAATTGAAAGGAACCCACCCTTCCTTCCTTCCTTCCTTCCTTCCTTCCTTCCTTCCTTCCTCCCTCCCTCCCTCCCTCCCTTCCTTCCATATTGAAATAACCTCCATTTGATATTTGATGTTTAGATTTAGGGTGATGCTGTTGAAGCCCACCCCCATGTGGAGAGCCTGACAGTGAGATGGCTGTGTTCTTTTGTGTTTCAGAGACCTGGAGAATTTATTTCTCTCCTGTTGAAAAGAAGATTTGAATAACCATAGCAACAGTAAAACCTGCTGTGAATTTTATAGCTTGAAGTGTTGCTGATATCTTCTTCTGGGGATCAAGGTCCTTGTCCCAGCTCTACCAGGTTGATTCTGGAGAGATCAATGTAAAAACAAGTGAAGAGTTTCTGACAGATATCTTTTAATACAATTTTCTTCTTTTCTCCTTTTCTTTGATTGTTCATGCACTGGCTGTGGATTTTTTTATGACTTATTTAAAAGAAACCAGTGTGAAATGTTTAATTTTTAATATTGGGTATTCAAAGCAAACCACACAAATGCTTGAAGAAGTATGTGTATTTTATGGAGAGTGAAATCCAGCTAATGTAAAACAGCTTGCCTGGCTTAATTAGATCCACTGCAGGGAGTTCAGTGGGAATATTACTGACCTGGTGAGGAAAAAAAAAATTCTCATGTATGCTAAGGTTAGGGGTAGGATTAGACACTCTTTCAGCTTACAAGAAGCACAAAAAGTTTTAGTATAACGTCAGTGTTTTTGACTGTGAGGTAAGTTGAGGTCTTCTCATTTGCTTTGAGCTGTGAGCCTGTACCTGAACAGCCAGTGGGACTCAGGTGCCATGTGGTAGCTTAAGTCTGAACTGACTATGTATATTTAGATTATTATTCTTATTATTTTAGCTCTCCAGCCACCTTGTTTCAGGCTCACCCACACAGGTGAGAGTAAGGTCCTCACTGATTTACAGGCTTGTGAATTCAAATGATGCCTACTGCTTGTCTTCTGGCTTCAGCTGAGTTTCTCTGGTGTAAAAGGTACATGACCGAATTCAAGAATTGTTAGTTGGGTATGTTCTAGATTTTTTTTACTTTTAAAATGTCTAATTCTATATTCTGTATAGATTGAAGTCTTGTGACAGGTGCTGCCTGCCTGCCCTCCAAATCAGCAATACCATGTCATCACATTGCTTTGGCAGTATTCTGTTTGCTGAGGTTGTGTTGAGCATAAATATGTGCAGCCTCTGCTTCTGGCCCCACTTGCCTTTGCTTGATTCAGAGCACAGTCAGTGCAAGCTCAAGGCTGCCAGCAAACCCCTGGCAGAGGTGCCAGAGCAAACGCTGAGAACTGAAAATACACAGCTACAATTATTAATGTATTAGAAACCATGCCACTGGCAAAGCAAGCATTCACAGCAACATTTCACTAAGTTGCTGAAAACTCTTCTTGTTTGCCTGACTCCCATATAAACAAAATAAAACATACTAACTCCCTCGTGAAGGATAGGTATTCCCTCTAACAGGTTGTTGCTCAGGTGCTTCTGCACACAGGAATAGGGTCTTAGGTTAAAGCATCCAAATGGCCAGTACAGATGGGTTTGGATGTAGAAAAGGCTTGTGTGCCATGAAATGTGGAATATTGGTGTGCATTACCACGTGCAAGGATATGCCTGACAGGACAATAGGCAATGAGCACAAACTGAAACACAGAATGTTCCATCTGAACATCAGGAAATAGTTTTTTACTGTAAGGTGATGAAGCATTAACAGAGAATGCACAATCCTGGGCAACCAGCTCTAAGTGGCCCTGCTTGAGCAGCAGTGGGGTTGAACCAAATGACTTCTAGAGTTGCCTTCCCTTCCAACACAGGATCACCATTCCATGTTCCTGTCTTGATAAACCCCTTGTTGCCTGTAGTTGATGACACTGTGAGAAGAAAATCTGGCATGTCTGGCATGTGGCTTCCAGTATTTGTGAGTCTGTCCTTTCTATAGGAAGCAGAGAAAAAGCTCAATATTCCTTGCTATACTTCAACTTACAAGCCTCTTGGCCTCTGTACAGCCATCCCATACATATGAATATTTCCTTTACTATGGTACTCTAAACTTCATCAGAGGGTTGTATAAAGTGTCTAGAGATCTGCAGATTACAGGCATTAGGGGAGTCCCTATTCTGTATTATTAACTCTAGTGCTGGTGAGACTGGTATGTGGGCATTAGAGCCAGTAAAGCATTTGTTTTCAGCTTGTGGCATCCATTTCCATGTAAAACAAACAAACAAACAAACAAAGACGTGCCAGTATGACAGAGCAGAAAAGCTCGTTTTCCACAAACCTTTTGAAAATAAGCACTGTTCCCGCGCTGAGGCTTTAATTGGAGTTTTATCTGTCCAACACTTCCATACGTTTTAAAATGCATTTCTGTGCTTGCCTATATACTTATGCTCTTAGACTTCATCTCCTGGTACTGACCCAGAGAGGAGTGGCTGGGAATCCAGCCCGTCCTGCGCTTTCTGCGGGCTGGGGCGCTGGTGCGGGCTCCAGCTGCCACCAGAGAGCACTGTCACTGCGTTTGCGGGCAGGTGCCGCCGCTCTGCTGCTGCTGCTGCTGCTGCTGCTGCTGCTGCTGCTGCTGCTGCTGCTGCGGCTGGCACCGGCTTCCCCTCCGGGCTGGCAGCTCCAGGAAAACTCTTAAAGGAGGCCCGGAGTAGGAAGACTGTGTGCCACCTTTACCTCTGCCCTGCGCCGTGAATCCGCGCTGACAGCGCTTTCAGGAGAGGAGCAGCGCTGCTTTGGGAAGGGCCGCCGGCTGCTGGCTCAACCCTGCGTGCTGAGCTTGAACCCGGGGTGCACGGCCCCAAAGCAGGGAGCTCTGACACCCTGCTCCCTCTTGTCTACAAGGTGTTTTTTACTCAAACCAGCTTCATTTACGCTTGAAAAAAAAATATTCCTTTTCTCTCATTAACTCAAAATCTTATTGCTTCTGTTTCAGACCTGAAGAAGGGACTTGTATGTTCCTATAAACTTATTTGTGTTTCTTTTGCCTTTATTTTGCACACAAATATAGCCTCACTTGCATTCTGCAGCAAAGCTACTGCTGCTTCAAGTCCTTGAACAACTCAGGAGCACAGCACTACTGGGGTTTTCTGTGATCATCCAGGTGGCTTGCATGCACCTTATCTGCCTGAAACCAGTGCACCATGCAAGCCTAATAATTACTTTGAAATTGGATATGTCCTTTTTTAAGAATAGCAAATAACTCTGTAGATGGTTCATCTACCTGCCCCTGAAGTAAACATACCTGCAGGTGTGAAGACAGCATTTAGATCTCCTTCTGGGGAGGCTGCCAGACCAAATTATAGTCAGAGTTATCCCAGTTACTGTGAGATATTCACTGCTAAATGAAAACAGTTAGAGGTCCCATGCATCAGAGCATCGTTCTTTTGTCCATTTTCTGACTGAGTCTTACTAGTTACAGACAGTGTCAAAGGGCTTCCTCCACATCCTCAGGAGTGGCTAGCAAGGGCCTGCAGTGCAAGGAATCCTCAGTTCCCCTCCCTGGGGTAAAAATGTACATGGGAGTGAGATAGAGGGCTGAGCTGGCTCGCTGTATCCTCCTTTTCCTGCAGTAACTTGGATGCTACTTCTGAGCAATGGTGTCTCAGCCTGTTGAAGCAGTGACCTACTGCTTTGTGGAGATGAGCTGCAGTCAAGGCTATCGTTTCACATCTGGTGCATACTTGGAGAGCATCTCTTTTAGCTTGGATAGCAGCACAGCATCACAACAGGAGATGCAGTTCCTGTGGATGGAGACACAAAACATGCAGTCCTCAGGGAACAGCATGAGATGGTATCCTAATGCAGCTGCTCATTCTGTAATGTATAGGTTAAAATAGGCAGCCTGTGGTGAGATGATAGCCCTGGGTCAGATGGAAGAGAATTTTTCTTTAAATAAGTCCTGTGAGTTGAGGCAGCATCCTCTTGTTTCCTACAGCCCCTCCTTTCATATAACTCCAGGGCCAAATCCCACTTAATTTATAGGCTCTGACAAGATCTTAGAGCAAGAATGATAGCATGGTTGCAGAGCACAGGCTATCATTTTGTATATAAAGTGCCAATTTTCTGACAAAGTATATAATCTAATATAGTGTTGTATAGTGTCTGTGTTTGATAGGAAACCTCTGTAAGTCAGCTCAGATTAAGAAGGGAAGAGTTTAAACTGTTATATGGGTAATGACAAGGAGGAAAACAAACAATTCAGGCAATCTCCATTCTCTCCCCCAACAGAGATTTAAAAAGACAGGAAAATACAATCTGCCTGAAATCTGACATAGGTTTTTTATGCTGTCTGATATCAATGCATAATTTCTGTTTGCTTCCCCCTCCCCAGGGCTGAGAGAGCTTTACAATCAGGCACATGTTCACATATCCCCACAAAGTGTTTTGAGAGAAATTCTTTCTGTTTTGCAGTGTCCCTTGATGGCAAGATTGAAAATGGCTTTATTTAAATCAGTAAAATCTTAAGATTTTACTGTGAAGGTATAAGGAGGTAGATTTCTCCTACTGGCTAAGTCAGGGATATGTCTCTTTAGGACTTGCCAGGCTCTGAGGACAGGAAGGCATATTAGAAAAAGACATGAAAAATTATTACAGACTGATTGCAGGCTGAGTCCCAAACCTGAAAAAAACAGCTTAAAATCCCACTGCAGGATTTGAGGACTTTCAAAAGATTTGGGTGATGAGGGCTTGGAGGAGAGATTGAGATTCTCTTTGATTAATTTACTCATTTGAGGGTCTGCATCAGTGGCATAGGGTAGTTGGTGGTCTGCCACTGGTGGTGTCCCCTAGAGTGCAATAGTGAGTCCTGTACTGTTTAACTTGTTTATGAATGACTTGAATGAGGCAAGCAAGTTTGCTGACAGTACACAGCTGGGAGGAGTGGCTGATACCCTGGAGTGCTGTGCAGACCTTTGGAAAGACCTCAGCATGCTGAAGCAATGAGCAGAGAAGAACTGTCTGAAATTCAACAAAGGCAAATGCAGTGTCCTGCACCTGGGGAAGAACAACCCCATGCACCAGCACAGGCTGGAGGCTGATCTGGTGGGAAACAGCTCTGGGGAGAAGGATCTGGGGGTTCTGGTGGACACCAAGCTGTCTGTGAGCCAGCAGCATGCCCTTCCATGTGGCCTATTGCTTGGGTGACTGAGCACTGGAACAGATTGCCCGTAGAGATTGTGGAGTGTCCCTCACTGGAGCTACTCATGCCCTCTGGATAAAATCCTGTGCAATGTGCTCTAGGATGATGCTGCATGAGCAGGGAGGTTGGACCAGATGACCCACTGTGGTCTCCTCCAACCTAACCCATTCTATGTTTCTGTGATATATATTGCAAATTTAAATTAGGAGCCTTAGCTTTCTATATAGTCATTAGGGCACAAAGCACCTTCTGAAGAAGGCAGAAAGCCCAAGAAAGCCCGGGATGGGATTAAGTGGTGCTGATGTGGACTAGAAACTGGAACAGGCACTAACTAACTCAAGTGCTCAAAATAAATTTGATGTTTAGGTGGGCAAATTGCTCCTTTCCATTGTGATATTTACATGTAATGTCATGAAGTTCAGCCTGGAGGATGTCTAGAAATGTGATCCTTCTGCAATTATTTTCCAGCTTTGGTAAAGCATGCATGGAATTGCTGTGCCATTACCCATAGCACACAATAGTAAAACTTCAAAGGAAAATGACCATCTGTTTCCCCAAGGAAGCAAGCTAATAATGTTCTGGTATCAGTACATTTCTCTGGGATCTCAGACTAAAATAACGTATTCCCTCTAATAATAAGTTAGCCAAGCTGGGGAAGCCGTGTGTAAGGTAGGTCATGGACAATCTGGGTACATGGTTTTGCAGTTGAAGAATGACAATCACATTAAAGACAAGGGTTTCAAATAAGGGCACTGAAATTTTATGGATGAGTTTGGGGTGCTCGTCTTCACAGAGTTCAGTGCCAGATTTTCAGGACTATTGATCAAGTCCACTACAGCAGAAATTAAAAATAATCCCTCCAGAAATGCAGTGGCCATTTTATCAGCTGAAATTGGTTGCATCTGAAACTGGAATTGACCTGTGTGAACCCAGCCCACAGGCTTTTTTGGTTTTTTTTGAAGTGAGATGCCAGGACAGACTAATCAAAATCACTGAAAAAAATTGTCTTTTGCTTAGTGGCAGAGCTGTTTTCTCTAGAAATACTAAAGATAAATGTTTGAACAAGCAATTCTACAGTAAACCAGACTCAGATCTCCTGGATTTCCATCCCTTGTGACTTTATGGAAGTATATTTAATTTAATTTTCAAATGAGAAAATTCTTTCAAGATAGTCTAGGAAATTGAATCTTGCATCCATATTTTCAAAATTCAGTCTTTCAATAGTTCTACAATAAGCTGCCAAAGTATCACATATGTGATAGGTCTCTATTGAAATAAGAGGTTTTAATCTTCTCCACAAAGCCAATGAAAATATTCCCTCGGTTATTTTGTAATGGTAGATAATTTAGAATAAAACCAGATGAGTTTACTATGGAAGATACTATTTAGGAAAGAACAAGAGCTGACTCTTCGCTGAGTATGTCAGCACCAATTTCAAGAGTTGCATGTAGGATGCCAAACTGAAGGAGTCTTAGCTCTCACTTTCTGAATTACCATTAAGACCTGAAGATGGATGATGAATTTTAAGACCAGGACACCACATTTTATGCAATGGAGTTACGAGGCAAGACCCAGTTTTATTTTCTCGCTTTTGGAAGCAAAATCATATTGAAAATTCCTCCTTGATAAGCAGTTAGCAAACCACAAGAGTATATTCTGTTTCTACGTGATTTTTTTTTTTTACAATTATTACAGTAGAAGGAGTTACAAAATCTCTGCCATGAACTGAGACCTTTTTCAAAAGCATTAAAATTTTCATACAAATTATCTCAAGATCAAGCCAGTTCCATTCAGAATCACCTTTGAGTTGCAGATTCTCTTGATGGATGGAAGATATACACTTTCTGGTTCTAAAGAACTAGGGTAAATTTATGTCCTTCAGTTATTGTCTAATTAATATTTAATTTATTCTGTCTCAGACATCCTTTCCTTACTACTGGGTGCAATATACAGATCCAGATTTCTGGCCCCTCAGAAGGAGAGGGCAAATGGGATACAGGTTAAGCTTTTGAGGAAATCATGCAAAGTGTGAGATACTAAAATAAATTTTTGAACCACTCCTCTAATTCAGAAGTATTTCAATGGAGAAGAATCTTAATGTGAAAATGTTTTTGAGGTAATGAGACACAAGAAGAAGCAGCACAGTTCCCTCTTTTCCCTGCTTCTCTCTTTTTGATTACTTGGGCTGTGAAATCGTTTGATGGTTAGGAGTCAATTCCTATGGATTAAAGTAAATTCGGCTTCTGCCTTGCCTTCACTCCAAGGTTAAAGGGATAATAGGACACTATTTTTCACTGTCCCAACTGTAGCCCACATCTACAGATGATCTCCTGTTGGGGATGAGTGAGGATCAGTATTAGATGGAAGAGAATTGTATTTTTCAATCTTCTAGCAGTAAATTTTAAATCCTTGACAATTTCAAATTTAAAGTTTTAAGAGATAAAAGTTCAACTAAACTAAATCAGAGTCTTCTGTCTAGAAAACTGAATACATGCAGCAGTTGCAGAATCAGGCTCTCTTCCTGGGAAAATAGTGACACAGGAAAAGACAGGGGTTTAGACCTGAACAGCAATGTGACATGAGACTACCAGAACACTCCTACAGGGAAAATAAAACCAAACAGAAAAAATGCTCCATCCCCAGGAATTTAAGAAAGAGTAACAAGTAGGATTAAAGAGGGATTTACTCTGTACATAGTGTAGTGAGAGCCAGTACTAGAACATTGAGTCTAGCCAAAGTGTCTACATTTTAAGGAGAGCATTGAAAACATAACTGAAGTGCTAGAAAAAATGTTGTACCATGGGCCTTAAGAGGTTTTCCTAAAGGAGTGACTTGATTGCAGCATGTAAGTGAGAAGAAAATGCCTGGCAGTAAATAGTTCTTTAATCTAGTGGAGAAAAACATAATGAGTCAGAAAGTATAAACTAAAGCTGGGAGAAAAAAAATCTAATCAAATAACATATAAAGAGAAGACCTGAGCAGTAACAATACTTAAACAAGAACAGTGGTAGATTCTCTGTTCCTTGATGTCTCAAAAGCAAGACTATATTCCTTCCTGACTGACCCTTTAGCAAAATGTGATTAGTTAAAAGAGAGTCTGTTGGGATCCACCCCAGCCCAGCTCAATATAAAACCAGAAGAAATAAGGTTTATTTGCTTAACTGGAAACTAAACACCCTAGGAACACCAGAACAACGAGGCCTCAGTCAAAGGTCCTGTTTTGGTAAAAACAAAAAACAGTTGTCACATGTTTTATCTCAAAATCCCTGGATATTTTCTTAACCAGTAATGAAAAAATAATAAATCTCTAAAGGGTTAAATAACCTAGAGATGTTTCCAGTTCCCATATTCAGAGCTTTCTGGTGGTAGCAAACATGATGAAACATGACTGCTTTGAATTAGTTAATTTCAGATTCTACTGAGCTGCATCCACTGCAATTAAGCAAACTCATTTGAATGGCTGGTCCAGCATTGTTTCTAACTTGTGGCTGGGGTAAATCACTGGTATCCAGTGTGTGATACTTCTTAACAACATGCCCTCTCTCGAGTAATGGGCGTAGATCTGGTTGCTCCAAAAGCTTTCATGGCACTTCTCATTCTCTATACTTCAGATTCTCATGGTCCAGTGGATCATCAAACCATTTTCTTGAGAGATTTGAAATACTTTCCTTTTTTTTGCAATCTGTTTAATCTCTAACTTTAAATGTCTCTAACAAGTGGTAATAATTTCCTTCTACCTTCAGCTTGTATCATGAAGAAAAAATAGAGATGTGTTATTTTAAAGCTAAAGAAAACAAACAATCTGAATAAGGAAGATACTCTAAAATGTTCTCATTTATCACATTCTAAAGAAAAGTGAGTTGTCTGCCAGGGGATGTGGTGTTTTACCCTGAGGACTACTCAGCTATTGCAATTTATATGTTCCTTGATCTGATTACTGAGATAAGGCAAAACTTGTGCATTTGACTTTGAACAAGACTATTGCAATACTTTTCATGGAAAACACTGGAGTTTTGTAACTGGATTTTCAGTTTGCCTCTATGAAACTCTCTTTTTGTAACAGCACTTTGCCTGTTTCTCTAATCTCAGACAGAACTGGAAGTTCAACCACTCAGCACACCTTCAAGATATACTGTGCTGTTCTAGTGCTTCTGACAAACCAGGCCAGCTGGCTAATTAATTAAGGATGAGACATTTGATGATGTGCACCTGGAAATCATTAGATGCCTGGAGGTTACATGTTCATGAGTCCTCCCTTGGAATTTAGACACTCTCTGTTGTGTGTGTGTTTCTTTGAGTATCTGCTGGTAAAGTTCAAAGACAGTGATCTGAGAAGGTGAAAAATAATTCTTTGCTTCTGACCAGGTGCAATAAATTGTATTTATTGGTAATAGGAACGCAGATTAAAAGTTGACTGGAAATGAAAGCAAACAGAGCAGCCTGAGTCATTGTGTGTGGTTAAATTTATTCTAAAAAATAACTACTTGTGTGAAAATTAAAAAAGTACTAATACAATTGAATTAAGTATTGAGTTTTTTTCTTGTAGTTTCTCTTGTAGAGAAATGGTCTGTGTGCCAAGGTACTTCATACCACTCTCTGTTATGGCCTCATAACAGATGCAGAGAGTAAGTCACTCCCAGGCTGTCAGCTTTTGAACTTTCTTTTCTACTCTTTCTCTTATACACAGCAATCACAATTTTTTCCACAATTTAAAGTCAGATATCTTGCCTCATCACAATTTGTGGCTGGAAAGTTATGATGCTAACACACAGATAACCCAATAAAACTCTTCTGCTGGTCAGAAAATATTTAATCTTTGAAATAAACATTTCTATAAGAAGTTATCTGATTTGATGAAAATTGTAATGGAAAGTTTTTCAGGTCTCAAATGATATTTGCAACCAGCAATAAGGATAAGAAGAAGCAACTTTAGGAGAATATGGCAGTCTGGTATACAGAAAGAATGATCATATGATTACATGTAGTACAAATGTAATTTTTAATTGTTTTTTAGAGAGCAGATATTTTTTTCATTTACTAATAATATTTTCCTGATGCAGTTAACTAAGAGTAATCTGTCTTGGAGTCAGAAATTTCTGAGATGCATTCCAAGAGCAAGAAATTAGGCAGAAAATTTTAAAGACATCAGTGAATAGTCAGTCATGGGGGTCAACATGGCTCCTTCCCTTCTGCTCTGCTACAGGCCAGCACAGTTCAATGCACTGAAACATTTTGTTGGATTAACTAATCTATGTTGGATCTTAAATATATGATTTAATGCAGCTGAACAAGCTCCTGAAAGACAGCTGAGCCATGGTAAATCTTGCTTTTAGCCTGTGTCATATCTGAGATCATTTAGCTTTTCCCACCATGAAATTACTGGTAATACAATACAAGCATATGCTTCTATGGCAAAAAGCTTATTTTAGAGACAGATTATAGTAAATTTTTTCTTTGTTTCTTTCTTTTTCTGTTAATACTGGTGGTTTAAACAACATTTTTTGCCCTTTTTTTCAGAACTGTTTTCAGAGGTCTCCTGTTAGTTTCTGCTACCATCTGTTCTTCTGTTTCAACAGCACAAAACATCAAATAGACCTTTTTTTTAAGCCATTGCCAATTTCACTAAAAGGAGTACATAAAAAAATCAGAACAGAATAACTGAGAAATTTACAAGAGGAAGAGTTGCAAAATTATGGAAAAGCTGTTATGTTTGTTGACAACTTTAAATGAATGCTCAGATATGCCTTTCCAAGTAGGTGGTGGTCGATCCTATTCCCCCCCTTCAGCTGACACTCTGGGTCTAACTTGACTAGAGTCAACAAAACACATTCCTTGGTGCAGAGGAAGACTGAAAGATAGGAAGTAATTGAATGGATTTGTCCTGGTTTAGGGCAAAAAACAGATTCTTTTGGGTGACAATGGTTCAGTATTCACCAAGAAAAATGATGTTGCATTCTATATTTTTAATAAGCCAAGAGAAGAAAGGCAAGGATCATGAAAGGCAAAGGCTTTAGTGCCAGACACAACTAGATTATCTGGTTTTGTTGCTGCTGTTTACTTTTGACCTTCTGGAATAATGAAGAAATGAGACAGGCATGTGACAGTCAGAGAAATACAAATTGCAGCTACAACAATTTGGTTATGTTAATTTTCTTTAAAAATCTAACTTTATTTTCTTCACTAATAATATTATTGCTTAATAAAAAAAGTTCACCCCCAGGAAGGCAGAAATAATTAGAGGCTTTCCCCAAGGAAGATATTTAAAATCAATATATTCAAAGAGGAAAACTGCATGGGAGGTCACTGGGGAAGTCTTAATTTGGGATGCCATCTATCTATCTGTGTCATATTGGATTATGTACGTGCTATACACTGAGGGAGATTACGGTTTATGATCTTACAAGGAAATAACTCTATAAGAAAAAAATTATGCTTTTCAAAGGGCCAGAGAATTTGAAATGTAAGAAAGAAAAAATTAATATTAAAGCCAAGCTGTGTAGGTAATAATGGGATAAAGAAGTAAATGACTGATGACAGTGACATCACTCAGAAAATGAGAATAAAATGTGACAGCTTTGGTGGACTTAAAAGGCAAAGATGTTGGAGTGAGGGTGGTCAAAAATACACAATTTCTCATTTGTGATGGGATTAAAGAGACTAAAAATGCCAACTCCAAACCCCTTCCTATAAGAATTTTACAGCCTCTGCTTGTTTTTGCAGTGATTTTTATAAGAGAAAATGAAAAAAGGCTGAGTGAACTTTCTCTGTGTGCATGAAGATCAAGGCCAGTAAAAAGTTGCGGTGCTGGTCAGAAAGCAGTCATTAATGACAAGATTTACTGGGACTGTGAAATCATTTCCCAGAAGGAAGCTGCTACAGCAGACCCATTGCTTGCCCCATTTAAACAGGGCTTTCAGATGTACTGGGGAGTCTTGTGTAGAGAGCAGTCCTGCTGGGGCCAAGTAGCCATGATGTGCTGGCAGCCCTAAAGCACCTGCCCTCTACTGTCTGCTAGCCTGCTACAGCCCTTTGTGTAGCCCAGATGGTTTGGGAAAAAGTTTTGAGTAAATTTTCCTTTGTCCTAACTAGTCTGGCTGCTTTTTGGGATCTTCTATTTCATTGCCTAAAAGCCACTTCATTTTGACAATTGTGATTCATGGATTTCTTTAGTATCCTCACATTCCATTGTTAATGCATCAAGAGAATATATAGGCTTCCAGCACAGCTGGAAAAGGATAGCCCAATACTATTTCAGTCTCTTAACATTCCTTTGATATTGTGAGAAATTATGTAAAGAGCCCTAGGATTCTTATTTCTGTTGCCAGCAGCCTACAAGACAGTTTAGACTGGAATTGGGAAAGTTATGATTTGTGATGCCCCACTATGCCAAAAGAGGTGGGAAACAGCATTCACTGGCACCTGCACTTGGTCCAAAAATTGAAAAGGAAGAGACGGGGTCATTATGTGCAAACCATTTGTATTAAAGGCCTCAAGTAGCTGCTTGTGCTTCAGCTTAGGTTTGGAGGAAATAAACGAATCCCCAGAAAGCTGAATGCTCTTGGAGGAGACAGATTTTCTCTCTTCCTACGTCCTGAATGGGATGTGTTTAACAATACACCTGCTTATTCCACTCAGTGCAAAACTGTAAATGTCCTCAGGGCTTTCATACAAGGAATATATCCCCTGCACAACAATGGAGTAAGCAAAAAATGTGCTCCATGTCACAGTGATGAGTGTGTTAGGAAATGCTGGGGTGGAGAGCCTGTTAAATGCAGCCCCAGTCAAAGCAAGGTCACAAATTCATGGTGGTGGGTCAGCTCACTGACACTGATTCCTGCCATTCAGGAATAGTCAGGCAACTGGATGTCTGAAGAAGGACTGCTTCTACGATGATCATTGGTATTGGGTTGTGAACCAGCCCAAGCCCAGGAGCAAGGAGCCAAGCCAAGCCAAGTGGTTTGGACAGTGACAGATGCAACATGGATGACCTGGCCTTTTGGGGGTTTACCCATCATTTTTTTCATTGTCTTAGGACTGGGTTTGGAGAATGCCAGCTGTGGAGAGTACTCAGCATCTTCTCTTTGTCTCAGGAGACCAGATGGCACTAGCTATGGAGAGCATCTGCTGTCTTGTCTCTGTCACGGGAATAGCTGCGTGTCGCTGCTGAGCTGCAGGAACGTTGCCAGGCAGAACTAAGCTGAGGTAATGAACACCTTTTGTGTGTAAAGCACCTTCTCTTTCTCATGCTTTCGTTATTAGTATTGTTGATGTTACTGTGCATTCCTTATTCTCTATTGCTCTTTGCTTTCAGTAAATTTTTATGCCAATCTATAGTCTCTGCCTTTGTCCCTCTCACCAGAGAGGGGTGGAGGGGGAGGGAGTGTCTTACCTGGAGCTTACTTCCCAGCTGGGTTTAAACTACCACAAGATCACTAGCTGAAGTACATGGAGTGTGCCAAGGATGTTCTTGTGTGCTTTAATGATCCTAGGGTTTATTGTGTTGGCATTTTCTCCTCAGTTTGTATTATCAGTTTGAAGATAAATTTTAGTAATTTTTGTTGGTAGGGTATTGAGTCTTGTCTGCAAGGATGAGGGTCACTATAGCCAGAAGCTGTGAAAGTCAATTTTGACTTAACATCAACCCTGCTGCTTTAGCTCTGGGACTCTGCTGTTCCAGACACACATTTGTAGCAGATTGACTGGAGGGTTGTGAGGCAATTACAAGAACACTTAAATACTTGGCCAAAGCTGCCAAACTATCATTACTTTCCATCAAAACCAGAAACCCCATGTGGGAGGGATGCCATGAGCTTGCAGGCAGGTGCCTTGTCTCACATATATCTCCATGCACAGTATCTACAGTCCTGTACTTTTGTACAAGGCAAAAGCTTGTTGAATACAATGTTGATTTTCTTTCTTTTATTGCAGGAATTACTAATAACACTTAGTGACATTAAAAACATTTTCAAGCTTGTGGAGAGGCTAGCATTCAATGTTTCTGTGGGTTTTCTCTCTTGACTATACACAGTGATCATCCAGGGGTATCTTCAAGAATCATTTTTGGACAATTACATAAAAGAAAGCTGGCAGATGTGATAATGAATTGGCAAATGTTTTTATGCCTATCCTACATGGCACATGCCCTCCATGGCTAACAGCTGGTTGAGATCCTTCCTGAACATGGGGACATCTGCAGCACATGCATATTTGTTTAAAGTTTACTGCTGCAAAAGGATTTGGGTAGACACGATGTACAGGATGGATAAAGGGGAAATTTCTGAGTAAGCACGAACTCTTCAGTGAGTGGTGCATTTTCTCTTGTGCCATGAGAACATGTTTGTATTTAGAAAATTAATTTTTAACTGGAAGAGACTTTTACCGCAACATTTACCACATTTGTGAGGCATACATAACTAAATAATTCTCCTGCTGACATATTGAAAGAATGCATTCCCCTCTCTCAGCCATCATGCCCCATATGTATCTGTCTCCCACAGACCCTTAACTTGGACTTTCACCATGAAAGCAAACTCTAATGTTCTTGTGAGTCAAGGGATAATGACAATGGACTAAGGCATTATTGTGTTCAAGACAGATGATAATTTCCTGCTGCTGAATAAAAGGCAAAGCATCTATTGTCAGAGTAGGAAACACTGATCCTCTGACAGTGCTGTTTTATCCCAAATGACTGAGATATTTCCATCTGATGATGTGGGTATGTTACAGTGACAGTTTTTCTGTGTCTTACATCTATTTTATTTCCTTGAGAAAGAAGTGTTCATTCTCACAGTACTGTACTGCTTCCATAATGGTATTGACTCCCCACAGAGTTTGACCTTAAAATCTGTATGTATTGTTTGTTCATCCCTCTTGTCAGGCTTGGTAGTGGCCCAAGAATATGGTTCTTGTTTGTGCACAGTGTCTGTAAAAACAAACAAAAATAAATACTGGGTAAAAATTGTGGATTAGGAAGACACACTGGCTTTATTCATTTAGAACTCTCAAGTGCTAGATCCTGGGTAATGCTCATTCATCTGCTAATGTGCTGCATGTACCTCTGAATGCCTTTCTTATACTTTCAACAGTGCAAACCTCCTGCATTGAAATACTTCATTTTGGAACCTTAGTTTTCTGCGAAAAGACTCTGCAAGCAGACTTCCAAGCATAAAGTAAATATTTATTAGATAACACACCTATCTAGTTCTCTCTATTCTCTAGAGAGAGAATTTTGAGAACTACAAGGCAAAATGCTGACAGGATCACCACCTGATAAAGTACCCACGAGTCTTGACAAAGCAGGCATGGGTCAGGAGGGGAAGGATTGATTTCTGCTGCTCCCTCAAGCTAATCCTCCATGATGAGGAGGTGCCATTTTCCTGGTTTTTCCCTTAGGATTCTATGCCCTTCCACTTTGGTGTTTTTTTTCACTTGAATCTCTGAGCTACCTGCTGTCCCTGGCCCAGGGGTAATTTGTAATTTTCCCTTTCTTGTCTTTAAGGTCTCTTTTCTGAAGAGTTTTTCGCAGCATTTTCCAGAGGTGATTTCCTGAGAACTCTATGCCAAGATGACAAAACTGTGTCAGATCAGAGTTGGGTCTTAAATCCTTGGAGAACAAAGCTCCTTGCCACAGGCTGAAAGTTTGTGTATATTTGAGATAAGATGGGCTAAGCTCTTGCAAGAGGAATCCATGGAGAATCATCGTATTCACAAAAATGTTATTTGGCTTCAGAGGTCTTTCAGTCTCACATTACAAAAAGCTTGCAAGAGGCACTGAGGAAATCACATTTGCTGCATTCTACTCCCTAGGTATTAGCAGACAGTGACCTTCCATCTGATGTAGCATGACTGCTCTTATAAATTTGTATATAGTTATGATTGCTCTGGGGTAGAATAGGGACTGGTTTTGAATGTCCATTGCTGAAAAAGCACTCCTTATTTGCTATTGATCAGCATGAGAGTGCTGTAGTTTAGGGGGACAGCAGTTATGGCCTCTCTTTTCTTCTGTTTTCACTCTAGGAGGTCACCAGTTCAGGTTTCCTTCTTCATATTTATGGGTATTGGGGATGTGAGAGGGTGATCCTTAAGATGGTTTCTCTAAACTCACCAAGAACACAGGCTAGACCCATCTCCTTTCCTCTGCACTCCTTGGCACTCATTCGTTCTCCCAGATGAACATGGAGAGGATATCCAAATTGTAAGGGATAACGTGGGAGATTATTTTGTCTCCCACAATATTATACTCCACCTGGTTATCACTGGAGTATAACCTTCATATGGAATGAAACAATTCTGAAAGAATGTATGATCCTGATCTTGATTTTGTAGTCCATAAAAATCTGTTCTGGCATTTCCCCATCTCCCTTCCTTCCCTTAGCAAGACTTCCATTTTCTGACCACTGTCACAAGTGTTTCCTACACACAAATGGAACTCTTTGTAGAGATCCCTTGAGACCCTAAGGTTGTCGCCCTATTCTTCTAAGTTCTTCTAAGCCTTCTGATGTTTACATTTTTGTAATGGAGTTTCTCATGCAATTTTATGTAAATAATGATTGTTTTTGCATTCCTTTCTGGAGGAGGAGAAATTTGATGGACTGTTGGTTTGACCACTGTTGTTGGAGAGGTAGCAATTTCATCCTTCAATCCAGGGTCACTTTTGGAATTCTATATATATTGAAGTTGAAAAATAAGCTTCTTTCTACCTTGGAAATTTCAGCGTGCATGTTGTTTATTTCGTTCTTATTGCAACATAGGGTAAATCTTTAAAACAATGGCAAAATATGCCATAAACTGTGGTATAACTGTGAACTCTTTTGCTTATAATGTCCTGCTCTTTAGTCACACCCTGCACCCTGATTACAATTCAATAGATAGATAAGAAATTACTCCAAAAAGCACTAAGAGATTTCATGTTCTGTGGGCTTGACTGTAAAACTTCACATTTCCAGTCTCAGTATAAGTGTTAATACTTCCCTTTCTCTTTGAGATTTGCTGCACTAGTGAAAGTCTTAACTATTTTCAAGAAGAGGTTTTCTAAGGTCTACACAATGTGAACAGAAGTAGGGAATGCAGAAGAAAGTGGGAGGGCTTGACTCATGAGTAAAATACCTAGAGACCACAGGAGAAAGTTCATCAGCACTTAGAATTTTTGCCACTGTTTTCACTTTGATGACAATTTGGCAATCCTACTATTTAGTTAAACTTCAGTGAAGAAACAAGGTACCCCCAGGCTTGCAGCTCTAGCACACATTTACTGCTCCTCCATTGCCCTCCCTGTGTCTTATGGTGGGTTTAAACTGCACAGGAATTCTGTCAGCAAGGGTGGGTCTCCCCACCACCATGCTCTGTTGCCTCTCAGAGAATTTGTGAATTCTCTTGAGATGTGTCAGCTGGGGCAGAAAATTCAGGGGAAAATGGGAGTCTTTGTCCATAGAGACTTTTGCTGTGCCATCAATAGTTCCTTGTGACTGAGGAAAATGACTTGTGGGTGTGGAGTTTGAATTATCTTGAAGTTATGGGCCCAGGTCTGGAACTGTGAAAAGCCATGAGAGAGAAGCATGCTCTCCTGGAGACCAGAACACAGCCTTGGTTCTCACCACAAAAAACATCTGCCAATGTAGACAATTGCTTTTGTTGTCAGGGTTCTTGTGAGTGCTTGCAGATGGGCTCTGATGTTCGAGTATGCACAATGGGGCAGGTGACAGGTGTCTGATGGTGCATTGTTTTTCTCTCATTAGGCTAAGTTCCAGGGTGACATTTCTTTACATCACCAGAAAAATGTGAGGATATGTACTTCAATCAGTTTTTGAGCTGTTTAGATTCTGTGGTGAAGAAAATCTGAAACAGCTCAGTCAGTGCCTTTGGTGGCTAACATGGTAACATGTATCAGAATCACCAGAATCACAGTATTCCTGCATAAGCAGAGAAAAATCTTATAGCCCAGTGTTGCATATATGCACATTTTGTGGCTGTGGGGAAACACCTGGAAAGATGGGCTGCTGAGATAAAGCTGAAAGTCTTGTACTTCCCAGTGCCTTGTAGCAAAAGGACTGTATGCTGTCTCCCATTGTTTGACCAACTTACTTGGGGGGAAAAAAAGGAATAGAAAAGAATAGAATAGAAGAAATCAGAACAGGAAATTTCAGTTGTAAGTGATCCTCTATTAGGCTTTTACTACCATGTCATTACTGTTGGGTGACAGAGTTTATGTGCAAGCCAAAGTGTGACGCTACTCCTCCATGTATGGGACCACCTACCAACTTTCACAGCTAAACTAAAAATACAACAGAAAGCAGGCTTTTGATCTGACACCTTTTACAGACAGACTGGTGCTGGAACACCTGGAAAGCAACTTTCTTGCAAGTTCTTATGCTCATCTTTTTCAGGTGGAAACCAGAAGGGTTGAAAATCACATCTGAGCTTTGCACTTGAAAGTGCCTGGGAAGTTTGAAGCCACCTGTCTTGGATGGAGCTCATTAGCATTTCACTGTAATAACAGTCACTGTCATTCAAGGAGCCTTGTTAGTGCTTCATGGCACATGGGTCCGACGAGAGCTGAGCTCCCTTTCTTAGAGCTGTGTTGTTTCTGCCATGCTTTTCTGCCTCTTCACTGGACTGGATGTTGTGCAATTAAAAGGCATATGCTGAGCAGATGTGTTGAGAAGGATGATCACTTTTTCCTTATTTAGAGCCTCATTCCTGGTGTTTAAAATAGGAAAAGCAGTGGCCTTAGTTTAGAAAAGGGAGACTGGATACATGGGTTTGAAGGTGTCTCTGTCTTAGATTCATATAGTGAGCACTTAACTGTTGTTGACACAGGCCTCTTCATTTCCAGCATGGACTTGCTGAGCTTGGTGTAATGTGGGACTTTGGAGTATGAGGTGGTTTGCAGATGCACGTTGTACATGACATCTGAGGTCACTGTGTGTAATAGTCTCCATTGGTTTGTTTGGCCCAGGATATGCTTTCCTGCTTCCCACTGCTGTGTTGATCTTTCATTTTATGGCCTGATTTGTCTGTCCTAGATTTCCACTTTCCATTATGGGACTTTTACTCTCCCTTTATAGTATTTCATACTTTTTTCAGTTCAGCAAACAGTTTGTTCCCCCCACTGTCCTTCAAATAAAGTTTTCTTTGGCAATTTCTATTAGGATAAATTCAATAACTATTTAACTCAGAAGGATCCCTGAGGAGGAAGCCAAGAGTCAAATGCTACAATTATTCACATTTTGGTGAGAGGAATCAGACTTCTCAGGAATCATTTCAAACAAAGCGCTAACAGTTTATTCCTGCTGGGTGGAAGCAGGAAGTGTGCTGGAGGGAACCTGACAGCCTCCTGAGCACCATCAGGAAGCATAAAATGGATGGGCAAGCAGAGGAAGAGAGAGAGGCATTAACAAAGAAAAATGTCTCATTTCCTCCCTGAAACTAATAGGAAAAATATGTTACTATTGTGGCAGTGGTAATTTCTCAAGGTGGCAATATCTGAAGCCTGTCCTGGCTTAGAGCTGGCCACAGGTTGGACCTCTACCTGAAATGACTGTGATTAGTGCAAATTACAGTTGTTTTTTTGCAGTATAAATGGACACACACACACACACACACACACACACACATTTGCATCATTTTTAGTAATTCTTGACTATACACACATTTACAGAATACCACATAGCAGATTTTTTTTTAAATAAAGCAACTGTGCTTTTATTCTCTGCCTGTTCTCTGTTCTTATCCCCACTTGAGGGTAGCTTAGTCCATGAAAATGTAGGGAGAGATGGAGGGAGAACAGAAGTGATGTAATCATATGGGTCACAATATTTTAGAATAAAAATGGAATTGCTTATTAATACTGATGAAAGTTGTGGGCAAAAAATGGAAAGAGAAAGATTTCCTTTAACACATCAAGGAATGCTGACATCACCCACCCTCTCTAATCTTAGTGCAATTTTGAAAAATCCATTTATGTTTCCTATATGAGCAGGGCCAGCCTAAATTCAGATGTTGCTCACCTGTGCTACTTTAATTCCAATACTTGCTTGACACCCTTTCATAGCCTCTGTGCCAACAAAAATTCATAGTGTAACTCCTCTCTGTCACAGCCACTGGCCCTGGGATATCACCTTTCTTTGTCCTACAGAAGAGGCGCAAGGCAAGAATCAGCTTGGATTGCTGAGAGTGAAGGGGCATTTCCTGTGAGCTGGAGAATTTTCTGCTCAT
The DNA here is from genome assembly GCF_027477595.1 of Haemorhous mexicanus. NCBI lineage: Eukaryota > Metazoa > Chordata > Aves > Passeriformes > Fringillidae > Haemorhous > Haemorhous mexicanus. Next base: position 46,142,997 of record NC_082346.1, read on the forward strand.
GGATGTTTCATACAGCCCCTTTATGCTACCTCAGCATCACAGGTCTCTTGCACAGGAAGGAAGGGAGAGATGAAGGCATGCAGGGAACACACATTCTTGACCATGTGGTATCTGGAGAAAACAATGTTCAAATTCTTAGGTCTAATTGCTTTTAAAAGCTTCATTCAAAAATATTTAGTTTCACATCTCTTCAATTATATTTTCTGTGCAGCTTATGCTAAAAGCAAAATGTACAGCCCAAATGTAATGCAGAGGTTCTCTTCTGAATAAAGGGATTGGCACCTGTGTCTCAGCAATCTGATTCAAAATATTCAGCTTCTCTGGATGTACTGAGTTTTATTCTGTCATAATTTTCTTGGCTTTTCACCCTCCTGATACAGACAAATGAAACTGTCTGTGGTTTGCTGTGTATACATTTATTTAGGCAAAACATTTTAATAAGGATATAGAGTGAAATTGTTAAATGAAAACATGAGTAGTGGGCCATTCCCATATCTAGGAATGTTAATATGTGGAGAGAATCTAAAATTACTGGTCTGGAAGTTTAATCTGTAGAGGTTTTACAGAGGCAGCAGAGTACTGAAAATTCACAAAGCACCTACCTGTATTCATGGCATGGTTTTGCTTTTATTTAAAAAGGAGAAGAGATTTCAAGAAGAGATCAAAAAGCAAGTCTTTGTTGCAAACTTCCCACATGCACTTAGAAGCCAGCACCCTTTTAACACCTCTATCCACAGCAACTTTCAAAATTCAACTTATGTGAAAATTAGAGAACACCTTGCAATAATAAAACACCTCCCACTTTCCTCACTCTCTACTAGTAAATGTGAGCACATGACACCTAGTGTAGAGCATGCAAATATACAAAAAGATGAATGAATGCTACAGGTATTCATAGACAAGCCTTATTGTCTAATAATCTATAAAGTCTATGGAAGAAAACCCAGAAAAAAAGTATGGATAGCTCAGCAGCTGGGGAATTTGCAAACTGAAACAATGAGATTTTCTTTCTACACTCCAGTGGCTATTTCACACCATCTAGAACAGATTTAGAGATGGAGATAAAGCCAGTGATTAGGATATTATCTTGGAAGGGTGTAGAAACTGTGTTCAAATCTTTACTCGAAACCAGCAGACCACTGCCAGCTATGGCTTCTGCTTTGAATATGAATACCAGAGGTTAATAACTTGTAAACCATGCAACAATTTCTCTCTATTGTGCTCATTTTAAGGGCAAACTTCAGGGGTCTAAATCAGATGAATTGTCTTAGTGGTTGCAGTCTCCTCCCATCTGATATCTCTTTCCCCTTCTTTCTCTGAATGGATTATGTCCTTTCTGTTCTCAGTTTTACATATCATTTACACAACTGTGTATTTTATACTTGCTTAGACATGAAGACATTGATTCAGTGTCTTGCATTCCCTAGGATTCACTAGCCATGTCTTTGCTTCTACAGATGGCAACAATGACCCTGGTTCAGCCACCCAGCACACAGCCAGTTTGGGTGTGATGTGGGAAAGCTGTCATGGATATTTGAAAGAGCTTGACCCCTACAGGTCTTGGGCAAGCTGTACAGTTATTCTCTGTAGGCTGCAGAACTATTCTTTGCTCACCAAAGCAGTTGCCTGGATGGTAAATGCAGGGATTGAGATGGATGGAAAGGTGGAGAGACATCTTTGAGAGTGTCAGAGATATTTGCCTTCACAATTTCTTCTTCCTGTTTCTTTCTGTTACATGGTGAATCATCCACCTGAACCATGCTCTCTCACAGAGACATCACCTCTGCTGTGTGCTGATCCATGCTGATCTTCTTGTTTAATGCACTATTAGCCTGAATACACTGTGTGTATGAAAGAATATATTAAAAAAAAGAAAAAAGGAAATAAAAAGAAAGAAATACACTTTAGGACAGATAAGAAAGGACAAAAGTACATCTGTACTATTGTCAATTTGTTTTTTTTAATCTCTTATAAATTTTTTTCAGTTACTTGGTTATGCATTTTGGTGTTATTTCTACCAGAGAGTTCCTACAAGCCCAGGTTTCCTGGGCCCCCTCCACTCTGGGGATCTCTGTCTGGGTATCCTGTAAAACACGTGCAAGTGGCCCTGCCTGCTCTAGGCAGCATCCATGTATGGACTGACTCTGCTTCTGTTTAAGGACAACATTTAAAGTGTGGGAGATATAGGGAATGAACATTATTCAAACATATACAGCATTTGAGGTTAACTTAATTTTCTCTCAACTATTACACAGCAGAACAGTGGGAAATATGAGGCCTTTACTTAGGGTGGCTGTTGTTCTGATGTAAATGAAGCATAACATATAAATTTAAACAATAAAATATTTTCTCTTTTAGCTCTAGTGTCAGCTATTCCTTGTTCTGGAAAAAAAAAAAAGAAGTGAAGACAGTGATTATGGTTGTGAAGAAGGTTGTTTTATTTTTGCTAATGAAGGTTAGGGTGGATAAAACAAGGTGGGTTTTTTTTTCTCAGAATACTCATAAATTTTTGCTTTTCTTTCCTTATGCAACTAAAATCCAGCACATAAGAGATGCTTCTGTCTTGCACAAAACTGAATTCAAATGTAGCTGGCGAGACATCAGTGCATCACTTAGCTGGCTGTGAAAAGTAGCAGGGGCTCTGAGATCCTGTCAGTGTTTAAGAGAGCAATGTGCTAAAAGTAAAATCAGTCAAATTCTCAGATTCACTATGACCCATAAACTGCCTGCCAGAAATTAAATGCCCAGTGGAAGTCAGCAGAGTGTTCTTGTGCGTGAGTGTGTGAGATGGAAGTAGAAATACCGCACACGGAGGGGGGAACGTTTTCCTCTCAGAAGCAGTCACTCACTGCAGAGGGGAAGGTCAGAGCCTTGGCTGCAGCTCTGCAGCATGTCCTTTCTGCACAGCTGGCACAGGCAGGCACCCCCAGGAGAGGCAAAGAGAGCACTCATACCAGATGTGCATCTTTGGATAGCACTCACAGACACTGTCCTGCACCCAGGGGTTACTGCGTGACCATAGCTGGGAGCTGAACAGGGAAGGCCTGCACAGCACTGAAATCTGGTCCCAGTACCAAACCCCACAAGTTCACTGCTCCTGGCCAGTCAGATGTATGCTACAATAGCATGCTATGCAGAGCCTGTGAAAAGAATATTTTCACAAGGGAACATTCATTTTCCATACCCTCTTATTCTCTGCCGGGAGTTTCCTAGAGCAAAGGGAGGCATGGGAGATCCCAACTCCACTACTGGTAGGGCAGCTCAGCACTCTGCAAATGAAATACTTTCCCTGGCCCCTGTATAATTATCTCCATCTTGAGTCCTGGCCAGCGTGACTCATCTACATTTCAGTAAGGGGACAGACATCTGTACTATTGTCAATTTGTTTTTTTTAATCTCTTATAAATTTTTTTCAGTTACTTGGTTATGCATTTTGGTGTTATTTCTACCAGAGAGTTCCTACAAGCCCAGGTTTCCTGGGCCCCCTCCACTCTGGGGATCTCTGTCTGGGTATCCTGTAAAACACGTGCAAGTGGCCCTGCCTGCTCTAGGCAGCATCCATGTATGGACTGACTCTGCTTCTGTTTAAGGACAACATTTAAAGTGTGGGAGATATAGGGAATGAACATTATTCAAACATATACAGCATTTGAGGTTAACTTAATTTTCTCTCAACTATTACACAGCAGAATATTCTTTTCACATTGGGAATGGCAGAATTAATTTATCACAATTTAATAGAGAGGCAGTTCAGGAAGGGAGGGACTAATGAGATACTTTACGAAGAAATTAGTAGGGTTCTGTTACAGTGTCTTCCATGAGGCAGCTTCAGTAATGACAGATGGCACCAGGCATGGCCTCTTGATACCTCCCTGCTTCTTCCCTTCTCCCTCGGGGGGCTGCCCTCCAGTGCATCATCTCCTCTGATTATTTCCCCGTTGCTGGAGTGATGGTGTCCTGCTCATGTACCTTCCTGAGCTCACCTGGGGGTGCGTTGCACATCTTAAGCAATGAAGAGTTCATAGGTGAGACTGGTGAGATACCTCCCACCTCTGAGGGCAAAGGGAGAAGAGCTCATTTTTGCTTGTTTTTGCCTTGATTATGAAGAAGCAGGCCCAGGAGTCCCAGCAGCTCTGCTGACTCAACATTCACTCAGGACTCATTTGCAACGACTCAAAGGTCATTATTGAATATTTGGTTCAGCAATGCACTTAGAGAGATAGGATTTTTCCCCCTGCATTGAGGGAAGCATGCGAGAACATAATTAGATTGAGTAGGTGATTAAGGCTTGTTGCCTTTAAAAGTACAAGTATATTCTCCTGTTTTGTATTGAATCAGATCAAAAGATTGGATTTCTTACAGGTGTGTTAGTCTTAACCACCTCGTTTAGGTATATTCTGACATTTTCACCTAGAAATGTTTTTTGTTGTTTTGCTTGCACATTTTTGTCTCCAAACATTTTCTGAACTTTGCTTCAAATGAAAAAATTGGAATGGAAAAAAGAGTTCTTGTAACTATTGAAAACAGTAAATTAAATTCAAACCTCACAGGTTTCAGATGTGGCACTCAAGTCTGATGCAGAAATTCCTGAAAGACAGTCAAACCCATCCTCAGTTGTGCTGCAGCTTGCTTACCTAAACAAATGCCAAGTTTTCTCTTTGGTTTCAACATTTATCTCCCATGTGCTCAGCTCATATCACAGTGTATTACAGAGTCACAGTTTATACGCTCTTTTCTACCCATCAGACATCATGCAGAGCTTTGCAGTGGTTAAAGAAAACAGATTTTTTGTGTCTATAGACAGAGTAAACTTCTGGTGACAAAATGACCTAATCATCTCTAAAGTCATTAGCTTCAACTCTGTATCAGTCATTCCATATTGCTGGATAATAATCCCTAATGAGCTGCTCCTGGTGTTAGCACTATTTCCATTTAAATGTAGATATTTCCTGACCTTCTGCTTCCTTAGGAAAGGGAGAGCACTCCTTCTTTTCAAAGTCAAAGGAGGGGGACAGCCTGTCTTTGTGAGCACCTTGGGGCCATTTTCACCCCACCAAAAGGTCTCAGGCACCCCTGAGAACAGCAGGTGTTTTCACAAGGCTGGACACTGCTCTGGACTCGTTGGTCAGAGCACGATTCCCACAGAAAGCTGGCATTGCAGACACATCAGTGCTGGTACAGTGTGCAGTGATGATGCTGCAGGAACCTGCTGCCTGTCTGCCAGTACAAGCCAGAGCCTGGGCAGTCAGCATGCAGAGGGGTTCATTGTGGTGGAGTGGAGGAAAGGCCAAACATCCTTGGCCTCAGGTCTTGAAGCAGGTGGAACTCATCTTGAGTTTTAAATGCTAACAGGCATCTCTTAAATATAGAACTTGGTACAACCCAGTGACAGTATGTTTTGGATTATCAGGCTTGCATTGTTTCTAAATTTTAATCTTTTTGTCTATTGTCTCATTCCTCCATTATCCTTGCTCTTGGTTTTTTCCCATTCACAAAGGGAATGAAATATATATTATTTTTATTATCTTGACACACATGCACACACACACACACATATATATATATATATATGCATTTTTTAACATGTCCCATGAAAAAGAAGATTACTGTCTCTGTCTTAGTTTGATTGGTGTGGTTTTTTTTGATTATTTTTCTCAAAATTAAAAAAAAATGTATTAATTACAAAGAGGTAATTTTTATTTCTAGAGATGCTAAAAAAATGGGGCATTCTCATAATAAAAGGTGCTGACTTCTTTCTCGTCAAAATTAAATCCTTTTAAAATCAACATTGTTATCAAGGAAAAAAACAACAGAGAATCTTTTTCTGCTAATGCTTTTTGGCAAGGTAGGAGGAAGAACAGGAAAGGTAGTTTAGTTGCCATGGCACTTCACAGACTAAGAGATCTTGTCACCAGGATGCTGACTGTGGCCATGTCTCACTATGACATAAAAACAGCCACCTGTTTAGTGGGAATAGTGCTGGTAATATATGACATGCTGCAAGTGCTTCACCATCAAATCATTGTGGCAGTGAGAACTGTGCTAACCATGTGCCACATTCATTTCTGAGGTGGTGATGATGGGGTTTCTGCTTTGTGGTCATTGAGTTTGCCCACAGAAGGTCCAAAGATAGGAATTTGAATTTTAGACACCATTATTTCTTCAGTGAAGCATCCATAAACCTCTGATTTTTGTATTTTGACTGTATATATGTGAGTTTATGTATATATTTCTGTAGAATTTATATTTTTGTCTTTGTGTAAGGTAAGCTTCAGAAAATCTGCACTCCTTTACAAATATTGTTCCTTGAAAAAGAAATCTTTAGAGAGTGTGTAAAAAATCAGTTCAGAAAGAAATAATTTGGGTCAAAGAGTGACTTACAGGTGACTGGAAACAAGTTGTTATAGGAAAACCCATAAATATTTTTTTTTGTTTGCATGTAAGTTCAACTTGTAATGGTGTTAAATCAGGAGAATTAAAAATAATTTGTTAACTTCTTGAAGACAATAATCTGACTCTTCACTTTGTTTTAACAAGCAAATGAGAAAAATTTTGATAGAGTAGACTGTTTCTTTTTTCTTCATGGACATTTGCTAGCTCTAAACTCAACAAACAAATATATTAGCATCTCCTAAGCAGTGACCTGAAACATAGGACTGGGTAGGTTAATGAAAGAAATACATTTCTTTGCTCTGTTATCTTTGAAAAAGTAATTAAATACACCTGATTGTTTACACATTTTTCTGAAATTGATTCCATCAGTAAATTTACTTTATTTCTTTGCTATGTTTTTCTTTGTCAGTTTAATTTCTGTTATAAAATTCTTGTGAGTTATAAGGAAATAGCATACTTCTGGAAAAAAAAAATATCATGTTCCTCAATTGGTATCATTACTTCACTTGAAAAAGGAATAAAGGGTTTTCAACTTTACCACTTATCTTTAACTTAAAAGTCAATGAAATCCATTTGAAATAATGGCTTACTGTAAAAAAACCTGCAGATAAGTGGATGAAATGTTACTGAATTCCTGCTTAGCAATTTGTTCAGATATCTAGATAATTTTTCAAGGCTTTTTTTTTCCATTTCTTTTCATTGTTAGATTAGAAACTGTGATTGTGTTGTACTTTCATTAAAGATGTGAAAATTCCATAATAACATATTTATTTTCTTAGAAAAAATTTTTATACTTACTGTCTTTATATGGACTGAAAGACTCCTAGGACTTTTTTTTTTGTTCTTTTAATTGGGGTCTAAATAGACAGATTGTAAAAGCAATCAAGTAATATAACTTGGAAAACAGATTATAACCAATTTTTAAAACTCAAAGTAGTTTGGGTAAGTTTCTATATAGTCTGACCTTACATATCAGATGAGTCCTTATTTTATCCAGTTCTTCTTAAGAAGCCTACAAAACCAGTAACTTTCTTTCACAATGGGAATCTTTTCTCCAATGTACATCGTTGCTTTGTGAGTAACACTTCATTTTACTGTGAAACTATATATATGTGTGTGTGAGAGATGAAATTTTGTGCCCCTAAGTACAGCTGGCATCCTAGGAAGTTTGACATGGAACTGGAGCATGGAAGACACGTACCACGCTGTTGAAAATGGTGTAAACCCTGATGTTAAACAGAAAAACAAACTTGCTTAATGATGCAAAAACAAAGGCCAAAATAATCTCTAGTTTAAGGAAATTCAATACATTCCACTCAATAAATGGATTCAAGAAAATTTACCTTCTGCATGAAAACACCTGAGAAGATGATTAGGCTTAAAAACCCATCTTCTCCTCTGTCCTTGTTTGCTGAAAGTGCTGCACAAGATGTGAAGAATTGCAAAGTTCACAAAAGTGTTTCCAGTGCCTTCAGTGGGCTGTTCAAACACTGCTTGGAGACTAAAGAACTGGTGGAGAAAAAGCTCCCTTCTCTGGTTTAATTTTTAAAAGGTGTAGTTCAGATGAGCTTTTCTGAGGCAGTAATGGTTTGAAAAATTCTCCCTAGATGAATTAAATGCTTGTAAGTAATATTTGTTCTTGGAATGCAGCAATTGTCCCTGAAATTACTTTGATGAATGTTGAATTGTATCTATTTTTACTTCATTGTTCAAAGCTTTTACAGCCCTGTTCAATATTTGTTCTTCTTATAGTGGTCTTTTGAAATATTGAGATTTTGTATGTCAATGCCACGCCACGGCACAGGGTAGAACAATACAATTATTACATAGGGTTTAAATTTTTATACTGACATGCTCAACAGAGAGCACACCCACACTTTTACACCTGCCTGTCACCAATGGTAATTACTTCTCTTCCTTTCTCTGTTGGACCAATCTGTTGTTCTATAACACTGACTATTTTAATCTGAAAAAAAAAAAAAGCTAATTTTTTTTTTTTTTTTTTTTTTTTTTTTTTTTTTTTTTTTTGCATGGTAGGAGGGAAATTTTATTTTCAAAAAAAAAAGGTTTAACTTGTCTGGATTTCTCATTCAGAGCCTGAGCTTCAAGCATCTTTCATTCTGAGACAAATTTGCCACTTCAGATTGGCTCAAGGGATCAGGCTTGTCAGGTTCCTGCTGCAGAGGTGAACATGGAAGATCCCTGACTTCCAAGCTTGGTGTCTATCTCTGGATGCTCCTCCCAGAGTTTGTGCCCACATCATTCCCAGTCTGTTCCCTACGTCCAGCAGCACTAGAAATGGAGGTGAACTTATACTATGCCCCTATGAGAGTCTGTGACTTCCTGGAAAATTGCAACACTGAATGTTTTGGTTTTTTTCAGGCAATATAGATTTTACTTCCCATTTTCTCATTTTGTGAGTTAGAATGTTCATTCCAAAATGGGTAAATTATTTTTACAAGTTTGAATTTTCCCAAGTGGCACTTCTGATTTTCAATTACCTCCAGTCCTTGTCATATCATGTTTATTTAGATACATATGCCAGGTGATAGCTCTAATCTGTCCTTCCTTGGATCATTCCAGCCTGTTTAAGCAAAGACTGATTTCAATATCTGATATTCAGTATTCTGTAAAGCTGCTAGGCATGATTACCTGTTGTGAGCCAGGTCCTTGGTATTAATGGTAGCAGCAAAATACCTTAATGAGTGGGTTGTGCCACTTCTACTTTTGCAAGTTACTTTACTAAGAAGTTTCCTCAGCATGTCAACCAGATTCTTATGATTCATTGTTGTTTGATTCATCAGGTTGAAAACATATTTTCTCTTCTAACAACTCAGGAAAGGGTCTGAGGTAAAAATCTCCCTGATGCCTTTGCTTGTGAAGACCAAATAATATTTTTTCTGCAATGTCTTTATTTTCTGTGAATTATCCCTCTGTTTCCCTGAGTTCAAAATTGTCTCCTAAAAAGACTGAATAATAAAAGTTGAACAATACTGCTGTTTAAGTTTTTCTTCTTGTTTAATTGCTTTTTATTTTCACCTTGCCTTTTATTTCAGTCTTCCATACATAAGTCTACTTCTTGGCAAACAAAATAGCACATCTGCACTGCAGGCTGCCTCTCAAAGGCAGGAAAAATAAGCAGAGAAAGTTTTAACTAATAAAAATCCCCAAGTGAAAATCAAGATTGATTCTGTTTGTTTTTTATGTAGGACTGTAAACATATTTTAATAATGATGAGTGAACTCTCCAGTCATTTTGGATTCTTACAGAGATATATTTATCTAGAAGCTTTGGCAATTTTCTTGCAAGAGATTTTTTTTCCTTCTTGGGCTGGCATACAGTTAGGAAAATTGTCAGGCTAGATGTAACGTGAATAAGGGGAATAAACCTAGGAATATATATGACTGTGACAGCAAAAGCCAGCAAGCAGGAGGAAACCTGCTTTTGCCCTCTACCTTCACCAGGATAAATAAGAAGAATTCAGAGTAGGAAGACACAAATACCAGGTATCAAAATCATTAATAATGCAGTTGCCATACAATATATTACTTGTAAATTCCATTTAAAGGGCATGTCACACCATTTAGTACAATCCATTAATCAATAGCTTACAGAAAAAGAAACCATCTGTCTTGGTCTGTTCCTCAAATCTAAACTTCCAAACAAGCAGAGATTTGTTCAAGTTAAGTATTAACTGTTCCAAAGCAAGGGAAGAAGCAAGATCATCCCAAAGAGAGCAAAGGTGGTTGTTTACTTTCAGCATAGGTTGATTTCAGCATGAAATTAATAATCTGATTTAACTCTTCACTGCTTACTACCATGAATATGTTACAGATCCCTGTTTAAATGCAATCTTTTTACTCACAAAATGAAATTAAAATATAACTCAAAGATACTTGTTAAAAGTGAGCAGTGTTAAACAGTTATCTTGGAAACACACTGTAATAGGCATCAGCTTGGAGTGATCTGACAGTACACTTGGTTTTCATCAGATTCTAATGACAGTTTTATTAGAGACTGGGATAAATTTCTTGCAGTACATCTAATAAGAGAAAGATAATTTTTCCTGACCTAATTGGCTAAGTGGTCTCAGTGCTGAAGTGCATCTGTCATAATCTTTATATTTTCGAACTTGTGCTCTGGTACATGAACTTGGTTATCTCTGCGCTGGTTTGTGGACTCCTGAGAAACTGATCTACAGAAAATTTGAGACTGACTGCAAAACACCTGCTGGAGCTGCAGATTTGTAGGATATCATGTCTGAGGCAAGGTGACCCCATGCAGAACAAGTGCTGTGAGCAGCCATGTGGACAGGTTGCTGTTTAAGACAAAGCTCCTCATTTAACAGAGACAATATAAGACATACATTTGTCCTCCCCTCTGTTGGTTGTGGGATGCTGTGGACATGATGACTTCAGGATTGAGTCTCTCTGATGGCCCTGAATCTTGAGAGGCACCATTCTCTTTATCTCATACTGTGATCATGAGTCCATCCATGAGTCCAATGTGAAAAGACAGTTTAACCAGAATATTTACATTAGCATGTGATGAACCTGAGCCTCCACTTAAAACCTAAAACTGGGGTTTCACTGAGCTACTGAAATAGGAAGACATTTACACGGGACTTGTCTTGTTCTTTCTGCTTCTCTATATACCTCTGTTTACAAGATTAGTTGGGACTGAGAAAGATCAGATGTGTGTGCTACTCCTGGTATGGATGCAGTCACTTTGATTGAAGCCCATCCCAAAAAGGATATATCTCCAAACCCCTTATGAGACTCCCACTGATCTGGTCTCCCAAACAGCTCTGAAGTGAACATGAACTTAGTAGTCTGAAGAAAGAACGACCTAGGCATTTAGCTGGATCTTAGGCTTTGGTCTGGAAGCAGACTGAGATATAGAAACCTGGGCCATGGGATTTGCAGTCACTTGCTGTACACCTTTCACAAGGAAAAGGCTTGCATTTGGATGATCCTGTCTCTTTTCTTTCATCTACTTCGAGTCCTCTTCTAGCCCAAGAGTAGAGTGGGCTGAGTCAGAGGGGGTCAAGTGTTTGCTCCTTTACTCTTGCCCTTTCCCACTTCATTGGATGACTCCTGGCATTTTATTGAGAAAGCTGTGTGGCATTTTAGCTTCTTATTGATTATAAAGGGGGAAAGAAGAAAAAAAGAAAAGAAAGAATCCATACAGTGAGGTCTATGTATAGATGTTACTGTGCATCAGCACAGGGAGTACAATTAACCTTAGAGAGCAGTAGCAGTAAAAAGGAGCAGAACAAACTGAAATAATAAAGCTGGCTCTGCACTCTACCATGGTGTCATGGACAGATTGTGCTGAAAAGCATTAGCACAGCAGAGCTTTTGGGTGAGGAGGGTTAATTATCTCTCTGTGAAACATTCATTACAGCACCTGGAAGTACATGGAACTCACTGGGCTGCAAGTTTGTTGAGAGGTTCATGATCCTTTGTAGCAAACCCAGAGTCATTCCGGCATGAAACCTTTTCACTTTGCTCTGTGAGCATCCAAGCTCTGCCTCCTACATGCTGCTGTGCTGATGCTTTTTCTCTGCTTATTCCTGTGATTATGACTTTGGACTTTTGCTGTTTTTGTGCAATATGTAGCACAATGGGACCCTGATATTAATGTGAACCCTCTGGGTGGGAGTGTGATTCAAATAATGATGCTCCTGAGCAGCCAGGACATTCTCACTGTGCTGTCTTTTAGACTGTGTCATTTCTTCACACCCATCTGGCCATACTCACGTGTGAGCTTAAGCTTCTTTTCTTAACCTTTGCACCCTAGTTTGCTTTTGCCATTTCATCCTTGCTCTTTCTAGTTTGCATTGCTCCATAAAGCTGGATAAATTATCTGTTTGGTTTTTTTTTTTTTTTTTGTCACAAATACTCTCTGTGGATTCATTTGCTCATCTACACTTCCACAGAGTGGTTCAAACCCTCAGCAGAGACTTTGTCATTACAGCCTCTGTTCCATGCTCACTCTGATGCCTATAGGAATTCCCATTTGCAAAGACAATTGAGGAACTGGACAATACATACATAAAATAGCTTAAAGATAGACTGACACTGTACAAGTAAAGCCTATAGCTATAGGGTATTTCTCACTTTTCCTCCAACACTTTCATTTTGTCTCTATACCAGAAGGGGCTGCCTTGTTCTGCTGGATGTTCTAAATGTGTGTGGGGCTGCACTGCAAAAAGGACCATTAATCAAAACAACCTCTATATTTGCTTTCTTAGTCTTTGTTCAGACAAGGTTTCCATCCTTCCTAAATTATACAGCAGGCTGACTGCTGATGACAAGCATTCATGTGTTCATGACAGACAAATTCTGTTAAAGCAGCCTCTGAGGGTTGAGAGATGTAGCTTTGTATTCTTTGAGATAGTAGGCAAAATTTAATGTATTTATTCCACCTGCTGGTATTATTAAAAACAAAAAATTGACCCTCCCCAAAAGAAACATAAAAATGAGAAACCAGTATTTCTTTATTTAAAATGAATCCTTACAACCTGGAATTTGTGATGTGGCCAGCTGCTTCTCAGAAAGTCAACTAGATCAAAGCTGGTTGAGCAGGAAAGGCAAAAGAAATATCCTGTATGTGAATCTTCCCATAGTTAGTGGCAAACCCACTCATCTGAGTGGAGTAAAGCTTGCAACTCTTGGAAAGGCCCACAGTTTAATTTAGAGGCACTCAAGGAATTTGTTTGCTTCCAAAGTTAAGTCTCAGCTGGCTGGGTATTTTGACAAGCATGTCTGGATTTAGACATGTAAATCCCAGTTAATCTTTCTCTGCATGTGAGGTCCCTGCACTTCCCCCCTGAAGTCAAGAGAGAGAAATTGAGACACAACAGGGAAAGGACTGGCAACTATGTGAGGGCAAAGATGAGATCTGCTGTGTCAGTGGGAGCTAGATTAGGCAGGATTTAAAGTTGTAACTACTGAGGACAGAGAGGAGAGGTTTTTGTCAAAAGCCTGTGAGGCTGTATAAGAAGCGAGATGTGAAAGATTGTGAGTAAGAAGAGACCAAGGATTAACAGGTGGAGCAAACAGGGGTAAGGAACAGAAAAACAGGCAGATGATAGATGAGGTACAGAAAGGGTCAGAATTGAGCTGTGACTTGAAGGTAGCAGGAAAAGTAGAAACTCAATAAATATGGAGAAAGACATTCACTGATGGCATTCCAAGGGAGCTGCTTGGTATCAAAGGCCTTGCTGTGTGCCATTGTCTCGTAAATAAGGCCAGTAATCCAGCCTGAGATTGCAGACAGTGGTCCATGTAAGGGAAAATAGTGAGCAATGATAACAGCGTCAGAAAAGCCACTATAGTCACTGCTAAAATTCAATGGGCATCAGAGAAATGTTTGACAGGATTAATCCATAGAGTAAGAAAGACAAATGCAATGGGAAAGGGAAAAGGATGGAGGAAAGTGGACTGAAAAGAAATTAGTATTTTTCTCCCTGTTTTCTGGAGCATCCAGGTAAATATGACTGCTTTTGTTGATGTCCTCCCTCAGAACTGAGGGCCAGCCATGTAGCAGCTGCTGATGGCACACCTCTGTGGTTGTGAAGAAGGCCCAGTGATTGTGAAGAAGTCCCAGTGATGCCCAAAATTTTAATTTTTTCCCTAATTCCCCTAAAATAAAGGAATCTGATCTTCATTGCACTTTTACTCATAATGGTGAAAGTAAATTAGATCTCAATTTATTTTCTCCAGGTTGTCATCCAAGCTGGTCTTGTGCATAACCCATAAAGTGGAAGAGATGCCTGGTGCAGCAAAAACTTGGCTTTTGTTTTGCATTTTTAATAGAGTAATGGCAGGGTCTTCTTCTTCAGCTAACAATTGTTCTTTTTCCTCTCCAACCCAAAACTTTATGTAGCTGCAAAGAGTCAGTAAGTAGGTCAAAGAATGTCCTACCAACCCCAAAACATTTTCAGAAATGCTTGTTACCTTGCAAATTTCCTGAACTTTTAGCAGCTTTAGTGCCTAGTCCCCTTTGCTGAATGGTTGATTCAAAATGGAATGGTAAATCTTTATCAGAAAGCCCCAATAGTAAATGCAGAATTTATGTTTTGATGCAGAAATTATCAAATAGATATTGATTGTTAACAATGGTTTAATGTATTTTTACTGTAATCTGGCACAAAGTTTGATTGTATAAATGACCTCAAAATACCTTCCAATGCAGTTTGATTTTGAAAGATTTGATGTGGACATGAGGGAGTCAAACTATTATAAAGGAAGGCAAAAGTATTTGTGGCATGGCTGGAATCCTTCAGATTATGATGCTGAAGTATTTTGTTATTGGTCTTCAAAATCTAGACTAAATATTTTTCCTTGTCTTGTTTCGTCACATTCCTTTTCAAAATATTTCCATGTCCCCAAGTCTGAGATGTGATCATGCTAACACTTGCAACCCTGTCACGATGGCTTCAAAACAAGAGGGACCACCACAAATGAGAAGGAGTTATGGACTATGCCAACATTTATACTCCAATACTTAAACCTAAATCAACCAAACAAAAACATCCTTCCCCCCACCCCAATTTGCATATCAAGGCCAGGTTGAATGGAGCTCTGAGCAATGTGGTCTAGAGAAGGGTGTCCCTCCCCTTGGCAGAAGAATTGTTCCTAGGTGACCTTTTTAAGTTCTTTCTAACCCAAGCCGTTCTTTGATCTGTGATTCAATGAACCCATCAATTAGCCAGTTCTGCTCTATCTTGCAGGAGACTACAAGTCTGTGCCTGGACAACAGGTGCATTCTGTTGTGGGAAATCACAAGTTTTTATGTAATGTCTAGCTGTGCTCCTGTATTCAGCTTGTGTAAAAAAAGTGTCTTGAAAGGGCACAAAAAACAGTAGAACTAATGACTTGCAGGTGAAGTCCCTGCCTTTGAACTGAAGTCTGACTTGACTAGTGACTTTAGTTTTCAGAAAAAGATGACACTATGCAAGTTCTCACATTTTTATTTGTAACATACAGTTAATGTAACATTCTTAGCCCATTGTCAACTTGTGAAAAACATTTTTCATTGCTGTAATGATGATGATGATGATGTTGGTGATAGCAGTGTTTTTAAGGGAGAAATCAATGAAGTCTTTATAAATTTGATTTTATTTTTTATGTTATTTCGTAAGTAAAAAGATACTGCTTTCATTATTTGGAATGACTTTATTTCAACTGGCATGAAATTTCAATGGAAAAATAAGAAAGGGAGGTTCAATGCTCTTCTTCTGCTGCTCCAACTGAAATGACATCATGAGGATACACCAAGTGAATGCAGGCAGTGCAGCTAGAAATTTCCAGAGGCAATATGCTCATTTTGATTTTTTTTCAGTACAGCCCAAACAGTGACTAAAAATGCATGTAAGATCCACTTTGCTTTTCAAGGAATGTGACAATTGCATGCTTAATGTTTTTAAATCATGGTATTTAGATCAGTTGAATGGCTTTTCCTTCATTTGTCACAACCATAATTACTTTATTGACTAGAATAATGCTACTGGTGAATGCCCTACAATTTCTTTTAATTAGAAGAAAACCTTTTGGTTAATAATGAAAATAATTAATCTCCTTTGAAGAAAGGACTAGAAAGGAGTAAGTTGCTTGATTGTGAATTGTGAAAAGTTTAAAAAAATTGACAAAAGGCTCTAAAGTGAAAGTGAATGCTATCTTCCTTCTCAGTTTTCAAGATTTCTTTCATCTACAAGTCATTTATGCCAACTTTGTGGGAATAATATCATTAAGACAGCTTGCATTTTGGGTAAGAAACATACTGAAAGCATTCATTCAGCCTGATCTGAGAAATCAATAGCAGTAGAAGGTGCTTAGGAAATAGGCTGCACCTCTTATCTGTCAGTTTGGCATCTGAAACTCTATCAGTGTAGCAAATTGATTAAAAGCCAAAGTTCTGGTTCAAAGCTATTTAAAAAGTTGCCACAGATTCAAAAGGATTTTGGGTTGGGCTTTGAGATCAGTGCCCTTATTTAAGCTGTACAGTGGTATTTCCCTCTTGGGTAACTACAGTGGTGCTCAGGATTAAGAGTGATTCCAACTGCGGAACATGTCTGGGGTTACAGGGCTGTACTGGAGTTGGACTAGTTGGTTCTGAGGAAAAGAAAAACTGACTCCAAAATTTCTATGTTCTGTTCAGCTTTGAAATTCTTTCCCCTCTTCTTTTCTAGTTACATAGATAAAACTCCTACTTGGGTTGAGATGCAAGATACCTGGTCTGTCACAAGATCAGATGTGATTGAATTAGTTCTAGTCTAGCTGTAGTGAGTGTTAGAAATTTCATTATCAGACTTTTGTTTAAAAGACAAATTGGGTCAATTTCTGCAGAATAGGTGTCAAGCACAGAAATTCTGAAGAGATTTGGTGGAATCAGAAAGTCCTATCTCATAAAAAGTTTTTAATTCCAGAAATTGAGAAGCACTGAGGACTCATGAATCTGCTAGAGACTTTTCTGCTCTAAGGACATAGGTTATGCACAAAAGGGGCTCACTGAACTACGTCAGTATAAACCCTCAAAATTAAAGAAGAGTTCAGATTGGTTGCTCTTCACAGTATAGAAGATGCAGAAATCTTTCCTTATGTAGATCATGCAGAAATACAAGTGGATCCTTTCCTCATATTCAAAAGTTGGGTGGGTGTTGTTTTATTTCTTCTTTCCCCCACAAGATTTTTCTTTGATTAGACTAACTAAAAGGTTAAGAAAAAGAGACTCTTATAAGGATATAGTCACAGGTATCACTATCCCTCTGTCCCTGAGCCTTGTTTCATTATGAAAGTCAGTTGGGTTTCCATGTTTGGGCCAAGTTTTTTCTGTACTCACAGTGATAACATGAACCATCCTGACCTCAATTCATCAGTTAATGGGGCTTTACAACAAAGTGAAATTCTCCAACAGAGAATAATACTACTATCACTGTAAGTGATGTGCAGTGCTATGGTTTATTCTCTGTTGTCAAGCAGAGAAGGGGATGAACTCTTCATCTCATCTGTAGGAAGCAGGGTGCTTGGAAGCCTCTGGTAAATCATTTATTTTGATGAGCTCGTTTTCATTGGAGCCTGCAGCATTTGATATCCTTCAGTTACTCCCCTACTGAACATTGTTGAGGCTGTGAGTAAATTGCTGTTGGTATCTATCAAGTGATATGTTTCTGCTCTTATGTAGCATCTGCCATCAAGGAACTCAAAATACTATACAAACTTTAATGAGTAAGCTTTCACAACACTCCTGGGATGTGCAGAAGTACTGTTAACCCAATTTAATAGTTAAAGAAAGCAAGATGCAGAGAAATCAGCAGACATATATTCAGAGTCCTGCGTCTACCTGTGTATATATTCTGCAAACTTTTGTCATACATAAAGAAAAAATTCAATACCCCTAGAAATGCAAATTGAAAATAGTGCATACATGTTCCCTTTGGGAGAAAAGGATTTAGTGAGTGAACATCTCAGTATTATGGCATCCAGAAATGTTCCGAATTTATGAGTAGGCATACAAGTATTTGCAAGAGAAAACAAAACAAAAAAATGCCAAGTACACTCAAAGACTCATTTTTTCTATGAACACCTGGAAGCCAATTTGTGGCTGACAGCTGTCACATAACTAAGAGAAACATGGGCATATGTTCTGAGAGGGAATAGGGCTCACTGGGAGAAACCACAACAGCTCAAGATAGTCTGTTTTAAATTAGCAAGTGTCTCTTGCGGTCAAGGCTCCTTAGAAATTTGCTACTCCAGTCATTGATATTTTTATGGTACTGAAATATGCACTATTTTGAATTATTTGGGCAATAACTTTCCCTTAAGGAGTCACCTGTGAGTCCCACGGGGACTCTAAGTCTCTGCATCTCCTCCCTGCTGCCCCTCCGGGCCCGCTGTGGAGCCCTGGGAGCTGCCCTGCCCTCCCGTCTGCGCACCGCCCGGAGGCGCCTTGGAAGTGAATTATTACCGTTTGGAAAAGCAACAGCAGGGGATGCTGCCGGGCTAACAAAAACAATCCTCCCTGCTTCCCCCTCTCCTAGGGCCTTTCCAGGAGAGCCCACAGCACGTGCCAGTTTTAGGAGCAAAACCTAGCAAAAATCAAATCAGCTGTGTTTTAGTCAAGCACAGATCACTAATTAAGGGTCCATCCAGGTCACTGTTTAATAATTATTTTCCACTTTTATTTTCAGGATGGAAATGTTAATTTTATATAATTCCACTGCAAAAAGTGATGTGAAGGAGACAGGTGGTAAGAAGTTTATTTGGATTGTTTCTGATCTCTCAAATGAAAAGATCTGAAAAGTTCAATGCCATAGCAAAATAGATATTTTCCATGTTCCTAACAATTTATTTTGAACAATTAGTTGAGTGAAAGAGACACATCATGTAAAAAAGACCTTCCTCCAGGCATTTACTAAATGTCTGGAAACTATGAACTAACTGTGTCTGAGAACTTAGGACCACATCTAAAATAAAATTGCTGTTGACAGATTCCCAGAAAAATAATCTCCTGAAAATCTAAGATAATTAGTTATTAGAGTCTACATATTTATGAGTGATTTGGGCTAGGAGAACATGTTGCTTTTTCAAGCTCCTATTACTGAAATCTAATTCATCTGGATTACCACAGAGGTTTGTGAATGCTTTAGTGTTCCCTATCATATTCAGAGATATGATAAGGCTGCTGTAATCCTGAGAGAATCTCTAGTAGTGGTGTTTGTGGCTATGCCTGGCAGATAAACCTAATCAAATGCCAGGTTTTAGGGTAATAATTAATTGTCCACAGAGGTCGGAAGAAAATGTTTCTTCCCACGTGCTGTGCTGCAACAATTGTCAAGGTACATAATGTATGTTGGAGTGAGTTGGTGTATGAGAATTAAACTTTTCTTTGAAATTTTATTTATTTGTCATTTATTTATTGCCATCTGGCAGTCTACCAGACTCACTGGACCATGTAACTAACTTGGTATAGCAAGTCTTACGGAAAAGTAATTCTATTCAGACATGCAATACAATGTTAATCCTTAGATCTTGACAAGAGACAATATGTTCTGAGAAAAACTGTCTATTAACTCTGCTAATAAATGTGTCTGTGCTGGAAATGAAAAATAGATTACCTTGATACTTGGACTACTGTTAGAGAAGAAATACACACTGCATGCATGAAGAGGAGCTGCCGTGTCCTTTATGAACCGCGAGCTGGATTTTTTCTCACTGATTTCATATTGTGTACCATGCATGGATGCCACAAAATCATGATGACTAGCCAAAATGAAACTCTTTCCTTTCCCAGATGTCTTCCCTCTAAAAATTATTCAGTCACATTTGCATGTTTAAAAATGTCATACCCCAGCATTTAAATGAATAATACATCCCTTGAATAAAATTTGCTCCTGATATAGGTTTAGTGATAGCAGTGCAGTTTAATCAGCCATGCATTTGGATAGCTGATTCATTCTAGAAGATAAGAAGCTAGAGAGAGAAATTAACATTCTAGCATCCTTTTAGACTAGTTAAATCTTGTCACCTTAGAAGACCCCAAGACCCTGATCCAAGTGACAGTAGAATGACAAGGATTTCTGTTTTGCCATGCTTCTCTCAAACAGTGTTTGATTTATATGCTGACCAAACTTTAGGGCTCCTGTTGCTACAGATATCAATTTATCTTATCAATTGGCTGTAAATCTATCCAGACTTTATGAAATAGTAGCCTCAGACTACCATACTCATTGTCTTTAATTTTTGTAGTGCTGATGCCTAGCTGAAATCATCACACTGGAAAGAAAATTAGAGCATTTGCTGACTGTCACTAAGTAAACAGTAGTCTTTTTTATAGTAGCCATGGCAGCAGGAACGAGGCAAACAGAAAAAAGTGTTCTGTTTTTCATAGCATGTAAAAATGTACTATTTTATTTCTAATGTATAACTCATTGCCATACATTATCACAACAGGCCCTTGGATAGGCTCACTGGTGTTTTCTAAATCTGAAAGCCCAGCGTGGTCCGTGGTGCAGGAATCCTTTTCCACAGATGAGGGGGTGCTCAGGAGGACACCTGAATCAGCAGCTGCCCTTTGTGCAGCCTTGCCTTTTCTGCCCAGCGGGGGGGAGAGGCTGCTGGGAAGAAAGCGGTGGAAGAAGAGGAAAAACTTCTAAGGTTGCTGTTTGCTATCATTGCTCAATCAGTAATGAAACAGATGCAGGAAAAGAGAAAAAAGAATTCTATAAATTATTTAAAAGGAAGCTTGTAATGGACAGTAGTCAAGCTTGAAGCAGAATTCAAACAATATCATGTCAAATATGTGTTTATTCCAATTAACTTTGTGACAAGCCCATTCATGCAGATTTAAATGTAGCTCTTAATTGGTGTACTTTCCAGGGCATGGTAGGTGTTGGATCATTTTAGATAACAGAACAGCAAAAGGGAAAATTAAACTGACACAGTGCAGAGAGAGAAGATGAAATCTACATGTAGCATGGAACAATAAAGTATTATTAAAAATGTTAGTAATCAGATCACATCTATTCATTATAGATTTTTTTTCTGTCTTATAATATTTATTTTATTATGTTTGGCTTTTGCAGCAGTATTTTCCAGAGTGATACAGATTAAAGCCTGATTGTAAGGCCTTGGCTGTACTATCTTTTCTTTTTTTTTTTGTTACTGGATGGGAGACTAGATGAGGGGCTGTCCCTTAAGGGCTGTAGCAGGGGGGTCATTCCTCAGAGAGAAATGAAAGAGCCCCAGTGCAGCAGAGACCTTTGTAGAAGCATGCTTACCCTGGCAATCACAAAGTACTCAACTTGCTTTGGGTTCATACTTATATGCTGTTGACTTTGAGCAATTCAAGGTTAAACATGTGCTAAATGCTTTGCTTTGCATGCTGTGTCTGAAGCAGAGGGAGGGAGCAGTGACAGGTTCATTAGCTCTGCTACCAGGTGCCCAGCTCCCCCTTCATTGCTGTGTTATTATTTAGGCCAGCAATGATCAGAACAGCCACACTTTCAAGAAGCAATGTGAAGTTCCTTAAGACAGCTCATTACAAACAAGACATGCTCTCACGTGCCTGGAAAATAAAACCTCTGTATTTGCATTTTCCAGAAGTCTGTTTGCTGCAAAAATTTGAAGCAATCCATGGACCTTGCCTGTTGATACCTACTGAGAACATTAATTGTCTCCAGTCATTGTTAGAACATCTGTTTCCCATTTTGACAAGTATACTTATCCTTCTTCACTCCCACCCCTCCCTTTCACATCCCTCGTCTAAAGATAATGAATAAATTACAGAGAGATGACAAACGTGTTGATAATCAAGATGAAAAACAAACGAACTAGAAGCAGTTATATTTCCACATGAAGCTGTAAATTGCTTTCTTTGCTTGTGCAGTGAAACTTCTGGCTTGCCATTTAAAAATATGAGAACGTGAGAAAATTGTTAGAAGTGTTCTGAGAGAAAAGGGTCTCTCTAAAGAGAGACAACAAAGCCTTCGGGTCTCTCACCTTTCTGGGGATAAAAAGGAGATGAGAGAAGAATCCATAAGGGTTGAAAGCAAGGTGAGAACCTGGGTAGATGGGGAGTCAGGATAGTGAAGATGGAGTTAAAGAATTAAATTTTGATTAGGATTTAATGAGTGGATATTTTGCTTATGAAAGCAAAGGGCTGGACTGAGGCAGAAGACAGAAGGCACAGAGCAGTGGGACACTGGGCAGTGGGACACTGAACAGAGGGACACTGGGCAGTGGGACACTGGGCAGTGGGACACTGGGCAGCGGGCTGGCCATCACCCTCGTGGCCCCTGCCCATCTGTACTGCAGGTGCCCTTCCAGCCCCTGTCACACTTCCCTCGTTTGCTCCTTTGTAAACCCACTTTTGCTACTAGCTTAGGGCACATCAAAGTATTTTAACCTTCACGCCCCTGAGGTTTGTAATGGACTAGAACTCCCCTCAGCTTCTGTGTTCTCTGCTCTTCCAGCCATAGGGTCTGCCCACAGCCCAGCAAGTGCAATCCTCCCCCCACCCAGAGTTTTATTCTTCCTATTGGCTGCTGAACCTGCTGGCAATTCCTCTGAACTCACAAAAGGTGTTGTATTAGCTTAGTGTCATGCCCCTGTAGAATAGGAGTATGACAGCACTGAAGAAGAAGGAGTGACATATATGTTGGAAAATCATCTTTGGCGTACTAATCGCCTATAAATTAGAATGAATTCAGACTTTTCAGGAAAATTATGGTAGCTTATATGATTTTTAACATGATTGCTTAAGAATATGTTCAAAATTTACATAGTGATATCAGGATTCCCAGCCCCTGCATTTAAATTGGCTCTCTTGAGCTGAAATGAACGCACTATATAGCTAAAAAATTAAATTAAACATTATTTACCTAAAAGTCTGCACAATACCTCTTTCCAGAACATGAAGGGCTGTGAAGTGGATTAATCTGATTCATCTTTTGGTTTCAAAATTTTTACGGATGTATGGCATTCTTGTTCATTGAAATTCAAAACTGGATAAATATGAACTAACTTCAGCTCACTGAATTTTTATATTTGGAGAAGACTGAGACCTATACAGAAAACAATCCCTTCATAAATAAATTATGCAATTATTCCAATACAAGCACTTTTTTTCCTGCAGTGTGATAATCAGTTGTGGTGGGCATGGTCATGAGAATTATTATAATTCAGCATTGTACTATTTTGAAAGAGCATTGCCAGGTTGCTGTGGGATACACTTCTGAGAATCATCAGCCTTGTTGCACAAATGAGGAAACTCAGGCAAAGGTGAGGTAACTGCTCCCTTTCAGCAGGAAGAGTCACTGAGAGAATTAATCTGGGGCATTTGCAACTCAAAATGTAACACTTCTTCTAAACTTGAATAGGTTAATTAATTTGCAAGTTCATTAGTAACTCATGTCTGTAGTTTGGAGGCTGTTCAGTTGCCTTTCTGATATGACTGGATGTCTCTCTCTGGCTCCCACTGAACTCATAACCACAGAGGAGTGACCTCGCAGCTGGCAGGGGCAATCCTTCTTAAGGCCTCTGCACACCTCTTTTCCTTCTTGTCTGGAATGTAAGTGTTGTCATTCTGGGGCCACAGACTGCTGCCCTGGGCTGAGGTCAGATTCTAAAGGTCACATATGGGAGCTAAAAGATCCCACCAGGTTACACCAGTTCAAGCTTCAGTCTGCCCCAGACCATCCCTCCTCCACCAGCGTGTTTCAGACTTTGCAGCTTGTTTTGTTTGACTCCTCTCATATTTTAACAGAGAGCTCCCTCATTTGGAGGACTTTGGTGGGGACAGGGCTCTCAGTAAGAGCTCTCATTCATAACATTCACAGATACAAAGTGTAGGCATTGTTATAGTCCCATGGTGCCTCCCTGGGAGAGCCATGTGCTGCTCTCTGACCTATTGGCAATGCTTGAGAATATTCCTGATGGGGCTAAAGACAGGGCATCACTCCACAGGGTCTTGGAAGATGTTTGGTGGCATATTTAGCAGGGACAGAGATGAATATAAGGAAACCAATTGGTTGAATGACCATAAAACACCTTATCCTCAAGTATCACCTGGCGCTGCAGCGATGCTCTGAGTCTGGGGCTTGTTCTACAGAGACGAGCATTAGATTCTGCCAAAGCACAACCAGCATGATAGATGTTGCACTTTGAATTCTCTTTTTTGCTTTTCCATTTTCTGTGCAGAGCTGTGAGCTGTGATAACATAGTGCCAATTATCCATACAGCAAAGAATCAGCAGAAGAAGCCTCTAATCACCCTTGAATTCTGACTCGGTCCAGAAGTTTCAGATACAACCAAACTCTTTTCCTTTGAGATTATCCCCTTGATAACCAGATCAAGGAGGTTTCCTAGAAAAACAGGAACTTCAGAGCCCTCATTTGAATGCAGTGTTTTATGTTTTTTTAAAGATTCATAAATACTACTATAAGTCCCCTGCTACTCAAATATTTTTATTCTATACCTCTTAGGAACATGCAAAAAGCACAAAATCCACTAAAATTGGTTAACCATATGTGATTAGATCAAAACTTGTTTCCACATGAAGAAAGTACTGAGGATTTCCTCCTCCCTTCCGCTTGAAACAAGAGTTCAAAGAAACTGTACTTTCAGACACTATAATTAGGTTTGATTGAAAAAAAGAAAAGAACTTTTTCTTCTTAATTAATATAAGGCTTCCTTGAGAAAATTTCAAATGCACAAAAGAGTGATTTTCTTTTCATTTGAAAAAGCTTCTAATTTAAAAGTTAAAAGGCCTTTGAGGCCAGTAGTTGCAATGGGAGCACAGCTGAACTTTTTTGGGGAGAGTAATGCTATTATCAGAAACTTATCAGCAAAGAATAGTTCAGTGGGTAAGAAGCTATCTTTGGACTCAAAGAACAGTGAAGTTTCTTTGGGGAACACCAAGTTAATGAGAAGCAGTTTTCAGAAAATAAGAGTGTTTGTGGGTATAGCTTCAAGCAAAACCTTTTGGCATTTTAAAATGATATTTTTGAGTTTTAAAATTAGCTGAAATCATAAGACATGGCAAATAGAATGGCAAATAGCATTTAATTTGGCTTAAAAGAAAGATTTTCAGTTGAAAGAAATGTTTGGGTGAACAAAAGATGTTCTCTCTCTCAACACACATAGTGCACAGCCATCTACATCCCTGAAAGCCTCCAACAATTATTTTTGCTATAAGAATAGACTGAAGAATGCGTTCAGTTTTCCAACTAAAACATCTAATGTTTACATGACTTGTTTTTTTTCAGAGCTCGGGATTTAGTTTCTGGCTCTGCAACAGAATTCCTGGATAACTTTGTGGACTTGGATGCAGGTTTACAAGAGGAATCACAAAAAAATTATATCAGATTTAGGCCAGGAATTTTTAAATCTGATCAACTCTATCTAACTTTAGGGATGCTAAGATTCCAAGAGTGCCTTAGTTTTTAAGTAGTGTTTGCCTAGGTGCTTGATGAGGTGCTGCACTGTTGGTTACTCTGAAGGTCTGGCCTCTCTCTAAACCCAGAGCTGCCTCTGGACTCTGTCTCTCAGCTCTCTAGCCAGCTGGATTTGCTCTGGAAGGCATTCTTTATACATGCTTACACATGCTTTAGACAAAATGTAGTGCAGCTCCTGTTAGCCTTGAAAACACAGATGAGGTTTCCTGAGGGAGTTTGCCTCCTTTTCCACTGAAGTGTGGGTGTTCTGAGGCCCAGGGAACAGAGGGTCAGTGGGGGGCCTCTCTGTTCTCTGTCCAGAGAAATGTAACTTGGAGCAGGCTCGTGTTCACAGGAAGGTTTCACAGAGAATTCTTTTGAGATTGATTATAGTGACACAAAGAAGGAAAAAAGTTAAGTCCTTGATTATATCAACAGACTGCTCCCATTCCACTGAAATGAAGTGACATGTTTGAGTTTTCAAATCTAGCTCTTTTGAGACTGCAACTCATGACTTGTGGTCAGGATTTATTCTTTTTTTTAATTTTTTTTTTTTTTTTTTTTTTTTTTTTTGCCAATGATGTGAGAGATTCAGGCTCAGATTCTCTTACAGGGATCCCATCCACACAGAACTTCCATCTCCATGGCACAGTGCCTAAAATCCCAGACTATGTTCTGGCAGGAGTCCACTCTCCAGGACACCCTGTTCTAGGTGTTCTATGAACCATGGCCATTAGCTCCTGAGTGAGTGCACAAAGCTGTACTGCACTGAGCAGGCAGCTGCTGGCACTGGGGGGAAAGCTGGGTTACTGAGAAATCGAGGTGTCCATGGGTTTCCAGTGGTTCATTGGTCTTCTACTCTCTTGGCACTGTGGGGCTTTTGAAGGTCAAGACTGGTTCTCTGCTCATGTGGGTGGACCACCAAGACAGATTAGTCTTGGACTTTTTTGCAGTGGGTATTCTTTTTCAACTACAGGGGAAAAAAAGGAAGTCCAATTCTGTGGAGAAAGGTAAAAAATGGCACTCTATCCTTTGCCGTGCCAATCAAATATAGAATACATTCTCTGTGTCCCTAATAGTGCACTTTCCTTTGGTTTTGTGCTGTGGGAAAGGACCAGAATTCTAAAATATGACTAATCATCCTGATAGAATAAAATTAATAACCTTTTCTCTTCTGGCTTAATTTAGATCTTGTGAGACTACTGTAAACCGTTCACTGAACATAATAAAGAATAGACAAAATTCTTAGTATTCCTTTCTTCAGACTCTTCAGTAGTATTTGTATTTTTCAAATTGAATTCTTCCAGATTATGGCTTAATTTTACAAAAATATCATTATTTATTATCTTACAGATTTATTTCATAGATTTTCCTGTTAATGTGGAGGATGTAGCAATATAACATACCAGGAAAACAAAAAGTAGAAAGTAAAGAAAGGGTAATACAAAAAATGAGTAGCCACTGTTATTAAAAGTTCAATGATTGCCATGAAAAAATATATAGCTACTTCATACATGAAAGGCAAGAAGATGCTAAAATAATCATTGTGGTAAGAATCCTTAAAACCATTTTGACATTTTTAGGCGCTAAGAATATGAATGGAACAGCCATATTTGTGTGAAGGATTCTGCCTTTAGTACACACCTGAGGAAATCTTTATATTTTCATTTAAAGAGAGTTGCAAATATCCCTATCACTACTGACTGTCGAATGTAAGTCTCATGCATGTGCCAGTTTATTTCCTTTTGTGTACGATGAGTGGCTCAGTCTTGTTCTCCATGAAAGTTTCAGTTCTAACCTCAGCTTTTACCTGGGGACATAAAAATGTATGCTTTGGCAGGTATAAAACTTTTATATGCTGGTTCTAGAAAACAGTGGGACAAAACTCAGGTACAATCTGACATGAATATAAATTGGTAACTCTTCAATAAATATGTTTAGAGCAATCTAAGAAAAAGAAAACAACAAAACAAACAACAAAAAATGAGGCCAAAAAGATTTGCAGGAATCAAGATCAGCAGATGAGGATTTGTCCCTCAGCAAAGAGAAGCAGCACTAAGGAGAAGCAGCACTTCTCCTTAGACAATTACTGCATAGATAATTTCACTCATCCAGAGATCCATCCCTAGGTGTCTGCCTGGGTATTCTAATCAAGAAAGATGCATTTTTCTTTCAAATTATTTTTCAATTCAAGGTAGTTCTTGTATCATTGTGGAGGAACATCTTCTCTTAGGTGCTGGGCTAACAGGGTTTGTGTGGCTTCTAGTTCATCAATCTCTGCCAGAAGAAAATTCAGATTGGTTTCTCACCATTGGTGCCTTGTGCTGTAAATGATATTTTTGCCACATGCAGCTGGTGCTAATCATGATTCCAGCAGGAAGATCTGAGAGCTACTAAATTCTTCTCATATATTTCAGAACATGCCTCAGTGGCCTCCAGAAGAGGAAAGCAGTAAAGTCCTCACAGTGTTGTTAAAGACTTATATCTTGTCTACTGGACAGGTAATCAAGTTCAATCTTTCACATTCATGCTCACCTGGTAGGTAATTGCTATGAGGTAAATACCCATTATTTAGGTAAATAATAAGCATGACACATACTCTTAGACAAGATAGTACTATCAAAACATTTACATAAATTAATTTTCTTAAATTAACATTTTAAAATTAAGCAGGATCAAAACAGGATAGATAACCTGGAAAGTGAGTATATCTTTTTTAATGTCTTTTGTTTGAGAAGGATTTGGAAGAGGGAGCCTGAGGCACAATAATGTAAAAAGGCCTAGGAAGGAATGAACTTGACATGAACCAGAAAGAGGAGACCCACCTGTACCTGTACACAGCTTACAGCAGACAACCCTTTACTACAGGAAAATTTAACATGGAGATTAAACAAGACTGGAAGACAAAACTTCTCACTCAGAAGTGGTCCTATTGGGAAACATGATGATGTGGAAAATGTTTATATGGCATTTTATGTCTTTTATGTGTGTTTTGGGAAAAGAGAGACGCTCTCCCTCGGCAGGACTGCCCATAAAGCATGCTTCACCTGTGTACTCATCGCTTAAAATTAAAACAAAATGCCTCATCAGTTAGGATAACACCATACTGCATTGTAGGGACTAAATTCCTGTTGTTAGGTCTCAGTTTGAAGTACATTATATTTTAATTACATTGAGTGTATGATCTAGGTTTAGTAGGGCAAAAAACCCATAAAATCCTAGGACAAAACTATTTAAACAGAATAATCTCTGAAGCTAATTATACATAATAGCCAGTAAGGGGAGATTATTTCCCATTTCCTAATATTAATATATTAATATATATTATTATTATATGTAAAAGGCATATTAATATATTTTCTGGCATGATCTTTCTATTTAAAGTATAAAATATTTGAAAGAGTGAGATTTAGAGGAGACTACATTACTAAAGCAGACATAATAATTAACATTTATATAATAATTCATAATGCACTAAAAATTTATAGTAATTTTACTATGTAATATATATTTATTAAAATGTTCAAGCACATACATACTTTTTTGCCAACGTTATCTTTGTTAAATTACTTGTTAGCTCTACTAGCTAACAGGACTAAAATGAAATACTAACAGCTCTTTCAAATGCTGTTTTTTATTTTATCAAAATTTTCACTGTTTTCAAAAAATTTAAAGCTTGTCAGCTCACTTTTCTTACATGGTGAATTCTACTTTAACTAGTTTTTAGTGGGAAAAAAGTAATGTATTGTAAATAACTAAAAAAAGAGAAACATAAGAAGATTAGAAAATCTTTATCAGTCTTTCCTCCACTTCTTTTCCCTTTCTTAGTATTTTCTGAAGGCTTTATTATTTAAATGCTGGAAGCATTTTTGAAACTCAGGTTTGAAATATTGTTTGATTTTTTAGTGATTTTAGTCGATGTGTGGAACTTATAGACTTGAGGAGATTGTTGAATCACTTACTAAAACTTGGCTGCAAAAAAGATTGGATAATGTATTTGTATTTTCAAAGTGAAAACTTTTGGGCACTCACTTCAAAGTAATGTCTTAAGACTAAATGTAGTTTTGTTTTATTTTTAAATAAAGGCGTGTGAAAACAGTGTGTCAAAATTTCTGTCTTTATATAAAAAATTATTTCCTTCCACTGGCAAATCTGGATCACAATCAAAATTCGTAATTCAATTCTGTTCCCAAGCAGAATATTTCTGTCAGGAGTAATCTAAGTTTATTGTCACCAGTCAGACTTCAGCCTGCTTCCAAGATCTGGCACGTTCAGAGCTGTTTGTGGGGAAGCTGTGAAAGATAAAAGGAGAGTAAGTCCATGTAGCCAACTGATCATTTATTGAAATTATGAAGGAATTTTTGACCTCAAGCTACACAGTGGAATTAATTCAGAAATGTGTCCTTTATTCTGCAAAACAGAGTCTTTCATACATACTTATATATATATATATATATATATGTATTCACTTTTAGAGGCTTAGTTTGTGGAAGCAGGATTTCAGACTTGTTGAGTAGATGGTCCAAATTCTGATTAAATTTTCTTCAAAGTAAAATCAACAATGCATCCCCCTATCTCACCATAATTATTCTGGAAATGTTTAAACATTGATAAAAGCTCTGTTTTCCTCTGCTTTATTCTCTTTGAAACAAACAATTTTGCAGATTTTTTTTTTTTTGCTAAATGAGTAAAAGTGACATATTCTCAGATAAAATTCCACTCAGAAACTTCTTATATTGAGTAACTGGCTTTGTACCACTGCCATTACCAATCAAAGATATTCATATAAAATTTTTATCTTAGATCAAAAAAAACCCAAACCCAAAAGGATTGACATTGTCTGGAACAAGATATTTCCTGGGGGAAATAAGGAGTGGAGGAGGTTACTGGGAAAGATCTTTTGACATTCTGATTTCCCAAGTTTCCAGGAATTTTTCTTGCTTTGACCAGTATTTGTCAGTTCTTACACTGCATACTCCATTAATGTCCTCAGTATGTTTTTTTCTTTAGAGAAGCTATTTGTTTTGCATTTTAGCTATCAGATAAGAGGAAAGATATAGCTGTGAGACTTTCAGTACCTAGGCTATACTATTCATTCTATGGAATTTTTAGTTTTTGATTTTTGCTTGCCCAAAGCAGTGGTATCCCTTGTATCTGAACTACATTGCATTAGTATCCAAAGTCTGAATTAACTATCAGTTGTCTTCTGCTAGATGATCTACAAAGTAGATAGGAAAAACCCACAAGTTCTTCTCTTCTTACAGCTGACCATTAGGAAAACATTCACCCTCGGGACAGCACTTGTAACTATGATTAAATTTAAAGCACATGCTTAAGGTCTTCTGAGAACCTGAGGAGGCTATCTACTTAGACAATTTCCTCTTTGGAAGTTTGGTCTTAGATGGGTAAATGCCTGTCAATTATCTGTGAAATGTTCTTGAAAGCCGCTTCTTTGGGAAATGATGAATATTCATTTAAAGGCTTTGTGAGTGTTGGCTGGTGACTCTGTTTTCAATTTCACTACACATACTTTTTCTAGAAATTGTTGAATATATTTTACATTATTAAAAAGTCTTGCAGGCAAAAATAAAACAACCCAAAACCCTAGGATAATGTATTACCTAAAAGGCTGCTTAATAACATCATTTTATGTTAAATATATTCATGGGTACCCAAACATCTGAATTTAATTTTTTTGGTGTTAATTTCTCAGTTTCACATACAATGAGTAGAAAGGTCTAGCTTTTAAAAATGAACTACCATACAGTATATTACAGTACATTTTCATTAATGAACAGAATTCTGGTTTATGTTAGCAAGAAAACAAGAGAAAAAAAAAAGTACCATCCCCAACTATCCTTTTGTAACATATGAACAAGAGAACTCTCTTACCTTTCTAATTGGTTTGGTTACTTGTCAGATTCAGTACACAAAATGTATCTGTCCAGTCATGATTAGCTTAATTTCCTATATAATGACCTTTTTGTACCAGAAGTGAACAGTTTTAGATTTCAATTCTCTTCACCTCAGTAGCATTGCCATAATGCAGACTAGCTCTTCTGACTGTCACATGGGCAAGCTCAATATGCTTCTGAAGAGAAAAACACCAATTAAGATGTTGATTTTAGGTCAGAGTGAAAAAAATTCAATTCCTGAAAAAAGAAAACAGAGAGTAAAGATTGCTAGTAGATTTTTTCTCATCTTTGAATTCCTTAGCAAATCTCTCAATGACCACAGCAGGGTTTTATCCCTCATTTTTCCTGGGAGCATTGATTATGCGTAGCACAGTCTTGCCACTGTTGAAAATAATTTTCTTGAAATGAATCTTGGTTTCTCAATACCAGTCAATCCTTCCCAATGAGTTGCTTTGCCTGCATATCTTCATCTTGCTTTCAAGGCAAATTAACAATTTGTAAAAGGCTAACAAAACTGCCATCATCATGGTAACATTCAAGGATAATTATAAAACAGTACAAAAAAATAAAGCTTTCTTATCTGTTAAAACTACAGAATTTAGTTTTCTATATTTTGGAAATGTGGTTAGTTATGAATAAAGATATAGGTCAGTTTCACAAGAAGTTAATTAAAACTACAGAGACAATCCATTTTGTTCACTAAGAGAGTATTACATCAAAAGGACTGTCATGGAGTTCTTTGAAATATATTCTCAGACATCTAGACTTTTTTTTAAGAAATAGATAAGAATTTATACATTGAACAGAAGGGAAGGTGTGAGCCCAAATAACAAAGTGCCTGTTCATCAGAAAAAAAGCCAAATTGCTGAAGCATTTATGAGAGCCAGGATAATCCATGTTAGCTTTCTTTCACAAAAGGACAGGAGAAATTCATATTGCTGTTTCAAAGATTAATAAATCCCAGTAAAGTTCTCACTTCACTTCTGGATTGCTCATCTCACTTTATGACTATAGACAGAGCACATGTGCCTAAATTCAGCTTTCTCTTTAAATGATGAATTTCAGCTAAAATTGCAAACAACTGTTTGTAAGTCTTTTCACTCAAGTATTTATCTTTTCTAAAAAAAAGGAGAAAACCGTATACATTTCATCTCAATGTACCAACCAGCACTTTTTATTAAAGGATAGGATTCACTGACACTTTTTAAAAAAAAAAGTGTATAAATCAACAGGATCTCACTCCCTAACAATTCAGTTCTGTCAGGGTATGAGAGCAGGCACATTGACATGATGAAGATGCTGACTTCCCTAAGGTCCTTCTGATCTTCTCTGCCCTCTAAAAGTGCTGCATGAGAAAACCCACCTTTAATTAATCAGCAAAGAGATTGATTTTTTCCCACTCCTCCCCACAGAAGAAATGATCTTTTCAGAAAGTGGTAATTGAATAACTGGATTAATTTCATCTTTGCCTCCTCCAAGAATTGTGGCAAAATACCACTGCTATGAGGCAAAAAAGAAATTGTTAAGAAATAAAACTTGAACTGTGTAGTACAAAGTATTAATGAGCAACAATTTAAAGTGTCTGTGCATCCTTTGTAAAGCTGGGATCAAATTAATTCTTTGAAATCTTGACCAAATCAACTGATATTGAAAATAAATTTCCAAGGTACACAGTTAAAAAGCCTCACTGTATCTCATTTTTCTTCTTAGCTTATCCATAGCCATTCTGCTGGAGAAATGTATGAAATTGTATTGTGTGACGATGCTGTGAAAAAAAATCCATAACATCTCCCCATCCTTTTATTTTTTTTTAATATGTTTCAAAAATCCATTATATTTCCTTTCAGTGTAATTTTGAACTCCCAGATTATTATTCTACTGGGGTGAGTTTTGTTGCTTGTGCAAGAAGTTCATGTGCTGGCTTGCATTACAAAGGGTTATAGGGAGTTGCTCCCTCCCTGCTCTTTCCATGCACACAACCACTCTGCCTTTTAAAAACTTCTCTGATCATGGATCAAAGTGGAATGGTTTAGTGAAGTCACTTCACGGTCTGTGCCTGCAGAGGGGAGGGAGGTGTGTCTCTTCCCCCTCAAGAGATGCTCAGTTGCACACAGACAGGACAGGCTAACCAGGAAAATTTATAGAAATTGATGTTTTGTTTCTCAATTACAAGACAAGGAATAGAAAAAGGTAAAGAGAAGGGAAGGAAAAATAGAGTGAAATAGAAATTGGGAAGTTGCCCTGTGTCCTCTTCAGAGTTCTCTCTGATATGCCTATACCATATTTGGTTCTGAAGTCAACCCATTCCTACATTTACAAAAAAAATTCTCACTTGCAGATTGGTTACTTTTTGCTATATGCTTTTAAATAAAAATATCTCATACTGGAACAAATGTTTTTCCTTAAATTGGGACAACGTCCATAATAACATTGTAATGAATTACATTTAACTTATCTAATGTTGGTTTATTTGAATTTACATTAAGCTGTTGGAAGTCAGGCCCTTCTGCCATATTGTATTTTAGGACAACCCAACTAATGCTTTAACTACAGAGTTAGTGAATTCAGGCCTTAGAAGAAGACTTGAAGCACAGTTTCTGGTTTTTTGTTTCATCCCTGTTACATGCAGAATGTGATATAAAAGAATATTGGCTGGGCATGTAATAAAAACAGGGACAAAGTTTTGGCTTTGAATCCATGCTTAAATCATAAAAAATCCTTTTTTCCCCTGCAAATATGGTGATTCTGGCTTGGGCCTAGCTTTATCTTTTTTTTTTTTTTTTCCTAAGACTTAGTATACCACAAGTAATAGGCTGCTTGGCAAGTGGTTCATGAGCTGAAGTAAGAAACTGAAAAGATGGGCAGCAGAGAAGTTAAAGATTTAATCCTAGATGGGGGTCAGGCATCCTTAGCCACAGATATGATAGGACAGGCAGAGCTGAAAATCATAATCAAGACACAGAAAGTCAGAGAATAAAAACCCAAGTGGCTTTTTTATATTTTTTAAACTGTGTTTGGGGAAATAAAAGTTTGTGTTGTTCCTTTATAAATA
Organism: Haemorhous mexicanus; assembly: GCF_027477595.1. Classification (NCBI taxonomy): domain Eukaryota; kingdom Metazoa; phylum Chordata; class Aves; order Passeriformes; family Fringillidae; genus Haemorhous; species Haemorhous mexicanus. The sequence goes on from NC_082346.1 coordinate 46,177,297, forward strand.
AATGTCCTTCTCTTAAAGACTATTTTTTATCATTCATTTTCCCTCATATACATGGCCCCAAGTTTTGGCTAACTGCTTAAACCAAAGCATTTACAAGACTGTAGAGATAAACTGGAAAAATTAGACTGCATTGGTTATCTACTTTCTTGATGTTGCTATAGAGCAGAAAAGTGTTTATTTTAGAGACAGTATGTCTCAGGCAGAGCAAGCTTGCTGCAGAACTGAAACTCAGCAATAAGGACTTGGAGTTACCAAGGAAGACATAATCATTATTGTAATTTTAAATCATGTTAAACAAAAGCATCAGTAGTTATAGTTTTATTTATGGGAATCCTGACATGTGGTTATGAAGAAAAATGAGAGAGAGAGATTGTGTGGTTCATAATGGATGGCACTGGAATCATAATATATGTATGAAGAAATTAGTTCCTACACCTCACTGTCATTGCAGCCATCCCTTACCAAGCCAGAAGTAAAGATACATGTAAACACAGCATCTGCCCAGATGTGCACAGCTGTAAAGAGCTATCAAAACCCAGCTGCAGCTTAGTGGTTCTCTCCAAAATCTTTCAGGAAGCAATTGCTAAAGCCTATATTGACGTTTCTTTTGACAACTGCCTAATCTCTTACAAACTGATGGTAAATGCTGCTTTACATCATCTTGTCACAGGTTGTCAGTGAAGGGGGAAACAAGCATGTATTTCAAGGTCTAGTTCAGGTTGGGTTTATCCTTGAAGTCTCCTATGCAGATTTTTTCTTCTCTCTTAGATCAAAAAATATCTGGCAATGGGAAGACCTTACTGATGTTTCAAATCCAGAGGCTTAATATTTTCTAAAACATCTAATTTACAATTATTCTGCTTGGTCCCTTACTTGACATTTAGGCACCAAGAAAAATTTTAAAATTCATTTAGATACTTATCTTTCTTCTTTCATTTTCAGTACAGACATAAAAAGTCACAAAATATGGATGTATGAACAGAATCCTGAATGATCCAAAAGAAGATTTGGATTATAGCCCATTCTAGATTATGAGGTCCAGGCAAGTTGCTGAATCAAATTTTGAATTTTTAACCACTTAAGTGTGAAGATTTTCATATCCAGGGCTTTGTTTTTAACAACTGCATATTTCCTAATTCTGGCATACAGTAGCTTCCTTCCCAATCTTCTCTTCCCTAAGAAACATCATCCTTTTATCACTAGGAACCAGACAACTTTTTGTGTCAGCCCCTCTCTTTCAATAATGTAACCAGGTGGGAAGCTGTTCCCAACTGTGCTTGTCTTCACTACTTTTCTCTTCATTGTTTAAGAACTGAAAAGTGGTTTTGTGTTCCAGAAAATGTCTGTCTTTATTGTGACAATCTAATATCAGCTCTCCTTAAAAAATTCTCATTTTGTGTGTGTGCGTGTAGGTATAGTCCAACACTTAAAAGAGAATCCTGTTTAGGATGTGCTATCACATTTGTCAAAAAGCTTTGGGGGTTTTCCTCACCTGTTCTGACCTGTTAATGTCTCATCTCACTATGTTTCTCCACTGTAGGAGTTAAGTACAGGGTTGCTATCATGTTCCAGTCTGTGCTGATTCTATCATTCAGTAAAATGTCAGAATCCTGCAAGCTTTTTCTTTCCAGTAGGATTCAGTGGAAACAAACAAAACAAATTAATAACCAAAAAGAGAAAGAATAACCCCTCTCAAAAAAAAAAAAAAAAAAAAAACCCAAACCAAACCAGCAAACACCTCCTATGATCTACTTAGAAAGACTAGTTTACAAAATAAAAAAACATCCCTAGGAAAAAAAAAAAACCCTGCTCATAGTATTAATTAATAGTTTAATAACTCTAGCATGTTGCTTATGGTGTACCAGAAGTTGATGTAGAAAAGGCCTTTTTCTCTATCTGATCTCATCACTGAACTAGTGGTAGTGCTGGTGATATATGTGATTTTCCCAGCTACTACATATTGTAGAGGATCAGCACAAACAACTTATTGATACCATTATTGCTGTAGCCAAAGGACTCCTGATTCTTTCACATTGCTGGAGGTTTGTAACAGCAGACAAGAAATGACAGGACTGCAGACTTAGATGTAACCCAGGAGACAACCTGGAGCCAGCATTTTATTTGCTTCTACTGTTTCTCTACATTTTAATACAGTAATGAGATTCAGCCCTAATTCAGACATGCTGACAGACATGGGAGTGGCTGAAGTCAGAAACAGAAACGTGTCCTCTGCACCCTTTTAGTTAATCCAGTCAGTGTTTGGATTTTTAAGAGCTTTAAAACCAAGTTGTTAATAACCCTTCTGGCCTGCAAATGTCATTTAAAATATTGGAAGGAGAACAGAACAACTCTCCAAACCTCAAATATTATGAATCTGTTCTTTTAAAGTGCTGTTTCTCATGTTTCTGTCAGTTTGTTTGTTTTTACAGTTTCTTAATGATACAGTACATTGAAAACCCCCAAAATTGGTCAGGTTTTAGTAAGTGAGACCATTTATAAAATCCCTTTATAGGAAGCAAAAGTTTGTAAGAAGGAGCTGAACTCATTCAAGTCAAGAAGGGAACTGGCAGTGTCATTTTGATTCTCAGTAGAATAGTTTTTCTCACTGGAGAAAGATCCAAACCAGAGCTCCAGCCTTTGCTTTCTTCGGTCAGTGGAGCTAGTGAGTGTAAAATCACATCATGGTACAGACTTGTGTGCTTTGTGTAGAGAATTTTGTAATTGCAGAGCAAAATTTACAGTCACTTAAAGCTAATAAGTGTGTTTGCAACCTGTGTTAAATAATATCTCATGCTAGTCTGAGCACAGTAAAAATTATATAAAGAGCAGGAGAAGTCTTATTTCTTTTAAAACACTGGCTGATATGCATTTTAATTTTAAAAACCATGACTTTATGAAAAGATAGGGAGGATAAGGGAAAAGTTCTGTTGAGCTTTCTGAAATTATGTTGGGGTTTGTTTACTGTAATTCCACATCTTAGAAAAAGAAAAATTAATTTGGAAAGTGCTAGAGCAAATTCAATTTTTATATAGTAATTGGTGCATTTGTATCACAAAAAAACCCCAATTATCCCTGGAACTGCCATAATGCAGTTCAATTCCCTGTCTTAAGGATCTAATACAAATATATGTTATTTCTATTAAAAAAAAAAAAGATCAAAACATCTTGGAGAGCTTTTCTATACAGAGATTTTTGAAATAAAGTCCTTTCTTGACTTGGAATCTTTCTCTGTAGAAACCAGAAGTTTATTTCTTTTTCAGACATCTGAACATAAGAATACTTTATAGCTTCAGACAAAACAGGGAGAGAAACAAACACAATAGCTCTGGGCATATTCTCTTTCCCTGCCATGAAATGCTGTCTAAGAGAATTTGAGGGGTTTTCCTTACATTGGTCTAGGATTTCTAGATGTGTACTTACCACAGAGTAGTTCTGGCCCTGATGTTACACCTGCAGATCTCAGGTGTCTGCATAGATCATATGTCTATCAAATTACTGGTATAAGGCAAGCTTACAGCGGGAAACAACTTTTGTATGTCCCACAAACTTTGAATTTATTGGATAAGAAGAAATCATCAAAGTAGTTTAAGCACAGTAGGTCCAAACCTTCCCCAGTATGGGACATCCCACCTTGTTTGGATGCGTCTTTCAGTGACCTTAAGCTGAAGCTGGCTTTCACTCTTTTTATGGGTTTGTCTTATTCCATACTGTTATCAAGATTGTGCTAAAAAACCAGAAAAAGGAAGACAACTCAGGATGTATTTCTGTGTTATAATCTATTGAAGGTTCTTAGAGGTTTTCAGCAACTTACTGAGCTCCTTAAGGCTTGTGAGTCCAAACACTATGCAGAGAAACAATAAAGCATCTGTTCTTGCTATAAGATCCTTCAGGAACCTATTTGAGTTTCCAAAATTTCTATCTTCTAGTTAAAAAAAACCCAAAATCCAAAAAATCCCAAACAAACAAAAAAAAAAAAAACCACCCCAAAAAAGACCAAAAAAACAAAAGAAAAACAATCCCCCAAAAAACCCCAAAAAATCCAAACAAACAAAAAAAGAAAACCAGCTAAAAAACCAAACCAAACTAAACCACCAAAATAAAAACCCAAAATGAAACAAAACAAACAAAAAAAAATTAAAAAACCCCAAAACTGCAAACCACAAAAAACAAACAAAACAAAAAATGAAACAGAAAAAATGTGGCTGGCATGGTCCATCCTTTCTCATCCTATCAGTTCCCATCTGGGGCTTATTTATGCTTTATCTAATTTTATTCCTTTGATTTGTAGTTCCACTCCAGCCTTTAAAAAACATCTTTGTATTGTTTAAAAATATTGCTGGTCTCATTTCACTCTTTTTGAAGTTTTCATATCCAGATAAAATAAGAGGATGTAATGAGAACTCTCCATGGTATTCTCTTTCCAAATTGGAGACCATTTAGAGCAGGTTTTTAATCCCCAATTTTGCAGCACTATGCCAACATTATTTAAACCTTAAAAAAGCTCAAGCAGAGCTTGAGGTTTAAGGTTTGTTTTTACCTACTCTAGACCATCCCTCCCATTTCTTTTTGATATCCATCAAACATTAGGAACAGAACAGAGTATCCATGAAAAACACAAGCCAATAGCCTACTGTGCATTTCTAAATGCTCCTTAACTGTTTCTATTTCTTATGGATGGGTAATTTTTTTACTTACTCAAAGTTCTTGCCTTACTGCAAGGTCAGTATATTTTATTATCTGAGTTATAAATTCACCAGGAGAACAAATTGGAAGACAATCAACCTAATCTTCCTAAGTTTTGCTTTTGTATGTTCAATTATTTAAAAATAAACAAAATACCATTTGTTTTTGAAAGTGTGTTTCCACATTTGACAATTACAAGTCCCATTGAAAACAAAAACTGTTGCTGATACTCAGGAACAGCAAATGACCTGGGAAGTCTCTGTGGCTGCCACAACATTCCGTACACCTTCCCTTTTTCCATTTTAGCCTGTAACTGATGGAATTACACAGGAAGATTCTCTTGGGGGGGCTTGTACCCAGTGTCTCCCTTTGCTCATCCCAGGAGTAGACTTAAAAAAAGGACTGCACAAAAAGGAGATGGGTTATATGATGAGCCCTTTTTTAATAAATGTTTTTCAGCAAACCTAGCTTTCTCTTTGTCATTCACACAGGCCGAGACGTTCAGTTCCACTGACTAATCGGCAACCTCCAGGCAAACAGAGATTCCTTCTTTATCTGCATCTACCTACACATTGGCCAAGGAATCTACTATGGCTCATACCTAAACAAAGAAACCTGAACATTGGAGTCAGTCTCCTCTTTACCGTCATAGCAACCGCCTTTGTAGGATACGTCCTACCATGATGCCAAATGTCATTCTGAGGAGCTATAGTAATCACAAACCTGTTCTCAGCAATCCCCTACACTGGGCAAACACTTGTGGAATGAGCCTGAGGCGGATTCTCCTTTGACAGCCCCACACTAACTTGATTCTTCGGTCTCCACTTCCTCCTCCCATTCGTCATTGTAGGCTTCCCACTAGTCTGAATAAATGTTTTTCAGCAACTGACTGACTGACTGAAATTATTACTCCATTGACAGGCTTGTGCTACTCCATCTATCCTCTTGTCTGAAAATGCTTGCTGCCTCATTACAAAATAAATTTTTCATTCTGAAAGATGCAGGGATATGTCCTGGCATCCCTGAGCCTGAAGATGACTTTCTTGGTAAGGCAGGGATAGAAGATAGATAAAGATCAGGCACCTGTTTCTTATTTTCCAGTGGCAATTGCCATAAGCAATTAGGACTTTTGGAAGATAATATTTTAAGCCATGTATTTTAGTATGTTTCTTAGTCATCTGAAAGCTTAAAATGTAGTTACCTAAAATCTTTATATAATCTTGGTTAAAATTCACCAGCCATGCAATTTTAAGCCTGGTGGGGCCAGGTAATTGAACAATGGTGAAGCAGAACTTATGCAACAAAGAGAATTTTCTGTTTCCAACTTCATGAATGTTTTGTTTATCATATTGAATACCAGGGGGAAAATTATATTTACAAATTAGGAAACATAATTTAAAAATATTCATTTAACATCTGCTCTGCTAATCATCCAAACACCAAGTCTCTAAAGTGTCCTGTCTGAATGCATTATGCCATGTATGGGCCTCTCCTGGTTTCCATAACTTGAGCAATATACCTCCACAATTAGGCACTGGCAGATTGTTTCTGCAAACTGAAATGCACTTTGACCAATTATGTCAGAAGAAAATTTTGTATAGAATTACACATTTCAGTGGAAGTGGAAAGGATATTTCTGGGCTATGCAATTAGGCAAAAGGAAACAAAAATACTGCATGAATCACTATACCTGGAGTATTTTAAATCCAGCAGTGATTTTCAGTAGTAGGAATAAATACATCAAAAACTCAAATGGGGATCCATCTTTAAGTAATAGTATCAAAATGATCTGTTACAGGACACTGATTGTGCAATTGCTTCTAAGAGCTTTACTAGTGCCAGTTAAAATCTGCTCTGGCCATCAAGACTTTTAATTTGACATGATTAAGAAATGAAAATGACATTTTTGTATTTCATCTAGATCTTATTTCAGATTGTGAATTCCTTCCTTCTGCTCCCTTCTTTGGATTCAGTCATCTAACATTTTGGTTTAGGCTGAAGTCTCAACTTTGCCACACATAAGGAAAAACAACAGGTTGATTACACCATTGATTTCCATCAATGTTCCTGTGCTAGCAGACAGACAAAAGCGGAGACTAGACATGATTCCACATGAGCAGAAATGAATACTGTACTTAACAAATTGAATAAAATATTGATCCATAGTAGAGAAATTGTGATGGAATTATTGTGGAATCATATGGACTGTAGTCAATAGAAATTGAGACAAAATTTCAAATGTCTAGTCAAATATTAATGAATTGAGAATTTCATATTACATTTAGAAAACAAAAGCATTTTATCTGTAGATGGCATTTTCATTTTACCAGGGATTAGACACTATGCTTTGGCTCGCACTATTGCATAATGTATTCTACAACTCAGGTTTACATCTCCAGGAGGTTAATACCTCCTCTATAAGGTTTCTTAGGGTGAAAGGTCCTACTGCTTTGGCATTCTTATTGATGCTGACAAGCAGCTAAAGAGATATCACATCAGTATTTGGAAAAATGACTTTTTTATTGTTGGCATGGATTGTACTAAATCAAGCTGAGTTGTCAATAAACCGGGTAGTGTAACCCTGCTTCTCTTAGTGGCTTCATAAGAAATACATAATCTCTTTTCTAGCTAAAACACTCTGTGCTGAAAAAAAAATGTAGCATCTGATATGGACAGACAGCAGGTGATCTGAAAGGTTTTGTGTGCCAGTAGGCAGGAGACAGGATAAAACAGGGCTGCTGGTTAAGCATCACAATGTGCAGCTTGGGCAAACACTGCTCAGGAGAAAGCCTAGAGAGGGTGAATGCAGGTTGGAAAAGTGCACTGGAAAATGTTCTGATTCATCTGACGTTCATATGAATGAGTTTTATGTGTCTTCATGCTTATGCTTGGGACTCTAAATGACTTGATAGAATATTCATCTAATATCTTCTGCATTCAGAACTCAATGACAGCAACATATCTTTATCAAGGAAAATAATCCAGCTTCTTCAAATCACTTCTGATCCTGAATCTGAAGGACATCATGCTAATAAAGAAGAAAGATAAAACTTTGGAGGAGTCAGTGAAAATGCAGAAATGCACTAGATGATCATTCTCAACTGGCCATTTCTTTATGAAATGTAACCTTTTTACATAATATGGAGTAAGCTTTGTTCTGCACCTGCTAATATTGGCTTCTGTAATTAGGGCTAGCTATAGTGCATTCATAGCCATCACATTCTGCAAACAGTGGCCAACAGGGACCATTAGGGGCAGCATTCATTGGATTAGTTCTGGTGTACTGGTTATCATATCTGACCCTCTCTCAGGCCCACAATCCCCAAGATCAATAAATATGTTGAGAGGATAAATCTGGAGAGAAAATTATTTTGATAATCTTATGTAAAGGAACAGAAACATCCTAAGCTTCTTTCAGGATCAATATTTGTCTGTCCCAAGATCAACCTTCTGATGTTTTAAAATTTTTAGATATAGTTTTACCTAAAAATTATGTCAACAGTACTTTACATTAGCCCAGCAGTCATAAGAAATTATAATCTATTTAAGAAGTGTTATAAACAATATTAATATCTATGAGTCTGGTATTTCATGTACCTTCTGGACAATTCTAAATATGAAAGAACATGTAATTTTAAAATGGTCCATAAAAAATTTTTACTACAGTGATTTTGCTGTGTTAATTCTCCTCTCCTTCTAATGACATCACTTTAATATTCAAGTGGGTTCTTTCTTCATATTAAATGAATATACACAGTGTATTTTGAAAAAAATCCAGCCACAGCAAGTCATAACAGAGCTGAATTAATTTGGTTAGTCTGATTAACAAGGGTGTTTTTTCGGTGTGCTACAATGAGCATAGTCACCAGATTGCTACTGGGGGAAAATCTGGCATCTGTTAGAATCTGACAAAGTGGTCTGGTTGCTCAAAATTCTTACAAACAACTCCCGTTGCCCTCTTATTTTATCTATTTTTTTTTTTCTTAATGAATGTATTAATAGGAAAACCAGCCTAGCCTCAGTACTGCAAAATGAAATATAAACGCATGGCTGATGCATAGGCAGGAAAGAATCTGCTCCTTTTAGTGGGTTAACCTGGGCTGTTTTTAAAAGCTGCAAGAAAGACACTGAGGACCTATGATGGCAGCCCATGGGATCCCTGCAGCAGCCAGATGTTAAATCCTGTGCTAGGAATAAATTCCTAGGGCAGCAGCTACCTAGCCTGGCCCTCTGGCTTGTGTGTTTTATCTTCTGTTCTAGACTCCAGTACTCTCCTGGGCCTTTTAAGTACTTGCTGCATTTTACCCTTGAGGCTGCTGCTTGCACGGAGCAGCCTGAAGATCTAGATCAGACTTCAAACTCACTGAGTATTTCCAGGAAATTGTGATGAAAAGTTCTAAGAAGTTTTTTGTTGCTATTCTGTTTTTTGCTACATATTATCTGCATTTATATAATTTAAACAATCCTCCTAAATACAGAACCTGCATGAAAATGAGTTGATACTTAAAGTACAGTCCTTTAGTAATGTAACACTGCCACAAATATCACCATCTTTTTAATTTCAAGCTGCATAGTTCTATCCCACCCAGAATACATTTTACTCTAAGTGATGTATTTGCCAAGTGATGGACCTAACAGAACCATCATTTAGCAGTCTTTGAAAATCTCTTCAGTTGAACTGTGCTTAAATTAGACAGTCTTATTTCAATAGTTAATTCCTAATTTTTCCCAGGACAAGCATGAGAAATCTCTCTGTACATTTTTTAAGCCTCTATAGACTTTGATCTACAGGAACTAAAACCAGAAGGTAGACTATTACAAAGCTTCTCTTTTTATTTTTAGAAAATAAAAATGGAAATAAAGAAGAGAGAATAAACTAGTAGAAATAAATTTTTATACTTAAAATCTGATATGCTTTTTCTCAGATGTTACTCACAAGCCCATGCTTAGCTAAAGCCAAGGATACTCTGAGGTATGTAAAAGCAATGACCTCAAATGCCTAAATTTCTTTTTGGTTGTAAACCATTTTTCATCTTTGGAAATACATTTGTGCCAAATATTTCAGAGAGCAGTTTATAGTCTATACTATAAACACCCTCATATGCTATAAACCTAGGGTGGCCTTTTAGCACAGGAAAATGTTGAATAGCACACAAGAAGCATTGCAATTCGGTGCTCTAAGCCCAGACTTCCTTTATTTCACCCATGCGCCTCACATTTTCCCCTTTCCCCCTTTCTGTTTTTGTCAAATCCCTTCAGCTTACGAGCTTGACATCTCTGGTATTGTGTGTGTTTTAGAAAGGTATCTGAGCATGAAGGCTATGTGTTTACCCATTCACTTGGCTGGGCTTTTAGACCCATACACTTTAGATAAAAAACTTTGCTGAAATGTAATTATTTGTCATACAGAATTATACAAGTTTTCCTTTTCATTGTCAGGTTGGCCCTTTGTGCTGTAAGAAGCCATCATACATTTCTTTGGGAAAGAAGAACATGATGTCAATCTGGAAATCTCTACCTCTGCAAAAGTGATATGATTGTTAATAATCTGATGGTTCTTCCATACTAAAACCACATCATTCTATAGTCACAACTAAAGCCTGTGCCGATGGGATGAATTTTCTCTTTTCAGGCTCGAATCCTAGATTCATCAGCATCAATGTACTACTCTTCCTTTTAGTACTTCTACACAATTGGATCTTAGTTCCTGATTCCAACCTGCAGCCCTAAGCCCCATTTGCAGGATTGTCAAGAGCAAGAAGTGCATTTGTTTGTGTCTATGATGATCTAAAGATGAGACAAGCTACCTGCTGCGCATTAAGATGATTTTTTTATTTTTGTACAATACAGAGATATAATTTATCTGGGTTAATTTATTTTCCTTCAATTTTTTTAAAATTATGCACCTAACAGAATATTAGATTATTAGTAAGTCGGAACTCCACCAGTGTTTAGTACATACCAGGGAGAAGCTGTGTAATGTTAACTGGTGACAATGAGGATCCTTAGACCTCAGCAATAAGAGATGATGGGAATCTTTGTATGAGAAATATATTTAGTGCCTCAAAGAGCAGAGAATCACATCACTTGTGGCCATCACTCCAGTAAACTCCATCTCTGAATGCTTCTGTTTTGTTTTGATTGTGCCACCTCGCTGTACTGCTGAAGTAACTGAGAACTCAGTATCATACCAGGCATCACCTAAAGCTGATGGAATTCGGGCACAGATGGACTACAGACTGTGGGTAAATGGGACAATACTTATGAGGACAGTGTGACCATCTAATTTACCTTTGAAGACACAGCATTAAAATGTTCTCTTCTGAATTCCCTTCTTTCCAAGCAAAATACCAAATCAGTCTCATCCAAAACAGTTTGGATAGTTTTCTATTACTATAGATAAATCAGGAGAATAATTTTTTTTTCCACTTTGAACTTGAGGCTATGGGTCTGAATATTGTCTTGTCAAAATCTCCATTGACTTCAGAACTGAGAGAGAATTTAGGGTCCTTTTATTAACCTGATCCCTTGTAAAAATATTACTGTGTAGAGAATAAATAAAATTTCCCCCCTTTTTAAAAAAAGCTCTGTAGGAATATATCCTAATTCTAGAAATACACACAATTTTTTCTCTGAATCTGCTTTGACTTTTGCAGCATTTTTAGCTTCCTGTCTATTTTAGCACTTTGGATGTGTTTGATTCAAGTGCCAAAACTACAAATGAATGCCTGACAGGTGGCATAACTGACTACCTGCAATTCTGTTACAGTCAAAGGAAGTGACAGTAGCTCTTTAGACAGCACAAGAAGGGAAGCAAGAACAGTCTTTTCCCTCCCAACCTCTAAGTGGGTATTACAAGTTCTGGAGAAATGTATTTTATTATATGTATAGCATTTTATATACAAGGATTCACTTGTAAATTAAGTTGAAGCCATGTTCAATGTCAAAATGATAACACAAACAGCTCTAATCTCCTTGCAGTTTTCAATTCTTTTTGCTTGTTTGTTTGTTCTTGTTCATTTGTTTTTCTGCCTGGACAAGAGATTATTGAAAAGCAAGGAATGCTATTAATCCCTTCCAGTGACAGAAAATAGGAGCACAGAGGAGCTGAATAACTTATGCCATGACTATGGATTTCACACCTCCCCACAGTAATCACCTGAATGTCCTCTATTGGTCATAGTTATCTTCAGAGGGCAGCTCATTCTATTTTAGGAAGGGATGAATCAGCTGCTACAAGCACCTTCTTTATTTTGAGTACTAGAAGGTTTGGCAGATAGCTCAGAGGAGCTGTGTGCTTCTGGATAGGGACAACGAGGTGACCTGGATCACATTTTAGTCTTCAAAAAGGTTGGGAGTAGACTCTAGAAATATTGCCAGTACTGTGTCTGTATGAGCCACTAAAATATTTTTCCATCCAAAATTAATACTTGATCCCTTTTTCATGACCCCCATATTTTTTTTGATTAATTTAAATTAAATTTTGATCTCTATTCTGGATGTTTCAGAAGGCTAGTTTTTGTTGTAGCTGTAGAATTTATCCAGTAGTTATGGAATTGAATTAATTGGAATTTTAGTAGCTATGGAATGGAATGAACCATACAAAAATATAGGAAGAAGGAAGCCTTAAGAAGTTATAAATCAGTACTATTCAAAATGTTCAGTTGTCCCTTCTAAAAACCAAAATCCTTGTTTCCTTTCTTATTAAAGCAAGTTTGTGACTGACTGAGGAATAATGATGATGAAAATAAAATAATTTTTTTTTCATTTCTGCAGAACCAATTAATAGCAAAGAATCTGAATGTAATATCAGTAATAATATGTCATCTGTCCTTTGTATGACCTAACTGTATCTAAATAATGCTCTGAAAAGCAAAATAAAGTTATACTATTTTTGTAAGTTTTGTATTCACACTTCTGAATGTAACACCAATGTCTCCTACTTCGTTGGTCATTTAGTTCAGTTTCAATCTATATACAGCTTATGTTCCAGTTTTGGTTTTAATACAGTATTTATTTCAATTATGATACTTTTGGTTTTTGAGTTTGAGATATTTTATTGTTTGTTGGATAGACAACCTTTCAAAGACAATTAATTGAATAGACATAGACATTTATTTTGACATTCAAAATTGCCTATTATTTTGACTTTTCTGCATTTACCATCTCTCTTCTATAGCACTTAATTTTTTTTGTTGTTTTTGCATTAATGTGGTAAGTTTTGCTTCAATATTCACAACCAATTCTTTCTAAAAGTAGTAGCAAAACCTGCAAAACCTAAAATGGTCGTGAGAGCAGTGTGATATTTGTAAAGTTTAACCGAGGAAAAAAGTTTAAAGATTATTTCCCAGAAGCATATTTGGATATTGTATACTTCGAGTTTTTGTGAGTAGATATTGTTACTGCAAACAATATCTCCCTTATGTCACCCTTCCAGGTCTTTTAACAAGATACTTGTGAAAAAATGTTAGTACATGAGTTTTCCCAGCACACTATAGTCCCCATGTATACATTCCATTTCTCCATGTCTTCTTTTTATCCATTTTTTCAGTCAGGCAAATAAACAAGCCTTTTAAAATGCAAATATTGATATTTAAAATAATAGAGTCTTCTGTGCAAAAGAAATGTGAGGCTTGAAAGAAAAACGCAATTCACGACTTTGGAATCTCTAGGAAACTGTTAATATAAGCCAGAGTTACATGGAGAAACAGTAATGGGAGCAGGAAAGCAGCAAAGATGTTCCATTTATTTCCAGCTGTTGCTTTCTGGACTGATGGAGATAAGTATTACTTAGGTTCAGCTGACTGCATCTGTATTCAAGGCTATTCAGCTCGGTGTTCATTCTCTAAGCTTCATGCACCTGGCATTTTAATTTAGTGGGTGAAGTGACTGTCACAGATAAAATTTGAAAGTCCTTTGAGATCTTTTTAGAGCAAGAACACCTTAGACATGTAAACCAGTTTATTTTTGGTGTCTGCACACTGATCAGTGCTTTAATGAGGTCATCTGTTTGAAAATTTTACTTCATTTTGTCCAGCCTCCTTGTCAAAATAAATTTTGAGTTGTGTGACAGGACCTCCAGTCAGTAAGAGCTCTGAAGTAAATATTTTCCTTAACATGAGAACAGCAGAAAAAAAAAAAAATCAGAATTTCAGTCTCTAAACCCACATTTTGATAGAACAAAAACCAATGAACTAGAACACAGTGATTCTTAGAAAAATCATAAAAAAATCTCAGGAACTGAGACAGACTTAAATAAGGATCTGAGGGACAGTCTTTCCCCTCCTGTTTGTGCTATCGCCATTTGGACCCTTTCATTTTTGTTCCTGATGTTCTTCACATATTTTGAGTATTTTCCTAGTCAGGATAAATCCTGAGTTGTGAGGGAGTTCTCTTTTCCCATTTGCTTTACCTGCCTCCTGGTCTTAGGAAGATACTAGTCCCACTGGGCCTGCTGGGCCTCTCCTTTGCACTCCACCTGGTCACTTGGCCCCAGGGGACATCTTATGCAATGTACAGCACTCAAAGAAGAAGAACTCTTGGGGAAGAACTCTTGCCAGTAACTTCACAAAAAACCCTGGTTGCAAACCCACAGTAGGCTGGGAACAAAAGAGCGAGACACAAAAAACCCTTCAATTTCTGGTCATTTTTTCTCAGGCAGAGTTCCCAAAATCCCTCTTTTTGGCAAACAAACAGGTATGCTAAATAATAATTTTTTGGTCAGGAAGGATTATTTTCTTTATATGATATTTAATATTAATCTTTTCATAATGTTGATTCTAGAATGGCATAAAGATTGTACATTTTTTTTGACTTTATTATGATGGGTGTCTTATTAAGGCTTTGTAAATGGCATAAACTTCCCAGCCACATAAAGAAGTAGAGCTTAGAAGGTTTATTGCCAAAGACTCATATTGTGTCTAGACCAAAGAAAACCACATTGAACAAAAATTAACCTGAGTGGAGTCCAATTTGCAGTAAACACAAATTAAATTGGGACAAATCACCATAGTTAAAGCTATTGAAGGAAAGAACATAAAGTGCAGTCTTCAATTACTTTTTCTGCAGTCTACAGTTGAAGTTATTTCAGCTGAAGTCCACTTTGCAATAGGAAAATGAAGCACAGCTGGTGATGGCTTTGGTGTGGGTAAATAAGGAATGCAAAAAGACTGAAATGGTAATGTGGGCTTTTCTTGCCTGCAAGAGGCAAGGAAGGAACTCCTTTGCTTCTGAGGATATTTAACTAAGCTCTAGATTTGTTTTAAGGCACTAGACACTGAACACATTTAGCAATAATCTAAAATGAAAGACCCTGATATTCTCTTCAGCATAATTATCTGCTGACTGGTTGATAAATTTTATTTGTGTGTGCAGGGTTAACATACCAGTGGGGACTGCTTTCATACAGGCAACATTTGTATATTCTCCTCATGGCTTGGTTGTAGCTTTGAACTTTTGCTGTAGTCTTATATGTTGTTGCAGGAAGAATGGAAGTGTGTTCTGGGATTATGGACAGCAGATATTTGTGAACCCTTCAAGACTGCTGTCCATTTAGCTGGGCTTGTTTCAGTAGTTTCATTCTACCTGGCACATTTACATGCTTTTTGTTAACCATACTTTCTAGTGATTCATAATTTTTATTTCTTCTGTAAATGAAGAACTCTCTGGCAGTCAGCAACTTTGTGAGGGTTTAATTTCAAAGGGTTTTTGAACTTCAGTTGGCCACCGTGGCCAGACATATCTGATACGTGGGTGACTTCAACATCAAATGATAAAGGATTTGTTAATATAACAGAAATACTCAATTTCTCCATTTTAAACTCTAAGACTTGTAAGCAATTTCTGGAAAACTTGATAAATGTAATTATCTGTCCTTTTCTGAGTCTGTTTCTTATTTAGAAGACTCTCATAGAATGCCCCATCACAATATTTTAAATATTATGAATTGAAATAGGATTTTTCAAAAGCAGAAAAATCATAGATATTTAAAAATATTTAAAACCTAACTTGCTTTCATTCCAATTGGAATTACACACTTCAGGGCACAAAAAACAAGACTCTGACCTTAACTGAATACAGATGTGAATCTCTTAGTAAATCTGTAGGGACGAACATCTCCCCCTGTTTGCAGTACCCAAGCTGGGTCTGAGTGAGCTGCCACACGTGCATGTTTGCAGGGAGAGACTGAGTCCTGTCAACAGAAGTGCTGCTTTACTTACCAGAGTTAGCTGACACCACTACCTCTGTGGTCTCCTGAGGCAACTGAGCTCTGGAGCCAGGCTACTGACCATGCAGGACCCAGCCTGTAGCGTGCAAATGCTTCGATTTTTCAGTGGGCAGTGAATTTCTCAAGAAACTTTTTAAGTGAAACTATCAATTCTTTCCAAACCTCAAATTCTTTTTTAGACATAATTTTTGTTCTCATTTATTAGCTGTTTATTGAAGGTTTATTAGCTGTTCTTAAAAGAGTTTGTAAATAAACAAAGCTCCCTCATTTGATGATTTTGGTTATCCATTAATAAAATCTTTGTGCCTCAGATTGGTCTGATCACTGAATTTTTATAACTAGTTGATACAAAATTGTCTTTGTAACAGCACTTGCATTTAATGGAACAGAGTCAAGACACTAAAAGCTAATGTGCTTAAGATTATGTGCTTTAGCATTATGCACTTGGAAACTGTAGAGTTCCTGCTATATTCACCATGGGTAGAAATGCCTTCCTCACTTCAAAAAAAGTGAAGCCAAGTCCTTCAAGCATGGAGAAAAGCGAAGGGGTCTTTTGCAATTGGCTTTCTTGACTGCCTCCCTACAGCTAATTCACTGCAAAGAACAGAGGAAACGGCCTTTCTTCTCCACACTAAATAACAGTATGAGAAATTCGTACTTATACAGAGCATCTTTAAGTATCCGCTAAGAATGCTTCCCTTTAGGGCTCAATGATGGCTTTCAAAAGCATGGGGATGCAAAGAAAAGTAGTTTGAGTGGTATTTAGGCAGACACCCCTGCAAGCAATTGGATGTAAGTCAGAATGATCATTTGAGTATTTAGGCAAAACTGCCTTTGCCCACCAAATAATTTGGATATGTGTCACTCAGAGTGAAACCGAAGTCATCCATCAAAGCTGTACAGCCTGCAGCCCTCACTATGCCAGCTTGAACCTGCCAGTCATGGTTTCTCAGCTCCCTCAGGAAAGTGCTGGGGCTTTCACCGACTTTGATTTTTCTGAGCCAAATTGTCATCTGGTAGATATCAGAACAGCTTCATTACAGTCATTGGCACAATACCAAGTTAGTTCAGCTGAAAATCTTCCCAGAGCCCAGAGTGCTTAAAGGCTGGTACTGTTTCCTCCAGTTCTTTTCATCACGCAGTGGTGAGAAGAACTGGAGGAAAATTCTGCTTAATGCTTTCTCCTTTTGAACTGCAACTAGAACTGGCCACTAGCTATTTGTTCTATACAAAGGCTAGAAATTTAGAAACAAAAAACCATTTAAATGAATTAAGTGATTTCAAGCCCAGACTGCATTTAGCTATCTTTTGGTGGCACAGAAGTTATTTGAGATGCTTCTGCTTTGCAGTTATTCTAATGATCTCAGAGTTCTGTAGTATATAAACAGTCTCTTACTGCTCATAGTACCTTCTCTTCTTTTTAATCCTGATTTTCCCATCTTTCTTTCTTACCTCTTTAGCAGCCATCTATTATAAAAACACTTTCTGCTCTTCACAGGAACTTGTATACATCAATTATATATTTGATACATCTGCATTTATTAAAGTGTTTGATGACATATATTTGACAGGCATGTACTAATTTTTCAGTAACTGACAGTGTGTAAACAGCATGAATTAATATCTTCTCACTATGATTACAAAGATAGCCCTGCTGATACCACAAGATCCTCTGGAAATTGGCTCCAGAAGACGGAGATGGTTATTTTTATATTATATTTCAGCACATGAGACTGTTTTAATCTCTACATCTGTAATATCCAAATGACCCTAGACTGCTCATGCTAGATTAAAACAGTAGTGGCCCCTTTTCCATGCAGCAACAACATTTCATCCTTCATCACAGCGTGCATCACAGCCATAAAGGGGGCATAATAAGTAGTTAAAGAAATTTTTAGAAAGAAGCTGTCATTACAAAATAAACACATTTAGTGAAGTGAGATTAGTGTTGACATGAAACCTCTCATCAGTTGCAAGACTAGGTATAGAGAACCAGATTTCATCTGTGGTGTCACCTGCCAACGACCCTTGATTCCAGCTGGAGACATGGTGTGCGGAATTCAGCATGTGTTCAATAGTCAAACTGCTGGCACCACATTGTCAAAAATGCCATCTGAAACCTGACAAGTGAGAACATAAAAAGATGTATTCCGGTGTGAAATACACTGAAGCTCCTTGAGTTACCACCTGAGGGGTGTGGAAGCAGCATTACTGATATGTAGGCTAGACAGTTTCCCTGACGTGCCCTGGCGCCAAATCGATCTGGACACTGAGGGCTGTGGTACTGCTGCAGCTGGTGGTCAGTCTCAAATGGACATTCCCTCCTGGTGTGCTTGTCAGCCCACCTGGTCTCCAAATACATGTGTGTCTGGGAACATGCTGGGAACATACTAAAACTCTAGCCATGGCTGGCCTTGGAGTAGGAGACCAATAAACAAACTATTTTGATATAATGAGCACAACCTGAGGTTAGCTGAGTTGGTTAGAGAATGGTGCTAATAACAACAAGCTTCTGGGTTTGATCCATGCACAGGCCATTCACCTAAGAACTGGATTTGATGATCCATGTGGGTCTCGTCCTCAGAATAGTCTGTGATTCTTTATGACCTAATTAATAAGATATTGTCCTTTTTTTCAAGAAGGAATAAAAGCCCAAAGGTTTTGAGGAGTTTTGGATAAACAATTTCTCCTGCTGGAGAGAAAAAAACTAAATAAATTAAATAAAAACAATAAAACCATGAGTATATTAGAAGAGTTATCCCTCTGGTGGACCACTGTCAACTGTGAATCTGATGCTAATACCAGTTATCCCCCCACCTATCTTTTGGCACAAGAGGAAAGCAGGCACGTTGTTCCTCTTGAGAGAGTAAAGGCAAAGACCACTGAAATGCAGCAAAATGCAAACACAGAACTTAATTGTTCACATACATTGAATGATTCTTATAAGAGTATTCACATGCATGAAATGTATCTTATTAGGGTAATTATTCACCATGGTGTCTAAAGAATTAACAAATTTACATACAAAAACAATCTGTATACAACAAATGAATTATTTAATGAGTTCTTTTATCACTAGTTCTCTCTTGCCTCACTTTTCTTTTGTGCTGTGGATCTTTTAGAAACCCTTTTGGGATCTGCAATAGAAAGTATGAGACTCAAATGGTATGAGTTCAAAGGTTTCCCCTGAGGTTAAGTTGTCTGGGATTCACTGTCTGCTGATACACCAATCTCTCTAAGCTTGTAGACAAAGTAATATGATGCTAGGCTAAAATTAATTTAGCAGCTATTATCTTCATCTTTAGGATTCCCTCTCTCTGAATGATTTTGTGTTTTCTCTAGGAAGCTATGCCTGCTATAAATGAACAAACTTTCATCTTCTGTTATTTTTTATGTGACAGAGTTCACTGTTAGCTGAACAACACTAAATTTTCCATCATCTAAAGCAGCAATTTTCTTTCCCTTCCTAGTCCTTAACGGTGTTAAAATCTCAAGTTCCCACACAGGACTAAAATTGAAATCACCTCAGAATTACTATGGGGCAGAAGCATGTTGTCATTAGCTGGGGAATAGCCTTTCTCCAAGGGACAAGACTGCATAAATCACCTTGCGTTAGAGCACTTCAACAGCAAGAACAACCAGCTCCTGTGGATGGTAAATGCAAGATGATTTAAGGCAGTTTTCCTTATACAAAGAGCTGAAAAAATTCCCATCTTTCAAACCTCTCTAGTCTAATGTTTAGTAATACTGATTCTTGATCCAAATTAGTATTTTTGCATGTTTCACAACACAACTTCCTTTCATTAGGATCTGAGATGGAGGTCTGTAATGCTTGTTCCAGGCATGTGCCTAGGACACTCTAGCTGGTTTTGGTGGAATGCTGTAGCCCAGCTGTATTGAAAGCATGTGTGCATTCTGATGATAGCTCTATGAAATTTGTGTGCTTATTCTGCATTACTGAAACTTAGTTACCTCTACAGCAATTTGTAACAACACAAATGTGTGCAACAGTTTATGACAAAATGAAAAATAGCAGTTTGAACTGTATGAGCAATTTGGGACAAGAGTACCTTATAGTACTCTAGCTGGGCATTAACTGAGGAGCTGAATTAATATCCTTGTTCTTCTCAAAAGTACTATTGACATTTAGGTGAGCAAAAGTTATTTAGGCCACTAAAACCTATCTGAATAGTAATTTCCAGGACCACAGTATATGGAGTTCTAGTATACTGGAGGGAATATTACTCCTTTCAAATAACCAGCATCACTACATGATTATATTAAGGCTGTGAATTTATGAAATTTCAGATTAAGGAAGCTGGGTAAATGCAAGTCCCACAGGCTTTGTAGTGGGACAGTTGACAGTTTCTCTGTTACCAACACTTTATAGACTTCCGTGGATCAATTCATTGCCAGGTGTTTGTCACACTGGAACTAGGCGTTAAATATTCAGAAAGAAAATTTTCCAGTGCAGGTTGAGTAAATTCCAGATACTATTTCTTGCCTTCTATCCAGAGTATCCTGCTCTACCTTGGTTCTTATTTTGTATCCCATGTCTTATGACTGTTCACTGCCTTGTCTTTCTCACTACTGCCAGGCCCCAAGTTTTCATGATGGTTTTATGTTTGTTTATTTTGTTTGTTTGCTTTGTTTTGATTTGGCTTGGAGTTTCTTTCCCTGATCTTGGTCCCTTTGTCCTTCACATTACCCTTCCTTTTATCATGCTGTGAACTGGGAATGACAGGTTTCTTGCACATTATGTGTAGGTGCAGGATGCAGAAGGGGAAATAACTTGATGCCTGTTCTCCACAGTAGCTCCAAGTGCAGTCAGCTTCTCCCAAGGTATACATTTTCAGTGTAATGATGGAGAACTGTCTATTTGCAGAAGAGATTATGTATAAATTGTTTGCACACATGCCTCTGCTCTGCCCACCTGTCCCTCAGTGGCTTTCCTCAGCACACTGAAAATACTTTAGGAACCAACAAGGACTTAGACATGTTTGTGAGACTATGGAGCTGTGAAATAAGGGGTTATTAAAGGCTAACCATATGATTCCTGCTGCAGAATCTGGTAAATCTGACAATGCAATGCAGTACAATACAATACAATACAATACAATACAATACAATACAATACAATACAATACAATCTTTTCTTCTATCTAGGAAAAAAAAATGTTGAAGGTTGTGATTCCTGCTGCTCTATGGTAAAATAAACTCCCCACCATACAACAAACCAAAATCCTATAGGCCAACTGTTCAATAACATCAAACACAGACATTGGTTGATTTCAGGGTTCCAGATTTTAAGAAAAAGCTTTTTTTTCCAATAAGAAGCAATTTATTTTCCTATAGATTTTTCTCCCCCATCTGCAGTAAGTTTACTGAACCTTTTGCTTTATGGATAAGAAGAATATGTTTCACACTACAAGATATCTGACCACAAGGAAGCTCCAACCCAGTGGATTCTTTGATTATAATAACCTCCCTTAAGAACACAAGTTTATGTTTACATCAGAGTTGAGACAGATATTTTTCAGTCCAGTAATTCAAGTAATTCAGGTAAAGACATTAAAGTACTATTAATGTACCATATGTTGTTGTTTGCTCACACAAGCAAACACACAAGCCCAGTAAGCTTTCTACTTTTCCACACATTTCCTTCAATGGCATTGAGAGAGGCTTTGTTGGGCATATGATTTTCAAAAGAATTTCTCCTGAAGAGCTCCTCTCCTTTCTAAAAACATATTTTAAATCTGCTTTAAAGGTAGAATGATTATTGATGGGTTACTGCCCTGCAGGGAAATACTAAAGAGACCTGCAACTGCACCTGTGTTTGCCTCAAGGCTCTAGTTTGATGTGATTACTCCAAGTTATTTCCATTCTCTCAGGAATTAATTGCAACCTGTTGATCCTATACTCTGCAAGCTGCCACGGACAGCTTCCTATTCCTTCTCTGACAACCAGTTATTTTGAATATAGATACATTTTTTGGTCATACGCCCCTTAGATTTGCCACCAGGATAGACAATGCAGATCCAACATTTCTCATGGCTACCTTTCATTTTGAACTGGTTCTTTTGCCTTGCAGTGAAAATATTTTAAGGATCCCAGTCTTGTTCCAAAACAGGAGAAAATTAAATATAATTGCTCCTTTATTTTATTGTATTTCACTGCATTTTATATTATTTATTAGATAAAAGTTTGTATTTACATAAGGCTACAAGAGACTCTAGATGACCTAAGAGTGATTATTTTTCAGTGGGGTTGAGTAAAGGATGTGATGTAAATTATTATTTCTTTATGACTGTGTGAGGCTGAGAACATTGTGGATCAACTCCTCAGCATACTAAGCACAGTCCAAGCGTGAACTACAGAGTTCATTGATACTGGTTCTCTACAAATACATTATATGGTCTATTTAAATAAATAGTTTAATAATAGTTTAATATAAGGCCTGTAGTTAATGAAAATCTTTAACATATGAGAGCATGGCTAGAGTAACAAATTCTAAATGTTATCAAATTTTCTTGTTTATTTGAACTTGCAATAAGTCATTGGAATACTATGACTTGTTTCTTTAATCAGTCTACTGAAATTTCTGTTAAAATAAGAATGTATGTGAAATACACAACCGAAATTTTAATTGTAAGCCTTCATGCACATATCATTAACTTACTTCCAAGTTCATGTATATATTCCTGCAAATGATAGTGCTAGGCAAGAAACTTCCATTGCTGTTTTAAAAGCCTTGGCTTGGGTTTTTTGAATTATTCTTCTGAGTATGTTAGAAAAACCACAATAACCTTCACTGGCTTCATAGTTGTAAAATAAGTACATTTATATTACATGATGCCCTGTTAAACTTTGATAATAGCTTCAATGAGTTCTGAAAAAATATTATTGTGTTTCACTTGAATTGAAATATTTCTGGATGCAGAACACAAAAACCAAGATATTCTTCACTTATACTTAAAAGAGGAAAAGTATAAGGAAGTATAAGGAAGCCAAGTAGTAAGGCTGCTTTGTTCTCCTTAGGCACACACATTCACAAACTGAATGAAGCACATAAAAACTACAAGAGTCAGATAAACACGAGAAATCTCTGATAGTTCTGATAGTGTCCTCTAATCTTATTTATTTTCAGGGCCAAATTGAAAAAGACAGAAGTGTTTGTGCTGCATTAATAAGAGACTACCATTGCAGCTATGTAAAGGGACTTTAAAAATTAAAGTAAGAATCCTGAAATATAAAATCCGTGGAAAGAAATGCTGGAAAATTTTCTAAGACGTCACCTGTTTTACCCCCACATACCTGTGGAAGTAAAATTGTACCTTGGCAGCCTAACTGAAACAGATCATCAGGCTGGATTTGACCTTTTGGGTATCACTTTCCTAAAGGAGAAACAAACAAGCTTGCCTGAGAATGCTAAAGTACAGATTCCCACATTTCAGATAAAATTTGGGGCATATGTACAGACAAATCCTTCTCTATACATATTTTCCTTTCCATGCCTTCCTTGCCCTGTTGATTAGCTCTCCTCTCCTCTCCTCTCCTCTCCTCTCCTCTCCTCTCCTCTCCTCTCCTCTCCTCTCCTCTCCTCTCCTCTCCTCTCCTCTCCTCTCCTCTCCTCTCCTCTCCTCTCCTCTCCTCTCCTCTCCTCTCCTCTCCTCTCCTCTCCTCTCCTCTCCTCTCCTCTCCTCTCCTCTCCTCTCCTCTCCTCTCCTCTCCTCTCCTCTCCTCTCCTCTCCTCTCCTCTCCTCTCCTCTCCTCTCCTCTCCTCTCCTCTCCTCTCCTCTCCTCTCCTCTCTTCTTTGTCTACCTCCTGTTCATTTTTGGCAAAAGTTATCCAATGGAAATTTAGCAAAAGAGAGCATTTTCATTGGTGAAAAACACCCAACTTGAATGAATACAAAGTCCCCAACTAATTACGCTGCACACTCTTTTAAAATGACTTCACATTTCTCTTGTTCTATTCTTTGTTCTGTATCCTTTATTCTTCTGTGGCCTCATAAACTCCTATTCCATAGCTGGTCCCATGTCACAACAAAGTGCTTTTGCATTTGGCTGTCTGACACCCCTGAACATTGCTTAAGAGACCCATTAAGAGATTCCTGTGCACTCCATTTCAAGATTTGGTCCATGTATGTCAACCTTAACCAAGCAAAGACTGCACCTTTACCATCTGTCTGTCAGATACTGAATCTGCTTGAGGCAATGCAGTGAACCTGTAAGAGTGTCTTTTACTTACCAAAGCTCCTGATTTCTCAGTTTGACATCCTGTGCAAATTCTGTACATGAAATAAAGGTCCTTGAACTTGCTTTGAAGAAAATATTTTCTGTAGTGGAATTTTTCATGTAGGAAACAGGGCTTATTGCTTATATAACAGTTGAGAAAAATATGAAGCATGACCATGATGTTCATTTAGTGTGAATCAACAGAAATGAAGCTAATATTTTTTCTGTCTTTATAATATGTTTTCCGGTGGATTCTAGTGAGTTGTTGCTAAAAAAGGGTGACTTTTGATTTTTGATACTTTTGAAACTTTTTCATAAGTTTCTTAATCAATCTTAGCAATAGATTCACTCATCTCATTAACCTGCTGAGAAAAGATAATGAAGTGTATTTTGCTTTAGCAAGGCAATACAAAATTGGAGAGAAAATGGCAGATGTTTCTGCTGCAGAAATTCTTTCAGTGTGAGGGACAGGTTCTGAGGTCTCTGTGATTAATAGAGATAATTAGTTTACAAAGGCTGGAAAACAAGGTTATCTGATTTTGTGATTTACTCTACACCATCGCTGGCCAGAATCAATAGGATAATGATCAGCTTTTGCCTCAACATGAGGCTGGAGAAGAGGGGCAGAGAAGAAATTTATAGCTTTTCGTTTTGGTCACCATCCATGTGATAGCTGAGAATTGTTAATACCGGCTTTAGATGCTGTGGAGTGTCATACTCACAGTACCTATGACTCATTGATTTTTGAAAAGTAGCTGAAAGTCCATCTTCCAAGGCAAACTTTATCACCTGCAGTAAGATGATGTATCACTATCAGCCTTCAGGGTCACTTTTGTGATATGTGCAGTAGATATTCAAGCACAAGCAAAGACTGTGTGGCTCTGTTTCTAAGGAACCTTTGCAGAATAGCTGTATAGTTTTAAAATACCCATTGAAATAGAAGTCTACACTGTCCATGTAAAATAACCATTGGAATAGGAGTCTACAGTGGCCCTGACAGCGCAGTCCTCCTGGAATATCTGCTCTGAGCTTCTGAGCAGATATTACTGAAGGAAGTCAGAGTCAAACATAAAGACCAGAATTTTCGTGCTAAGCACTGGATGTAGTAAAAAAAAAATCTATAATGTATGTCAAGTTCAAGCCATGCCTGAAACAAGACTGTCAGGAAATGAAGATTAGAATCATGCTAATTGTTGATAGAGCTGACCTGAGTGGAGTTTTATTTGTTTTTACTAAGTTTTTATTAAGTTTCCTATTTCACTTGAGTGAAATAGCAGCAGTAATTACAGATCCTGAATGCTGGACTATTTGATACAGAAGTGGTGTTTGACAAGGCTAGATAAAAGACAAAATTTTTCTGTTAGAAAGGAGGCCCCTAAGTTTTTAAGAGATAACCCTTAAATAAAATAAAAATCTCTGCAACTTGGTAAATATAAAGATCTGAGGATTGTATTTGGGTCAGTTAGCAAAAAGAAAGGGAAAACTTGTAACATTTGTCTCTCAAACCAAATTCCAAGCACTCAAAAACCATGTGTGCTACATGGTATCTGTTACCTATCCCCATTTACACAGAAAATATCATGCTTCTCTGCTATATCAGGAGAACCTGGGAGCCTTGGGTTTGAATATCTCAGATATTTCAGTTAAAAGTTTTTTTCTAAGCCATGTGATGTGTATGGGAGATATATCATGAAGGTCTACTGCACACAGTACTGCTGCAGAACCATACTTCAAGCTCTAAATAAGTTCAAAGGGTACTGGAAACCTTTATCTACTGAACACTGACAGCTGATTAGACAGCCATGGTCAGCTGCACTACCTTATCTAGAGAACTCTCTTTAATGACATTAATTTACATTGATTCACAGTATGCTGTGCTGGATGGTATGTTTTGAAAATCTCATTGAGAGTCAAAAAAGTGTCAAAGATCCTTTGGAATGGCTTTGAAAACCCAGGTCCTCAAGGGCAGTATCTTTGTCAGCAGTGGTAAGCATATCTGCAATAAATTGCTATCTCAAAGAGGAAAAAGGTTAAGCACACATTGCAAAGAGCTGTATTGTCCACTAATAAAGCACTCTGTGCATGCAGCTGCCATGTGAAGCTTTTTCTGACAAACTTGACTGTTGAAAGTATTTTGTGGAACAATTCTTGAAATAGTGAGAAATTTCCCCTGAATTATTCACTTGACAGCTGGAGATGCAGCTGTTAGAAACAGCTCTTCAGGAAGAAAAGAAATTAAAATGGGTTGGGAGAAAAATAATAATAAACCAAGGAAACAGGCAAAATGAAAAGAGTTTGTTTGAGTGAAAGAAGTACGTTCAGCGGAAATGTGCTAAGGAATGTGCCCAGGAAAAGCAACATTTTCCAGCATTTTCTCTTCAATTTTTTCCTTCTGTAAATTGTACACATTCAGGGGAGGGGATGCAAAAAGCAATTTATGCAGCTCGATATCACATTGCACTTTCCTGACGAGGTCCATCACCCTCGGAATCTGTGAGTGTTTGGGAAGGTGGTGATGCTTGCAAATCAGCCTGCAACAGAAAGAGCACTGAGAAATCTGACTTCTTCTTTATCAGAAAGGAAACAAAATACCAGACTCCATTTAGAATGTTTTCATGTTGTGTTTTTTAAAATACTGGACTACATTAGCAAAATTCTACCTGGTTATTATTTATATCTCAGATTGTGCCATTCATTTATAGGCTGCATTATTAACATGGTAATACTTCAGAAATCAGTCAAGCACTGGCACCCTGTTAAGTCAGGAATTTTACTGTTCAACAAATTCTCTATTCCAGAAAACTGGCTATGAGGTAGAATATTGTAGGTGTATCAAATGGGCTAATGGATAAAAAAGAGGATTGGGGAAGAAAAAGGAACCACAATTTATTAGGACAGCAAAGCTCCAGCTTGATAGCTCAACAAACCTCATAACACATTTCATATTCATAACGAGCTGCAGCAAGGTAGTGAAGGGCATTTCTTGGAACATGTCTTACATATCAAAACACAGAGCTTGGATCTCAGCTAAAATGAAAAGCCATACATTGCCTAATTTTTAAGTAAAACCACTACATGTTGGTGTTTGTAAAGAATTGTGGTAAAATGTATTGCTGCTGGGACAGATATGGAAGGGTGAAGGCTTTAGAACAGACATCTGCAGTTGTCTTCTGATTCTGCCAAGTTCAGGCACTTTAAAATGGTTCCTAAGCTTTTAGCAAAGTTTGGAGAGAGGGATGTGGTTACATCCTAGTAAATTAAAATATTCTTGAGGCATTTTAGTTGTTTAGCTTCAGCTTTCCACCTAATTTCAAAAATGGCTCTCCTACAATAACAGAGGTGCACTGGCACATACCTGGTGTAAAAGAGGAGGACAGAACTTGACAGTAGGCAGATATGAAGCTTGTATGCACTCTGGCTTTTTATATGGGGTGTTTGTACAGCCCTGGTGAAGAGGTTTATTCTCAGCATGTAGATATGTTTTCTTTTCTGTAAAACAATGCTTATTTGAAAATGGAGCAATTCCCACAAACCCTTAATTATCCATCCTGGATCTGTGGGCAGCCTCACCACACTTGTAGGGAAGAGCAGTGACATGTGCATACAGCAGCAGCAAGGCAGTGAGCCTATGATTTAGAGAAGGCTTGCACTAATCACTGGGTGGAATTGGGGCTGGCTTAAAAGAGGAAATGAGGAGATATAGCCAAAAGCCTGGCTGCTGATCCAGGGAAACCAAACAAGATCACTGCATATCAGTATAATGCCCTTTATAATTTCACTGAACATCAGTACATTTCTCAGTGAAAAGGTGCCTATTGGCACTCACCAAGTTTTCACAGCAGACAAAAGAGCTTCCTCTCACTGCAGGCTCACAATGATATCGCTATCTGCCATCTATCAGCCTTTGTGAAAAGCCTGATGTGCAGAGAGAACACTATTTCTTCAGCCAAGGGATTGCTTGTAGTAGATAGACTTAGTGGGAAAAATTGGATACCCAGGCTCAACTGGTGAAGCCTAGTCTTTTTATCCTATAGTTTTCATTGATTCCATAGTTTCCATTGGTAAAGCCAAGAAATCACACTGTTCAGGAGACTGAGAGTCAGAAGGAGTTGGATGTGAAATTTCCAACTTCCCTAATAAGATGTAAAAACAAGGGCTTGCTTAATGAGAGGTTTCTCTTGCAGTGAAGGTCCCAAAGGAGATCTTCCTTGAAGGACTGTGCACTCCATTCACTGAGACTTTGGGTAAGGTCCAGGTTTGCCTCTCCTAGACTGTCTGTGTCTGTGAATTTTGATTGCCTTTTCCTATTAAAGTGCAATGTCTAATTGTTACTTGGAGGAATATTGAGTCATTATTTTATGGCTCATTTAGTCGATATGTCTGCAATCATAAATCCTGCTGTCTCTGCCTTTACTTCTTTAATCCTGACTTGTTGCTGCATTTCAGGGTTATCTTCCCTCAAACCAAACTGTTTGTTCCTTAAAAGAGTTGACCTCATGACCTTATTCCTGGTGTTGTCATGACCACCGGGATCATATGGCATTAATATATCCAGCTTTAGGTGGAAGAACCCACGGTGCTCCTTTAACATATGATTATGTTCTAGTGAAGATATCAACCAAGTTTTCATTATCTTTAGTGATGGAGCATGGTATGCCAAAGCCGTAGCTAAAATTTTCAGACCATCAGAGAATGGTCATCAACCCAAACAATCTAGATCTGATCAGTCTCAAAATGCGGCATAGAACTACTTTGGAAAGAGAAGAAAATTAAACAACTGTGCTTCAGGACTAAGGCTTCTCCAAATCTATTACATAGATTTTTAAAACTGAACACGGGTACTAGTCTTCTGGAAAGGCAGCCTGGGATTCAGTATAGAACTTCCCTAAAGAGAAATGAAAGCAGTTTTGTTTAAGAGAATTTTTTTTCTCTCTTTCTTTTTAAACCCTTTTTCCTCTGAGTTAAATTATTCTTTATTGAAGTTTCAGCATGGGCTTTGAGAGAATAAAATATCTCTTCTTGAAGTTCATATATCTTTGAAATACAATCACAGTTTAATTCTAAAAGTGAATGAATAGAAGGGAATTTATAAAACACCCAACTGGGTAGGAGTAATAGCTTCTGCTTTTGGCAAATATTTACTTGAGAGACTCCTATTGTGACCTCTGAAACTGGAGGATACCTTCTAGTTTCCTAAGTTTTAATTTCAGTGCAAAGCTTTTTACAAGAAACAGAGACAAATAGAAGCAGTGCCTTGGGAAATACATGGAGGCTACAGTTTGTGATCCAGTGATGTCAGTGACAGTCAAAGCAATGCTACAGCCAAAGTGGGGCCAAAAGCTCAGACGAGGAGCAGATGGGGGCCATTCTGGAAAACCAGAACAGAGGGGTCTGGGAAACAAAGCAGTGGAAGTCCCTCTCAACTCACACCCTGCCCTTCTTCAAAGGAGGTGTAAGGTGAATCTATCCCAGATGTATTGAGCAGACTAAGTAGTCTACCAGAATGCTGAGGCAGGGTGTCTATCAGACAAAGGAACAAACAGTTCCCACATGTTTCTCACCCTCTCTGTCAGCTTATCCCAAACCAGCTCCTCATTCTGAACAGATTAGCACCCAAGCCTCTTTTTCCTGTCTGGCAATTTGATGCTTGTTAAGACCGTTCCCTCTGTCTCACTTGTAGTTGGGCCAGCTGCAGACTGTGACCTTCTGCTTCTGCACAGGTTGCTGCATTTGGAAACAGATCATGCCTTGGCATAAGTTCATCTTTCTCCCTTCTGGTTTGCTCAGAGGGTGAGGAGTCTGGCAAATCTCCTGCGTAGCTCACACCTCCAACTGCAGCAACAGTAACAGATGCAAGTTTTGCTTTCTCTGCTGCTCTCAGCTGCTGAATGGAGTTTAATTGGGGTTCTGCAGAAGCTGGAAGACATAATTTTCTTGTGTTTTGTGTGCATCTTGATTTGCTGCTGAGACACACAAGGCAGCAGGTATCAGTGACAGAAGGGAAAAGGCATAGGCTGTCCCTTTCTAGAGCACTGAACCCCGGCCACAGATAAAAGCATGCCCAACCTTGGGATCAGCTGAATCAACCTGGAATTATTCTACGCTTGTTTAACCAGATACTTAGGTTCATCTTTATGGCAACATTCTTAATAATGGGAAATGCAGAATACTTCAGCATTTTTTTTTGTTATTGTCTGAAAATTGTATGATTATCATTGCATTTGAATTTTATATGCTTTCTAATTATGTATGCCTGGCATATCTTCATATGCTCTGACATCAGATGATATACTGGATAGTTATTGCAAGAGAAGATCTGTTGATTTTTTCCTAGAACAGAAATGTTAGATCTAACGTCCTGGATCTGTTTCAGCTTGGATAGCTGATCTTTATCTAATAAAATTGTCATTATTCAAGATGTTATTAATATAATTTATCTTCCTGTCCTAATCTATAGTTACACTGTCTGTTAAAGAATCCCTCCTGCAACAGGTATGATTACATTTCAGCAAAAGATAAAGCAATCCTTAACTAAAGTCTGTAAATTTGATTGCTGTTATCTTGCAAGTAAATTAATATGAGATGCTATTATCCTTCACCCTCATTTGAACCCACATGGCAGTAGGAGTGCAGGCAGTGATTGAAGGGCACAGCAGGTGCTGGTACAGAGCATCTGGTGAGCTGTGTTGAGACAGGCTTCCAAGTGGTGCTTTCTGATGGAACTGTTGGAGATACTTACTCTGCTTAAGATACTCTTAGAATTTTTTTTCTACGTGCAAAAATGATGAGGAGAAATTATCTTAGCAGGAAGGCAATGCTTTCACGAAGGCAAATACAATGGCCATGAATGTCGAGCCCCATCTTAAGATTCCTTCTAGGAGTACTCTCTCTTTTTTTATGACATATATCTGGAAAATTGAATTACTTTCTATTCTGGGTGCATGTTCTGCTGGACTAGTGAATGGAATTGTCCAAAGAGGAAGATGGATATTGATCATCTCAGAAACTGAGGGAAAGATAGAAGCAGGGAAATTCAGGTCAAGAAAAGGAGAAGACAGAAAAGAGAATAAAAAAAATGAGAAAGGAATAATTTTGTTTCTGATCTCAAAAATAAAAATGCAAGTACTGGTTCTGTTACTTTTACTCATGTTATTGACTGTAGGATTAGTATCCATGTAGGAATGCAGTTTTAAACCCAAAAATATTATTAGGTGTGCATTGGAAAATATATCTCAAGGTTGATATCCCAATACAAAACACTTTGTATGGAAGAATCTCATTCAATTCTAATCACATACATAAACTACATCAATGATTATCTTGAAGAAGTCTTGATGAAAACTTTTGCTCCTGAAAGCTTTTATTTCTTCCTTTTCCCACTTTCCCCCGAGTTTTATGGGCTGGATTAACAGGAACTATTGCCTCTGCCTACAGATTTTGCCTTCTTCAATTCACTCATAAACATACAAGATAATTAATCTGCATGTGGGTGGGTGCTGTGAAGCCCTGAGCTCTGCTCTATTTTCAAGTAGCTGCATCACAGTTCCAGTTGCAGTGAATAACACAACTGGCAGTACACTTCTGGGTGGGAAGCACTGGAAGATTGTCCTTGATAGTTTCCCAAGTGGTCTAAATCAGTATAAGGCAAAGTTAAAACAACAGAACTGTATTGATTTTCACTGGCTACTATTTTAAATAGCCTGTGAAGTTCTTTGAGAGGAAAGGGGTTGGGAAAAAAAAATTAAAAAGTTAAGTTATCAAATAGGAGCATCAAGTCTTAAAATTCCTAGTGGAAAGGACATATGGGAGGCTAGGGCCAGAAAAAGAAAAAAACGTTAGAAAGCTTTTTCTGTGGATGATACTATGTCTGTTAAAAGAAAATAATTAACAGTTTCAAACCACTAAAAAGCCTACACAAGTGTGTAATGTAAAGTACTCCATGAGAGGTTCTGGAGTTAGATCCTAATTCCAAGAATCTAACATGGCTCCTGCCTCTTGCAAAATGCAATTGCATGTAATAAAAATGTCACACTAGCATGAATTTCGTTGTTGCACCTCAAAGCTGTTGTGGTAACTGTTTCTGGATTGTCCTAAAGAGCAAAACAACTTTAAAGATTTTTTTTGAGCCTCATATCCTGTTAGATATAGATTTGTTTGTTTGTTTGTTTTAATAGGAGCTGACAGCTAATGCTGTTAGGAAAACCCAAATTTTATAACAGAAATAAAAAGAACCATAAAGAAAATCTCTACAAACTGTCTTTTATTTTACAATGGTATTTGAACCCTTATCGATATTTAGGATGCCTACAAGCCCTTTCCTCCTCTCAGTGATTTTCTGCTATAGTTTAACCTGAATACTTTCTCAAGGTTTTTAGATGCCTCTTGAAATACACCATACTGCAGTTCCATGAGCAGGTTAAGCTGAAAAATCCTATATTGCTGCCCCAACTTTTACTCAAATCTTATAGCTTTACTTCCATAGTGTTGCCCCTACTCGAGATCCTTGTTTTGGCAGAAGCACTTGTTGCCATGCAAGGAACTACAGCAAGCTAGGATTAACTTTTCTCCCAAGGGTCATTTCCTCAGTTCAGCTCACTCATGACTGTCTACATATTGCTGTGCTGGCACAAGGGAGGGAGGAGACATGTGAAATGAGCTTTTGGAAAAAAGCAGCCAAAAAGACCCTCTGCTTGCAGCAGCAGAGAGGGCTTACATCAGCTCAGGCTACTCTTGAAATAACAGTCTGAATTCATCTCAATAATTCACACAAGGCACAGCCTTATGCATCATTGGCACTTTTGGGCAGAGATTCTACTTCACCCTGGTATTTCACTCTTCTCCCCTTTCCAGACCCAGCCATGCATTCCTTGAGCTGGTGTTGGCGCTTGCCAGACTGAGCAATGACACGATTCCAGTTTCTAAACCAGCAGTTACCTGCTCCAGCAAGAGGAAACAAATGGATTTCTCCAGGTTACAGAGTTGAAGTGTCCCAGAAAAATGCCTGACAAGCACCAGAATTGGTATAAAGGAAATATAAGAAGTAGTAAAGAGAAGGAACAAATCCTCCCCTTTTGATAGTGGTGAGCTGCTACATTGGCTCAAAAATACTGGGCACAAATAAACTGTTATATTAAACATTCCCAGAAACATTCCTAGACAATTAGGCCAACTGGCACACAATGGCCCATTGACCGTGCTAACAAATTCTCATAAACTCCAAAACGCTGCTGCATGTGAACTGCCTTTTGGGAAATGTCTCTGCAATGAGCTGTCCTTGGGAGGAAGTTAGTTATGACCTGCCAAAATTGTAACAGGCAGTGTTTTAATAGTTTTCTACTATGGATGGTTGAGTTCCAGTGCCTGGGAATGCTCCCAGATGCTTTCCATGTAGCCAGTATGTCTAACTCTGTAGAAACCCAGGTCACTAAATATAAGAGATCTGCCCAATATCTTGCTGCCTGTAAATCTTTTTTTTAGTGTACTGTCTTGGGGTTCTGGAGTTGCTTGGATTTGAAGCCATGAAAGGAGCATGTTAGGCCCTGATATCCTTAAAATTTTGGTGACTCTAATTCTGTTTTTCCTATTGATTTTGTTTATATTATTTATTGACATGCTTAGGCTTGTTTGTCTATCCCAAATATATTTTAAACGCTGAAAGAAACCTCCTTCTCACCAGCTGAGTTTACCATATTTTCTTTTGAATTCTTTTTCTAGATAATGTAGGCAATTTTCTCTTTTCCAAGCATCCTTTTCCTTTACTGGTTAAATATTCCAGTAGGTTAAATGTGTGGCTGTAGAGTCCCAGTAGACAACAATATCAGCTACCACAAGTGATTTGGAGTCTTCCAAAGTTTTGAAGTGGCATTTAGCCACATGTACCTTGGCCTCGAGTGACTGTGCTAAGCATGCATTCAGGCATTTTCACACGGGTGCTCCTGAGTGATGCAGCTCTCTGTCTCCCTAGCCTACTGCACAGCAAGCAATACTGCAGGCAGATCTCTTCAAGAAGATGGCAGCCTTCCATGTGCCTTTGCAATTAATTCTCCACTCTACTTTCAAGACCCAAAATCTCATCAGCCTCAGGTGTAGATGTTTTCAGGTGTTTTCAAATGGCAGAGAAATTGTTTGACTAGAAAATAAGACAATGAAACCTTGTTCTTTGTTATAAGTTGTCTTCTTCATCAGGTACCTTATATTTATCTAAATGAATAAAATTTGAAAAGCAGAAAAGATGCATTTTGCCAAGCCCTGACTGAGCACCTTTGCTTCATTACCCATATTTTCCCTCTTTAAGCTGCAAATTTACATGGGATGTAAGCTGTCCTAAACTTGTGTGAACAGGACAACATGGTAACTTCCAATAAGTCATGTCAAAACTCACACAGTTTGCATGCTCCTAGAATTAAAAATCTCAGCTCTGGGAAAAAAAAGAAAAGGCAGGAGCATGAGAACAACAAATGAGATGGCTTTGTTCACTGAATATATCTGTGTCTGCTGCATCTGCCTCGTGTGAGAAGGACAGAGGGCAACTTGTCTGTTACAACTTCCCCTGACTGGAAGTCACAGAGCTGCCAGTTCTCATTTCAGCACTGGTCCCACAAAGGACTCTTCCCAAGAGAAGGGAGAGTACAAGAGATCAGCAAGTGCACAGTCCTCTTTCATGGGGGTGGAAAGTTGTCTCTTGGAGTACAGCAAAGACCACCTCAACCAGACTGCAGGCTCCTGGGGGCTCAGAGCACCACTGCACACTTTGAGTTCTGTCCAAGGATCTCTCTTCTTATGCTCTGTCAGCTTTAAAGGGTTCAGACTTTTTTCCTGATGAATTCTGTTATTAGGAACAGGAAACTGGTCATACTTTCAATTTCAGTGGCTAACATGGATGCCAAAATCCCCTGAGAACTATGACCTACTTTGATTTGTAGTGTGTCTGTATACTTTCAGAGTCTAATGAGGAGCAGTTAGGTCGGACTGCCAAAGATAAGAGCAATTTCACATTTAATTACAGCTTAAACTCAATGATGGTATTTGCTGAAAAAAACTGTGATCTTGGTTTTGCTGCAGTGAATTATCTTATTATTTTGCTTTTCAGAACTTTAAAGGAAAAAAAAAGGTGATGTTCAGTTCTGATAATTAAAAGATCATACCAGACCCTCTCTCTTTGTGCTCCATTGATTTATCATTGACATTCTAGACTGATAAAACAAATTCAGCCACCTCCATCTCTTTATGACTGTGTAGGTTTTTCACATATATCTCTGTTCCTGAGGAGTTTTCTGACAAAATTAAATCTAAGGCAATTTTGGTTTTTAAGATCTGATATAATAGGGAAAACATGCGGGTGGGAAGAGCAGAATTCTTGGTACAAAAGCTTATTTCCTAAAAGAGAAAAACCCAACACAAGTTACAAACTGAAATGTTCATGTTCCACATGGCCAAGAGTGTATTAATCTTTATTTCTATTGTAGTTTCAAATGAATTCATTATGTATTTTTCATTTGACTCAGGACATCATCTCAGACATGCTGATGTCAACACCAGTTCGTTCTCCCTCCATAAAAGACAGGTCATGAGAAAATAATGCTATAATTTCATTTTTCACTAAACACCTGCATTCTTCATGACAGTTTCATTTCCCTTTTTAAAAATCCTTTTTGCTGAATTGTATTCTCAGTATAAATCATTACTCTTACACCTTTTGCAATATCCAGTCTCAGTGCATTGCTGTAATGGGGCCATCTGATTTATGGTAATCCAGAATAATTGTGAGCACCAAGATCCCATGACAAAAACACTTGGTGAAAGAAAGATGGTTTATACATTTCATGATGTTGCAAAATTGTGGGAGTGTAGAACAGAGATAATATTCTGCATGATTCAAATATAAGGATAATTGACAGCCATAGAAAAACAGAGGAATAGCAAGGTTCAAGTCTGCACATACCACTTATTTATGGGGATATTCAGAAGAATTCAAAGTGCAGTGCAGCCAGTCAGTCACCAGAATCGACCACAAAATCGTAATGTGATCACAAAATCTTCTGTATAATGCAATCAGCTGTGTGTGAGACAGAAATTGTTCCAGGAAATACAATGGGCCAGACAATGTCTCTCTACTGTAGCTCAGTTCCTTCAGAATGTACAGTACTGTATCCATCAGATGAAAATTGTAATCAGGCAGCCGTAAGAGGGCCTAGACACTGTCTGAACCATCCAGAAAGATTACAACAGCCATTCCTCAGCCATGATTCTTGTCTCTGGGAATGGATGAATTTAGATCATTATCTTTTAGACATGTAGTTTTGGTTTGATTTTCTAAGATCATCTGACCTCATGTGCCAGGCTAAATTCTTGCTAGGCTTGCCAAAAGCCTGTCTTTCAGATTCTCTGTGCATCTGGTGAGAGCAATGGCTCTTTTTTTTCTTTTTCTTTGCATTTTTAAGTGGTGCTCCAGGGAGCTGACAGAGCTGCTGTGTATATGTGTCTAACTGGCTAGATTCCAAAGTTGGCAAAAGCAATCAACATAAACTGATCCATCAGTTACCCACAGTTCTCTCTTTTGATTCATTTGTTTGTTTCATATGAATTGATGGAACACTTAAATGGCTATTAAAATATGTTTTTTTAAAAATATATCTCCATAGAACATGTGATCAGAGGTCAGCATTTAAAAAAAAATTAATCTTGAAACTTTTTATGTCACTTAGAAAACAGTAGTACTACCAAAACAACAACAAAAAAAGCCCCTAAAATAGACTTGCTTTTCATACTCTGTGGACTGGGTCATACAATCCCTACTTTCACCTACTGTCATGCAGGTTCTCACATAACAATTCACACAGTGCCTCTAAGGTATCTCACAGCTCTCCCTTTTTCTTCAGGTAGCAAAGGCCAGGGGACACAGTGTCCTGTGGATTAGCCCACATATGGCTCCTACAGTGCATTCTCCTTCCAGATGACCATTGCCAAAGCTAGCAGAGTTCTTCTCACACCTTTCCAAAATGTATTCAAAGTAGATTTAAAACACAGCACTGAGCAGTTCTACAAATACAAATCTAACTTTGTGACCAGAATAGAAACTCTTGCATACAGTGGAGAAACACTTTGAAAAACTTTTAATGCGTCCATAAATCAAATGACAAGCTCTTAGAAATTCTCTGTGTTCTCTGGGAAGGACTGTCTGCCTTGGTAAGGCATCACCTTCATTTGAGCTGTAAAATGCTCTTAGTCACTCCAGGCTTTACTTGACTGACTCAATGGCAGTGAGCAAGTCAGTGTCCTCCTCTCCTCTGAGCCTTTTCTTCTCCCACCTGAACAGTTACAGCCATCTCAGCCTTTCCTCACAGGAGAGATGCTCCAGCTTTTTTATCATCTTCCTTCCAGGCCCTTTTGCTGAACTCTGGCATGAGAAGTTGGGGGAACTGGGGTTGTTCAGCCTGGAGAGAAATCAACTGAGCAAACCTTACCACTCTCTACAACTACCTCAAAGGAGGTTGTAGTGAGGTGGGACTTGGCCTCTTCTCCCAGGTAGGAAGCAAGAGGATGACATGACATGCCCTCAGGTTGCACCAGGGGAGGTTTAGATTGGATATTAGGAAAAATATCTTCAGGGAAAAGCTACTCAAGCTATGTACTGTCTTAACTCTGCAATAAGCAGATTCATTTTGCTCTCAGCATGTGAGTCTCACTTTCATACAGTACAAACTCCTGCCATGGATTGCAGTCTGGATAACTGGAACATCTACACTGGTAAGAAAAGGACAATGATGAAGAATTGTCTCTTTGTTTCTTGTATGTTTTGTGATTGTTTCAGTAATAATCATGACTATTCTTTTTAACTGCAGGGTTTATAAAATATGAGTAGAACAACATAAGTGATTTAGAGAGATGGAATAGAAAGGAAGATGTACAGCATATAATTTGCCTGGAATGATATTATGTAAATGTGTATGTGCATTTATGTATAAACTAAATATGATGATACTGTTATTTCTTTTTCTCTGTAGCCGCTAAAAAAGTTCCCTGAAGATGTTGACTATGAAAATTGAATTTATTTATGAAGTTGAAATATCTATCAAATTCAGGTGGAGTGTTTGCCACTGTGAGTGATTACAAAAAGAATTTATACCAAAAATTATGACCTCCTTTCCCTGGATGGGACTAAAAATGCTGTAAATTGTGGGCATATCTGCATGTCATACATGAAACCTAGTGCAGTCATCCATTTTAAATAGGTGTAATGTCCACATCCTTTACATCAAAAAATATTTCTGATGGCAAAAGGCAGCCATGCTAGTGGAGCTCCCTTGTCTGCACTAGCAAGACTAGGCTGGCAGCAAATTTAGTTAATTCAGGAACAGTTTCACATTAATGTATTTGTTTTCAGGTCTGTAACTTGTGTTGATGTTACTCAATATTTCTTTCTGGTGCAAAGAAAACCTTTAAACATGCAGACATTTCCAGTGTTCTCATTCAGCTGCTAAGAATTTTTTTGTGTTTTTTATGAAAGCAAGAAAAGGAACAGTATAAAATATCTGACTTGCATTGCTTAATTGTATTTGTACCTCACTGTCTTGCTCCTGTTTTAACAGTTTCCATTATTTGTGAAGTCACATGCCTAAACACAGACTTTGAGTCTTCTCAAGAAGAGCTGTCACTGATACCCACTTTTCTTATGGAGTCATTGCTTTTTGCATAGCTTATTCTCTTTTTAGTGTCAGAGATAACATTTATCAGCAATTTATTCATAATAAGTTTCCTTAGTGCCTCTTGCCTGCAGTTCTCACTCTTGCCTTTTTGTCACAAGAACCACTGATTGGCATATTTCTGCTTTTACCTTATGGATTTATTGATGATACTATCAATCTTGCTCAGGCAGGATGACAGCTCAGTATTAGATTCACTTTCTTGGCAGCTTCTGCAGCTAGCCTTCAACAAAATGATAGCTCCAGACCTTTGTCAAGTGCCCAGCAATCTGGATCCCAAAAGACAGCTATCAGGTTTTAGACCTGAAAGTCTTAATCATCAAGCTATTAGAAAGCATTTTGTGCGGGTAATATGCTGGGAAGCCTTTTTCTAGCAAGGGAACTGCTATTTAAAGTCAAACATATTTGTTAGACTAAACAAAAGTGCTGCCCCCCTTTAACAAACCTTTCAGCTGACATTAGGTTTTACATCCCCTAGTTTTTATTAATAATGTTGATTACTCACATTCCCAAGAGTTAGAAACAATCATTTAGGTAATGAGATATGTCTATCTGCCAATAGTAAAATACCAGAAAAAAATTAGTAATACTTTAAAGTACCATTGAATTTGTAGGATTCTGATGATGCTAGGCAATTAGTGAGATATTTAGTGTTTATTTGCCTTATATTACAATAATTAGATCACTACAAATCCTGCTGTGAATGTACCACAGTAGAATAATGGAATCATAGAATAGTTTGTGTTGGATGGAACTTTTAAAGTTCATCTAGGCCAAACCCTCTGCAATGAGCAGGGACATCTTCCACTAGATCAAGTTGCTCAGAGCACTGTCCAAACTGACCTTGAATAATGCCTATGATGGGGCATCCACCACCTCACTGGGCAACTTTTTCCACTGTTTCACCAATTTCATTAAAAAAGTCTTCATATCTGTTTCTGGTCTAAATCTACCATCTTTCAGTTTACAACTATTGCCCCTTGTTTTATTGCTGCAGGCAATCTGAAACAGAAAATCTGTTCTCATCTTTCTTATAAGCCACTATTAAGTATTGAAAGGCTGCAGTAAGGTCTTCCTGGAGCCTTTGTTTCCCCAGACTAAGTAACCTGGAGTTTCTTATGCTGCTGTAATATACCCTACTTATCGTGGGGAAAGGTGAATTAGCCATGTTTGCATGATTACAGCCTGTACCCACAGTGGAATCAAAGCTATTGTTTTTTACCTGGCTCACGCTGTTAAAACAACAAGTGCCTAAAATTGCAGACTGCTTTTTTACTGCCTATGTTATGTAGAGGGCTGCAGTAGGTTGGCCTAAGGGAAGATTATGTTTTCCCAATTCAGGGCACTGCTGAAAAGAAACATGGCTCTTGTATCACAGGGAGGATAAAACTAATTCCATTTTTTAAGCAGCTCATTGAAGAATTGGTAGGGGTCATATTTTAGCTTAGCAGTGAAGATAGAAATTATTTGTTGCACAGTTTTTAATAGGAGTTGCTTAAAACCATTCTTCGGCTCATGGACAATTTTGCAAATAATCTACAAAAACTTTCTTTAAGTGGTAGATGAAGGGCTGAGAATAAAATCTTCCAGCAGACTTTACCTTAACTATGGAAAAAACATACTCTCTTTAAAAACAAAGATATACAATCATTGGAAAGAAAAGAGGAACAATACAGCTGCAAAAGATTTCAGTGTAGAATTTGCCTTGAATGCAATCTTATTAGCAGACAAATTTTAAAATAAAATTGTTTTGGCAAATGCATTTGATTCCAAATGGAAGCTGATGTTGAATTACCAGAAGGAAGTATCTGGCTTGGCTGTATCTGAATTCTCACATACTTAAACCATGAATGGCAAACCAAAAGTCAGATGCTTTTGTTTTACCACAGTAAGTGAATATCACATTTCCAATCCTTCCTGTTGAATATTAATTCAAAATTCCTGCTGTAAAGGCCAAAACTGTATTGTTCCTTTCTTTGTGTTATTCACATGTAACATGCTGTTTCCAAAATATGGCTGAAGCTAAACTCCTACTGTTCTTATTAAAGAACACAAGAACTGAGGCCTGCAAGGATTACTACTTACACAGCTAAGCTGTGATGTTCGGAGAAAGAGATGGCACTGTATGATACCTGAGTCCAGAGTATTCTGCAGCTAAAGCCTGCAATGAAAAATCACCTTTAACTCCAGTCAATGCACTGGATCCAGTCTATGGAAGTCTGCGTATCAGACAGAAAATCTAAATTTTTTGATACAGCAAATATTTCAGTTTATTCTTGCTTCGGAAACAAGATATCATCATGTCATATAGGATCCATCCTCCCTGAGCAGATGGTGAAAACTGTTGATTTAACATTTTCTTTCACAAATTTAACAATAAGATGAGTTAAACATGTTATAGAGACAAGAAGAGCTCTCATTATGCAAGATATTATGGTGAGTTTAAGCTGATAAGGAAGCTTTATGGGGCGTTTTTTGGAAACTCAGATGGTAGGCCAAATAGTCTGGAACTGCTGTTCCATCCCCACCTAGGCTCTCCAGTGTGTAGTTTAGCTAGGAAGAGTTCAATTGACACAATTTGTTCTTAAATTATTTTTCCAATGATTGTTGTTTGTTCTATCTCTTAAATACTGTAGTGGTGGGTTTAGGAGAAAAAAGCCTTATGCAGATAGATTATTTAGTTACTGATGGAAATGAGATGTGGGAGAATAATTTGAAGTGAATAATTTACAGGAGAATTTTTGTCTTTTTTCTTCTGAATTATCCATGGAAGTAAGTATTGTGGATATTAATAATGATTATCATGGGGTGAGCCTTTGATTTAATCATCGCTACAGATGTGGTTAGAGCTGAAAAATGTGCAATGCACTTTTCTTTCAGGATCTTTGGAGGAAATTAGGCTATTTAAGTAATAAAATAGAGGAAGGCTCTTTAAAGCATCACTACAATAAAAAGCAAATCCAGGTTTTGGTGTTAATTAAGGTTTGGCAAGTACTATGGCAAAGGGAAATGCCAGAATGTCATGAATGTACCAGAAATTGAAGAGAAAGAAAAATATGTCCCTTTGAAGGAATAGAAGTAATTTCTGCCAAAATCTGGTAAAGAGCACTCTTAACAGTTGTGAGAAACTAAACTGTGTGGTCTTTCTCTTTAAGTTTTGAAGCATAGAAGTACACTAATGAAACAGGTCTAGAGTAAACAATATCTTCTTGTTTTTTTCTATTTTTTTTTTTCATGTGAATAGGAAAGATCTATCAGAACTCCAAAATGCATTGTTTGGAACAAACAGGACAATATTTTCTCAGACATAATTTTCCAGTAATTATTGTTTTAGGTTGGTTGAGGAAAACTAAACTGCTCAAATATTTAATTCCTTTCATTTAAGCTATTTGCTAAAGTATATGAAAAGCTGCTTTTGGAGGTCAGGCTATTTTTATTTTGGACTGGATTAGCAGTGATCCTAGAACCTCTTTCTTGGTGCAAATACCCAGGGTTTTTT
This sequence comes from Haemorhous mexicanus, assembly GCF_027477595.1. NCBI lineage: Eukaryota > Metazoa > Chordata > Aves > Passeriformes > Fringillidae > Haemorhous > Haemorhous mexicanus. The sequence goes on from NC_082346.1 coordinate 46,219,646, forward strand.
ATTGATTTGTATTCCATAAGCATTTATCTTCATTTAAAATTCTTTATTTGAATGAGGTAAACTTCTTCCAGTAAACTAATTTCCTAGAATATCTGCAGGAGGCAAATGCAACAGGGTCACGAAAAGAGCCTAAATAAGTTAACTTAAAAAGCAAATAAATGCAGCAAATTCCTGGCTTTCTTTTCCCTGTGCTGATGAAGTTGCTAAATGAGAGGAGTAGGGATCGATATGGTAACTGCTAGACCCATCCAGCTCATTGTGATGAACTGTGTTTATCTGCATTTTCACCGACCTTTGTTTATGGCCATTCCACCAGTTTCCAATTTTTATGGAAGTGCTTTAAATCCAAGGCAGTTGAAATTAATCTTTCCTGTGTGATTTCATGAGCCCCTGCAATATATGCTGGTCTCTTATGATCTTGGATTATTTAGCAATACATCTATTGCATTCTCCTCATCTATCAATTTCAGCTGGTTTTGATAATTTTCTTTTTCTTGTATAGTGATTTGAAAAAGATGGAGGTCTACACAGAGTATTTTTTGTTAGGTTGGACCCATTACTCCTTTGCAGGGCCATAATACATTAAAAGAAATTTTCTATAAGAATAATTATAATAAATTTTTTCAGTGATTTTCCAATGCAAAAGAGAACCCATCTATTGTATAAAAGATGTTTTAAGGGTTTATTTTCTTTTAAAGAACAAGCTGTAGCACTGACTGTAATGTACTTTTACCAATGCAGAAAATCTTCTTGCACCTTTATTCTTTTGAAAAAAAACAAAGCTCTTTTTGAGAATCCTTGTGAGGTGGCAGGTCCACTTTCATTTATTATTTCCCTTTCTCAAACATTTCTCAGCAAAATCCATAAGCACCTTCACAAGATTTTATTGGTGTGATTTTCTTTATTTTTGGGTTTTTTTTCAGAAAGCAAGGTTTGGACATAAACATAGTCTCCAGGTAGTTCTGTTTGCAGGTTTCTGGGCCTATGTGTGCTGGCTAGTTCCTAAATACATCTCCCCACAGCTTAGGATGACATGGCTGGTTTCAAAATGTCCAGTGTCCTGTAGCTATTCAAAATGCACAAAATATCTTGTCTCCATAAAGAACAGCTGTTCTTTAAAAGCTCTTCTGTGTACAAATGCTATTTCCCATTTTGCAGGCTGGCTCATGCACTGGTTAAAAATTTGTGCTTTATTTTGGTACTGAATCTCATAGAATTTGAATCATTTGACCTGTGGGTTGTAGCCTGTCCATCTCCATTAAGAGCAAATTTCTCTTTGCTCAGTTTCCCTAACCTGTGATCTGTGAGGAAAGGTGTCCTGTCTTGTGTTGTTCTCACTCATTTAATGTCCAGAGCAGACTTCCTTTAGATCAACAAATCATTGTAATGTCTATTTTTATACCAGGCTGAATAAAAGAACCAGATATAATTATCAACAAAGTTTGACTGAGAACATAAATTTGACACCAATCTTGCAGCACATTATTTTCTATTTCTCTGGCACCTTTTAAATATTAGTAATCTTTTTCTAGCTATCGAAACCAAGATCACCTAGACCATCTTGACTCAGTAAATTCCACAGAACAGCTTTACCCAGAGAGGTAAACAAAAGTTTTTCACTTTTTTCTCTTTGACATGCAATACTGTAGTCTAAAAGTTGTTTTACATATTTTGTTCTCATTTTAAATATATTTGGCAGAAGATTTCACATAAGTGTTTTTCCACAGAAGAGTTAAAAAAAAGAAAATAAAAAAAAAATTTCAAAATTAACAAAACCAGTGCTGCATTAAGAAATCTGCCTGATTTTTTTTTTAGGCAATGTAGCTAAAATTTTTTAGGTAGCCTTGTGCCACTCCCTACCAAGGAAGCCAAATTTACTTATCATTAAGGAAAGAAACAGATAGCTTCCGATTTACTGATAGCTTCCACTTTATTTAACAGGACATTTGAATCAGTCTTCAAAGTAAGTCCTATCTATTCCTGTTTGACTTCTTTCCCTGCATTCAGGACTCACAGTAGCAGGGTTTAATTTCCAGCCTGCATCTCACACTGAACGAAGAGAATTTATTCTCCAATTTGATGGAAGAGAAAACATCATTAGTCACATGTCTGCTGAGCTAAGGAAAAAAGGAAGAAGGAAGTGTGAAGTAAATTAATAACTATGAATTAAAACTATTAATTGTAAAGGCAATTAATTTGCTAAGCTTGCTACTTTCATCACTTCCAGATAATAGGTTTATTTAGGTTCATTTTGTTTTCCTTACTTTCAAAGAATGGACCATCCACAACTCTCCCTCATCCTGTAGGTAGTAGGCACTGATTTTCTTTATTATCTGCTATGTTAAAGTGAGTGGTTAATCCAGCCAAGCACAACTAAAATCCTTGCTCACTGCCTTCCCAGCTTTGGCATTTAGTGGAACAGTAATTAATGTTTGTTGTGGGAAGCAGGCTGGGAGTTCCTCATGTGGGCCTTTATTAGTATCATCACTCACACATTGTAATGAAGCAAAAGTGATTCCTCTTCGAAATTGTTCCCAGTGAGATCACAATTATTAAATACCATCACTGCTTATAATAATTAAGCTTTTATTATCTAGGTTTCAACCCTGTCAATTTGGTTTCCCCTGAGATCCTGTTTGTTAGCCAAAAGTTGTGGGGGAACATGTTATGAATAATGTCATTTTCAAACATACACTGTGATGTAGAAACAGCAGGGCTCCTAATTGGGAGTGATGAATTTTCTAGTGATGGATGGGCAGTGGAGGCACCAATGATGTGAATGATGCAATGAAAATTGGTCCCTTTGTGATATGGCTATCATTATTCCAACAGTGATCAGTGTAATGAGTTGGGCCAGGCTGAAATGAAATCCTGCATTAAGTATGCCAAAGAAGAAAAATGTGGACCTTATTTAGGGACAGGTTAAGAAGGGCCCTGGTATGGGGAGATTAAGTTTTGCAGGAAACAGAGGCAAAGGAATTGGGCGAGTAATTTATAGTTACTAGTTACTTATAGTTGCTAGTTACTTATAGTTACAAGTAATTTGAGAAGGATCTATGTTTAGATTTTGCTTGGACTAATGAAAGGTAGGTACAATTTTTATTTGCCTCATTCAGGAAATAACCTTTTACAGATCCCCAGTATTAGATCAGTAAATGATTCTGCCATCAAAGCAAAGTGTTAAGGACTTATCTGAGGAATCTGGTTTATGAGGAAACAGAGGTAGCTTAGTCACTAACCCAGCATTTGTGGCTGCAGGTAGGAGTGTTTGACCCACGAGGAGTCCTGGGAGATGTGTAGATGGCACATCTGTAGGACATTGAAGTCCATGGCTGTAGGACTGTCAAGTCCATGGCAAATATACAGTGTCTGCTTACAGGAGAGTGAAATCCAGGTTCATGGAAACCAAGAACTGACTGATGATCACTGATTTCAGTCTTTCTTTAACATACAGTGTTGAGTTAGAACAGTACAGAAAGTCTTACAGACAGAATCATCATAGTATTGCTTTTTTGGAAGTAAACTGCAGTTTCTAAAACCCAACATGATGAGGCTGATAAAATGAAAATGCACACATTAAAATAATATTGAAAACATGTCAGGATAGATATATGAAATCTTTTATTTTCGTTCTGTGTGTTAAAATGTAATGCTAAACTTATAAATATCTAAGAATGAATTTATCAGAGAGAAAAGCAAGCACTTCAACTGATTTCATCAGTTGTCATGGCTAAGATGGAAAATATGAATTCCTAGCCAAAATAATTAAAGGAAGATTTTAACATATGTTCCTTTTCTTATTATTACTCATTATTTACATTACTGTGAAATTCAAGTCCTCCATTCCCTGCATGACCTTTTACATGACTTTATCTCCAAGCACTTAAAAATACCAGACCTCGTCTCTTCATTTTATATAAGTGGAATTATCAATTTCAGTGAAATTCTTTGCAGAGCTCTGTTTGCAGGGAACAAGATGAAGAATCATTATCTGATTAAGACAAAACATGAGGAGTGGATAGGAAAACCAATGAGAGCTAAAAGAATCACTAATGAAAGTAATAGAGTTTTGATCTTCCCTATCGTAGCTGTGTTAGCTGTGCACAGTGGAATAATTTAAGTTCTGCTGAAGCACAAAAGATTATGAACACAAAATTCTCAAAGATTATATAAATTCATGTTGTATATTTTCCTCTCAGAACTTCTCATACAGTTCTCTCCTACATATGTAGGATGACTATGTCAAGAACTTCTTTCTAAGGCTTATTGAATTGTTCTGCCAGGAAAAGAAAGGCACTTCCAAAGCACTATGTGACCCAGGACTAGGTGTGAAAGAGCACTTATGGGTATCTTGCACCCAAAATGATCAAGGTGATGTGAGGCAGGTGTACTTGCAAGGTTTTCACAAAGGTTTTTAGTTAGACACAAGGGAAGAGTGGTGTGCTACTTGAGCTTTGGGAGCTGGGGATAAAAAGCAAGTAGTGGTATTTGTAGTGCCTCTGCACTTCTGATCTTGAACTTCTTTTGGGTGTCAACAATTTTCAGCTCTGTTCTTCCTGCCACGTTCTCTGATCACTTACCCACACAATGAAGCAGCTCCTTATATCAAGAGCTTCCATTCTCCAAAAGAGGAAGAAGACCTGAAACTGAGTAAAGTCTGGCTTTGTTGTTTGTTGGAACAAGAGTGCTGAAGAAGGAACCCTCACTTGGATTGTGTGGCACCCTGAGTGCTGAACTTTCCTCTATACTCTCTGCCATTGTACATATCTTGAAGAAAGAGGAGAAATATTTCAGGTGCATGCCAGTGCAGTTCTATCTTTTGTGGGATAGGTTGTATATTAATATACAACAATTTAATTTTTATATGTTGGCTTATTATCTAAAAATGAGATTATGTATAGTAGCAGAAAAGGCTGATTTTGTAATTCAGATATTAGAGCTGGTCTTAAACATTCAGCTATTTGTTTATTATCTGAATATAATGCTGCTTAAAAAGCTCCTCCATCACCATCCCCAGTGACTTTAAACTGTTCTTAATTGCTCCCAAATAATCTAGATTTTGAAATAGTTTTTCCAAGAGAAGCCATAATCAGAAGACACAACAATAGGGTTTTTTTTTCTCTTTCTTTCAGACTCTCATGTTTGAGGCTTATATTACAAAAGAGCTTGGACTACCTAGGAACTCTGCTTTCCTTTCTGTATCAGTTAATAACCTCCATGGTACTGTCAGAAGAGCTGTTTTAAACAACAAAAATGTCTACTTTGAAAGAAAAGTACTTTTAAATGAGAATTGATAGGAAGATAAGGAGAAAATTTGTATCTGTTTTTGTTCCCAGAAGACAAATAAACCAGAAAGACCATAGGGGTTTCAGCCTGATTCTTGCAACAATAGAAAAAAAATTCTCCCCAAGATCATTAAATGACCTTTTAAAGTTTTTAGAAAGGCATTTAATTTCATTTTCTGCTCATTGTGAAAAAATTCTGTTTGGAGCTGACTTCATACTGCGGACCAGACTTATGGTGAAACATACCGACATAAATGCACCTAATTTCTTTGTTATTCAAATTTTACTGTTACAAAGTAAAAAAAAAAAAAACAACACAAAACCAAACAAAAAATACTACAAGAAAGCAAAATCAAACACAAGATAGAAAAAAAAAATTATTAGAATTAATCTCAAGTTAACTTCCGGAGGTGCCTTTTCCGAGCTCAGTGTGAACCTTTGTTGGAAAAAAATCAGGAAGAGACTAAGGGTTACAAATTATGGGTAGCTTTATTCCTAGATATAGGAACTTATTGGAAAACACAGAAGCATCTGAAGTTAATTAAAATCATTAATAACATAATTAATGTTATTTTGAATGTGTCTATCACTAAACATTAATTATCTTGTAGCCACTGGAACAACATAATGATAGCATCATTCTTACTGATTAGTGTAGTGCTGTATTCCTTTGCTAGAATTTAAATGCTAGCAAATGAAGATAAATGGGGTATCAGCCTACATATTTATTCAACAAAAGCAAGTCTGTGTTGCTTGGTTTGAGAGGTCTTGAGAACAAAACCTCCTGGTGAAGAAGTTTACTTGCTGGTTCTGTGCTCATTGATTCAGCCTGGCAAATGGGCCATGTTAAGTGAGGAAGGGAATGAAAACAGTAACAGAGAGAAGTAACTAATTAGGACTGACATATATTTCTAAGACACTCCTGAGTCCTTGGTAGAAGATAAGGCTAAAGGGATTCTAAGCCCCAGAAAAATGGTATTAAATTTTTTCCTGTGTATTGTAGGACTTTCTTTTCTAACCTTCCCTCTGCCTCAGAAAGGCATCAAATCTGTATGATAAAGTTGCATATTGCTTGCATCTGAGTTCTTCATGGAGGACCTCAGGATTGGAATAAGTCTTGCACTCATGGTACCTGAGCAGCAAGAATCTATCCCTAAAAATATGACAGCCAAGCTTTTAAATTACTTCTCAGGAAGTAATTTATAAGCATGGCTTGTACAGGACCACCAGGAGTACATTTCCTTTGTTTCTGGCCTTAGCTCATGTTTGAACCCCAAAATGGTAAATATGTCAGCCCTGCGTATCCCAAGCTGTCTGTCAGTCAGCCTCCTTATCTGCAACCAGCTGATCTCCCTAGGAGAAAGGGATCCTTCTGCTACAGATAGGAGACTAAAGCCTGCCTTATCTTTTTATGGCCAAAGTAGACCTTTCCTTAAAGAATTCAAAATGGACATGAACTGTTTGCTCTTTGAAATACTAAACCTCTCTCTGTGATGGGAAGCTAAAAAAACGCAGTTTTCTTTTTAGCGATCAATTTACAAGTGAATGAAAGAGGTTTGTGTGAAGTCTTGTGCTTGAGAGTTGCAGAATAAGATAAATATTGCTTATTTGAGTCTTCTGTCTATCGGGGTCTTTTTGCTGAACCTGAGAACTTGTAGATACTTAAGTTCTCTAGAAATATATAGCTTCACCTAAAGACCCAGGTCCTCTTGTCTCACATTCAGTTTCTGACACAAGCCTTGTTTGTACAGCTCCTGGAACTAGAGGGTGGTGAGTGACCCATACTTACCATTTTTGTGAGGAACTGTGTAAGATACAGCTCAGATCAGTTATCTTAGAAATGGTGAAGCTAGCAGAATTTTAACATGTCATGAAGTCAAAAACCTGAATGCATTAGCCTTGGAATAAGACCAAACTTTGGGACTGAGTGCATTCCCAGAAGCCTGTGGCATAGCATTGTTGATGGCATGTAGATGTAGAAACTGAGAATGTGAAAGTAGATTTCTGTAGGTATGTAAATAAGTAAACAAACTAATTGCAGGTGGAACTAGCATGAGTAAAATGTGTTCCTGTAAGAACAGTGGGATTTATTATCCTTTCTGTTCAAGTAAGTCAATTCAAGAGTTATTTATCCAGTGGTTTGGGAAATGTAAATCTCTTTTATGCTTTAATTTATATTATATTAACTCCTAGTGGTGTTTTTTGCTCTCTGCTCCCTGGGCTTGTCCCTCATTCCTCTCATTCCCTCATTCACCTGACAGCAGAAGTAGGTAGAAAAGTGACAAAAAGAACTGATGCTCTTAAGCTTTATCTATGACTCATGAGAAATATATGCATCACTGAGATGTTTCTTTTACTTTTTGTGACTTATGTACTCCCTTCTCTCCACGGGATGCATTTAGTATCCCGTTGGAAGCAATTAGATATGAGATATGAACACATATTTATTAAATAGGTGCTGTTTTCACTGCTCCCTTAAGTGTGATTTATCAGCACTATAAACTCAGACTTGATGTAATGTATATCCTCTCATTGTTCAAAAAAAAGGAAAATAAATGCGCAGCAGGTACAGATTATCTATGGCTGCTGAGCTCCTCTGTCAGTGGCAAGCTAATGAGTGAGGATGTGATAGTCTGACAGGAGGTATTGCTCTTTTGTGGGACTGGAGTAGCACATGAAGTGGATTCTTGGGGATTTCTTTGTGAGTCTTTGCTTTTTTTTTTTTTTTGCTTTTGCTTTTAGCTGAAGCCATCTTCCAGGACAACGTGCAGATCTGACCATCTGAGAAATTGCCACAAAGAGAATTTCCATCCTGTATATCAAGCTGTCTGCTTTTAGTATACCCTCTCTGCCAAACATAAGCCCAGCCTGCCAGTCACAGCTTCTAGTGGTAGTGATGAGCACAGACTGGAACTGATAGCTTGTCTGGAGATGGAAGCAATTTTGATGCTTTCATGTGTTTATGCAAAGTGGCACAATCCTTCGTTCTACACTGTGAGAAAATGGCAAACAGTGGTGAGGTGTTAGCAGAACTGCCACAGATCTAAAAGGAGAGAAAACAACACTGGAACATATTCTAATATAATGAACTTAAACAGATGCAAGGTTCTTTTCTTAATGTGATTGAAAAGGGAGTAGCTGGATCTCAGTGAAAATGCATAAATATATGTATTTGTATCTGGGGATAACATTGTTCATATACCTAGTGCAATACTTACACATTGGTCTGATATGGCCATCCCAGTGTTACTAAATATGTAAGAATGTACTTACTATTGATATTTACACTGTTTTGTTAATTTACATTTGGTAAAGATTGATGATGAAGGACTTTATTTTCCACTTTTATTTGTGCTGGTATCTCATCAAAGATGAGGCATAGATGATTATCTTTCATATTGGTGAGAACTCAGTATTTGAATTCAAAAGAAATCTTTTTCAGAAGTTTTTAACATACACATAAATGATATTAAGAAGTTTAGAATTACTGATGTGAAAGTATGTACTAACAATATAAATTATTCAAGAATTAATATTCAGGGAAAGAAAGATATGTGCAGAAGAACTGTAAAGAAAGGCAAAGGTATCTTAGCTACTTAGTAAAAAGACTACATATAGCAAATGTAGGTATATAAATTGATGCAATAGAGAAAAAAATCACTTAGTATTTCAAGTGTTGGTCTCTGCCTTAACCACTATTACTCAGTGGTTGGGTACTGGGAGATGTTATCAATAGAAATAGGCATTTATTATATAAAAATTGACAAATAATGATTTTCTATAATTATGTAGGAAATAAGGTGTTAATGACTTTGTGTAATAATTTTTATAATAGTTTTAATAATAATTTTAACCATCTGTACCAGTACCCTGGGGTGCTTTAAATGATATAGTTCTTCTTACATTTGCTACTACGATAGCTTTGACAATTCTTTCCTGAATAAAGAGTTCTAATCTGTAAAGTACCCTATCAGTAGTAACAGAGGTAGAATTCAAAATTTCAGCCACCATGTAGGAGGTTTGTTTAGGTTTAAAAAGGCTTCTAAGATCATTGAGTCCAGTGTTAACTTGGTACTACTGTGTTCACAGCTAAACCATGACCCCAAATGCCACATCCACACATTTTTATTTAATCTTCCAGGGATAGTGTTTCTGCGACTTCTCTGGGATGCCAGATTCAATCAGTGCCTGACCACCATTTCAGTCAAGAAATTTTTTCTAATATCCAATCTCAACGTTCTCTGGCATTGCTGAGGCCATTTCCTCTCATCCTGTCACTTGTTACTGTGGACATGAATCCGACTTCCACCTTGCTAAAACCTCCTTTCACAGGCAGTTGTAGGTACTGATAAAGTCCTCCTGAGCCTTCTTTTCTCCAGATTAAGCAACCCAAGTAACTCAAAGGCTTCCCACAGGAAAATATTTTCCCTGCAGTGTTTAGGCTAAACAAAACTTTGTACATATATATGAAATTGCAGACAAACAAACATTGAGGGTTGAAATGTAGTAAAGAGAGGTGGGGAGTGAATAATTGTTGGTGAATGATAAAATTTGGTCACTAACTGATTGTTCTCGTTCTGTGCAAATATCTGCACCATTTAGTCATGCTGAAATCATTGTGACTGATGCTATTAATAAAAGAGTCAGAGTCTAGTGGCACAGATTTTGCATTGAAAAATGAAGACAAATTCTTTGCCTTTTAGCAGTTTTCAAATGACAGTAGGTATATAAGAAAAAAGAGGAGAGATATAAGAGCACCTAGATAAGAATGTGAAATCATCTTTGAATAATACTCTAGGAGTCCTTAGCTTTCTCTTAAAGATCCTAGTCAAAACCTTCAGGCAAGAGAAAACCTTCAAAACCTGTCTATTAACTTATTTTTTTTCAGAAAACAGGAATAAAAGCTTAGAAAGCACATTTTCAGGAATGGTGAGCATAATTGAGAAAAAAATTCACCACTAATAGGACAAAGTCACCACTGAATTGTTGATGAAGAGGGAAAAACACATTTGGGGTAAACAGACGCATGCAGCCAATTCCTATGACTAGAAGGTCTGTTAGTTCATTCATGTTGCAAAAGCCAGGTAGCTGTGCTTTGTAGGGGTTACAGCCACCATGACTGCAGTCATGAAATATAATGCATATTTTCATCAATCCAGAATCTACTTCTTAAGATATATTAAACATAATAATCTGAACTATTTGCGTGGAATAAATAGTGTGGTATGCTTAGTACTCTCTTTTCCTTGCTTTTTTTTTAGGGTATGGAAAATCTTGGTTGATGGGGTTATAGAAAAATTTAACTTCTTGTCTAGTCATTAACATGTGGCCAGTCATTTTGGCTGGCACTGTGTTGTATATGTCTGTGCTGTGTATGCACTGGCAGAATGGAAGGTTTTGAAAGAGAAATGGATGATGAAGAATGAATAAAGAGCAACCATGCTTGTTGGTAGGAACTTTTGGACAAATTATATGTGTAAAATGTATGAAACTTTCAAGATCTGCAAACATTTTTCATGAATAAGCCACCATAGCACATTAACCTTGAGTGTTGTGAATCAATGAATAACAGCAAAGTGAAACTGCCATTTATTTCTGCAATATGGATCCAGTAGCAGAAAGTCTCCAGGTTATGGGTGAAAAGCAAACTACATATTTGACCCACACCAATAAGCTTTAAATTCCACTACAATTCTTGATACATCAGTAAACTGGAATAAATATTAAAGGACTGATTGAGAGCAGGATAAGAAATTACACAGAAGCATTTGATTTGCCATTATAAGAAACTTAATATAATATTGTACCGACATGCTTAAAATAATAGTTACACAGATATGATATCAATTTATTTATTTTTTTAAAATTAAGTATCAGCATTTCCTTTGAGTTTTTACCTAAAACCTCCTAATTTTGATCTTTTTAAGTCACAATCATTCTACATATTAAAATAAAATTAAGAAAAGTTAAAAAAGCTCAACTTTTTAAATGAAATTACTTTTTGTAGAAGAAAAATGTATAATTAAATAGTTTTAATGGCCCATAGGAGATGTGGACAGATTTTTTGTTTACATAGCTGTTTAGCCTTTAGCAATATTTCAGTTACACAAAATGCTCTCTCCTAAAACTGTTTTATTCCAAGAAGACAAACAAAATTTGAAGTGTCAAGTATCTGTATTGCAAATTAAACTTTAAGAGCCACAATCATTCAGATGCAGTGACAAGGCCAGATAGAAAGAATAACTGGAGGACTGATGAAACCAAAGGTAGAAATGAAATTGATTGTTTTAAGTAATTTTACAGTTCTCAAAGTTTAGGGCCTCTTCTGCAAAAGTAGGAAGATTATGTGAAATCATTCTTCCCTGAATAGAAATAACTAAGATGTCTCTTTTAAAATGGAATATTTAAAGAGTTAATACTACAGCTGATTTCCTAACACTTTTGAGGCATTTCAGCCTTTATATAAAGACTGTACTTCCTACAATCCATTCTATCAGTGTCCAGCTCACTGTGTGATACAAATAGCTTCTCATTATTTTTTGCTTTGCCTATTATTGTGTCATCTGAAAGTTTATTCATGGAGAGCTCCATGTTTCTTCTAGATAATCAAGAAAAAGTTGCAGAATATGTGTCTTGGTAAGAATGTCTGCAGAAGACCCCTGTGGATAATGGTACTGTGTTTGATTAGAACTCACTGTGAACCAGTCATGTTTGGATATGTCACTAAACTGATTGTTAATCTGACTGTGTTAATCTCACTGTGTGTACTGCTGCTATTTGACATCATAAGGTTTTAAGACAGAACTTCATGCTGTACTAAGTCAACCCCCTTGCAGAATTATATATCACACATCCTCTCTATATTTACATTTATTAGTTGTAGAAGGGTCCACATTTATAACAAAAATCCTTCTTTTTCACCAGTTTTCAATGAAACATTTTGATAAAGATTAAACATTTCTACCACTCTTTAATTCTTCAAAGATTAGGATCTGCCTAATTTTTAGCTAAAATGAAGTGCTCTAGATCATGCACCCCTTCAGTGTCACTGGCACAGAATAAATACTTTCCCTTCTCAAAGATTCTACACTAGCACCAGTTTCTCCATGAAAAGATTGCCAAATTTATTTTCCAAAGACACTTGAATGCTAAGTTGCTCACAGTTGTTTTAGAAATAGGAGGTGAAGTACTTTGAATAAATTATTGCTGAGCTCTGCATATAAAGTATACAGATGTTTCACACTGCTGAAGAGTGATTGTATAAAAAGGAGGGCATGGGATGGGATTTAGCTTCTGTCTTTCATCAACACTGCAGAATCTCAGGCTATGAGAAATACTTAACACTCATAGTTAAAATAAAAACTGCTAATAGTTAGAAATAATTCTATACTTTCCTTGAGAAGTGGAGAAAATCCCACTACGCCTTGGGTATGTTTTCTGACTCTCAGAGGGGCACAAATTTGGATAAAGAGGCAAGGAAAATAAAGCTAAGTCATCTTCCACACCCACCAGCCCCATCACAGTCAGTCAGAACCCCCAGACTGCACGGAATAAACTTTGTCCTGCACCTGCTTTGTTTGGTTCCAGATCAGAACCACTTACGGATTCAAGCAGAACCACAGATGCATATGCAGGCTCACAAAATACTGTGTGAATTTTGGTGGAACAAATGGAGCTAGAAAGTGAAAAGCATTTTCATAGCCCTGTTATTGTACTGGTTTAGCCTATGGTTTTGAGATGATACCTCCATGTGCTTAATTCTATAACAAAAACAGCACTCATGACAAGACTGAAAATGTATTAAATTGCAGAAGAGAAGAAAAACTGAAATAAGTACATAATTTACTTAGCAATTTAAATGAAGGATTTGTGTTTTTTTGAAAACAAATATGTTAGATACTCTTGGAGATCTTTTTATTGGAGAAAGATAACTGTTAAAGTCTCTTATTTTGTTAAGCAATTCTAAGCAGTAAAAAGTCATTCTTTTTTTCTATTCTGCACTGGGAATATGATGATTTTTCCTACTTTTGAAAAAATTAAAAGGCACCAAAATAAAAAAAGAGATGCAAATGTTGGGAGAATTTCAGTTCAGAGTAGGTGTTTTCAGGACAAAATTATCTGTCAAAAATATATGCTTCAGCATCTGCTATCCTGGTCTTTCCTCCAGACTGAAAATAGTGTGGCTGGCCTAGTCAGGACCTTGCTATGCCACTGCTCTTTCACAGCAGTAACTAAAGTGGGTGAATTATCACATTTTATTGTGTTGATTTAAGGTGATACACTGGGTCTCAGAATTGTGGAAAAGAGGGGAAATTCAGTATGAGGTATGTTGCTATGGTTTGATTTAGCATTTATCACAATCCCATAAGTCCAGAAAGTGGAATTTTCCCTTACACTGGTAAAAAAATGCTGGAATGAATTTAAGGATAATTTCTAAAGCCTACATAAAGGAGAAAAAAAAAGTACTTTTACTTATACTGAGGTATTGTGCATGCACAGGCAGTATCTTGATTGACAGGCACATCACTTTTCTGAAAATGTATGAAAATCTTACTTTTGATGAGCAAAGTAGTCACCATTCCCTTTTTACTACATTGGAAGAGTTGAAGAAGACTGATTCTGCAGAATTTGTGTTTATTTTTGTTAAAGCACGCAGTATTTTTGGCTCCCAGTTAATATTTGTCAAGAGATATAATAGGAAGTAAGACATGCATGCACACAAGTCCACTGAAACTGCCAGTTTCATACTGAGCAGCAGATTTAAATGATAGCTTTCAACTGTCACTGCTGTTTTTCTCATTAGAAGGATGTCACCCCTGCTTTAGGACTGATTCAAAGGGTGCCATCTGCTTCTTCAGGACTATTACTCTGTGCAGTACCTCCAGTTTTCCTTGGAGGCTGCTCTATCTAAGGCTGCCTTGTGTATCTTACATAATCAGATGTTTTTGAAGACGGGATAGATATGACTACAGATGGCAAGAACTGCACCTCCAAGAGAGGAATTCCCTGTGCTTTTCCAGACCTAGTAGTTAAATGTGTGATATAGTATACAAGTTAGCATGCTACTGTAAATATAAACATACAGCAGATGGGAAAAGAGGGAGAACCATTTTGGGTAATAAGTTTATATAATTTGGAAATGTAAAGAGCACATCTGGTACAGATGAACAGCAATCAGGAAGTTATGACAGGGGAAAAGGGAATGCTACAATAAATTGTGTTAAATGAGTTTTTCAAACAAAGAAAGTTATGGCCTTCTGAGCCTGGGGAAGTGGTTTGTTCAAAGCACAAGGGAGGGTAGGGTGAGACCAAGCCAAAGAATCTACTTGGATCAAAATCCTGCTTAGTAAATGTAATGAAAAGGTCATTCACGAACCACTGCATTCCAAATGCAGATGGATGTGTGGGTTACACTATCTGGAAGCCTCCAAAACAACCTAAATGAAATACAGGTTATTTTTGGAGAAAGGAACTGGCAAAGGAGGAGGTGAGTATATGTATATGTTGTGAGAATGTTGTGTAAAATCTTTCCCACCATCAGGTCACATATTTCCATGTATTTTGATTCTTTTGTTTGAAATACTCTGGTTTATTGTTATTTGAAAAGTCTGTTTGCTTCTCTTGGATATACTTTTTATGGATTTCTTATTGGATATTTCATGCTTTTGGAGTGTAAAAGGAAGGTGAAGTTTCCTGACATTAGTGGCCAAGCAAAGCAAAAAATTCAAAGCAAACCATTGTAATGCTGATGGCAACCGCCAAAGCTCAGGCTTAGCTTAGATGACTGCCCCAAAGGTTTGCAGAACAATAACAACAATACTTTGTGGCCATCTCTTTTGCAGACAAAATCCAGCCTCTTCTATTACAGTATTGTCCTGTATGTTTAATTGAACAAGATCAACTTAAGTAGCTGAATTAGAGTCTACAATTCAAATATCAGAGCTCAAAAGTAAATTTGATGACCATTGATCACAAATATATAAGAAAATATTATTCTTTCAGAATAGCTTTGCCTGTAGAATATTAAAAATAATACAAACAGCAAATAGCACATAGCCATCTTTTGAAAGACAGAAAACTGAAATAGGATCTTAGGGCATCAGTTCAGACAAAGGGTCAAAGCAAATTTTAAATTATGGTGATAACACACAATGAAAAAATCTTTTCACTCAAAAATGATCCATTTATGGGGCATGAGGCTCTAGGGAAAGAAGCAGGTGATCATAAAGAGAAGAAATGAATTGTAGTGTGTAAGTGGATGATGGCTGAGTTAATGCTGAAAGACATTCAAATTCTGCCATTTCATGTATTACAGACCCCTGATTTTATGACCATAACATTTAATAGAAGGATCTTTCTAGCAAAAAAAAGCGAATGAAGGCCTTCTAATCCATCCTCCCCTATTTCCCATTGAAATGCTACCCAGTGCCTATAGATCTGAAGCAGAGAAATGTGAAAGAGCAAAGCCACAGCTGGAAGGAGAGGGAAACAGATGGTTTTTTTTCCCACTTAGGAAAATTGTCCCAATTGAAAGTATTCACCACAAATAGGGCTTAGAAGATGAAATGTCACATTTTTCATAGACTGAAGTTAAGTGCACAATTCCTATTCAATTGAAACAGGCTTCTATATAATTTTGAAGTGTTCCTTTTTTTTTCAGATCATTTTAGTCTCTCAATCACAGTAACTTGGATTTTCAAATGAAAGCTCGTTACATACAATAAACCCAAGATTTTCAATTTTGAAAAGGTCAGTGTGGGCATCTACCATTTTGAAGCTTTTTTCCCCAAACTTGTTGCTTTGTGGGAACCCTCTGAAAACAAGTTCTGTTGCCCTGAAAGATATTCAATCTCACAAATTTCCCTTTGTCAAGAAAACAAAACAATAAAATCCAAATAGGTCCTTCACATTCCTGACATGGAATACTCTTCTGTATCTGCTGCTATGCCCTATTATCTTCTTTCTGTTTTTCTCATCTCCAAGACCCATTTGTGTGTGGACTTCAAAGGAGATGCTGAGAGCACAGCACTGCTGAGGGGCTGAACAGTCACAAAGGTTCTGCTTTTCCCTTTCTAAGCCTGAGCTCTTCAATCCCCAATTCCTCCAGCATCCTCCCTCTCTTAATTTTTTTCTTCACCTTCCAGTCCAAGCAAAGTATCACAGCTCTCATAATCTAAATGCATTACTGCTTTTTTCCTTCTCTCTTCATGGGATCCAGGGGTAGAAACAAATAATAAGGAGAAAAAATTTATTCACTTTCAAATCTAGCATCTTACATTGCAGTAGGATCTAACAACACGGAAGTGAAATTCAAGGAGAAGTGCTGCTGGCCCCTGAAAAAGGCTCGTTTTCTCTCTGATCATGGGTAGTTCTCCCTGCTGTCTGCATTGATACAAGGCATTTGTAAGCTGGCTGAACATGCTTACAGCTCGTGAAAACTAGAGAGATTCGGCCACCAAATTCTTAACTAGTGCATATTGAGCTTTGTACCTTTATAGTAGGTCTCCTGACAAAATCTCTACTGCAGTCATGTCAGCACCTCTGTCCTCATCTCAATGTCAAGTTTCAAGCCCTTTCAAAAAGGCAGAGTTCCTTTTCTAATTTTTTGTCAGACTCTAAGAAGCAATAATTTATAGGTAATATGTAAACCAAAGACCTAAAGTGTTATGCAGTGGATTTGTGAAAATTAATGTATTAATCTGTACATTTTCTGTGAATGAATATATTTAAGTCAACTCACATAACACATGCAGTACACCTAATCTTTCAGTGCACTTATTAATTCCAATACAGCATTGATGTTAACACCAATTTACTGAGAGAGAGAGGTTTACCTTACTACATATATGGCATATATACCTTCCAACTGATTTTGAAACAATTTTCCATTCAGGATCCTTCTATAAACTGGATTGCATCATGTTATCACTGTGCTACAAATTTCTGTACACCATTTCCCACAGACCATTTTCAAACATGTTACTGCTATATTTTGTTGTCTAGAAAATTGACAAAAGGCATTTCCTCTGTGTGAGGTGCAGGTGTGAGCTGCAAACAGCTTCAGAGGCACTGTCACTGACCAAGTGTTTTGATCCTGTTTAATACCCTGTGACACAGAGCTTGACTGCACTCAGCAATGTTCTTTCAGTGTCCATCACTCTGTGAAAAGCCAGACCAAGAGGCATCTGAAATAAGTTGAGAGAGATAAGTTGAGAGAGATGCCATTGTATCTGCCTTCCCTAAGTTTTTTTTTTTTTGGGTGTTTTATTAAGATATTATAACTTGGTATTGTTTTCTCTGTCTTTTTATCTCACAGCCTAAATAGAAATGAATGGGAAAATATTCATGAATATTTTTCCATTCATTTCTATTTAGGATGTGAGAGAAGGTGAAAGGGGTGCTAGAAAGATGTGTCAGTCCACATAAAATACAGCTAGGAAGGAAAAGGTAGAACCCCTTGGTGGTCCTAAGGGCTCTGCTGTTGGCAGAACATGCCATTCAGGGCTCCCTGCTGCTGTTATTACCAGCATCCTATAAAGCTCTACCATATAAACCCACATGTTCTCCAGAGACAGCTTTTCATGGGCTGACAGAAGAGTGGCACCAGTTTATATTACTGTATTGTTAAAGCACTGAGGCATTTGGGTGCTATGTGGAAAAGCAGGCCACTTGTTTTGGCAGGATGGAGAATGATATGAAGATAGACCGTGAAGAATGACATAGAAATCATTACTCACTTTTATCATAACTGAAAGCTTGGTAACTATTCCATCAGTCACCAGCATCTTAAATGCCTGCCTCCCTGAGATAAAGGGGCTGATTCAGATTTTGCTTTCTTAAAATATCCAGTCATCCAGAACACTTTTGTTTTATATTGGAGTAAGAAACTCCCGGCTGATCCTTCTTGCTTACACTTCTCTTTGCACATATCTTGAACTCCTGCTCTGTTCGTTCATCTTTGCAAAAGTGTCCTTAACTGCAATTGATTTCACATTTGTTACTGAATTTGGTTTGCTAAGC
Source organism: Haemorhous mexicanus (assembly GCF_027477595.1). Lineage (NCBI taxonomy): Eukaryota > Metazoa > Chordata > Aves > Passeriformes > Fringillidae > Haemorhous > Haemorhous mexicanus. The sequence goes on from NC_082346.1 coordinate 46,237,951, forward strand.
CTGCAGCAAGCAAAGTTGAAACAAGTTGTCAGGTACTGAGTCAGCAGTACCAGCCCTAACACAGAAGTAAAAAGTAAGATATAAGATGCCTGAAATAAGTGAGCTAAAGAAACGAGAAGTGGTAAAATCAGCCTTATCTATTACTTCACATGCATTTCACAGACTGCATTTTGTCAATAGCAGGAGCATTCACAGCATGCTGTAAATGTGCAAAGTACTTTCTAAAGTCACATCTTTATAAAAACTCATGCTCCAAATAGTTTGACATTCAAGGATAAAATCTTTACTGGAAATCATAGTGTAGAGATGGTGTGAATAAAAAACTGAGGGCTTGTACCAAGATTTTAAGAGGTTTGCAACTGCTTGCTTCACATACGTGTGCCTGAATTTACCTTACAGCTTTGATATTCTAATTTGTTCATTGTATGTGTAATTAAAAAGACAAAAATGAAGAAAAGAGACATGAACCCACACAGGAGCCTAAGCTTTAATGGTGTTCCTACCTTCATCCAAGTAAACAAAGTACAGCAGTGTGTTAATACATGGCAGCAGGTGCCATCAGTGCAGTGCAGATTTAGTGTAAGTAACAGAGTAAGGTCAGACCTATTATAATAAAAAAACATTAATTTCTTCCAATATTATGCACTGATTCTTCTTTCTAAGAAAAACATTCTTTTGCAGAGGAATAAACAACATATATTTTCACAATGACTGCTCAGAATTTCTCTGTCTCAGGGAGTGATTTATAAATATCTACTCCGTTCATTTCTACCTCACCATTCAAAGTAGTTTTCAATTTGATGGTTTGCCAATTGCCTCTATCTCCATGAAACATGGGTACCTATTAAACTAATTTCTCACAACAAGGTTTATATACAACAATACCTTTGTTTTCTCCTAGAACCCTAACTTGTGTCTTTCCATAGGAAATCCCTATAGTTTAATAACAGTTTTTTATATTAAAAGAGCTTTTTTTTCTTCTATCAGAAGTATTATGACATAGTCCCTTGCAGGGATAGGATTAGTGGAGCCCTCATTCCTGATTCCAAGTGAATCCCAGCTATTCCTACTTAGTTCCCAATTACTGTATGATGCCCCTACTGATTCACAATGAACCCACCCCAGTATTCCCTTCTACTGATAAGACACACTGATCTTTTCTGCCTTGACCTATCTCAGGACAGTGACAATGACGCTGCCTAAATTATTCCAAATGTGATTTGTACACTACTACTTCACCCTTCACGTGCACATAAATCATACTTCTTTTATAATCTGGTAGAAAATTTGTACAGTTTATGCCCAATCTAAATACAGCATGGAAGACATATATGGAAGGGCTTCCACTAAAGGTGATGCAGGTTTTTGAATTAAATGTATTTCCATATGGTATTTTAATCTCATCACTGAAGGTTTTTTGCTTTCTCCTATTTCATGTTTCTCTCTCCTCAAACGCAATACACAATCATGCTTTTTAAAATGTGAGAAGGAAGCCTTGGTGAAAAGGAAGAGATGGCCTTTCAGTTATTCATCTTAAAAAAATCAGTTGGAGGTAAATTTTCCAACTAAAGCTGAAGAGAAGAACAAAAAGGGAATAAAAATTACCAAAAGAAGAAAGAAAATTGAACTGCTATTTTGGGAAAGTAAGTTACAAGTTAACTCACCCCTCACCCAGACAATTTTTTGGGATATAGAGTCAGCTTACTATTTCATAAGACCTATTTTACATGTCATATGTTGCATGTAAAAAAGAAAAAAATGCATTTAATATTTTGCAAACAACTGGGCTGAAAGAGTGAGCCAGGCATAACTGTTGGCTTCAGTACATTGGTTTCAATGATTTATCTTTTATCTACTGTAATCAGAGTGTTTTCTCTGATATGGCAAGAAGGCTGTGGCAAGAAGGATAGAAAAAGCTTTGGAGCCAGCATTTCCTCTCCAACCTCACAGTGGTGTGAAAGTGATTCAGTTCCTGCAAAGAACCCCTTGAACTGCACCGAAATCTGTGGTTAAGGACTGGTTAAGGACTTCTGTGCTTATGCTGAGCCCATGAAACCTCAGTGTGGTTATAGAATTCAGAAGCGCTTGAATTTTGAAGTAAAAATTTTAAAACCACCTTATTTTGGGATGGATTTTAAATTTTTCTCTTTTTTTCTTCACCCTGAATCCAGAATAACATTATAGTCAGGAAATTGTATGGAAAAATGTATCTCTCACAATCCTTAATTTGTATGGCATAACCAAAGACACAGGCTTGTGAACAAACGAAATTTTGCTAGTACATGGCAGCAGGGACAGTATTTAGTACAGCCTCATTTGATTGATGATCAAATTTAGTTTTTAATTGCTCCCCAATTAATTAGAAAGATAGGAAAAATATAAAGGCTGCTGTGAAAAATGTTTGCCTCTTTCCTTGGTTTTACTCAAGCAACAGTCTTGTGGGTGAGATTAATTGCCATGAGATTCCTCATCCTTACACTTTGGTCCAGTGAATACTTCCAGTGGTCATTGTTCATCTAGCTCCATCAGAACAGGAGCTACATTAATTTATAACAGTCAAGGACTTGGTCTAATAAAAATAACAAACCTCCTGAATCAGGTAACCAGTTCAATCAGCAAAGTTTTCCATAGTTCTGAGCTTAAAAATAGATTGCAATTGACTTCTAACAAAAGCTACTTAGAGGATATTTTTACTTTCAATTTTTTTTCCTTTCAGTTCAAAGCGCTGCCCCAAAAAACAACCCCTTGGGACACTGGATTTCCAAAAGCTTAACTCTATCTGAGAAGCACACATTTGCTTTCCAGTCTTCTTTCAACATGGAAAAGTTCTTTGGAAAAAAAAAAAATGTACAATCCTTTTCGAGATTCTTTGTGGATTTTATGTCTTATTTTGTATGTTTTTATACTAGTAAAATAATTCAGCTTGACAAACACATGCCTTCCTCTGGGATTGGTCATTTAAGATGGCAAGCCCACTGAGAAAATTAACCTAAAATTTTCATGGTAAAAAATTAGCTTGGATTTTCTCTAAACCTTCTACATGTTTATGTATAGAAGACAAATCACAGTGTTAGACAAATTCACTAAAAACACCCAAACAACTGACTAGTTTTTATGACAACTACTGGCCTCTACAGATGACACTGAAGACTGCTGAGTTGTGCTGCACAATTCTTGAATCTATCATAACTGAAGGCTGATCTACTTTGGATTAGTATGTAAGGGTTGCCTCTTCTGCACAGACCATTTTCAGTCCATTGCTGCTGAAACATTGCTCCTTTTGCCTGATCAAAGTGGCTTTCAAGTACGCCTTGGAAATTAAGTGGCTAAAGAATGCAGCACCTTTTTCCTTGTTGGTGGGCCATTCTACATATGACACTGACTTTTATTGAATTGCTCACTGCTTAATGATCATTAAAAATGAAAAAAAAGAACCAACCAAAAACCAATCAGGTGGGATATCAATCTTTGCTGTTCATTTACCCATGGTGGGGCATTTGCCAGCCCCTCTGAGTCCTCTGCATCCACTTCTATACTGGTACTTGGAATTTCCTGTCCTTGCTCACCCTGGGAGATAGGATTGCCCACTGGCTCTGGATATTAGATCAGAGGCTTTTATTCCTGAATTACATTCACGTGAAATGCCTGGGAGTTTGGTGACATTTTGTGCTGGGTGCTTTACTGCTTTGCCCATTGTGGGCAGGCTATAGCTCCCTGAGAGGTTAGCAGATAATACAGTAGAGATGTCTGAGATTCCTGACCACTCTGCTAAACACCCTTCTGGTTTAGCGAAAACATATGGTCTTCACACAGAAAAACTTCTTACCTCAAAGGGCTAAATACTCCTGAGGATTCAGTGTTATGAAGCTAAATAAAATGAATGTTCAGAAATCAATTGTCTTTGTAGTGCACAAAATCTGTGGAATTAAGCAAGCTCTAAAACTGGAGTAAGGGAAAACTATGGGTTTGTCTCCTACCAATGGAACGCTGTTGTCAAATAAAGTTATAATAAATTAGCAAAGAGAAAACTGAGAGGCCTATAGAATCTGCTCTGGATTTTTTTTTTCTGTGCTAAGAGAAGAAAGGCCTAGAGCCTGGATTTTTCCTGGACCTCTGAAGGATGGAGCATGAGGTGCCCATAACCAGTTGGAGAGGCTAGAAGTCTTCTTTTTTCTTTCATCAGGAAATAATAAAAAAATGTCAACGTGATTTAATGAAAAACTCCTGGCAGGAAAAATTCTCACACTCCAGTAATCTCAGCATTCAACAAATGCTTGCAAAATGTAGCTTTTCTGCCTTCAGCAAACATGAGGGCTGGTGATATGTGAGTGTCTGATGGGGTAATTTGCAGAGGCATAATCTTGCCATGTGGTTATGGCTGCATGCACACGATATTTGTTTCACTTGCACTAAATGCTGAAGGCTGGATGGCTCCAGAGGTAAAGCATGTCTAGTCTCCCAAGAAACTGAAAGCTGAGGAGGCCATTGGTGTTTCATTGGTCGTGTGTAATCAGCCCCAGCAGATTTCTGAGGCACATTAATAATCAGAAAGCTGCTGAGCCTCTAGTTATGTTGACAGAAGTGCAATTTGTTCCAGCCAAATTCTAGCTTGCACAAGCTTTCTGGTGTTGAATGCTTGTCCTTTGTTGCAGACAAAAGGCACCTCTTCTTAAGCTCTTAAGTCATGGTAGCTGTGTGTGAGATCTCCTTTTAAACACTATTTCGAAGCCAAGCAAGACAGCAAATAAGCTGTGGGTGGCTTTGTAGCTTGCTTCCACCAAACTATCTCAGGGACCCAGGAGGCTCGATGTGCCTAATAATAGAACTGGTCTTAAACTTCGAACTCTAAACTGCTAGAGCCTACTTGCTGTGCTAAAAGAAAATAACCTTCGAAGAAAAGAAGGGAATGAGGGTGACAGAAACAGCTTTACAAGTGAAGAATGCCTCCTATACTCAGTTCACAACTTCCCTCTTAGAATTCTGCAGGTCTGAACTTATACAAGGATTAGTTCTGTATTTTCTGTGGAAACTTTTTTTTACTTACTTGTTTTGAACAGGTAAGATAAAACTTGAGGCAGAACTGAATTTCAGCCAAACAGTGTGTAAATTAATGAGTGGTGGGATCAGCTGTTGTAAGAAAATTGGTTGGGAAAAAAGCAACTTCACCAGGAAGTCATATGGGACTGGAAAATTCCAGGGAGAGGCAAATCATCATCTTAAATGAGTACAACCATGGTATGGTAGTTTAGAGTGAGAAAAAAATATTAGTAAGAGCAAGGGGCTGATAAAAGACCAAATATTATTGCTTTCTTTGCATACCTGTAACATAATTAACTATTTTTCTTATAATATTAACCCCAAATATAGTGTTTGCCAACATTTTCTTTCTTTGAAGCCAGTCATTGGGATGTTGCATGGCAAGTAACCTAGCACAGGTAAGAGTTTCTTCTTTAGGTGACCCTGAGGCATGCTGTCCCTTTAACAACTGCAATGCAACCTACAGCTTCCATGCTGGCATCTTCCTTGTTCTGTCCTCAAAACTGCATTTTTTCACAAGGACATGGGTCACTGCTAGTGAAAAATAATTATCATGTCCTTGTTGGCTAATAGCTAAATTAAGCATGCTTGTGGTGTGTCTGAGAAAATGGCTTAGTTATAAGCTGTTGCTCTCTGGGGAGGAGACATACTGTTTCTTAATGTTTTTAAAGCCCTACATGAATTTATGGTGCAGTGCTAATTATGGCTAATCAGTGTATCCTCTTAGTTTGAAGGCATTCACTAAATGATACTACAGGCCCATGATGATAAGCTCTATGGCAATGAATCATAAATTTAATTGGCTGGCTGAGCCACCTCTGGAATCCATTGATACTTAAAAATCCTTCAAATGTGACAGTAAAACAAATGCTGGGAGACTCTAAACCTCCCCTAGTCACCCATGGAGTCTCTGAAGCCCTCTCTCATTTGGAATTCTGTTTATGTTGACTTGCTATCCATGTCTCTTATTTCCTGTTTCCACCATGGCAAAGTCCTAACTTAGCTCACATTCATTACCTCAGGAGCAGTTATGACTCCCTGCCCATCTGAAAATGAAAGAGCTCACGGCCAGTCCTTTCAGCAGTACCCTCACTTCTCTCAATGGCTTTAACAACTGAGAGCATCCCAGGGCGTTCTGGGTCTGTTGCTTGCCCTTTTCCTAAGCTGTCTCATGTTTATCAGGAAAACAGCCTCCTTTCTGCAGCAACTTGGTGTTCAAAGCCTTTTCAGCCTGACAAGGAAACAGAAACACCATTCCTGTGAGGATAACTTTCCTAGGCTGGCTAGGTGAACCATTTGACCTCTTTGTCAGTTCAGTGAACCTGAAGTAGACAGATCCTAAGAAGAGGTGATGAGGTGGTAGACAAGGAACCTTGTGGCTGAATGCTCCAGGTCTTACTCAGTTAATGCCTTCACAGGAAAACCTTCTCTGATTTCAGTGGAAAAGGAGCCATAATGCGGACTGAATAAGGAATGATTAATCTCATTGGAACTTGGCCCAATCCTCTCTTTCTCTTAGCCCATGACTTTTATTTTTTCAGAAGCTCTAGATCTCATTTCTTTATATGTACAGCTGACTGTACACTAAATATGGTGTGTTATCTGGTGCTGGATATGTCCTGAAGGCCAGCTATAGGCAATGACTGGTTTCTGCCTTTTTATGCATTTTCACATATTATTCATGCTGGAGGACTGAGCGTGGAGACTCTAGCTGAACAAACTGAGGAAGGATCTGAGCACCAACATTTTTGATCTGGCAGGTGACTAATCTGCTCTCACATGAGCATCCTGAAAGAAAATGAAATTTCTGATCAGTAAGCACAGAAAGTAGGTTGGTTCTTTGAGTTCAGACAAGGAAATGCAGCCCACAGTTATCAGCCCTGGGGCTGAGGTGGAGGCAGAATTTAGACCTATTGAGAAATAACAGTATGGTGCTAAACGATGATAAAACCAGCCTGCTATTTTACACTTGCTGCCTCAATCAACAATATGACAAACTTTATTTTCAGAGACACAAATAATATGTTATTGGAGAAGAGGCACGATATAGAAGCAACTCTTCTGCCTCAGTTCTGCATTTGTTGGACAGAAGGGGTTTTTTACATGCTAGTTGCACTAATCTATTTTAATTGAAATTTTAATTGTAAATGGAATTTATAGAGAAGTGTAAACTTCAGCTGAAATTGTTTTTCAAAATCTGTGTATGTGCCACTAGCATGGAAGCACTGATTTCAGAACTACCAATGTTGCAAGGAAACAAATAATTCTGAAAGACAAGAGAAATGCAAAAGACCAAAACCAAAATCAAGCAAAACCCACCCACCCACCCACCCAACAAACCAACCAACCAACCAAAACACAGAAAAATCCCAAACAAACAAGAAAGAGAACACATAATAAACTGATTTCCACAGTTCATGGTAATGACCTTATTACTGTTTTTATACCCATTTAAAACCAACATTTATATAGAGAATTTAAGTCCTTAGGAGCATCTGAAATTTTTACTGAATTTTCTCTAGGTGCCGTCTGCTTTGGAGATAAGACCTGTTCTTTTCCTTCTGTATTGTAATCCCAACCTAATATAGTCTTTCACCTAAAGCTGCAGCCACAAAGCAGAGCAGTATTTGCTGACTTTAGAAAGGGATTTTTCAATTTTTTCGGTCCTACATTTTTCCTGACCCCACTGCTAGGCAACCACAGAACTTAAAAAGAAGATTTCTGCTTCATCACAATACCAAGATTTACTTCTGTGCCTTCTTTGTTAAGGCTTTCGGTGCTTATTTCACAGCAGCTGATGAGGGTCAAGTACAGAATCCATAATTTCTTCCTCCTTGGTCCCTGGTGATGTTCATCTCTTCATATTTTCTGGATACAACCTTGTTTTGCTTCACGGAAATGTAATGGAAAACCTTGTAGGCTATTCCTAAACTATCAAACACCTACACTAGCTGACTTCAGACCTTATTTCTGTAGCATTCCAAAGTGGGTGGAGGCAGGCTAAAAATAAAATATAGAAAAAGATGCAAAGTTATAAAAATCAGAGAGAAATGGGGGGAGGGGATTGCAAGCTGTAATACTTGACTTCCATAGTTTCTGCACTGGAAAGCTGCTGTGAAACTACGTAATTGTTTTTGCCTGTGCCACATATTTCCTGTATCTTTTAGTCAAGGCTCTTAACCCAAATCTTCAACAGCTTGTTATTATATTTTCCTTTTACCGAGTGTCCAGTTGGCATAAAAGCATCCTGCACAATTCCCCAAACTTGCAGTTTCTGTTTTATACGATATCAAGAACAGAGAAACCTTTTTTCCTTTCTGCTATAGAGGCACATCCTGTGGTCATCATCTCAGAAGCCCTGATGTCTTTTCCAGATTAAGTGAGGAAGGATACACTCTTAATAATCACATTGTTGCCTTCTCTTTTTTGCTGTGGGAGACATATGATGGAGTTATATCGAAAAGGAAACCACAACGCAGGGACAAACTGGTAACTGTTTGTATTGGCAGCCCCTAAGGATGCATTTCTGTAATCTAGAAATCACACCATCAAGACTACAGTTTAGAAACACCAGCTGGTTAACCAAACACTGGCAGAAGATTTGTGCCATGCAGATGAGCATACCATTGGCCTTTTTGAATGAAGTGCTCTGTGCTGGATAAGAGTGGAGGGCACTACATTGCTATTACTCTTCTTCCTGTGAATTGCAAACCACATGCAATCAACTCCTGTATTAATTATGGGGAGGATAAAGGAAAGAGGCCAGCTTATACTGGAAATGGCTATCACAGTTGTGCCAGCAGGCACAAATAATTCTTTCTTGCTTGCAAGAAGCACTTTGCACTACAAATAACATTTAATTTCTTATAAATTCGTATAGTTAATTTAATAGGGTGGGGAAACTTTAAAGCTACCTAGTATTTCAGGAAGATAAGATTGAATAGGCAAGATTGAGAACAGTGTGCATCAAACATTTTTTCTTCTGGTTTTGGGATTACGTCACACTCAGTTTCTTTTTACTTGACCTGGCCATAGTGCAGAATATAGAGTAAGTCCTTGGACATCTATCATTGTGAAGTGCCTTCTTACCTTCTTACTATTTCATAAAATAAATTACTCTACTGCTCCTGCTTTGCTGTTAGTCTTGGAATGCTTGATGCTGAACTGTGTGATTAATAACTTCATAGTTAACACTGATGTACTTAGGCAGCAAATTCCTTCTGCTTGTGAATAGTGAGCCCACAGAATATGCAGAAATATTTAGAAACTGGAGTCTACATGCACAAATCTGAGGCTGGTAAACAGACTCAATTTGTAAAAAATATTACTTGTTCTGTGCAATTTATAGCTTTGATTCATGATATGCTGTTAGTTTCCTATATTTAGATTGGAAATTTTAAGAGGCACCTTTCTGAGATTTTCTTTAAGAAAACAGCTACAAAGCTCATTAGCAACACAAGGGTCCATTTCAAAAGAAAATAAACCAGCCATTCACTTGGACGCCTTCATCACCTTACCCCTCTTCAGAATTCTTCCCTAACTCGTGCCTTCACAGCATTGTTGCAATATTACCACATTTAGATTGTTCAAAGAGCTTTTTACAGGAAATCTTAAAGAAAATGCTCTTCTGGCTTTCAAAATAGAGGGAATCCTTCCTGGATCCACTGCATTAAGTGCTGTTAGGGCAGTTAGAGGTTGCTCACTTATTTCTCAAGGAATATAGACTTTCATAAAAACCCTAAAAATTTGAATGGTTATTTAGTTATGAAAAACATAACTGAAGATGTCATTACAATGGTTGTTGTCTGTGGGTTTTCTGCTTGTCTTTTATTTGGCAATGCTTTTATAAAAATGTTACAATATGCTTTGCTCTTGAATTATTCATTTTAATTAGTCACTGTTCTCCCTAAGTAGTAGATCATGTGATATTTCTGTTTTTTGGTTGTATGGTTAAAATGGAAAAGAGAATGATGACAAATAATCATTATGAATATTATTGAATTGACTGAAAATGCTAAATATTTCATTAAAATTTAAATGTCTACTTAAAAACAAAACCGTTTAAATTCTTGTCACTATCACCACCATTTCATTCTGTGTCTAATGATTTTCAGCTGCATTTAGTGTGGTTTGATCTGTAGTGCATTGGATAACATGAAACAGATAAATTTGTCATGTTCCTCTAATGTGAAATTGTGGATTAACAAAAAATCATGCAAGAACTGGTCCTGAATCAAAAGCCTCATAATATTTCCACCAATACCCAGCAGTTAATTTTTTTATGCCTTCTAGGACAGCTGGTATAACTTTACCTCACTGCAAACCAATCTTGTGTTTCACTTTTACAATCATCATGATGCTAATCTGTGAAAATATTTACAAGGCTTTTCACATTTCCTTAATACTCTGCTGTGCCAGCATTATGTTCAATTTTGAAATATTTTGGATGATAATATATGATCTGATTTTTTTCCACTTACACAAAAGCCTCTTTATTTTGTGCTTTCAGCACTAAGGGCACTAGCTCTCAAAAGAGCAAGGCTTCACATTACAGTTTATTCTCAGAACCTCACATCTGTGATGGAAAACATGCTTGTACATTTGCATACTTTTCACATCTGCATATACACGTATCTGGAGGAACATTTCAAGACTCTCTTAGGGATATTTTTCACTTCCTATTTTTTGCAAGACTTATTTCCTTCTGATGTTAGCATGGAAATGTACCAGTGCATAGGACCCAAGTAGCTCTGTTTGCAGTCTTACTAAAAAATGTGTATTACAAGCATGAGCTTTAATTCTAGGTTAAAAAGTGCATAGGATTAAATTTTGGTGGAGCTGAGTTGGGGAGATTTTTTTTGTGGATGTTTCTGGCTAATTCCCACTGTTGTAGATGATTCTATTTTTTAAAGTTAGAGAAAAATCAAGCAGTATAAAGGAGAACAAGGTTCCAATTTTATCCATATCTGGAATGATCAATTACAAATCTGTCTTCAAATCTATTTCAACAAATAAAATTAATTTTCTGCCAAGAAAGAGGGCAGATTCTGTTCACCAAAGCTCTATATATCTGAAAATATATCAATTCAGTCCCACAGGAGATTCCTTGGACCTCTCCTTCCTCACTTTGCAGACTTTAATTAGGAATGTGTCATTGAGCACATTCCTACTAGGACAACCTTGGAGGCAACCAGAAAACAATGTTCAGAGCTATCTGATTTCAGATTTATGTTCTGTGGGGTCACAGGCAAGCTCTGTTAATGCAGAAAAGTTCAGATTTTACATCTGTGCTGAGAGGAGTTTGGATCCTCCTGTCCCAATGCCACAGCAAATTGCCAGTGAGGAAAGTCCTTTTTAGCAGCCATTCATCCTCCTTTAACTTGTATATTGTGCAACAGCAGGACTGTTGTTCAAAGCTGAAGGTTATTCCTTCCAAAGGGACCTTTGGCAAGAGCAGAGGTTGAACTTCTGTGGCTCCTGACCTTTCAAAGGAATACCTGGGGAAGATGAAGAGAGCAGGATTAAGTAGTTTCTTATAAAATGAATTTATTATCATTCTGGACTCAGCTAGAACACATAGTGTGCTCTTATTTGAAGGTGACCACAGAGTTCCTAGGAATACAGTTGGAGAAGGAGCTGAACAAAGATCTAGGAGAGTCCTGGACTCAGATCAGCAGACTAGATTTCAGGTGATTTATTGATTTATGTTTTGAAACACATGTCCTGGGTAACCTTTAGAAAAAACAGAATTTCATCCAATTATAGTTCTCAGCCTTCCTTGTGGGGTGCAATTTCCTTTTCTACATGCATTCTTCTTCAACTATTTATCAAAACCATAAGGATATAAACTTCATTGGAGGTTCCCTGTGTTTTTTTCCTGCATCCTACTCATGGGATCAGGCTCCTGAAGACAGGGGCTGCCTGCTATGCATTATCAGGAATCATTGATTCTGTGCTTGTGTAATGCAAAAATCATCTTTTCAAGGACTCTATTAAGCCAGTTTTGGCCTTAACCTGACCTGAATTTGAAGTCAGTGCCTCAAAAACCCAAATTCTAATCTACAAATGCTTCCACGTTAACAATTTAAGGAAAATTCTTGAATCTGATACAAGGACCTTTCTGTTCTCCTCTTTTCCTGCCCACACACAAGCGTACACACACACCCCATCTCTTCTCAGACTCTATTTTGGGCAAGTAACTGCAGCTTTTCACTGGAAACAGTAAAATGCCAGACAGACAAAATTGATTTCTGTTGAGTGATAGTCGAGTAAAACTGCAGTTAGTCAGAAAGTGAATCAGAAAGCCCAGATTTGATGGACAGAGAAAGGCACACCGAATGGATGTTGTACATTGTATTTAGAGTGATCACTTTCTAAAGTACTTGCTGTCAGAATTACAGAACTACAAATAGAGAAAACTCAGCAGAGCAATTAGAAAAGTGTACTAGTCATCATCAGCCCTTTATTACTAAATTTTCAAAAAATCTATATTATAATATAGATAATAATATATGCATATAATTCAGATTTTGATTATGCTATATACATTTTCCTTTTTTGTAGCTTTTTAAGATTAAAAAAAAAATCTAATAATTACATTTTGGGAAGACACTCACAAAATGGACCTCTGGCTCCTATTCTGAGATCCAGGACTTAATCAATGTGTGATTGGGCAAACTCTGTAGGCATCTGGTGCTTCAATTTGTTTAAAAAGAAGAATAGAGCTAAACCAGATCAAAAAGATGCATTAGGAGAGTTCATTTTGCATTTATTGAGGGCCTTGAGATTCTGGTATGAATGGTGATGCAAGTTCAAAAAGTCATTATCCCAGCAAAAGTGAACAATTTTTAGAAGTTGATGGGAACTATAATTCTGCTTATTTAGTATCAAGAAAACCAACCGCCTTCCAAAATTAAATAATTGTTCTTAGGATATTTTCAGTTTAATACCTCCTTTAATACCTTAGGATATTTTCAGTTTAATACCTCCTTTACCCCTTCTTACCCTACAATAGGGCTGGCTCTGTAACCTATGTGATCCAAAATGCTTCTACTGCCCTGTGACCTTAGAATGCCACTTGGTAAGGAAAAAACACTTGGTACAATGACTAAGTGCCCAATAAAGTGAAGCATAGGTTTTCTGTGCCTGCCATCTTTCCCACCTTGTGGGAATATGTACCCAGAAAACCAAACCAAAGTAAAAAGAAAAGTAAAAAGTAAAAAGAAAAATAACAACCCTAAAGAACCTCTCATCACTGAAGCTAAGGTATGACAGGCTCTATCAACAGTGCCAGAAACCATTCATGTCATGAATATATGATAAGTCAAACAAACTGGTCTGTGGTTGTTGGGGTGGGAGTTTGCTTCAGCTGGCGTGAAAAGAATTAAAAATAGCAATAGGGATGTGGAGGAGGAAATTTGTTAACTTGGACTTTCACCAGACATCAGAGGAAATTGTCATGATTTCACCAGTATCTTAACACTTGCCTTCACATATCTGTGGCAGAGTCACAGGGGGTTGCTTTTCTAACTTCAGTTTATAAACTTGTGCTCCAAGTCAACTACCAGCACTGCGGTTGTTGAAGAAAAAAAAAAAAAAAAGCAAATATTATGCCTTGTGTCCTTAATAATCTCCTCTTAATGTGCACATGGAGCTCATTGAGCAGGAGCTGTTATGGGCGTGTTGGGAACAGCTGTCTGGCCTTGCTCTGGCTTGAGACTGCAGCCTGCAAGACCCAGATGTGGTGCCTAAAGGACTGTGAATTACACAATCACAGGCAGGGTGTGAGTTAAAAGAGTTGCAGAAATTACTCTTTTGTAGCACACCGGAGGATATGAAGAAGTGTGAAGGTGTAAATTAAAGAAGTCTTCTATGTTAACCTGCACCTCTGCCAAGTAAAATGAGCCAGCTTTAGACTCCTTCACACTCACTTAGGCTCAATTGCACCCACTTACCACTGTTCAACTCACACTTTCTTGACCAGCGTAATAAATATGTGATGTACCCCCTGACAGAGCAAAATACTTTCCTCAAAGGAGCAGCCAGCATCCACCAATTCCAGAGGCTGAACTTACTCACATGTAGTTTAAGAATGTGTGTTTTCTGCCTGAGACAAAAGGTGTGTTGTAAGAATATCCTGCCTCATTCTTTCTAAAGCTCCTGTGCATGCGCACTGCTCTGGCTGAGGTGAGCTGAGTTAATGTCTGCCTCCAGTGAGGAGTGCCATCATGATACATGGTGTATGTGAGGAAGACAGAGCCTGAATCTGGACTGAGATCAAGCCCTATTCATCTTATACTGCCAGTACCCAGAGAAGATGTGTATGCAGTCTTTTCCAGAGATATTTATTTTTTGTAGGACAGCATCAGAAAGCAAAGCAAATCCAACCAGATAATTGCATCAGGCAGTGAGGGGCCTTCTGCTTTCATACCAAAAACAACCCCAGTGGGTTGTGTTCATCCTCCAGCTTGATGACAACCAGCTTGACCTCAACAGTTTATCACAAAGAACATGAATCTGGCTCAAATAATCTATTTCTGTTTTAAAATGAGCAACACAAAAGAGAAGGGGAGTGAAGTTTCACAGGAGAGAAGGGGAGTGGAGTTTATGTTAGATTTTTATTCATGTTCTGTAGATTTTTTTTCATGGGTAGCTTTGTACTCAGATGAACACATGAAGGACAAAGCATTGCCTTTATTTTCTGTCAGGAAATAGGAACTGGTTTGTAAAACAGACCCAGGGAAGAAGTGAAAGCACTTGTACCCAATCTCATCTTGAGGCTGACAACACTAAGCCTGGCTTACAAGTCTATCTCAGCTCCTCAGGGCGTGGGTAATGCAACTTTAATTTGCCTGTACGTGATTTGGTCCCAAAGGTCTTTCTCAGTGCTTACATCTTATACTTCTGAGGCACTTTGAAACTTCATTTGGTGCCAATCCCTGTTTCCAGGAAGAGAACCAGAGGGTTCCTGGGGAGATGTTTGTAATATGCTGCAATAAACAAAAGCATAAGGTGCATGAACTACTTCCAGAAAGATGAATTAGTTAGTAGGATCTTCTGAGGAAAGTTCACATCCACTTCATTACCTTGCCTTTTATGTGTGTGTAGATGACACTTCAAACTGTTCCGCTTTTTCTTTCCCTCTCCCCGATTGCCTTGAAAGAGTGCATTTGTGCAAAAAGACTGTGATGGCATTTTCTCAGATGGGTTAGTGAGAAGCTATGAAGAATTACTTTCAAGGATGACTTTCCATTCCTTAGCTCGTGTAATTGCATAGCTCAAATGAATTATTTTTGAGTTGATACTGACAGAGAAAAAGCAAAATCCAGTTCAGAAAGAAGACAGTGGGTGGCACTTGAGTCCAACAGGAATTTCTCTGAGGAAATTGCACTTGACAGGCTTCTTCCTGTACTCTACAGGCCTGTGTGAATTAGGTGGTTGCCCTGGTTTTAGGACGGTAATATTGAAATTAAGAAAGTAATGCTAGACACCTGTACTTCCCACGTCTAAGGAAAAACACAGGTGAATGCAGTGGAGCAGAGCAGATGTTAAATAAGTTAAATTACTCCCTCTTAAATACAATAGTGTATTAATATATTGTTTTTTGCTACACTGGGTTATGGGCACTCTTGTCTTCCCAGACACAAATTGAATGGGGTGAGGTCTAGTGCAAGAGAGAGGTAAACAGGTTAAGACTTGCAGCTTCACCCAATCACCTCTGTTCTTTCACCTTTGCTTGGCTGAGGAGCAGGAAAGTCATGGTTTGCATAGCTTAAAGCAATTAGTAAAGCCCTGCACAAGCATTAAACATTCACATTTTCCATGGAGGAGAAAAAAAAATAATTGCTGGCCTTTTCTCAAACTCTTCTCCTGTTTATCTTGTGGATTTGTCATTAAAATGTTATTTTAAACACCAGGCCTGAAAGGTGAAATGGTACAGAAATTACAGACTCTTGCTGAAGAGTGCAGTGAGTCTATAATGATCTATCCCAGAAGTAATAAGTAATAATTCCTGCTCTCATTTACCTTAGCATTCTTAACACTATTAAAATGATGTTGACTCTAAGAGATATAAAAAGAAAGAAAAAATGGGGAAACACAATTAGATTATTAAAAAAGCAGAAAAGACTAAAGCAAAAAGGAAAATATTTTAGGTTACAAAGATAGTCAGATTAGTTATTTGTAAATGGAAAATTTGGGAATTCAAAAAGAGTCCTTCTATATGGGGGAAATTTTGTTAAGTAAAAGCTAAAGTAAAAGCTTTTTCTTTCCCTTAAGTAAAAGCTTTTAAAATGTCCTCTTTAGGTAAATTTTTTATGCACCATGCTTCTTTAGATTTATAACAAAGTTCCTAATGGCTATTTCAGGAGAGGAGAAAGTGAAGATGTGGGTAGGTTGCTGAAGAGGTGAGATTAAAAAAAGGTAAGACCTTCAAGGTGGTCAATAACTGAGCACAAATATAACATATTGTGATTAAAAGCCTATAGAGATTAAATTTAATTCTGCCTTAGCCAGTTGGGGATACTGGCCTAAGCAAAAGTTAATCAAGATCAGACTCACCCACAACTCTTTCATTTGCTGGTTTGTGCTGTTGATTTAGCTGAAGAGCTCATTCAACTGTAGGGACCATGTGTGTTGTGCAAATGCAACTTGGGGGCTTTAAATGAAAAGGAGAAGAAGCAGGACTTGAGGGCCACTTCATTTTTAATATTTCCAGCCTGTTCAGAGACCCACAAAGCTCTCTGAGAAGTGCTCTTCAGAAGCACATGTGCTGCCTAGGCTGATCTGGGTGTTTCAGCTCAGGAGAACACTGACATCCATCTTACACTCACTAAGATAATTTTGTGCTTTTTGGGGTTTTTTGGTGTGTTTGTTTTTTCAATTTTTTGTTTCTTTTGTTTGAGAACTAAGCTTTATCTGATACCACTTAATGCTTGGAAACATTGATTTTCTTTTTTTCTACTTTACTTTCATTTCCACTTTCTTCTGAATGTTTGCATTTTGCCTGGAACAGATGCATCTAAATCCAGCCATGGCAGGAAATGATGGAAAGTTTAAATCACTGAAAACATCATCATTATTTTCAGGCAATTTCCAATTCAGCAGAAGATAGCCCAAGACTGGCAAACTGATAATGTGTTTATAGATGCCTTATCTACAACAATACTGTTATGGTTTACTTATTGATCTGTAAGATAACAAAAACTGTTTAATTGGCTGTCTTAATAATTTCTTTGGAAAATAAAATATATCCCACTGATTTTGCTCAGTTAATTGATCTTATATTTGACAGATTTTTTTTTAGATGGCCAAGGAATGTGAGCATTAACAGAAGACAAATAAACATGGATATTTAATTCAGGAGAAAAGGTTTACAAGTTTTCCTTCTTATGGCTAAATAATTGTTAATGGGGAAGAAACATAAAATTCATAGGTTGGTAGGATTTTTTCAATATTTTCATTTTTCTTAGTGATTTCTATATTGAGTGTCCTGAAAGTCCTTATGAAAATAAAAAATCTCTTTTCCAGTATTCCCCTTGCAAAAAGATTTTTGTGAGTTGGCAGAAGTTCAAGAATGCCATTTAACTTTAGCATTTTTAATTAAAAGGAAGAGGGGCTTTTTTAATAAATACAGAGCCCCAGAGTTTGCCATGAACACAGTAACTAATTTTTGGGCAAGATATGCAAGTTTATTACCTGTAAAGCCATAGTAACAGATTTTTTTTCCAGTAGTTTTAGATTCTGTCTCATCTCCAAATTAACAAAAATATTTCTGAGCTGTAAAAATGTGTTGTTTTTTTACACTTTCATCATGACCTCCCAACTAACTTTTTCTATATAAGAGAAATTGAGAGATAGTGAGAATAGTAGTTAACTTCTCCATATGTCATTTGTCACCAAGAAGATAGGATAGAGCTAAACACTCCTACACATTCTTTAGTTTTCTAGACTGCTGTACTGTACTGTGGCCTTTATTTTTTTTTTTCAAGTGTGGAAAGTAACTTATATACTTTAGATACTGGAAGTGTAGCTTAATTAAATTATGTAACTCATACTTGGAACTTTCAGAGAAAAACGAAAGGTGCGGCCATTTTTTAACAAAAAAGCTTTGCCAACTTTGCTCTTACAAAGCTTTATCCTGAGCTATATATCACATCACCATTATTTTCACTTTAACTTAAACAGCGTTAGGATTAAGTCATAAGGAAATAGGCAGCTGAAGCATATTCTTGTTATGAGTCAATCTGAAGATCTATCTCAATTAGTGTCTTGTCTTCAACTTGTGGAGAATATAAGGTCAGGTAAAATATACATCATCTTTAAACAATATTCACCTTTGCCATTTCATGAGTTAGCAGCTTTTGAACCTTGCTATCTTAACTCTCTTAGCCTGATCCAGGAAGGAGTCACTCAGCAAGGAATGGTAGCTTCAGTCATTTATAAATTCAAGTATCTGTAATTTGCCTTTTTAAGGCTACTGCCTGTATTCTGCATTTTGTTTTGTTTAGCTACCTTCTCTTAATGTTGCATTAGGAGATAATGCCACTTTCAAAAATACTGATTTTAAAACACTTCTCAGCTGGAAAACTTGCTCATATGCATAAATTGTACAAGTGCAAGATTTATTATAAGAAAATGTCCTAGCTTTATATTCCCGCTTGATTCTTAAAAAAAAAAAATTCATAATTCTGCAGTTAATTTCATTGTTAATTTCTAGTGAAGCATTTAAACTCAGTAGAGAAATCCGGATAAGAAAAGGCTTTTGTTCATAAAATATTTTAAAGATATAATTATTTCATTCTTGCTTCCTAACCCTATAATTTCCTCATCCTGAGGAGTCTACAGTGAAATAATTATGTGTCATTTGTAGTACTGACATTTTGCTCCTACTTTTTAATTTGGAAAAGCAAATAGTGTTTGCTGCTTACTATCTGAAATAAGTGCAGGAAGGAAACTTAAGTAAGTATTAAGCTTAAAGAAAGTTTAATCAGAAACAAAAGACGAGAGGGATATGGTTTCACTTGAGCCCACAAAATAAATGGAAAAAATAGAGACAGTATTGCTTTCAAAAAAATGAAACAAAACAAGGAAAAACATGGTTTGAAAGAGGTTACACTTTTGTAGTGAAGTAAATGAAATAGAGAGAGAGAGAACTTTCTTGATACCTCTGAGTTTCTAACCACACATTTAACCTTTAATTTGGGAAGCAAAACATGTTTGCATACGCATTAAAGGATGGTGTCCCTTTGCAGAGTGTTGCACCAGTGTAAACTTGGTCTTCTGAATTCAGCTCTTATCTCTGTTTGTAGGCGTTCTACATGACCCCAGGCAACTCCTCTCATCTCTCTCTTAACCTGGAGGTGTAGGGCTGTGATGACTAATACCACCATAGACAGGCTCTTTAAAGCAACAGATGCATCAGATTAGGTCAGTTAAGGCATCTAGATTTCCTCCATAGTTAGTGAAAAGAGGTAGATATCTACAGAAGCAATTAATTCCACTTCCTTTGAAACTCTTCTAAATGGGGAAACAGTCACAGGGTTATTTCTTATAGCAGAAGTGTACTCCATAGCTTGAAACAAAATTTAGGTGTGTGTATCTTGTCAGTACATGTTGAATACCTCATGGGGGTGTTTGGGTCTCAAGCTGATAAGTGCTAATTTTGAAAACATTTCTTTTCATTCAAAAGTTGTAGTAAAGAAAAAAACTTGCTCTGTGTTTTCCCTCCCCGCGCTGTGCCCCCCCTCCCACCTTGTGAAATGAGAAAAATTAGCCCTTTGACCATATTAAATCTCCTTTAAGATATAAAATCATTCTCAGGGTCATATACACATTGGAGTGGTGGTGGACTGTGGAGAATTCAAGAACTGAGGAGTGGAGTGCAGGAATCAGAGTGGAGACTGATTCAGGTTTCTGACCCGATGAACTTTTATTCCAGATTGTTTTGATAGTGTTAGAAAGAAATGCAGATTTTTGCAGTTACTACCTTTGATTTATTAAATAAACCACCTAATAAAAACTAAGAAAGAGAAAATTCAAGAAGTGAAGGCAGAAGTTGGATTTTCAGCTATGATGAAAAAAGAAGTAAGAAAAGCAGTAGGCAAGAAAGGTGAAAGACTTGATTTGCCAGTTAATTTCAAAAATTGCCTTTCCAAATAAGTCGTGTTGTCTGTAAATCATCCACATCCTCAGCATGAAACTTCAGGGAATTATGTCCATCTTTTTAACACTGCATTTCAGCTGAGAGCCTGAAAAGGACTTCACAAATAATGGACTAAATTTTCATAGTCTGAATAGACATGATTTAAAATCCCTGAAGAAATCCATTTTTTGCTTCTTTTCTACAA
This sequence comes from Haemorhous mexicanus, assembly GCF_027477595.1. Classification (NCBI taxonomy): domain Eukaryota; kingdom Metazoa; phylum Chordata; class Aves; order Passeriformes; family Fringillidae; genus Haemorhous; species Haemorhous mexicanus. The sequence continues at coordinate 46,258,335 of NC_082346.1, forward strand.
GTAGGAAAAACAACCTGCTAATTTAAGGGAATCCAACTGAGTTAGCAAGATCTTGCCAGTGCAAGGAGGCATTATCCTGCCTGTGACTTATTAATTGAGCTAAATGTTTGACACACCTGGAAGAACTGCAAAAAATTTAAATGAAAATAACCAGATACTGTACTGTTTAGATTCTTTTTTCCTTCCTGAGAGTTTAAAGGATTTCCTATAGCAAAAAGTTCAAATTATTCTTTGCTATAAAATAATAATAAATAATTTCAGATGCTACATATCAGCTATTTTTATATGGTTTTTCTTTTGACAATATTTTTTTTTCCCCATCATTTTCAGCTTCTGTGGTGTTCTGTTTGGCATTTGATACTAACCATTTTTGCTATGAATTGAAAATGCTAAGTGTCAGAACAGAGCCTTCAGTCTCAGAGCCAGACTAACATGAACCTGGTTCTGTTTATCAGCAAAATCTTTTGTTGTCGACTGTTTCAAATGCCAGAGCTCTTTTAAATACCACTAACATTGCCAAAGCCTCATTTAAACAAGTATTAGCAAGGTAATCCTTCAATCATAAACTTGCCACTAAGACATAAAGGGGATGATTACTGACATTCTGTGCCCTTTTCAGAACTACCCAAGGGAAAAAATGTAATGAATATCCTGGGTTCACAGTGACCCCAGCCTCTTCATAGGAACACAAAGGAAAATAATGCAAAATTATTCCAGCAACCATTTCCCTCCTTGTTCACCTTTTATTTTAATTTAGACAACTGGCAAGAGAGTTGAACCAACAAAGCATCTTTGTTTAGATGGCTGTAGCTCTTATTAGTTATATCTTTGTGGGGGAAGCAAAATAGCAGAGTATGATGTCTAGTTTAAGTCTTGGTCAATGTGTATGATACTGGGAGGAGATCATTCTTATCAATTTCAAAATGCTCTAACTTGTGCCTCCCCCTTCCCAGACTCTTGCACAGCTAAACAAGGAGCACAACTAATTGCCTGTTCAATGTTTGATCTACTACAACAGTACTGCAGGCATCAGAGTGTCCTGCTGAGATCTTAAAAAATAATGGCTGTTGCAGTACCAAATTCAATATAATTTAAAATAAAAATCAATAAATGCATCCCATATCTCAAAGATGTATCTGAATGCATCTTGAAAATCAGCTAAACTTATATGAAAAGCAGATAAACTCATTTGCAACAATGCTATAACTATTTTTTGGAATTCATCAGAACCTTCTCTTTCCACTGCTTGCTTACTGGGATTGCTTTACAATAATGCATCCTTTCATTCAGAGAATCAGAGCTTCAAAACTATCCTCAAGATGGCCACTATAAAGTGATGTGAAGTTGGAATAGTTCTTGTCACCACAAAAGTTTTGAAAATGCATATTAAAAACCCTCACCCCACCTGGGAAGCCAGGCAGTTATTCTTACTGTCCAGTACCCTGGTCAAAAAACTCAAGTAACTTGAGAGTCACCTCCTAGGACTTGTTTGCACAGGATGAGCTGGGTCAGACTTTGATGGAGCTCCTGAGTCTGGGGAACTGAAATCATTGTGGCTCTGAGCAGCAGGTGCTCTCAGGATTAAGGAGGACAAATAGTGTGAAGATGTGGCAGTGGTGCTCTCAGTTCAGTGTTGTGTGTAGTCCAGGTCTCCTTGCTCCATGCTCACACCTGCAGTGGGAACGCAGTTGACAAAGTCCAAAGTAGGACCTGGCTCAAGCTCAGTCTGAACCTGAGGTACTCCTGGCATCACTGCCTGTGTGGCTGTTCTCAGGGCTGCTGAGTAACACTGGGGCAGTGTGGAAGGAGGAGAAATGCTATTTTGCAACAGGCAAAATGTCTCCATGAAAAATGAACCTAAGTTCCACTTGATAGTTTGGTAGCTGAAGGCTTATGTTACTTTCTGACTCTGCTTTGCTGCTTGTCTCTGGAAGCAGCTTTCTTTGTGCTAGGGGACTATTTCACCATTAGAGTAAATCCCCTGGAACTGCACAAGTTACCTCAGGGGAAGGTTTGGCACCATGATCAGTGGCAAGCTGTAACTGTGTGTACCTTTATGTAGTGTGGAAAGCCCTCTAACTTCCCTGAAGGGATGGCTGAAGCTTTAGTCCAGGTGTTCACATAGTCCAGATTCCTCACCTGTAAGCAGTTCTCTCTGAAACTCTGTATTTTCCTCCTCCTTTTATTTCAGCTATTTTGCTGCCTGTGAATGTCCCCTGCACAAATTCATTTCTAAAAGAAACATGTATGGGAAATGGATAAACTTTAAAATCACATTCTCATCTTGGAAATATTAGTGTAAGTATGACTTTATGAATGTAACATTTCTGAATAATGTAATTGAATTTGAATTACTGAAAATGACATCTACAGTTAAATTTTTGAACATTTGTTTTTCACCTTTACTCTCATCCTCCTGAGCTAGTTATTCCCTTTTGGAGTAGTACAGGAACATGGGACTACACAGCAACAAGGAGCTAACTAAATCAAAATGTTCAGTTTTCTGTAGCTTGCAATAGATCTAGACACATGCCCAGAAACCAGCTGCCACTAAAGGCAAACAGCTCAGAGATGTTTCTTGCAGAAAGAGGGAATCTGGCAGAAGCTAGAGTGTGCTCAGCATGTAAGAGTACAAGCAGAAGAAAGTTAAAAAGCTAAAAGCATGATTGGGTTATAGGTTAAAAATACCCAAAATATTACTAAATGTGCACATGCTTTTATCTACACACTGAGGGGGTCAGTGAACCATGATATATTTGTGATCACCAATTTATCCCTCAGTGAAATCAGTAAAGAAATAGGTAGAAAAGAAAGGGGAAGGCAAATACTTAGTTACTTCAAAATGAAATCTATGACTTATTTTTTTTCTGAGTAAAGATTGTAGCTAACTTCACCTTAAATCTGTGGGACAAACTACTCAGGACATATTCAGCCATGGTGGGTAGCATCTTATGCTTTTAAATATTTCTCTAACTTATATATGTGATAAAGCATATACAAAGTGAAGTGGGAAAAGTCATGGAATCTGAATAGTTTGGTTTTTTGCATCTATTTGTAAAAATAATAGCAACAAAAAAAAAAGGACAATAATAACAGAAATTAAATAACAACATCAACAAAACCAATAACAATAATGAATAATAATGGGGAATAATAATAAGGAATAATAGAGAATAATAGGATTTTCAGATAGTTAAGATTTAAAGCCAGATTTAGAAAGTTCTCAGTTTTGGTCAGCTACATCCTATGCAGTATGCAGTGTACCCTTTATACCATCTTCACATGCCTTTGCAGGACCATGCCAAATGGTGCATGATACACGTAAAAATAGTTTACTAAATCACCCAGTCACCAATGATGCAATAATTAATGATACTCTTTCATTAGAATAGCCCTAACTTTGAGAAAATTTTAACTGGTCTCACGATTTTCACTCTGTAGCTTGGAAATCTATCACTGAAATTCATGCCTTTCCCAGAACTATATCCCCCTTTTTGTATCCACTTGGATTATTTCCTGTTCTCTCAATGCAGTGGCAGCTGGAACCACTCCTGGTGGCTGCACCCTGCACTTCACACAGCTGCCTCCATGGCTTTCATAATGTTTTCCATTTCTCATCCTGTTTTCTCACTGATGACTCTGGCAAAAGAGACACTCTCTCTACTGCAGTAAAAAGTAACACAATCTTAAACACCCATCTCAAAATAGCTGAGAGGTTTTGTGGCTCAGATGCAGGAAAGCAAAATCAGTGCCTACTGCTGCATGTTCATAGGCCTCAGAATAGGCTGCAGGTTAGAGGGCAACAAGAGCTCTTTGTTTCTATTGTTATTTTTTAAAAGTCCATCAGGTTAATAAGAATTCCCACGCTCAGTGGTACCTTACCAGAAAATTCTGACTATTCCATTCTACCTTACTTGTGGCTCCCTGCAGGTGTCACTGCCCTCTCGAGGATGGAGCCTCTGGACAGCGGGCGCTGACTGAGCCATGGATAAATCCGCGTCCGGCCGCGGGCAGAGTCTAACAGCTGATTTCATTACTCTGAAGGGACAAGGCGTAAGCTCTCTGCTTTGAGGAATAGCACTGATTTCACCAAGGGAAGCAAAACCAAATGTAATATTAATCAATTATCCAAGACAGATCACTGTGAGCCTATTAACTTGGTTTTTAATTCTGCGGAACAATTTTCATTGGTTGGAATTCTGGACTGTTTTTTTTTCTTACAAGTGGTGCATTTCAGGAAGACCTACTTTGAGTTCACAATCATTCTTTTAGAGGCGGAAGTTAGTAAACAAAGACACAAACAAATCCATTCATAATTAGTCTTCCTCTCTTTCAGGACAGTAATAATGACTAATGGTAACCAATTTTTGAGTCCATTTAGTTAATGGAATCATACTATTGGTTTAGTTTTATAAAATTTTAAAAATTTGTTTCAGCTGCAACAGTCTATCAGGCAGTAAATGCCATACCACTAATCTTTGAAGCACTTTTCTTTGAGAAAAGTGAGATGGAATAATTGAAAAGGTTTTGGCCCCTTCAAAGGGTACACGTTTTATATTCAAATGTCCATTTACAGCGTTTGCATAAATTGGTCATTTGGACATCTATAAATTATCTCTAAAGCCAGAGGTGGCTGAGGTTCTTCCCAGGATAAGGGTTTTCCCCTAGAAGAGTTCCTCTAAAATTCCTATGATCTGCACTTGCCCTTTGAAAACCTCAATTATATGAGGGAATCAGAAATTCTGAGGCATGGTGGAATACAGAATGTAAAGGGTTGGGTTTGTACATCAAACAGTATCTTGAACAGACTAGTTACAGAAGACAGAGAATTTTTACTGTCTTTTCTTGCTATAATTTCCAAAATTTACTTTTCTGACCCACCTTGGAAATTGCAAGGATTAGGCAAAATGTAACACCATCTTCAATTATAGCAAAGATCCAGCCTGTGCAGGGGCTAGCAGTGGTGCAGAGAAGAAAAGCACTGAACAGGGGGAGGTGGGCCTCCTCTATTGTTGCCCTATTGTCATGAAAAAGGAAGAGAAAATATGGTTGCTTTTCATGCTGGTCATTGAATGGCAATGAAATGAGATAAGTTATGACTTGTATTCTTCTACAGTTGCTGCTTTTATAGCACTTGTATAAGCAGGGAACACTTCCCATTTGTCCCAGCTTTCCAAATGTCCACTGAAAAAATAAGAGAGGAGAGACTAAAGGTGGGGGGAGGGAGAGCAGACCAGATACATTTCTGTGTATTTCATAGAGTGGAGCACACATAGTGGGCTAAATATATTTTTGATGAGGTTGTTTTCAAAATAAGAGAATATCAGGTCTCCTCCATGTGTTTGTTTCTGTGGCTCCCTGAGTCCAGTTCTGTGGTGTTCATGATGCAGCACAGCCATTTACTGTCTCCTAGATGGTAAGGTCTTCCCAGTGACAACTGGGGCTTGTTGCAAGGTTCAGCTAAAATCTTGCTGAAACTGGTGACTACCTGAGTTTGGTTGAGGAGAGATGACCAAGGTTAGAAGATTTTGCCACAAATTTCAAGAGTGCTTTTGGCAGGGAATGTTGAACAGCATGAAAGATTTAAAGAAATAAAGTTTGAGGTTCTATCTGGAGGCTTACTTTCACAATCTTATTTTTAAAAAATACAATAAATCTAAAACATAAGGTAATAAAAGTTTAAAAAGAACATGAAGTCCAATTACTGCCACATAACCACAAATGTATTTAATTTAATATCTTTCAAAAGCTCTACTCATATGCAAGATGTGCATTGTTGGTGGCTTGTTTTTTTTCTACATTCAAAAAAGTGCTTATTACACTTTTCACTGCTTATGAGAGTCATATGAGAGCCAAATAGCTCTGTGGTTTATGTTTGTTTTTTCTGTCTTATTCTGGAACAGTAGAAGCCCTCAGGAGCTGGGACCTGAGGCTTGCTGCAGCTCTCAGAGAGGAAATTATCATCAAGTGATGCTCTTGGGGGGGCAAGGAGGGCACCCTGGGATACAGGAGAGTTTCTCTGAATTGGCTTTAAAGACATTGGTTATCTTTGTGGATTTTCTCTTTTGTTTGTTTGACTCTTTCATGACTCCAAAGCTGGATGTCCCATATTTCTCTTGCCCACACTGATCTCCCCCTTTACAGATGTTCAGTTCCCATTAGTCACACTATTGCCTTCAACTACTTTTTTTTTTTTTTTTGGAATTGCTGTCTTCTCTGTCTTCTCTGCCCTTCTGTTCAAGGAGAAGTTTGAAACTTTTCTTGTTCTCCAGAGCAGTTCTAAGGAAGAACATAAACCTCCAGCACCTCTCTCTTGCCCATATAACAACATTGTAGGGTACTTTCAGTACTAATCTAAGATTTAGGAACCCCTGTCCAAGGCTTGCAGTTTGCAAATAATTCTTGAATTTTCTGAAAAACTTGAAGAATGTCTACAACTTTCATTCCAGGAATGTGAAGCTTGCTAAATGGGCATTCATCTTTTCTTTCTCCATCAGTAATGAAGTCTGTTTGAAGGGCAGTGCAGTGATTCAACAGTGAACTATAAAGAGCTTTTTTGGACTTGAGGAACTAAGAAGTGCATTGAAGTGTAAGAACATAGATGGTAAGTTACCAGATTGGTTGCTTTGTGGTTTAAAAAGATTGTAAGGAGATTGAACCTCAGAAGAGGAAAATCTACAGTTTCTCATCCCATACAATATAACATCAGGAGGTGCTCTAAAGCTCAGTAAGTCTAGGTACAGCTTCCATTCAGCAAGGGAAGCTGCCAGCACAGCTCTGGCTACACCCAGAGACCTCTTTTGAAGACTTCAGTGTCCCATGGGACTGATGACAGTTAAGTAAGATAGTTAAGATAGTTAAGTAAGGTTAAGTTCAGTGGTAGCTGGCTTCATAGGAGCAGGTTCAATGTCTCTAAGCAGCCTGCCTATGAACTTCCACATGGGCAGCCTGGCAGCTGGTGAGAACACAACTCATAGGCAGGATGTGCAGGGCTTCTCACTGAATGAGTCACTGCCCACTGCATGTAATCCCCTACTGAAATTTATGGCTGCTTTTGTTCTGCAGCCAGCTCTTAAGAACAGAGATCTGAACAAACTGAAACATCTGAAATTATGCTTAAACCAACAACCAAACAAAACACAGAAAAACCCCTGAAACAACCAAGAAAATTCTGTCTGTCAGGAGCTCAGCAAATTATTTTCATATTGCAGAAAACAGTGCCCTGGCACTTCTCAAAAAGTGATGACACACCAGTTTTCAACTGGAACATATGTAATACATACAGTAAATGTTGTCTAACTTTCAAGGAAAAAAAATATGTTGGATGTTAATTTACAAATTAATTAACCATCCAGTTTAACACCAGTCTCCAAACTTCAGGCTGTGGGGAGCAGAGTGGATGTCATCTAATTTCATGTAGTTTGCAGCATAAAACCCCAAGTAAGTCATCTCAGATTCCATTTGCAGGGAAAAGATATGGGCACTTGTTGACTCATGTTTAACTTATTTCAGATGTCTGCATGGCATTACTTTGAATATTTACGTACTGGTGTAGGCAGTTTATTGCAGGATCTACCATCTCTAATTAATACAAAATAAAAAGCTCCTAATCGTAGGAACTATGTAAAGGATGTCTCCTTTACAGACTATTTTGTCTTGTGAAGGTCTCCTGAATTCTCTTCTGCACTCTGCACTGGGTTGCTCACTTGTTGCCCATCTTGAACATAAGAAAGCTCAATCATATTTGCTTTGCAGCTTCTCTGAGTGCAAACCAAAATCCAAACCCCAGCACAGTTTCTCTCATGACTGAGTATCAAAGAAAACAATATTACATCAAATAAATTTTAATAATTATTTTCAGGAAGGACAGAGAAATCATTCTCTGGCCTCCCTGGAAGACTATTAAAGTAACAAAGAAAATGCTAAAACCAAATAATCAAAGCAGGGCTTTAAGTTTTTGAGATCACTCTAATTAGGACAAATACACACAACTGTAGTGGGTTTCTCTTTTTCCTTCTCAATTATGTTTAACGAGTTAAGATGGGCTTTTAGCAAATGAAAGCATGGGATTGCTCAAACATTCATAATTAATTAGATGAGTGCAACTGAAGATATGTATGTACTTAGAAGTTGGAAGAAGAATTTTGTTTTGAATATAATTATTACGTTTCAAAGTGTTATGACAAGAAAAACAAACATCCCAGTAATCATTTTCCACAGTGTGGTTAAATGTAAGGACACAATTTTTTGGTTTTTTTTTTTTTTTGTGGTGAAAAACAAATTTTTAATTCTGAATATAAAGACACATTAAAGCAAATATTTTGGAATTTTATAATAGTCTTGAAGGTGTTTGTACATAAGACAGGGATGTTTTTCTAGTATTTGCAAATATGGAAAGGTAAATTAGTGGAAGGAAGCAACCAAAGACAGATGTTAGGAAATATTTTCTTTTGCATTGGGATCAAATAGGGTGTGAGACTGAGTCTCTGAAAGGAGGTAAAAACAGCCAGGCCTTTCAAACTGAGCTCAGTAAAACAGCAGAGCAAACGTATTGTGGGAATTACTGCCTCAAAGAGAGGAGCTACAACTGCCCAAGTGCAGATGAGTGAGGCATACAAGCATGCAGTACCTATCTAGCCTCTATTATCCTTTCTTTTCCAGCCTTTCCATATTAATAAAAAGAAAAAGAAAGGTAGGTACTGGTGATATTATTGATGCTTAATTAAAAATTGTAAGGGTCTCCAAATGCAAGACTCAAGTGTCTAGCTTTGCTAAGCTTTCTTAAGTTCAGCTCAGAATTTTGAACAGTGAGAGAGCTGTCAGAAATGCTTTTATAATCACTTTGTGATGACCTAATCTCTAAGGCTGCCTTAGTCCCAGAATATGTCAGATAATTTTTGTGATTTGCTCTGATTCATGTTGTCTTGGAAAGACACCATTATGCCAGCCTTGGCTGGCAGCAGCTCAGTCAAATCACCTCTCAACATGCCCTTTACTATCAAGGGATCAAGAGCTGAAAAGGAATAACTCTGTAGGTGCCTAAGTAGCAGTCTGCCATACAGCTAAGTTAGGAAGAGAGAACAAGAACAAAGAATAACCTTGGGCCCACAATTCAGGCACACCATGCAAGTCCTGTTCCCTGACATTTTGCAATCTACTTTATCTTTTTTTACTTGTGGAAAAAGATTGTGATGCATCCATAATGTCAGATGAGAATCCTGTATTCCTTTACTAAAAAAAGGGACTGGCTCTCTATGTGGCCTGAGAGAAAAAGGGCTTTACCAGGTCAGATCAAAAATAGCTTAATCCTGGATTCATTCTATTACAATGGATAATAGCAGAAACAACAAAAAAGAGGACAGAAAAAGGAGATGCAAATAGCAATAATTTGGCCAGATGTTCAAAGCAACAAGCTGTCCAATAGGCAGTCAATCCCTGAACTCAAATCAAAGTAAAACAAAAACCTCCACACATTCAGACTCTACATAAGATTCAGATTATTTTTTAAAATTCTAAGTCAGTGGGATTCGGAGTAGAAATGGTCTCAGGAGCACTGTAAGATGTTTGACAACCAAGAACTACGGTTGCTGTTTAGCCCATATGCTTAAAATTAATGTGCTCTGTTATTTTCTGAATACCCATCAGTGTGTGCAGACAAGAGAAGCCAAGCCAACAAATTAACAGATTGTCTCTTAGGGGAACATTTCAGTAATTTCTAAAATTTTGTGTTTATTTCATCCTTTCCAAAGTATACAGATTCTTTCTTTTCCTCCTCTCTCTTTCATATCTCTTTTTCAAACTTTTAACTGTAGTAACTGAAACACCGCATTCACTAACACCTCTAAGCAATACCTCCTGTGACAATCTACTGTGTTTTTTACTATGACTTTACAATTTTTAACTAATGACTTTACAATTTCCATTGTTGTTGCATTCCTCCTAATGTTCACTTTTCAGTGTTGGATGCATCGATGAATTTGTTCATGTAGACCTGTGTGGTTTCTACAGCCCAGTTTCCCTTCGTGAGAGGAGGGGATAGGAGGGTCCTGTTCTAGCTGCTGTGCAGGGGAGAGCTTCCTTCATCTCAAGAGAAATAAAGTAAGCTGGAATGGAATGGGAATTTGCTTTACAAATTCACTCTGCGGGAGACCAACTGACTTAGCAAATAAAGACTTTCACCTCTAAGTCACAAGTTTGAGGTCAGTTTCTGGTGCATGTCAATAGGAACTTAAAAGCTTTACCACCCTGTGACTTCTCTGCAGTTTCAAATTTAAAGAAATGACAGTCTCAGGCTAGTTTCTCATAAACACCATCACCGCTGTCACTGCTAATTGGGCACTTGCTGGAAGCATTGGCAGAGCAGCAAAAAGTCTGAATGAGCCCTTGACATTGAACTCACCTCTCATTCCTGCATGTTCAGTGAGGCTCTTTGCTCCTGGCTCTGTGCTGGCTGTGTGTCGGTAGAAGTATACCTTGTAGAGCCTTTTTCTGCCTTCTTATCTTGCTTTGGGAACACAGCTCTTTAAAATTTGTATTTATCATTTGTAACTAATGTATCACTGTCACAACGTAATTTTGAAGAGATAATCATCAAAGAGCAATGGGTAGGAACTATGTCAAAATTTTGGTTTAATGTCAAGAAAAACATTTTGAGAACAATATATTGTGCTTTTACCAACCTGTGTCTGACACAGTCTGGCTGACTCAAACTCTAAACATATCCCAAAATACCTAAGGCTTGAAGCAAGGCCTTTTGAAGCAAGGATTACTTCCATAAATTGTATGAGCAAAGATGAACCTCTGTAGAGTTTTCTGATCTATAATTTTCCCTCAGGAAGAATCTTGTGTCTACTGTTTTCCTCTAATCACAATCCAAATTGGTCAGCACTCTCATTACCAAGAAAACACAGGTAATTTTGAAAATTTTATTCTGGATATCATTGCATATTGTATTTTTTTTCATATTAGAGATAGAAGAAAATTTAGACAGGACACTACTGCATCCAAAGCAGTGTGGCCAGCAGGGCCAGGGAGGGGATTCTGCCCTGCTCTCCCCTCTGGTGAGATCCTGCCTGGTGTGCTGCATCCAGCTCTTGGGCTTCCAGCACAGCAAGGAGAACATGGACCTGTTAAAGTGAGTCCAGAGAAGGGCCTCCAAAATGATCAGAGGGCTGGAGCAGGTCTCCAGGAAAGGCTGAAAGAGTTGTATTTGGTCAGCCTGGAAAAGAGAAGGCTTTGGAGAATCCTAATTACAGCCTTCCTGTATCTGAAGGGAGCCTAAAGATAGAGACTTCTAACAAGGACCTGTAGTCACAGAACAGGGAGAATGGATTCAAACTAAAAGAGAAGAGGTTCAGATTAGGTATTTGAAATAATTTTTTTTCTGTGAGGGTGATGAGACACTGGAACAGATTGTCAAGGGAAGTTGTGGATGCCCCATCCTTCAAGGTGTCTAAAGGCCAGGCTTCACAGAGCTCTGAGCAACCACGTCTAGTGAAAGTTTCCTTCTCCATGGGTGGGGATTTCAAACTAGATGATCTTTAAGGGCCCTTCCAGCCCAAATCATTCTATAATTCTATTCTATTATACTATGATTTTTTGGGTTTCTGTATCTTCCTGGTATTTACACTTGCATGCTTAAGTTCTTGTCCAGAGCTAAATCCTTTTGAAGGCATTACCCTTCTGGTATTTTACCAGATTCTTACGCAAGCTGTTATTTCTAACAAAAGCTAGTTATGATGTAGCAAATACTGTATAATAAGATAATATATATTCTACCAGACAGAATTTTGTTGATCTTGGCACAAAATATGCTTATAATTGCTCAAACTGATATTGTTTTTTCTGTATATTTTGGCATGTAGGAGGTTCAGGGACCTCTTCCATTGTTGTAACTGTCTAGAGTAAACAGAAGCTAATGCACTGTGGATATATAGCACACAACTACATGAGAAAAAACGAAAGGTTAATTTATACTGAACCTGCAGACTATGCCATGAGTAAGAATTTGGCATCCTCTCTCACAGAGTCAGAGAGAATAGTTCTTCTTCCAAGATTAATAGGCAAAATCCAAGATCATTCCTGCTCAGAAGCAAAATGAATTCTATATAAGTGGAAGATCTTTTATCCAAATCAAAAAACATTTCCTTTTCAGTCATGGTAGAAACATTTCTTTAAGTTAGAACCTCCATCTCATCCCTTCTTTTCCTTGGTTTATGATTAGCTTCTGGAATTCAGTATCACAGGAATTCAGCAAATCATATATGTGGAGGAAATGTTAAATGCTTCATTATGTGTGCTGATAGAGGCAATCATCTTCTTCATCATCTTCTTACACCACTGACATATTTCACTAAGACCAGTAACAGTATTGCTCAATTGCTCAATGTGTTTTAAAGATGAAAAAGATTGTCCTGAAAAGTAATTTTGAGAACAGGATATAGTTTTGGCCATCCAAAAATAAAAATTTATGTATGTTCAATTTTGACTCAGCGTAGGTTGACTTTTTTAATCTCTGGATAGCAGGAATGAGCTATTGAGAAATGCAGCAGATACCTAAGTTCCTTGCCTAAGGACTAGGCCTCCCACTGCGTCTAAAGCTATATTCTCAAAATGTTAATGCCTCTCTACATGATGTTTTCTCAAGTTGAGAGCACCCAGATGATTTTGTCCCTCACCTTGCCCAGCACATTTGGAAAGCAGCCTTAGGGGAAACTGTCTGCTTTATCACAGGATGTGTTTGCCCTCACCTCTCTGAGGTGTTACCTTCTGCTAGATCTGGATGGATGACAGAGAGCTCCAGTCTCCTTTGCACCTTTTAGCTCTCCTTTGGAGAGCTAAATCCATAAGGAATTTCTGGTTTATGTGATATATACATGTATACATACCTCACACAATACCTGCCCATAAGCAGGGATTTTAAGTACTGCATCAATTTTAGTCACATTGTTAATAAATTCACAATTCTATTAATTTTTATGCAAGTGTTTTATCACAAAACCTTGTAGAATATATTTTCTCCCCTCTGAAAGAGTTAGATACTATACTCCTATTTCATAATGAAGAAGAGATTTTGACATAGTAAATCTCTGTCAAAGAAGAGGAAAGCCCTTAATACTGGAATCTAATTTTCTGCTCAAAACCCTCTCTCAGACTGGTTTGCATTAGCAGAGGTAAAGATTTTTCTCTGTTTTGACAGGGCACCCTCACTTAACCTGCAATACGAGTGAAGTGGCAGTCAGATCACTCTTCGGTGTGAATATTAATGAGAACATTCATAAAAATCCTTCCCTTTGACAGTAGAACAGGAGCTAAAGTCCAACAGCAGGATCAAACAGGGCGGCATGGTACATGCATCAAACCATCTGGCTAATGCATAGCTCAAGGAAATGAGCCAAAACATTTCAGTCAAAACTCTTCACTGGAACAGTAATAGCCCATGAGTTCCTTTTCCCTAAAAACCCTAGAGGTAGAACAAAATATCCTGTCAAAATACATCAGAGCGGTGGAGCAAGAAAAAGAAAAACTTCTGACAGTGCATTTGACCATGTGAAGGTGTTTGTTTATTTCACAAAGAATTTTTTTCTACTCTTCATTTTGGTCCCTCTCCCTCACCTGCCTTGTCTTTTGCCTTCACACCTATTCTATGTCTAGCTTTAGCAGCCATTATTTTATTCAATTAAAACGATGTTTCATTTAAAGACTTTTTTTTTTTCCACAAAACTTCCTTCTCTTGTAGTTCATTGTTGTGTGACTAGCTCAGTTGCTGAACTGACTCCTACCATTTCCTTGATCTGTGGCAAAGAAAAAGGCAGGTTTCCAAAAATTTGACTGCTAAGGACATCTTCCTGGATCCTGAGGTTCAATATGAATCCAAATAATATATTATTACATATATGATTCCCCACCATTGATATTGGTCATGATATTAGTACACCTTTGATAGGGAAACATGTTGTTCTTGGTATTAAAAACTGAACTTCCTCTTAATCAAATTGCCATGGCAGATAATGAGTTTCCAGCCCATTCTAAGATATAATACTACTGCACACAAGGTGGTAAGAGGATATAGGCAGGGGCCAGCAGCCACCAGAGCTCTCAGTGGCATTAAAGCCCCTAAAAATGCTAAATGCACTGTTCTACACACAGATCTCAATGTTTGTTAAGAAAGCAAGGCTTCCAAATAGGACACTTTTGATGACTTTTTTAACACATTATGTGGCAGAGGCCAGATACACTGGACTTTCATTGCTGCAAATGTAACCACAAAGGATGAACTTGCAAATTTCTTTCTTTCTCCATTCATCACTAACACGCACAGACTGTCATATGGAATGGTATAACAGGTTAATACAGAAGTACACTGAAGAAATGTCATTTTTAGTGTTCAAGTTTGGAATGGCTGGTACAGGTCAAGTTCAGGGAGGTAGTGTATGGAAAAAGCATGCTTAGAGGAAAAATCTAAATATCCAGATTGTACCTGAAATGGGAAAGAATAAAGCCAAGTTTTTAAATTTCAAATTCAAATTCTGTCCTTTGCCAGAAGGACTTTTGCAGTATTGTTATCTCTTAAATTTTAGGAGCATGCTGGAAAAGTTTCCAAGGCAGGCGTATGACTGTACCACTAATTGCCACGTGTTGCTGTGTGATGCAAGAGAGATTTACCTGAGACCTGCCATGACCCGTCAAGCCATATGACAGTGTGATGTAAAGGGGAGCTGATTACTGACCTGGGAGCCATGGAGCTCCCACTTAGGTGAATTTGCAGGCAGGAAAAGGTGATTTAATATTTTGCTGGAGTTGATCTCTGAGAATAGCTTTTTCCCCAAAATAGAAGTACCCATAAGATCTTTATAGCATTAAACAGAATTATACTGGTGAAAAGCTCAGAATCAGTTCTGCATGCATTTTGAAGACAGTCCTTAAATTTTAGCATAAAAACCTCCACTCAAGTAAGACTGTCTTGTTTAAAATCAGAAGTGGTTTCAAAGTTCATTGAAGTATTTTTATTGTTAAAATATCTCAAGCAGCTTTTTAAAACACCTGAAAACCAGAGATGTGTTTGGAGAATATTTCTATCCACCAAACCTTTCTGAGCTGTGTTGCAAAGGTCACTGATTTTTGAGTTCTCAACTAAATTTTTTTAATACAGCTCTCTTTCTTACACTCATTGTAAATTTCATGAGAACTGATGTATTTCCAGGACAGTTCATGTTGTTTGTAGATGAAAACCGCAATTTCAGAAAAAAGTGGGAGGATTTGAGATATCTTCTAAGATTTGCTGCAGCTTTGTCAAGTTTTTTTATTTTTTTTTTTTAATCCCTAAAGCCTAAGTAACTTTTGATTCAAAGCATATGGCTTCTCTATACGTAGGGAAAATGTGAGGCTGACTGTCTCACACTTCAAATATTTATAAGCTTATATATTAGATAGGATAACTTCATCAACCTAATGTCCAGAATCACAGACCTTGTTTTGCTTGATGTTGTTTATTAAATGTATTGCCTACTACAGCTTTGAATAGCCTTGTTTAATGTCCTGTTCTCCAATACTGGGTCATCACTGACAATAATGCTGCTACTGCAGATAATGCAGCCATTACTACTGCCACTATTTTGGAAGCACTGGTAATATGCAGCGGAAATCAGAGCACTTTTTCTTGGAAGTTCAGCACAAAAAAGCCAAATGTCCCCAAAAAAGGTCACACAATTGAAATCTAAGAGTAAACTCTGTGTCATTAGCACAAAGTGCTACAACTCCCCTTCTGCTTTTTGTGTAGCGAACAACTTTTTCAAAAGGAATTAAAACCCCATACTTTACCTGAAGAATCAATAAGGAAAATCACTATCCCCAGCCTATCATGTGTCTTCTGTTATGTAACATTCTATTAATTTCAAATAGATGTTCTTAATGAGTTGCAGTGAAATGTTGAAAAAGGATCTTATTATCACTTTTATTCTATTTCACTACATGATTTTTTAACATGTTCACAAAACTCTAACATGTATATTCCTAATTAATCATAATTTCATGCCTAGTCTGAAGATGCTTGGTACTTGGCAGGGTTTTTTTATCTGTGTCTAGATCAGTGCTTGTAACTATGTCTGTTTCTGAAAATTTATTGTGAGAGCTATAATAATATAATATAGCTAGTATTCTGTCACTAAAAATGTCAGTCTATTCCTACCATTTTTGTACTTAAAAACATTTAAAAATACTTTAAAAATAGTCTCTGTTGACTAGTGAACATATGAAGACAGTCTAAAAACAAGACTACCATATAATTATCCTTTATATATCTCTATATAACCCTATTTATTTTTATATAGGGATATAACTTTTGAAAATGCATCAGACTTTTTATGAATTAAGGGCTGACCTTATAAAATCCTTGTAATTCTGAAACTATTTTTGTAAATGAAGCAAAGTGCTGGAATAGATTTGATTCACAGCCTTTAAGATTAAACAATGACCTTTCTTTGTAATATATTTCTCTATTATGCCATACTTGAATGACAAAATTTACCTTTTTATTCTCCTATCTTATTCATTTGTATATAGAAGAATGCATTAAAAATTTAAAACTGATAATATCTGCTGCAAATAATAGTGAGTTATCAAAATTCAAGGAGTTTGAGACTAACATAATTTTATGCTTTATTCCTATAAACTTGCTGTAATTTTTTTGAACATAATTAAGCTGAAATAAGCTCATTTCACACAGGTAATGTTGACATCTGCATGGTTTTAAAGTATTAATTGCTGCAAATAGCAAGTTGTTCTATGAAGAGTGAAATTTGGGAAAATGAAATTCAGAAGGATTTGTGTTCATCCCTTCAGAGCCTCTTACTACAACACTTTCAGTCTCTTCCTGGTCCCTTTCCCAGTGCTTTGAAAATCTCCTGCACACATTACAAGGAAGAGGGAGGAACAAGCATGAGAGAGAAAAACCCCTGAGCTTTGATCTGCATTTATGCTGATGGACTGATATATATCTCAATGCAAAGAAAGAAAGAAAGAAAGAAAGAAAGTGAAAGAAAAAGAAGAAGGAAGGAAGGAAGGAAGTGGCGGGAGGAAGGAAGGAAGGAAGGAAGTGGCAGAAGGAAGTGGCAGAAGGAAGTGGCAGAAGGAAGGAAGGAAGGAAGTGGCGGGAGGAAGGAAGGAAGTGGCAGAAGGAAGGAAGTGGCGGAAGGAAGGAAGGAAGGAAGGAAGTGGCAGAAGGAAGTGGCAGAAGGAAGGAAGGAAGTGGCAGAAGGAAGGAAGGAAGTGGCGGAAGGAAGGAAGTGGCGGAAGGAAGTAGCGGAAGGAAGGAAGGAAGGAAGGAAGGAAGGAAGGAAGGAAGGAAGGAAGGAAGGAAGGAAGGAAGGAAGGAAGGAAGGAAGGAAGGAAGGAAGGAAGGAGTTTAACTTTATATAGCATCTTTAAAACCAAAAGCATCTGGTCACTACTCAAGCTGCAGAAAACATGCCTCAAACCAATAATAAGTACTGCTGTCCTTAGTATTTCAGTAACATATTTTTTATCTACTGATCTGAAAAGTTTTTTCCTAAATTTGGGGAGTGAACCTTGACTTGATGGACTGTTTTAAAACCTTACATTGTGTCTTGGATGTATCTCAACCAATTCAGAATTCATCACTCAATAGTCAAGCTTTGATCAGGATGATCCTATTTTTGCTGTACTCACAGCAGACCAACAGATACTAGTGTTGTGTCTAATACAGCTGTTTTTATTTCCTGATAAAAACAAGAGATGAAATTGCCTTTAGACATTAAGAAAATCATTGTATAGGTAGTAACCATGTATTGGTTAATCTTAGTTGCAGTTCCCTTGGGAGGGCTTGACAGATTATTTTTGCATTTTGTTACTGTTTTGAGTCATGTTTTCTACAGCTTGTAAGATGATCAGATGCTTTTGTTTTAAAGCTGTTATATAAACTATTTTCTTTATTTCTTTTTATTTTTCTTTCAATAAAAAAATGGTTTCTCTTGGCTGAAACGTACACCGAGAATCAGATTTGATCAACAGTTACATTACTTGTTTGACTGATTGATTCAGCTTTCCTCTTACCCAAGTAGAGAATGAAATAATGGATGTCTCTAAAAATAGGGAATAGAAAGATAGCTACAGAATCAGTGAAATAAATACAATACAACTTTATAAAAGAAGGATTACCACCTTACCTGCTCATATTCCTGTCTATCCTGCACTGCCTGAAGTTTGCCTTCTCTCAGACAAATCTGTTTTATTTTTTTAAATCACCCTTTGAAAATACTCCCCAAGAGAGGAATCCTTGTTCTCTGGCAAAAGTCACACCCTCTAAGTAGCCAGCATTTGTCTCTTTTTTACCCATGCCTTTACAGACACATAGATACAATCAAAAATGTAGCTCCACTCTAAGTTGAGGCATTATCAAGATACATTTGAAGAAATATCTGCATATCTTTCACAGATGAAAGCCTGTGCCAGTGCTCAGAGTTATGCAGATATTTTTTGAGTGTTGGGGGTCAAGTGCTGATGCTGTCTGGTTGCATGGGCACAATGATGTTCAGTGACCCATCCCAGATGTCCCCCTGCTAGACAAAGAAAGCAACATTCTCCTGTCTGTGCAAGCTGGTCTCATGCAGCACGCTCAGAACCACACCTTGGTTTATTGCCTTTATTTAAACCAACGGGAAATAAAGAAAAGCTTGAATGGTCAGATCTTATTTGCACGTTATTACACTGCTAGAGCTTTCCTTGATTTAAAAGTCTAAGATTTAAAACTGAGCTGAGGGTCTGGTATATTTTTTGTTCTGATGAGAAAAATGTAGGACTTCATAGCACATTGCTTCTTTTCTGTAGGTGCTGAAGGACATGGGTGCTTCACCAGATGACTTGATTGAGCTCTGGCAGTGCTGATCACTAGTGATCTGCAAATACAAAACGGCAGCAAAGTGGTTGCTTGATGAGAGAGCACTAATAATGAAAAACAGCAACTCATGGGACTATGGGAACAGCAATCTTGAATGGAAATGGCTATATGTTTCCCCCATAAATGATTTATTTGAACTAAATAGTTTTATTTTTGTTCAAAATTTACTAGTTTTATTGTTGTCATTGGCCTGAATATGTAAGTGAATTTTTTTGGCCTATCAGTATCAATGTAAGATATTTGGTTCTACAGAAGTTGAGGAAGAGATGGAGAAAGAAAAGGAAATCTAAGTAAAAAGTTAATATTGGTCTGATAAGGGGATAAGGGGAGGTTTGGATTTTTTTTTTTTTTTTGTAAATTCTGTCTGCATCCTTTCCTAAGCTCCTTAATAGCACGTAGAATAAGAAACAAGTTTTTAGTTAATTTTTTCTGCTAAAAATATAGGTTCCAGAATATGTAAAGTTTTCTGATTTTTAAATCGGGTTTATTGGTTTTATCAACAGAAATTTAAAAAATGACAGTTTCAGTATGTTTAAATGTTTTGAGCAAAGACTATTTCAAATTCCCTTATGTTTTTTTTTAATCCTTTAACCTGCAATCTAAGTGTATTTTTTTTTTTAGAGAAGCAGAATTTTTAACTAGATATATAATGACAATATTTATTTCCACTTTTTTTTTTTCCCATAACCTTAGCATTATTTCTCTTTAGCTCTAGTTTCCTTTCCTTTTTTTTTTTCCCTTAAACACATAGATCTTGTGAAAAGGGAGCAGATGGCTTGACTGAAACTTGGTTTTCTGTTATTTTAATATCTTACATACTGGCTTTATCATCCTTTTCATGCAGTATACAGATTCCCAGCTCAAATCAAAACAAAGTATGAAATAAGGACATGAAAATAATGAAAAACCTGGGTCCTTCCTGCATGATGGCTGGATAGAACATAACAGCCTTACTGTTGTGTGAATTTCATATATTTTAGATAAAATCTATATTGTTTATTTTTCATGTGATCTATGGCTTTAATGTGACCATTTCATCAATAGTCTTAAAAGATGTGTAAAGCCAGCCTTTTATTCAGTCATTTTGGCTGGCCAGGTGCTAGATAACACAAACAAATCTGCTATCTATTGTTCATGGGAACTTCATTCCACACCAGAAGAGTCACCTACTCTAACTGTGCCCTTCATCAAAGGACACATCCATGGCTGTCAGCCTACCCTCTCATTGTGTTTCATTCTCCTTGAGTTCTAGGACATCAAAAAATCCTGAGTCTTTGAAATACAGATAGCTACATCCTATGAGAAAGGTGATTGTTTTAGAATTCTACTTGGTTAAAAGAAAACATTTCCTGATGTGCAAATTGATCTACAAACTGATTTTTCTGTAGCTACCCTACGTGCTTGTTCATCTCAGGCTTTCAAGTTCCAAACAGTCAGCCCAAGAACCGCATGACATGCCGCCAGGCACTTAGCAGCAATCAAAACAGAGCTGGCAACGCCTCCAAAGAGCTTTGCCCCAGTTCCAGCCTGCCTGCTCTACCGTGGATAGAAAATGCTTCTTGCAGAATCCCTGAGGAAGCTCATTACTGGAGCTGGGCTAAAAAGTTTTACTCTAAAAAAACACAGCAAACTGCAATGACTTTATAAATAAAATTATCCTAGTCAGAAAGCTGTCCTATTACTTCAGAAGTATATATTGAAAAGCTGATTAAATTCTTTCTGTCTTTTCCATTGAAGCTCTCAAAGGAAGAGTGTTGTCACTCTCACAGAGCTAGCCAGCTCAGCAGCCACATTTAATTCCACATTGCTTTTCCTTTGATGTGGAGTGACAAGCAATGGGTTTTGGCTGCCCTACCAGATGAGGAGGATTGTGTTGC
The DNA here is from genome assembly GCF_027477595.1 of Haemorhous mexicanus. Taxonomy (NCBI): domain Eukaryota; kingdom Metazoa; phylum Chordata; class Aves; order Passeriformes; family Fringillidae; genus Haemorhous; species Haemorhous mexicanus. The sequence continues at coordinate 46,279,125 of NC_082346.1, forward strand.
TCTTGTCAATAAGATGGGGAAGTTTACATGCAAAGGTCATCTGGACATTCCAGTAGGCTGAAAAGGACTGAGGGGACAAGTGCTTCTCCTTGCTTTTAGGTAAGGCCCTATAGGTTGTGACTGAAGCCTAGTTAGACCCGAGAATTACAAACAACATTCAAATTAGGAATGGTAAAAGGGAGTTATGCCTCTCTTTCTTGTGCTGTAAAAGCAGACCAGGAATTTTCTGATCAGTGAATGTGACTTCTGGCAGAAAAAAAAAAAAAAGTTGCAGAAATATCATATCTTTTTCATATCTTTTGCCCACAAACTTAAGGGTTTGTTGTTGCTGCTTGCTGCTTCTTCAGGAAATGCTGTAATAGGATGATAGTGTAGCACCTTAAAGGCATAAAGACATGATGCTTTTCAAACACTTATAGCATTTCTGTCAGTGGTTCTAACTGGGGAAAAAACCCAAATGGAATGGCTATAACATTCCTTCATCTGGTGGTGCAATGAATTAACCTCACAGACAACTGGCAGATACTTTGAAAATAAAAAAGAAAAATTCTCAGTGGATGAATCAAAAGAAGATTTCAGTCACAGGCAGCTGTCACAATTTTAAATTGAAATTTCAGATCAAACAAGTGTTCCTTTAAAGTAAGGAATCTACAGTCACAAATCTTCACTCTCCTCAGAGGGGACAAATCATGTTACACTCTTACACACAGGCAGGCAGGAGATGGATTTAAAGTTATGCCTAGCCAATTTTTGTTCATTTATTGCCTCACAACACTTAGTAAATGTTCCAAGTAAAGAACTGTACAAGTGTAATTGTATTAACTGGTTCCAGGCTGATTTCAACTTATTCCCTTTGAGCTAGAGCACTGGACTCCCTGAACAGGTTTTTCTTCTCTGGATGAGTTTCAAAGCAGATTCATTATCAGATATCTGTCAGGATCACTTTGAGTGTTATGTGAGTATTAGAATTAAATAAACATTGGAAAATCAGAGACAGATGTACAAACATGTCTTTCCTCTGTTTTTTTTAAAGAAAAAAAAAGTTTTTCTTAAATGGCAAGGTCTTATAAATTTGGTATATTTCTTTTTGTCCTGTCAGGGTTATGATTTTTATAGTTTTTAAAAGCTGTTTTTCTCTTGTTTCTTATTATTTTCAGTACTGATTTTGTTATGCCTTCATGGACAGATGGAATAAGACACTGCCCTCCAGATGTTTATGGAATAACTTGGATCATTAGAAGACACTGCAGATCCTTTTCCACAAGTCCAGTTATGATGTATCTGTGTAGTTTAATTTTCCTTTACCTTATCCTAAGACTCTTAAGAGAGTTTTGCAAATCCCTTAGACCTGAGTAGCAGATTTTGTTGAGATATCATCTGAAAAAAGGAAAGTTGGAGTGTCCTGACATGTACAGGGTCACTTATCTCCCACACTGCTAAATACAAGAGCAGGAAGGAGGTGGTGATCCTTTGTGTCATGTTAGACATCACCAGCTCTCTCTTCGCCTTGGAATGAGGCTTTCACACAGCGCCAAAAGTGGCTTTGAAACCCACTAAGTATTGAAGACTCTATAAGATCCATGTAGAGTTTGTCTGAGTTGGTATCTCCAGGCACAAACAGAGATGTTTAACGAAAGTCAGAAGTCTCCTCCTAAGAGAATGTCAACACACAAGCACTGCAGAGATGGTAGAAGACAGTTGTAAGATTATTTCTGAACCTTTCTTCTCTACAATTACAGGTGAAGCCATGCCAACTCCTGCACCATAGATAAATATTCCCCATGAGTACAATTGCATGGAATTTTTTTTGCTTTTATTTGGCTTTTTCTACCATATTATTCTAAGTATTTTTCCTACATGCATTTGTAACATTATGCAGCATAAACAGTGACATGTAGTCATCATTTTAAGTGAACATGGTTCAGGTTCAGACATTTTGGCAAGATTGGAAATAAGACCTGTGTCTTCACCTCTATCATAAACGGAACAAAAGATATCACTCTAGTGTCTCAAACAGATGTTTGGTTTCCTATGGAAGAAGAAATATACCTTTGGTGCTTTCATCTACATCGCTTTCTTAGAAATAAAAGGAAACTTGGATATTTTTGTATAATTTTGAAAATGCACAACAGCTTTAGCTAACTCTATATTTACTTTGCTTATCTCTACCTTCTGCAAGCTGCAATACATCAGGGAAGCAGTTGCAATGGAGAAAGGTCCTGAAGCCACAGTATAGAATTTGCTATCTGTAATACTGGCTCTTTGCAAAGGAAGATAATGCTAAGATGACTTTTCCATTGCTGTGTGTGTCTTTATAGATCAGCAAATAAAGCTGATGTGATAAGCTATGTCCGCAGAAGTGATGGCTATGGCTGGGGAAGGGTTTATTTAGTGCAGGTGGCATGCAGTTATTCTCAGCAACACCAGACAAAGGCAGGAATAGAAAAACAGCTATTAATTAAAATCTGATTGCACTGTCAATGACAATGTAATAAAAAAAAAAGAAGCAGACTTTAATCAGCTGTTCTATATCTTAGTGAATGTGAGGTTTAGTAAATCTCATGCTGAATTTAATTTTGGTATGGCTGCACAGTAACAGATAATGCTTAGCATTGGAGATCTATAACATGCTTCAACATGAGGTGTAGAAGCATACTGGACATGCTGTCTCAGGCACACCAGGACCACACCAAACAAAAGATATGTAAAAGTACATACTGCATTCTCCCTGGCTGTAACTTTGAAAAGTACCCTGGGTAGGTTGCATTATTTTGTTCTTGATTAGATTGCATTTTTCTTGTTATAACTGCAGATGGGTTTGCTATTGGTTTAAACTTTTATTACATGGCAAATCTTCCATGCAACTCTGAACTTTGGCACAATTAACTATTAGCATATATGAAAATTTCATTGGTTGTTAAAGGGCGTAAGTCTCTACACAAAATTAACTACATTCTAATACAGTTTGCCCTTCTTGTATCTTTCCCTCTTTCTTTATAATTCTGACAGCATTTTCCAGAAATTCTATTAATGAAAGACTATGAGTCACTAATTAAAAAATTATGTCATTGAAACTGTAGTTCAAAATCTATAAAAGTTAATAAAGCCTCTCTAATGGTATAAGTTATATCAATTTATAAGCATAATTAAAAGTACAACTGAAAGTAACCAATTTTTCACCTTTTGAAGAACTTTTAAGTCACTTCTAATTTCTTTTAATGTGGCAAATAATGTACCAAATAAAATTATAGGCACTAAGACATAGAGATAAAATCCTAAGGAGGAGATCCTCAGCCAGTGGAGTCAGTGCTATAGGATTCAGATAGTCCATGGGTGTTTTAAGCCTATAAGATTTACCGTTGTATCACAATTTCTTTCCTGTTTGTTAATATCTGTGGGCACCACTGGAAAAAAATATTGAAAAAACAAAAGAGAAGAAGGTCTTGACTGGGATTAGGTGATGCACACAACTCTAATTGGAACTGGCTTCCCTCAGGGCAGTGATGAGTAAAACTTGAGCGCATTGCTTGCTCTGAAATGTCATAAAAGAGAGAGCGATTTTCCTGTACTTGTGGATGAACATTGTTGATTTAATTACAACAAAAAGTGATTGGGAAATATTTTTAAGGGAGATTAGTTTCCTGTTGTCAGCTGTCACAGAGATGGATAGAACTCAGGCTTACTCTTGAGGCAGTAGTTATGAGCTGGTTTGCTGTTGGCTGAGACAATAGGCTGCATATTTTTAAATTGTATCAAGAAGGACCTATTATTTAGGACTTCTTATTACTGTCAGTGTCACAACATCTTGCATTATTCAAAGAGAGCATTGCTTCCATCCGTCAGTCTCCCCTTTGCTGTCAAAGATGCAAATATGAGTTCTCATTGCTTAGGGGAAATTTGTAGTATAAGGGGAAGGAAGAAAGATGCCAGGAAAAGTTAAATGATATAGGATGAAAATCCTCAGGGGAAAGAGCAACTGGAGCTTTGAATTTTTATAGTTGCCACAAAGGAAAAGGAAAAGGAAAAGGAAAGGAAAAGGAAAAGGAAAAGGAAAAGGAAAAGGAAAGGGAAAAGGAAAAGGAAAAGGAAAAGGAAAAGGAAAAGAAAAGGAAAAGGAAAAGGAAAAGGAAAAGGAAAAGGAAAAGGAAAAGGAAAAGGAAAAGGAAAAGGAAAAAAAAAGGAAAAGAAAAAGGAAAAGGAAAAGGAAAAGGAAAAGGAAAAGGAAAAGGAAAAGGAAAAGGAAAAGGAAAAGGAAAAGGAAAAGGAAAAGGAAAAGGAAAGGAAAAGGAAAAGGAAAAGGAAAAGGAAGGAAAGGAAAGGAAAGGAAAGGAAAGGAAAAGGAAAGGAAAGGAAAGGAAAGGAAAGGAAAGGAAAGGAAAGGAAAGGAAAGGAAAGGAAAGGAAAGGAAAGGAAAGGAAAGGAAAGGAAAGGAAAGGAAAGGAAAAGGAAAGGAAAGGAAAGGAAAGGAAAGGAAAGGAAAGGAAAGGAAAGGAAAGGAAAGGAAAGGAAAGGAAAAGGAAAGGAAAGGAAAGGAAAGGAAAGGAAAGGAAAGGAAAGGAAAGGAAAGGAAAGGAAAGGAAAGGAAGGAAAGGAAAGGAAAGGAAAGGAAAAGGAAAGGAAAAGAAAAGAAGAAGGAAAAGGAAAGGAAAGGAAAGGAAAGGAAAGGAAAGGAAAGGAAAGGAAAGGAAAGGAAAGGAAAGGAAAGGAAAGGAAAGGAAAGGAAAGGAAAAGGAAAGGAAAGGAAAGGAAAGGAAAGGAAAGGAGAAAAGAAAGGAAAGGAAAGGAGAAAAGAAAGGAAAAAAGAAAGGAAGAAAGAAAGAAAGAAAGAAAGAGAAAGAAAGAAAAGGAAAGTAAGTGCTAGAGAATTTACATGTGTGTATATATGGATGTCTGTTTCAATCTAAAGCTGGCATGCTTGAAATTGTGCTGGATGTCTCAGAGGAAAAAGTGAAACTTATCCTATAAAGACCAATTATTAGGATTGTGAAAACAAAGGCAAGATCAAATAGGTTAAGAGGGGGATGTAAAAATAAATTATATGGCAGTTGAGCTCATTTTAGAATATAGTAGTTGGGAATTTAGCTGGTCAGACTTTTGTAGTACCTTTTCTCACTGTAACAGTTGATTTTTTGAAGCAAGATTTTATGGAGCCAAAGACTGGTATTGGAGACACTTTAACTCATAGATTGTTTTAGAATGGTTTTCAAAACTAATTTCAATATTGTTTCAACTTTTTTTCAACAAATTTTTCCATTTTAAAATATATTTTATAAGAAAATGAAGGAAACTTTGTATCTGTTAAAATTGTTGTGATTAAAATTAGGCATTTTGACATTGTGCTGGAGTAAGCTTTTTTCTATGCCCCAAAGTATTTGAAAATATATATATTCAGTCTTGAACACCTTTGAAATTGCTAGTGTTCATCCTACTTAGAGATGAAAATATTTTGAAACATTTGTGTGTCACTGAAACATGTTTCCTGTGAAACTAGAGCACAATATTTCTCCCTCTGCTACACATGCATCTGCCATTCTCATGGAAGAAACTTCATTTAGAGGAACCCAGTGGCCTATCCAAACAAGCCCTCTGTGACCTGAAAGTGACAGCATGGGATTTAAATCACAAAGATCATTCTGGGTCCACAGATTGTGTGCAATGCTCCCTGGACTCAGACCACGGAAATGCTGTCATTGTAGGGCATGCCAGCCACAGAATATAAGGAAGCCAAGGCACTTCGTCTTCTTCATGCTGCATCTTCAGAGTCTGCTCATGGAAGGATTACTTCTGTTGTTTTTACCATCAGAATTAAGGAGAGTAGTCTTCTACATTTGAACTGGGACTTGGTCAAGTGCTGCCCTGAGGGAAGGGCTGCAAATGCAGTGTGGCTGTTGACTGATCTGTTTTCTGTGATGCTGCTTACAGCACTATTTGAAAAATCTTTTTATTATGAAAAGTAAGCATAAAATGCTATTCCGGTATTTTTAATTTTCTGAAATCTTAGTAAAAATCAATTCCTAAGTGTTTTCCAAGGAAACACTGCAGCCTGAAGAAATTAAAATAAAATAGAAATGTGGTCTTTGTAGCTTGCCTTTAAGTGAATTCTGTATCACTGCACCTGACTGTTGTTCTCATGCTAGCTTGAGAAATGCCTTTTCTATCTATTAGCCTGAAAACTCTTTCAACCAGGGAAGGGACAGAATTCCATAAAAGAAATGTATTATATTTGAGGGTTTGCTGCTGAATTTTAGCTTATTTTACAGGGAGAAAATGGGAATAGATTCAACAGGAATATAAAAGCTATTAGAGATGAGACCAGGCTGAAGTGTATTTCATTTTCATTAGTGCAAAGACTTTCCATCTCCTTTAACCTGCGCTCTCACCATATGCACAGTGAAAAACAAAGGGTTCAATTTGCTCTACAGCACTGGTAGAATTGAACTAATTGATTAACAGCAATTTCCCCCATCAAATAAATGGAACAATGTGATTTCTGACATGGACAGAAACAAAGCTCAGAAGGTGGTAAGGATACTGGTTTTGAATACAAACAGGCAGGAACCAAGGACAGGAGTCTCGACACAAATGAAGCTGTTGGGCAAACTATTACAATGAGCCTGCAGAGGCTTCTTTTAGCTCTTAAACAGCTCCTTCTTTATGACAGTCTGAACTGAGTTTAAGCAGCTGTCCCAAGTAACTGAGCTAGCCTTGAGCACAGGCAGCAGGGTACTTAGGAGAGGAAAATGATCTCCTGGCCTTGAAAGTCCCTTGCCACAAAGCAAGCAACTTCTGCAATTCTTTCCTTTGCAGTGGAGACTTGGTCATGGCTCCCAGTTCACTACATTTTGTTCTTTTACTGAAATTCTATTCCTTCAATAATGCAGAGCCCATGGGCCTTGAGCTCTTTTCCTGCTTGCCCATCCTCCTTTCAGTGACCTTCAGTAAAAACACACTTCTGAAGAGTGCTTTAAATTTTTCATGGTTTTTTTTGTTTTTTTATTTTGCAGTGAGACCTTGCTTTCTTCCTTGGATTGTTCTTTGCAACTTTCTGTAGTGTATTTGTATCCTGCTGTAAATATGACTATGGAAGAACTAGACCAGCCATGCAAATTATCTTGGAAGAAGCAGTGTTGGGTACTATGCTAGCAAACAAGTCAGTGACATCCCTTAAGATAAAACAAATAAACTTCAGCCATATTTTTAGGCCAAAGGAGACAGAAAAAAGAATATTAAAATGAGTAGTGTCTGGTCCAGTTTTTAGACATTGCTAAGTTAATTTTTTGCACTTGAGTCAGCTAATAGTGCTTTTGGGCGTTTTCTTTGACTTACTTTGTAAATTCAGATCTTTGGCAGTGCTGTGTGGATGCCTCTCTCTCCTCTGACTACAGAACAAGCCTAAGATGACTTCTCTGCTCTTTTAGAGGCCTAATATTTGCCAGTAGTATTCCTCTGGATCTCGTTTTTTTTTTCTTCCCCACACAGATGTGCAAATAAGATTACAAGTAGATTGCTTACTGATGGGATAGCATATGAAAGCTCCACCAGAGTAGAGTAGACTTGATTACCTGCAAGCACATTTAGAGTAGTTTCCATAACCATATGGAATAATCTTCCCATAGATAAAAATTTTATAAATTAAAGAAATCTGTGATAAAGAAATTGCAGACCAAAGATGCAAGTCTTCTCTTGCTTTGGTATAGAATCATGACCTACATTTAAAAGATTAGAAAATGAGTAAGAACATGATAAAAAATGAAGGAGAAGAAAATTTTTTTTTTTTTTTGATTTAAAAGTTGTGGTAAGGAATGGAAGCTGGCAGAAAATAGAGGGCCAAAAGTGCAAAGAAAGGCAGGGGAACACATAAGTTAAAGTAGATATTAAGGAGCAAAACACAGGGGGTTTAAATAATGGTAGCTGAACAAAAATGTTTAAATACTTTCTCACAAGAATACTAGATGAATAGAGGTATGTATGGGTAGGTTATTGAAAGTAGTCCTTCAGGTAAAAATCCAAACTTTTGAAAGCTGTTTTGTTGATATTGCTTGTAAATGGTCTTTTAGGAGAAGGAGGAGAATCTCTCAAGATACAGCTTTAGTAGAAATATCAAAACATTGGTCCTTTGCTTCTGTCTCTTGAGTTAGCAGAATTTCAGTATTGCTGTATTTGTGTGGAATGAGTTCTAAAATATTTCCCTGAGGCTAGCGTAGTTGAGATGGTTTACCAATGCAGGAAGAGATTTTGCACCTGTATGTTCTCTCCCATGCTCCATTTCCTTCATGCTCTCAAAGCTTCCTGGTGTTTGCCTAAAGTTAATTCATCCCTTCCCACGTCATAGGCAAGAGCTTTTCCGATTGCACTTTAATTGCCTCAGTGTTAATCCCTGTTTAATGGTGTTAAATTTTGCAGCAAATTAAAACCTAATTTCTGAGTTTGAACTGTATCATGTTGTGCAAGTTACATCTTGACATTACGGTGTGCCCAGCTGCCCGCATGATACTTCATATCCTGAGGAGCGTTTCACGGCTGTTTGAGTGCAACAAAGCACTGACGTTAATCCCCTGCAATTGCCAAACTAGAAACTGGGAAGAGCAAAAGAAGAATAGTTCCCACAAAAGTTCTTGTGAAAATAATTGGGCTGAAAATGACTGTGTGGTGGTACAGAGTGGAATCCTCATAGAGGCTGACAGAGGTGCTCTTGGAGAGCAGCTTTTCCTCATAGTGCCCACTTGTTTTTGGGTAAACCTACCAGTTGCTGGCTCCCTGCTGAGCCCACAGACAAAGACCTGAGGTAGGAATGGAAGGGATGAGAAAAGGAACTTGTGTTCGCTCTCAGCCAGAGGGCTCAAAGCCCTTACTGTTTTCAAGCATTTTGTAAAAATTCTGGGAACTAAAAGAACTGAAAAATGTTCACTTCTCAGTCATATATTGGACCAGGAAATGTGTAGGCTTTCCTCTTGCTGTCTTTGTTTCTGGCTACAAAAGCAGCCCAGTGGATATGCAGAATGAGCACAAATACAGTAAACAGCTTTAATGAAAGGGCTCTACCTAGGGCAGAGAGCAATGGAGCTGACAAAAGAGATCTTCATGCTGTCTTTTGATTGATATGTGTACTTAATTGAGTGCCACGTCATGTACATGTTGTGTGTGTTCTTTGGCACAGAATAAGAATTTCCCACAAGCAAGTGACAGCTCTGAGCATAAATAAAGCATTTCATTGATTGTGGAATGACTGTGGGTGGACTTGTGGCAGATCATGTGCAAGCCACTGCAAAAATAGCAGTAGTGGCAAACCATTTCTCTGCCATTCACAGCTCCTTTCAGAACTATTCTACCACTCATGTGCTTTACAAGATGAAATGGAGAAGCTGTGGGCTGTTACCACAGGCTAAAGCTTGGTCTCCTTACCTCTTCACTCAGTTTATGTACTGTATCTTTCTCTCTTTTTTTTTTCTTACTGGGGCAGAAAAAGGATGCAATTGATACTGCTACACTGACTGCTCTGCTTGGAGGACTGTGTCCTGAGAGAGCTTTTTTCCTGAATGATGTTGTGCCTTAAAGTGTTTTCACAAGTGATTGGGTGATTTTAGAATCGCATGTACTCTAACACCTGCCTCTAGAGGATCCTTGATACAGTGACACTGAGCATGGCTTGTGCTGTCCTCTCTGTGGTCCACAATCAACTGGTGCATGATCATGAAAAAGAAAAATGCCTCTTTGTTTGTTTGCTTGTTTTTGTTTTTTTTATAAGTAGGATTACACTACAATGAGACAGACCAAGTCTCACTAGGAAAAAAGGTACTGTTTCACTCGGGACCCTCCCCAACCAAACTCCTCTCCCTTTCAGAGCTGGACTGGTAAAGGTGACCATTATGTCATGTCTTGCACTGTAAAATATTCCTTAGCTCCCTGGAAGCAAACTAAGTACAGAATATTTTTTGCCCTGTACTCTGAATTAATGCAAGATGTCCAGGTGTCAGTCTACCAGCTTTCATTTTCTTAGACAATTCACGTCTCTCTTCAAAGAGGTATTGTGAGGTGGATTTGGAACATCATTTGATCGGACTGGAAGGTCACTGATGATATAATGATGATTCACGAGAAGCAAGTAGAAGCAATTTCATGGTAAATTTTGCAGCAGAGGAAAGGTGGTGTACTGGAGTTTGTATTCATGTAGTACAATTCTTCTTGGCCATGCTGAGCACTACCATAAATGAAAGCCCTGTAAGTAATATTGGCAATACATAAAGACTTAAAACTAGCTAGTCACAAAGTGAAGTAATACTAATAATTCAAAAAGTCAAGCAGGAAAGACTGTAGAGGTCAATTAAGAAAACTACTTTCATATTGGATGGAAATCTTGACCACTGGCCATCCAAAAATTTCTCTTGTTTGCAGGGGTCAGCTGTAAAGGTAGAGATTTTAAGCAGCTTACTTAGAGTTTGATCCAAATGTCGCTAAAGTTAGTGGACACCTTTACACTGACTTCAGAGAACTTTGCATCAGATTTTTAATTTCAGTCAAATCAGTACCTGTGTAGTATTTAAAAAGTCATAGATGGGAAAATGGGAGAAAGAAAGAGAGAGATTGGAACTATCATTTTGCCAATTACCTAGAAAATCCAATTAAGTACTGATTTAAAGAAGTGGAAAACAGTGGAGTGGAGTTAAATAATCTTATTTCCCTCAGTTAACAATAACACATTAGGTTGTTAAGATGAAAATCATTTAAGAATCTAATATGCTTTTCATTATATGTGCTGTTTGCTTGTGCATGTTAACTTCAGCAGGGAAACCTGAGTAGTCAATTTTCTTTTCCTCAGCTGAAGCTTGCAGATTTGTGTATTTCAATATGTTGGAGAGATTATTTCTTAAAAGATATTATATATATATATATACACTTATGTACATATGCATTTATATACTCTTGAAAAGTTCTTTTTTATAGATTTACAATAGAATTGCAAAATCATGGTTTTTGGCTGAACAAAAATTTAAATTAGAATCTTAGAGTAATACGTTAATTATCCTGGCTCATATAGGCCTCTATTCCGTCTTAACCTAGCTTGAAGATTCAAGTATTCTCTCCTGTATTTCATATATTGCTTCTGATTAAGCCCTAACAACAGCAGGCACAACTTTGTTACACAATTTGCACCTTGACCTCACAAATTTGTGTGCTGCTATGTTTCATTATTTATGAGATATTCAAACTTAAAAAAACCATGGTTTAATAAAAGCATCTATATTGCCATGTGGGATTTCCACATAATTATGGTTGCCATATTTTCTTCACCTATATCATAGGTCATATCAAATGTAACCATCCTGAGATTGTGCTGCCTAGAAAGTCAAAAGTTAGTAGAACAATTAAGTGCATTACAGTTTCTGACTAATTTTTAGTCTCTTCCTATTAATGCTGAAAGCATGCACAGATTATGTACTGAAAATCTTTTTGCATTTCCAGGAAGATTATTGTAATTGAAAATATGCAAACAGTATTAAGATACTTAAGATATTGCATATTATTTATTGCAATGGAATTCTTGAGACTTTTCTTGACATTTCCAAGAGCAGAACAGATGATTTGGAGGTTCTTTTGTAGAAAAGAGTAGTATCATGAGTAAAAAGATAGGAGAACAAAAATCATAGAACTCTAAACATGAAAAAGTTTCCACTGTCATACCACATTACAGAAGGTGAATCTTGAATTCAGGGTTAACAAGTAATTTGAGGAATATTTAAGCGGTTTATTAAAACATCAGCATTGCACTTACAGGAGACCAGATTCTGAAGAGGAACCACAGTACAGCTGGGACACACATAAACCATTCACAACCTCACCTCACACAGCCAGTGGAACTGATATGGCTTATACAGCCACAGGTCTAACCTACCTCATGGGTCCATATGTATGTCCAGATGGACTTTATACATACTGTATCCATGTTTTTGCCTTGTATTGGTTACTGTGCATATCCTCCTTAATTCACTCTTTGATCCCTGTGGAACAGGATTCTCCACAGGTCTTGTACATCATGCAACACCAGACTGAACGTGGTGTGTATATTATGGCATGCAGTCAAAACAAGGCAGCTTGGGGTTTACCCATCAAACAATGAAGCAGTGAGTGCCAGGCCAGTCTAAAAGGACTGAGACCAGACAAAGGAAGCACTGGCAGATAGATTGCAGGACAGTCTATTAATATATTTCAAGAACAGTGAAAAGTATCCTATTTCCTTGTACCCTGGGAAATCCATAGCTGAAGGTGTTTGTTTAAAAGTAAAAGCATACAGGTGAGGAACTTAGACATCAAACTATGCATTCTGCAGGCTTCATGATCAATTTTATGAAGGCTTCAGGAGTAATATGACCCTTCCTATATTTAAAGGTCTTAAGTGTTTAAGGTAAAATATTGTAGAGGCTAATGGAGGATGGAGTGATTAAAAATTATCTAAATTATCTGAAGCTCTGAGTACTCTCAGCTCCTAAAAATTGATCTAATTTACCACACCTTCAAGGCACTATGAGAGTATAGTAGCTATGATGGTCCAAGACTCTGGAAAGTACATGGTTTGCAGACAGAGGCAACCGAGAATCTCTGTCTGAAGGTTTACACTGTGATACCCAGGCACGTGCATGAGATAGGACTGTGCACCCCAAAACATGCATATTAGCTAAGTGTCTTGCTTTAATTGAGGACCTTTTCATCCTTTCCCTTCTAACTTGTATAAGAGTTTTTTAACCACTTAAATATTTTAATTAAATTGTAAGAAAGTATAAAAAATTCATCATGACAAGACACACCATGTGCTCATTTATTGCAATAGTGTAAATTTGGTGTATTTCTGTCTGGAATAAAAGAAAGGTATTCAAAAAACATTAGTCTTGTGGAGACAGATTGAACTTGCAGAATACAAGTGATATACACACAATTTTTTTTCAAGGTAAAAAGGAGAATAATTTTTCTCTTGTTGTTCTTTTAGTAAATTCCAGATTGTCATTGTCAGTCTTGGCTCTTTGGTATTGTCTAAATCTAATTGCAATTAAATAAGAATGTGATTTCCAAAACACTTCGTAGCACAATCATATGTCCTTTGGCTCATCCAAGTATGTACTTGAGGAGAAGAAAATAGAGAAGTGCCTTCAGCCCAAGGACATGGAAAGTGTAACCCTTCAAACTGACTATCAATAATTAAGGTCTTTGATGCTTTGAATCGTTTAGATGATAAGATTGCTTTGAAGTAAATAAATAACAAATTAGAATTTGTGGTAGTCACAGGTGTTTGGCACGACAGCTTGTAATCAAAAGCAAAATGAATGCATTTTACTCTGTGTAATTAGAAAAATAAATGAAGTTTATATGCAAATTGTAAAGCACTTTACTAAGAGATAACCGGTCAGACGGCTTTTTGTAATTTAAACTTTCATTTATGGGGAGAATTTGCAAAGTATCCATTTTCAATGCAATTTCAGTGCAGCTGCTTGAACTATCTTAGTCTTCCTAAGAGAGAAATTCGAACATCACTGGTACCATGCCAATCTTGTTACAGCACAATGAGGACAACATATGCATTTTTAAACTTGTCTTTCTTTCCCCACCTCTGAAATGATAGCAAACAAAAATCCCTGAAGGTTAGGTGAAATTACTTGATGTCAGTAAATAAGTAAATAAATAGAGAAACACTGGGACATAAATAAAGAAAAAAAAAATCTGCTAATCTGTTTCAAGCATTTTTTGAGATTGAAAGTTAATATTGAAGAACAATGAGGGTTTTTCACCATCTTCCACAGTCAAGGGACTATTTCCCCATTGGCTGGCATTGCTGAAGCAATCTCAGACATTTCCATTTGGAGTATTGAAGTCACCTTCAAAATGCATGACTGACAGAGAATGCATGAGGTAGAAATTGCTTGGAGTAGGTATGCCAAGAAGAAGATGGATGAAAGTGTCTTAATAATGAAATGGGATTTGTTGTGAAGGGACATGAGATAACAGATAGGAGATTAGTCCAAGGAAATATGAGACAGTGGGATAAACAGGAAGAATGTAAAAGCACCAAGCAAAATGCAGATTGAGACACAGAAACTGAGAGGAAGATTCAGAATAGGCATGTGGAGAATGGAAAGCTTAAGATAAAGGAGAACAGAGGAGTCAATGCATGAAACCATGATGAAATTGGTTTTTTCAAGGTTTACCCTTCAAAATGATGTCAGTAAACTTCAAGATATTGTGACTAAGAAACACAGCTGACATAGCTGGCAGAATCAGCTGATAGAATAAAGGTTTGATTTTTTTAATCTGAACCATTGCCTAACCAGTATGGAAGATATCTTCCCAGTGTTCAAATATAGTAAGTTATCTTTGTAACCTATCTGAAAGAGAAAGGTGGAAGAAATGAGCATTTCTCCTATCCTCTGAATACTTAGACAGCAATGGCTGCAAATCTGTGATTGAGAGTACTAAATCACACTCAAAATTCTCTCTGAGTCTCACTTCTTGCCCTAAATTGTTAATATTGACTTAGATATTGGTAGAATTTCTTGTCTTTTGAAGGAAAAAATGACCCAAATTCAGATAAATTTTAGTAATACCAATCATGCTTTTACCAATCATGTAAATACTTTCAGAAACCTCTTGAAAGGCAATGTACAGTTAAAGTGTCTTAAATTCTCACCTCCTATATTGTTGTTGTGGTTTAACCTCAGCCAGCAGCGAAGCCCCAGGCAGCCACTCACTCACTCACTCACTCACTCACTCACTCACTCACTCATTCACTCACTCACTCACTCACTCACTCACTTCCCCAGCAGAGAAATCAGGGAGATAACTGGAAAGGTAGAAGTTAGAGAGCCCATGAGCTGAGATAAACACAGTTTAACAGGGAAGGCAAAACAGGGAATTAATTCACAGCTTCCCATGACTGGCAGATGTTCAACCATCTCCCCATCACAGGTAACAGTGATTTGGGAAGACAAGTCAAGACAATGCTTCAAATGTTCCCCCCTTACTTCTTCTTCCCCACACTTTCTATACTGAGAATTATGTCATATGGTCTGTAATATCCCTTTGGTCAATTTGGGTCACTTGTCCTGGCTCTGTCTACTCCCAACCTCCCTGGCAACCCCAACTTCCTCACCAGCATGGCAGGATGAAAAGAGAAGAGGCCTTGGCTGTGTGTAAGCCCTGCTCAGCAATAAAAAAAAATATCTCTCTATTATCAATCTTGTGCTCAGCACAAATCCTAAACACAGTCCCATACCAGCCACTGTGAAGAAAATTAACTCCACCCCAGCTGAAAGCTGGTCAATGGCAGGTTGACTATGAGTCAGCCCTGTGCTGTGACAGCCAAAAGGGAAAATGATATCCTCGGGGTGCATCAGGCACAGCATTATGAGCCAGTTGAAGGAGGTGATTGTCCTGCTCTACTCTGTGCTGATGCAGCTTCATCTCCAGTTCTATGCGCTGTTTTGGGTACTGCAATATAAGAAGGCTTCCAAGCTATTAGCATCAAAAGGAAAGCTACAAAGATGATGAAGAGTCTGGAGGAGAAATCATATGAGGAGCAGCTGAGGCCACTTGTTCATCCTGGAGGAGACTCAGGAGGGAAAGTGGTGGGACAGGCACCCATCCCTTCTCTGTGGTGACCAGGGACAGGATTTGAGGGAATGGCATGGAGCTGTGACAGGGGAGATTCAAATTACATGTTAGGACATGGTTCTTCACTCTTCAGAGGATGGTTGAGCATTGGAACAGGCTTCCCAAGGAAGCACTTATAACACCAAATCTGAGAGAGTTTGAGAAGCATTTGCACAAAGGTCTCAGGCACATCAATTATCCCTTGTAAGCCTGTTCCAACTTAGGATATTCTATGATTCTATGATATTCTTTTCCCCTACATTTCAGAGTAGCTGACCTTTTGCTTTTATATGGCATCTATTTTCTTGATTAATATTACAATGCATCACCTTTATGAGCAGTTATGCCACCTCTCTTTCATCAGGCTTTTGTTGGAAGTGACTTCTATGACTATTAATAATTTCCCACAACATTCAGCCCCATCTAGCAACCATGCTTATTAAGAAAAAAAAAATGCATCTGTAAGCTTTTGCATAATTAACCTCTACATATTTCTTAGGGGGAATACCTATAAGATTATTTATGTTACAGTAGGAAAAATGATCCAGAAAGGCCTAAGGATTCTTCTTACAAAACTTTTAATATTCATTACAGTTTAAAACCTTCTTAGTGGAAGTCTAAGCCATCATAATTTGTACTAGCTGTGAAGTATTCCTTTTAATACCCTTGCTATTGACCAATTCTTTGACTAGAGAAAATTCTTGATGTGTAGCATTAAGTATCTGCTATTGCTGTTTTATTGTGGTGATTAGAGGAAATCCTAAAGCTGCAAGTGCAGAGATGTCAGCTGCAGTGAGCTGGCCAGATTTTAGTGGAAGATAGTGGCAGATCTTTTTATTCAAGTGTGTTTGCTGTGCCAGTTCCCTGCAGCACTTCCCTTTTTCATTGCTATAATCTGGTGCTGCTATCAAGCAGATTCCATGTTACAACCTAGCAGCGATTCCATTAGTGACATGTAAAATGATCAAGAAATGCCACCTTTGTCTTCCCCCTCTTTCTCAGGTATTTAGACCTTCACAGCTGCAAGTGAGAAAACAGGTCCTCTTTTCCTAGAACTACAGAGGGTATTCTGTTGGTAGACATTTCTAGTATAGAATTGTTTCAACTGCACTGTGTACTGTTCGTCTGTTTCCTCCTTACCTGATATACTTCTCTAAAAGCTTTTAAAGGGAAGCTCATAATTCTGTTTATACTTTGCTTAGCAGAAAGGGGATCCTGGTCATGTCTGGAGATCACAGCCATTATCACAATAAAATAAAACATTAAAAAGCCATGGTAAATGCATAAGCACGTCTCATTCCTTTTAAATTGAAGGAGTGGAACACAAATTTAAGATAACCTCTTTGTGATGCACTGTAATGTAGTCTTCTTAAATTCAGTGGCTTAGCAGAGAAAACCTTCACCAAAATTTCTGCACACTGGGAAATTAGTTTTACTGCTATGCCTTGAAAATCAGGCATGAGGCTTCTTGAAAAGAATGCAATTCAAAACAACGTATTTATTTTTGACAATTATTGTTTCCAGATAGTGTTTCTTTTAAAAAACTTTTTTTGCAGTAAAAGACAACCATGAGAAATATAATAGCAGCTATGACACACATTTAGAGATGAATACGTCTACAAATACCTGCTTTTGGAAGCTGCATGACATTTCATACTTCACACAATGTCAGACCCTACATGTTCAACTGGTGCCATCAAATTCTCACTCATGTTTACACAATTGTTCAAGTCGTCTGTTCAAAGGAGATAGGAGAAAACTTTAAACTGAGAATCTTTATTCACACAATGATTATAGCACAATATTAGCATGATTTGGATGCCGAGGCTCCAACGCCTAGGAGAAGGAAACACCCAGACATTCCAGCCCACAAAGCGCTGCACACTCCTTTCTCCCTTTGTCTCCAGCTGTAGATGAGGATATTCATTATTTCCATGTGTCAAGCACACAAATTGATTGCAAATTAGAGGCACATGCTTTTACTAAAGACAGGAACTGAATTATGACTAGATTGTAGTTCCAAATTACACCAGTATATGAAAATATATAAGCTGCAGGGGAATACAGCTCAAGATGAATTTGTCCTTTTTATCTCACAAATGAAAGCTATTCTTTATCCAACAAAAACCTCGAAATAGACAGCATTCAAAAAATCACAAAGTTGATGCAACACTTCATCTTGTTGTTTGTCACGAAAAATGTCTTTTAAACATTTTTATTTTATCTTTTTATCTTTTCTTTTTATTTTATCTTCTTTTTCCCTCTATTTTTTACTTATGGGATCTTTCTAAGTATGGAAAAAAAACTAAAAAAGCCCCCCAAAACCCCAAACAAACCACAAACAACGCCAAAAAACCTCCAAACAACAAAACAACAAAAGGGGGGCAGGCAGAGGGAGGTGGGGGGGAGAGAGAGAGGACATTTAATGCCTCATTCAATTTTAAAGCTCCATTTCTTTTATCAAGAGAAGCTGGTATTTTTTAAATTCTGTGTTGAAAGGTGTGGAGATTTCTTTTTGCCTTTTTATTTTGGCCTGTGAGTTACATGAATTTTTGAAAGACCTTCCAGATTCTCTAGTTGAAAGAGGCAGTCATATGCCTGAGGACATATACAATAGGAAATGACAATAGAGCATCTTAATTCTTATTTGTTGAAGAAAAAATAGTGACTATACCCCCAACTTGGAAACAAGAAAATACCTTCTTTAATTGGCAGAGTTCTGCATACTTCTTGTTGGGAAGAATCAAAGGTTATCACAATTCTGTTTCAGTAGTAAAAAGCCCATTCTGTCTACACTCAGAGGAGCCTGGACTTCCTTCCTTCCTATTTAATACTGAGGAAAGGAATTTTGTTTGCGATCCAGTAATCATTTTATTTTCTGTTTCAGAATTATAATCACTGGCTGAGTCTACCAGGACTGGCTCACAGGAAATTCAGATTTTTTCCTAATCTTGGTCACAGACTTTTCTATGAGATCTTAGTCACTTTCTTATATTGCAATCTCCAAATAACCCCCAAACAAACAAACAAACAAACACAAACCGCGCCCCCCCCCCCCCAAAAAAAAAAAAGCAGGGTTCTTACCAAATTATTATATTACTTTGAGATTCTTGGAATAATGATGTCAGTAAAAGCAGTTAAGTATACTAGGAAATTTTTTTTTAATGGAATCAAAATTTGATATAGGAAAACACTAACAGTAAAGAACACTGTAACTTAGCTGACTGATGAGAAACATCTTCTAAAACTGTCCAATCTTTTGCTGACATTACAAACAGCAATATTTTACTTTGGAGATTGTCAGTATGAAATATGCATCACTCTGTATTTGTTCCAAATTCTCCCTATTTTGACCTTCATTTGACTGGAAGAGGAAATATCTTTGAAATCTTGATTTATTGTTTTTTTTCAGAAGTCCAGTCTTTTTAATGGCTTTTAAATTTTAATTGATAATTGTTACTAGGGACAGCTTTTCAGAGTGAAGGAGAAACCTGAGAAGACTCTTGTGAATCCAGTTTGACTTTGGGCTAAAGAGAGATCAGACTGCCAGTCCTGTCCTTTGCCTATCTGGAGTGGGCTAATGCATCAATCAGTGCATCCTTTGGTTTAACAAGAAATCATTCTCCTGGTCTCTGTTGGCAGGTAGGGATGGCACAGAAACCACCACTCTCTGATCACTTTCAACTCTTTTTCCTGAAAAGAGACCATACAAGATTTTTTTTTCTTAGTATTTTGTCAAATTTCTATGGATAAAAAAGGAGAGTTATACCCCTAAAGCCACATTTAATACATCTCTTCTGCTGCACAGTGTGAACTGGAATACATCACTTTCATCACTTTGGCTTCCATCAGCTCACCTAGGCAATTTCTCTTTCCTCTGAATGGATGCTTCTCAACTCTTTCTTTAAAGGGAATCCAGGTATCAGGCTCCTGTCTACCAACTCTCTGGAAAGACAGTATGAACAGATGTATCCAGCTGCAATAGTCAGAAACCTTATTACCTTATTTCCTTTATACCTCCAGGAATTTTTTTTTTTTTTTTTTTGAAGAGTGTGGGCAGATGGGAGGCCACTGGTGGTTTTGCATCGAAACATAATTAAATTGCATTGATTAAATTAACTGTCTGACAAATATATGGCCTACTCATCCTACCATGAATAGGGCAGATAAAATTCAGCTCCATACTCCAGCAGCAACAATTTGCTTTTGAAAAGAGAAATGAATCTGGAGTGAACTCACTTGATGCTTCCTGACTCTGAATCCTTCATCAAAATTATTCCTCCATCAGCTTAGGATGAGAAAGCAAATCACTCACAATTAGCAGGTTTGCCTTTTTTTTTATTTTATTAGCACTTGCACCAGTCATAGAGCTGCTGATGCCAGAGAACACCTTTCTCATACCCAACAAAATTGCCTCATGCATGCCTGGGAAGATCATGCTGATCAAAAATAATTAAGAAGGAAGAAGAGTTATTAAAGCTGAAGGCAGCTATCTATTTGCCAATACTGAGTGGCATAATCTTTATCACAATATGAGGGAACACACTGTAGCTCTTGCTTCATTCTGTTCCATCTCTGAACTCAATTGACACAAAGCAAAATACTAAGTATAGTCTAAATAATTTGGGGACGGGGACTTTGGTGTCTGTCACTGATGTCTGCAGAGAAGACAGTTTGCCATTTACATTGCAGATTACAGGTAATGAAAATAAATCACTAATAAATACCAGTAAAGGTCTAATATAGCAAGGTTTTTGAACATCCACAACTCTCCATGGTTTCAAAGTACTGTCTCTGATTATTTATGTATTTAGGAAATACTCAGAGTTCAATTTAAGGAATTGTCAAACTTCTATAGATCCTTTTGCATCAGTTGGAGCAGTAAAGTTAGATTTTTGTAGGACTGGGACCTGTTTAATTAACTGATGTCCAATGAGAACCTCAAACAAATCAGTATAAAAATTCTCTTAGGGCTTCATTTATGTAACATGGACCAGTATAACAGTTTCCTCAAAAATGACAGAACTACTCTACAACTACTCAAGTATCTTCAATCAACTGACTTGGGTTAGAAACACTTAAGGAGACATACATTATGGGATATTTTCTTGCTTTCCAGATGGAAAAAAAAATTGAAAGAAGCTTTTCCTAAGAATTTCATTCAGGCAAGAATTTCATTCAGACAAGAATTACATTCTTGATTGTTCAGTAGAGCATCACATTTCAGTATGAAGGGGTTAGAATTAAGTTTGATTTTAGTATTTTGGAGACTTAGAGACTTTTTATGTTCTTTGGCCCTTCCTTGGCAGAGGTAAATGTGAGGGGAAAAAAAGGTAGATTACAAGAAACTCATAGAATTATATAGCTATTTAAGGCTTTAATCTGCAGGGTTATAAATTCTGCAGGATTATTTCAGCTGCATTCTCTTACTTGTACCTCAGTGAAGAAAATGCATAATTACAGAGGATATCACAAAATAGATTGTGTGCACTCTGTTTGTGTGCTAGGTTTAAGCACATGGGTAAGAAGTCCTTAGTGTCTTTCAAATGTTCTCATGCATGTTTAATGCTCATCCTGATATGATGAATAGATATTAAAGCCTAATGATAAAGTTATTTTTTAAGATTTTTCTCTTCAAATTGTAAGTTTTGAACAAAACCAACATATGATCCTGGTGTGGAGCCTTTTTGTCATCAAGAATGAGCATTACAATTGCTTGTGTGAAAGATATTTTGAGATGGGCAAGTTAAAAATAATTTTGATCTTGTTTTGTGTAAATAATAGCAAATTTGGTTAAAAACAAAGTGTAAATTATTCTAGTTTTTCTTCCTTGGACACAAATACATATGTAAGGGTTTGTGAGCATACTAGCTTTTTCTAGGATAGTCTACAGCTGTTTGTAATGTGACCTATATTATATTTTACTTATAGGCTATTGCAATCATTCAGAATCCCCTGGCAAGCGTTTACTTAAGAGCAAAAGGCTTCCATGTTTTTCTGGGAGAGAATATGATATTTCCCATCCTGTAGCTGGAAGAATTCTTTCTCTTTTCCCAGGAGAAGAAACCCACTCTTCAGAATAATCTCCCACTTGGAATAGTCACAAACACTGAAAGCCATCTCATGATATGCCATGCAAAGCTACTCAGTTTATTAAAAACCTCATGGGTTGAAAACAATTTGCTTCCAATGCTCTCTCCAAGAATTCATCTACACAGACAGCTTATTCGGATTTTGAGATCGTGTTAGCAGCCAAGAAATCTGGCATTCACATGTTTTCAAATCTACTGAAAATAAAACACATCTAGGCAGTATATAGCCTGGGCAAGAGCCCACCATGAAATGGAACTGGTTTTTTAAGATATATGAATGCAAAGGGACAGGACCAAGGCTTCAGCTTTTGTCCAGGCCTGAGGAACACCCCTCTTGTGGCAGCTTTCAGCTGTGTGAACATTCCCAGTATGGTTCAGTGCAAAGCCAAAATGGCAGAGCTGGTAATGACTTGCAAGTGTGACAGACAGGAAGTGTTCTTCAGCCACTTACAGCTGAGAGACAGAGTTCAGCAGATCTCCCTCCACCTCTACAGTTATTATATACTGACTTCTAATTGAGGCTCAATAGCTAGGTATTAATGTTTAATTGCTAATGCTAGTGCTAAATGCCCTGGTATCCATGCTGAGGTGAGTGTCTGAGGAGATATTTTTCTCTGTGAACTCACTGCTTCCAGGGGAACCAGAGATGAAGGATGATAGACAAGGAATACTTACATAGACAGATACTGATTTCTCTTCTGTCATGACAAGTACCAGTCTCAGCTGTAGGGGGGCAGACTGCAGCAACCAAAGCTCCTCAAGCCCAGCAACCATAGTATTTGTATGTGGTACTACCTTCTATAGAGGTAATCATTATTACCTAATAAAAGCCTGCTTGACCCTCACACTGCCTCCACGTTAGAGGATTTCAAGCCTGAAAATTCAGCTACATATGCAGTGGTCACTGTGTGCAGAGTTCTCAGAAAGCCTGTTATGCCAATGACAAGTCACACCGGAATCTCCTAAGAAAGCCAGGGGCACAGACATGGAGACAGCTGTTTTCTATACCAACAAATTTCTCCAGGGTAGAAAACTAATTTCAGTTTTCAATCCCTTGCTTCTTGCAGAAAGTCCCAGCTGCATGTCAAATAGCGTAGAAACCTTGTGCAGTCCACTGGCCTCCATCAGAAGCTAAGCTGCAACTAACATCTGAACAAGGCCTGTGAGTTGGAACCCCACAGAGGCTTTCAAACGAGGAGACAGAGGCTTTAACTTTGCAGCTGTCCATATTCCCTCTTATTGGGATGCTCATTTTGCTTGGACTTATCTTCAAAGTTAAAATAGCTAAGGGATTCTGATATATGGTAATACAGGAAAGAGAGTCAGAGGCTTCTGTGAATGTTGCAAATACAGAACCACGGAAAGGAAACTTTCCTGTCTGACCATTCAGGAGCCCCTCTGTCAGTCACAATTCCACAATCAGAGACTTTCATTGCTGGGACTGAAGCCCCTTCACAGTGTGTGTCTCCAGGGATCTGCCAGGTGCCCCACTTGACCTCCTACACACCCCACACTCGCACAGTCAGACAAGGTTTCCTTTCCAGCTCAATTCTGTTTCTCATAACAGAGTACCAGACCTCTGGACCCTTAAAGAAATTCAGTCTTGGTGTGACACCAGAATAACAGCTCGAGCCAGGTCTCTCAGAAAGGACCCTGAACAAAGGGCTAGCTGGGCTTTTATACCCTCCCAGTTTAAGCCCACAAAAGCCAGTGGTCCTTGGCTCCTGCTGTGTCTCTGAGTGTTCCCTCACCTGGCTGGGCCAAAGGACTTTGTTATGCAAAAGGTCAGCAGTTCATGGCCTCGGGCTCCTCCTGCCCAGAGCCCAACCTGCAGCTCACACTGCAGCAGCAAACCGAGCTACCTGTGCTGGATGGAGTCCTCAGCAGCTAACAGGAAAATTCCAGGTGCTGCCAATGATACATCTTACCACTGCAGGAGTTCCTGCACAGATTTTGCAGCAGATGCTCTAAAACTTTGTAGAGTTTATTTTCAGATGGGCAGGGTGGGGTGCAAAGCTCTCAAACACAGCACCCTCAAAACTGTTTTACAGTCTGCACTGCTATTCAAATCACCTCTATTCACAACTGCTTTCTGATAATGATTAGAAATATTCATCAAGTGAATATTTGTTCACTCTAGTGTATGGAAAGTAACAATTCCATCTTCAGCAATAAACAAAAATGTTTATTTTGTACCATTTTATTTCTTCAGTCATCTAAGAGAGAGATAGGAATAAACCCATGTGTCTTAGGTGTATAATGCACACTTTGTATAGGGAATGCTAAAGGTTAATTTATCAGAAACATGTTGAAATCAAAACATTTTTGGCAGTGATATGGTGAATTGTACCATCTGCCATTTTATTAAATATGTTTACACAGATAAAATGAAAATCAAAGCTGTTGACTATATGGATCACATTGTTGAATCAGTTGGAACTCTTTCTAGATCACACTTTCCTGTCTGATGTGTTTCTAAACATCATAAAGTGCTGTACCCAAAAATTGAGAGGTAGAGCTAGTACTATTTACTTTACAATCAGAAAGGATGCCCCAGACCAGGGCAGCAGGCAAACTCCTGATCACAGCTGACATCCAGTTTAAAAGTCTGTTCATGGTTTGGGGCCCCAAACCAGAGACTCCATGATCAGGTATAGGCTTGGCTATGGTGGGGACTGTGACTCAAGCAGGGACCAAGTTCAAGAGCTTCTGCTTGAAATCAGCTCCCATGGGTCAGTCCTTGTAAGCCTTCCCCTGGAGCTCGGTCAGGGAGCCTCTCCCAGTGTCACCAGCTGGCTCTGAGCTCAGCAGACAAAGCCCCAGGATGGGACAGGATTTGCTCAGGGTCCCTCCAGCACAGTTGCTTACATGCAAACACCCTACTCTTGAGAAGGATTTGGCACTTCAGCCAGATCATTTTATCTATCTGCTTCACTTTGCCCACTGCAAAGTGAAGTAAATTACTTGGCAATTGGAGAAGAGTAGGGGGTGTGTGAGGGATCAATTTAGAAGAGTCAGCTGAAAAAAAAGGTAATTTGTTACGATATGGTAAGTTGGTTGTTTATAATTGTTGGTAGCTTTTGTAAAGATTTTTTACTTCCAGAGAGTTAACCACCTTCTAGTGTCTTGTTGTCTTCTAATGAGGAACAACGGACAAATGGGGGAGCATTTAACTTTCCAGATATATTAACTGATTTTCTGAGTGTTGCATAATTCAGCTCAATTACCCAAGACAAAAAAATGTCAACAGATTGCTTTTATTTCATTAAAATCTGCTATTGGAAATAACCTTTGAAGAAGTGCATCTTTCTTGGAAAACAATGTGAAATTACCTGAATATATTTTATATTTTTCCAGTTCTTTATGCATTGGCTATTATAACAACATGCTACTTACTGGATGCAAATTAGAATAGTGGTCTGATCCAATGTGAAAGCATGTTTCATCTAAAACAAGGGAAAAAAACAGTGGAAGACAAACTAACTAAATAAATTAATTTTTTTTAAATGCCCCTAATCCTGGGGGAAAAAGCCAATGAAACTATTTCATGAAATAATTTCTCAAAAATGTGCCTCAAACCAGTAGTGTGTGAGTGGTTTTCAGAATTGCAACTTGTATTTTCACTTTTATCCTAAGTAGATGTCACAAAATTTCCAACTCCATTATTGCACTTAGCTCTCAGTAATAATGGTATGGTTTAGTCTATGACACATGTTGACCTTTGTAAGTTGCTTTCTGCTTTGGTTTTTCCTTTTGATTAATTTTAGTAACTATTTTAGTAAGTGCTATGTATTAGAAGGTACCGTGATCCCAGAAGTCAGAGGTCTCTGATTTTTGCCATTTCTGTCACTACTTGTTTTGATATTGAAGTCCTCAGTGTTTCAATGCCTTCCATTTGGCTCTTCCAAAATAGGACAGAATTATTTTAAATCTATAGTGATGAAATAATGAATGCTTGCACAGAGATTTGAGAATATAAAGTGCTCTATAAATACCAAGCATTATTATTACCAGTCTATAATGGTAGAATGCAATCCTGGAAGGAAACCAACAATGAATTCAAAGCTGAGGGATTTAAACTAATGATTTTAGAGGAAAGAACAAATTTAGCCTAAGACGTGTGTGTTGTATAAACACATTTTTAGAGACCTCACACTACCTTCAAATATTGCCCTGTCACACAAATCCCAACAAAAATACAAGAATTTTATATTTTAAAAATAAGCAACAAAAAGGTCTCAAAGCATTTGCAGGTCACAAATACACTACAACCTTAATCTGGTCACTGGGAAATGATATTGGATGTCTAGTTTGGCCCAGGATGTCTTGGGTATTTACTACAACTAACCTCACAGGTAACACTGCCTAATTCAGCATGCAATTCCAGGTGCATGGACAGTAGAATAACAGCTCCCTCCCCAGTATCTTCTTTGTCACAGGGTGTGTGTGTCCTGGTACAGTATGTCCATCTGTACTTGACCCGTGGTATCTGTGACGTTTAACAGCACTGTGATCATGGCCAAGCATTCAGGAGATTAGAGTCTGTTTTGCTGTATGGCTTTATGCACATCTACCTCTCTCTCTCTCTCTCTCTGTCACTTTCTTCCACAGATCCATTTCTATTTTTTCCTCAGATGAGCTCTATAGTGGAACAGGTAATGCCATTAGTTTATGTGTTTTTCTTTTACTTTTTCAAACAGGAGGTGCTCAATTTCAGTCTACCACGACCTCCACAATAGTTGAATACCAGAACAATATTATGTTCCAATTATATTTTATTTTTATATCTTTATTTTTATTGAGGTTAGCCTGAGACACAGAGTTTGAGAACTTAAATACAATAAAGTTGCTGATAGTTAAGCAACAATATCTAGAGTTGTGATCCAACTTCTCTATTTTTTTGTCACCTAAGTCAGGAACCATAAACTTATGAAGAACTACCTAAAGTGTTATAAACTTGGAATTCTTTTGCTGTAGAAGTACAAAACTGATCTAGCTTAAGCAGCTCTGAATAGAGCAGGCCTCTATTTATTATCTTCAGGACATTGTGTTGGGGGAAGAAGCTTCCATAATTATCAGGCTCCTGTAAAAATTAAATTTTTATAATGATTTCTACAATTTTGAATTGCCTTCTAGAAGATTCACTAAAAAGACAGGCAGAAGTCTTGGGTTTACAGCAGTACACTGAGCAAATGAAGCATCCTTCCATACACTCCAGCAGGGAGAGTGTCTAGTATGGGGTTTCTGAGGGATCAGGAACAGATTTTGTCCAGCAGCAGGGAGAGGTAAAATATGTGAGTATAAGCACACAGCAATCCTCCTAGCTCTTTGTCATAACATATTATTACACTTAATTTTATTTAGCTGTGGGAAGAAAATCCAGTTCTACGGTGTCAGAGGGTGTAATCTGGAGAATTAATTTCAGATCAGGAAAAAGTGCATAGGTTCTAAGTCAGAAAAAGAGGACAGCTCAAGAGACAGTTGTGGAGTACCTTAGCTGGAAGTTTGAAAGCAGGCAAATGACACACACTTATGGCATCCTGTGAGTAGCAATCATGGTATGGTGGTTTAATATACTATACACTATACCATATGGTATAGTGGATTAATATACCTGAAACCTTTCTTTTGCTCATCATTTACTCAAACATCCTTTGGGGTGTGTATACATGAATGGTGAGAGGGAAAGCATTTTCATTTGAAAGATTGATTGCAGAAACCTAATCCTATTGAGGAAGGTTATGATTTCTATCTCACAGTCCTTAAAACCTAGAGAAGTAGAATTTGACACACATTTGAGTATTTCCTTCTGACCAATCATTTCCATAATGCCCTCCTTTGACTGGACACAGCCTAAGTGAGCATAGAAACTTTTGCAGTATAAACAACAATAGCATGAGAGAAAAAAAGCTTTTTAATGACTTGTGATGTCCACATTAAAAGCAATGTAGATAAGGGTTTTATTTAAAAAAAAAAAAAAAAAGTGTGCTTTTAATCTTACAGCATACCATTATAACATAAAGAGCAGGAATACTAAACTAAGTGGGAACTGGTTGGAAATTTGCAGAGAGTACTGAAAAGTTTTCACTTGACATTGAACAAATAAATTTCATCTGAAACAAATTCTTGAACCATACTTCTTGGTATTATAATCACTAGGATATATAGGCAATTTTGCACCCTTCTTTTCTTGCTCTCTTGGGCTCAGTTAATTAATATTCATGTAAAACATAGCTACTCTAGCAGAGAGGATTGAAAAAAACCTATTGCATAATAACAAATGTGTTTGAAGGTAATTTATCCAGCTTCTTTGTGTGGAAACGAGGATCAAATCCTGTTCAACATGAGGCAAAAGAGAGCTAGAATTTGCTAAGTAAGTTGTACAATCACTAAAAGCAATTCTGCAGCAATTCTGCAGTTAAGACTTTTTTACCCTAGGAAACCTAGGCTGTAATAAATGGTATAGCAAATCCAGTTTTTTAACCTTCGTAGTGCCAGATTAAAGTGAACCTGAATAATGTGTCATCTGGCTTTCTGTAGCCATTGCAAAATCAGCATAAAATCCCTTGATCCTGTCTGATTTGGAAGCAATGCACTTGTCAACCTACACCTGATCCAGGCACATCATATTTTCCCAGGTGAGTGGTGCAGCAAAACACAGGTTGAATATTTAGTTATCACAGATATACAAGATATCTTGAAATTTTGAAATTTCAGAAATGCCCATGCGATGGTTAAAGGACTACTCATCCATCCTCAGAATTTTCTGAAGTGTTGAGACCCTCAAGACAACTGAAGATCTCCTTACATTGTCAGTTATCCCAAGGGTATCAGCAGGATGAGTGACAACGCCTACTGTTCTCTTTCAACAATAAAGTCTTTCCTATTCCCCATAAAAAAGTATAAATGATACTAACAATACTAATAGGATCTTTTTTACAAGAAATGGATTTAAAATTGGCTTACTTACCAACAGTGTTGGTGAACATGTTACCATTAATAATAGCTATTTTTAAGGTTGTCTCAACCTTAAACATACATCCTATTGTAACCAGTTTTGTCTGTCAAAGAACACTGGGCAGAAAATGAAATATCTGTGTTCCTGAAAGTGTTTTTCAGCAATGGGTACTGCTTGCAAATGAGAACTTGAGTATCATCAATGGGCATGTATTATAAATATAATGGACAGCAGAGCGGCATCTACAGCATTATGGTATGTGCTTTTGAATATATAATGTGAAAAAAAGGAAATCTAAGGAGGCCGAAAATGCCCAGAAGTAATTTGTTTCATCTCTCAGCTGTCTTCTTAAAATACGTCTTAAATATCCTTAAATTTTAAAGCTCAAAAGATGTAGAAATTTTTGCTGCAGCAAACAGGTCCAAATCCAGTACACCAATTTATTAATGCAAAGTAAAATTAACGTTTTATTTACTAAGTGGGGCATTGTCAAGCCTCATCCTCAATTGCTACCTTTGTCAGATCTGTAGACACCAGAAAAAGCTGCAAACTAAACTGAAGGAAGACTTTTGTACACAGTCCCACTCTGTTTGTTCCAGGAAGTGAGAAGCCTTAAAAGAACTGTTGAATCAAGTTCAGAGTCATGATAAGGAAATAAAAAAGTCATTAAAGATCAAATATGTTTCTTATTAAGAACCCAAGGTAGCTACTGCTGCTCTGGAATTTAGTGTTCCTGAGAATGGCAGCTGCAGTACCACCTAAAGAAACAAAATTGCACTTTTTGTGCAGCTAAATAATTTCAAAGAAAGAAAATTAGCTCTTCCACTAATCTTCTACTCCAGAAAGGCTTCAAAATGTTATATATGATGTCAGTAATCTCCTAAACCAGCAGGAATTCAATGGCTGAATATCTGTAACCTTTAGCTTTGAATCTTTTAATTATGCTTTTACCTCTAGCTATTTATCAGATTTACAAATTCCCCAATGTAGACTAAGACTCCTGGAGGCTTGCTGAGCCACTTAGAGTGAAGTACATTTTGTGACTGAGGTCTGTCTGTCTTAATTTATTTCACAGGCCTATCCCACAGTAAGGCCTCTTGCTGGCTTAGCAATAAGCAAAGAGATATCTCCAGGCTTTAGATAAGATGAATCATATTGTGCCTTCTATATTAAAAGCCCCAAAACTTTGCAACACTAAAGAAACACTGAGGCCTGAAAGTCGGTGGCATTTCTCTCAAGTATGTTGAATGTAAAGCCTTGCATTAGACCAAGGGCAGTTTTTTTCTGACTCTTCTTCTGATGGAATAGTGTGTGTGGGGGGAAGACACTAGATGTGGCACTTCATAGCTCAGAATGTGTAATTTTCTCTGTGCAACGATGTCTTGACATATTCCACAGCATGCAGATGATTACTGGCATATATTTTAGGGTGTAACTCTGCAATGCTAATCCTTCACTCATGACAGCATGGCTCACAGGAGCAGCCCTTCTTTTGGTTCTTAACACCCTCTGGTAGCTTCTCCAGAGCTGTGTGTGTGAAGGGGAAAGCAGTAATTTTCTGCTTTTCTCTCTCACTGCTCTCATCCCAGAATCAGAGTGGTGCTCCTGGTTGTAGCTTCACTCCACCAGATGCTGCCCTATCAATGGCAATGTTCATCTGTGCCTTTGCTCCACTCATCTTTCTATCCCTACTATGTATTTCTTCTGTCAATGTACGAATGTGGGAAGGTGTTTTCTTGCTTCATCCATCCCTGCTGTCCTTCACCTATGATCTTGCAGCTCCCCCTCTATCTATTTAATGATAGAAGGCATGAAAATTGAGGGGCCACTGCTTTCCCCTCCATGTCAAGGAAAGAGGCGTTCACATTAACTCCGGTGATTAATTTTATTCCAGATTTTTGGTCTTCAATTTTTCCATATTCCAGTGGTGACAAATGGATTATTGCCAAGATTGAGAGCTGTCTTGTGCAGGTCTCTTGTCCTCCTGCATCCAAATGCATGGTGTAGTTTGGCTGACCCTTGCCTTATTTTCATTTTCCCTATTGATTTCTACTGTTTGGAAGCTCACTCAAGCTACCTGGAAAATGGCATGATTGAGGTGGATAAGAAACAGGAATGGAAATTATTTGGAGGTGAGAAAGATCAGGGGTACACTCTCATACTGTTCCTTGCCACCCACCCCCTCTGCCAATGGTTTATGTGCTCCTGGCTTAGCTGACCCTGGCCCCAACACTGAGCGCCAGGGAAACACTTTTGTGACACCACCAGCTGGATGTGCCTCCATTCACCGCTGTTCTCTGGACCTGGCCATCCAGACAGTTCTTAACCCAGTGAAGAGTGCACCTGTCTAAGCTGTGGGCTGCCAGCTTCTCCAGGAGTGTGCTATGGGAGAGAGTGTCAAAGGCTTTGCTGAAGTCCAGGTGGAACCATCCGCAGCCTTTCCTTCATCCTAGTGAACTAGTCGGGTTACCTGGTCATAAAAGCAAATCAGTTTGGTCAAGCACCTGTCTTTCCAAACTCATGCTGGCTGGGCCTGATCTTGGTTGTCCTGTACATCTGATCACATTCAAGTTAATCTGTTCCATAACTTTCTCTGGCAGGCCTGTAAATTTCCACATCCTCCTTCCAACTCTTGTTGTAGATGCGCATCACGTTGGCTAACCTCCAGATGTCTAGGACCTCTCTGGTTAACCAGGACTGATGAGAAATCATAGTGATAGAATATACTGAGTTGGAAGGGACCCTTTAGGATCATTGGGTCAAACACCTGGCACTGTACAGGATAATTCAGAAATCACACTGTGTGTCCAAGAGTGTGGTTCAAACTCTTCTTGAACTCTCTCAGGCTTGGTTCTGTGACTTCTTCACGGGCAGACTGTTTCTGTGCTCAACTACCTTCTGGATGAAAAACCTTTCCTTGATATCCATCCAAAACCTCCTCCAGCTCAGCTTCATGCTGTTTGCTCAAGTCCTATCACTGGCTATGAGAATGATGAGATCAGTACCTGCCCCTCCACTTCCCCTTGTGAGGATGGAGAGTGGCTTGGTGAACTCTTCCACCAGCACCTTCAGTACCCCTTGGGTGAATCCTGTGCTGCCCCAGAGACTTACAGGTGTCTAAGGAGCAGGGTAGCTGCAGTGGTGAGAAAAGTTAGAAGGCTGAGCAAATTTTTCCCAGAAATGACTTTGGAGACTTTGGAGATCTTTAAGATTTGACTGGAAAAGGCTTTGATTTGCTAGATCTGTTGTGGGCAGGAACTTGGACTAGGTAATCTCCAGAGACCCCTTCCAAACGAATTTATTCTGTGTTTCTGTGCAGAAAAATATATATTATTTTCTAAATCATTCCACACTGGTGTTGAAAGGTATCTTGGGAACTTTCTATATAAAAGAGATAAGAGAAATTTAATGAATTATTATTATTAATAGTATTATTGCTAGTATTCCTCTTAATAATAATGAATAATATTATTCATTGCTAGTATGAGAGGAAACTTCTGGTAAGTATAGAGAAAGAAGATCAGGGAACCCATTTGAATGCATCAACCTTATGTGAATGCAAGCCCGTGAGCAGAAGCATAACAAAAAATATTACTGCAAAAATAACTATCTGACAGTAACATGCTGCTGCCAAACTGCCATTTCTCTCTATGAATTAATCTTTTATTCCCTCTCTGGATTTACCATAGGTGTTATATTGGGAATACCCTTATGATTGAAATGAGATCCTTTTAATCTCATCCCTCATACTACAACATAATAAACCCTTTTATTGCCCAAATTTCCTTAGTGTGCATATTATTAGGAATAATAGAATTTGTCTTATACCTGACTGCAGGAAATCAGTAAAAGAAATGCCATTTAAAAGTAAATATTCTGGGAAGATTTTCACACAACTAGCCAATGAATATATTAAGTGCTGTCCTAGTAAATAAATAAATAAATGAAATGAAATAATGAGTATTTGCCAGTCTCTCTTGCCTTAAAGTCAAAAATAACTGCATTTTCATTTTTATTTTCTCTCCAAATATTGTCTTGGAATAACTGTTACTGCATTAGAAAAGCAATGATTAGCTTTGATTCTGATTGATAGGAAGAAGTATTTAAATCAAACAGAAATGGGATCTTGGAAATACTCTGGAAAACAGCATGGTTTTTATGTCAAGAAAAAGACAACTCTGTATTTTGAAAGAATAGAAAGCATTTTCCTAGTATTTCACCGATTAAATATAGGGTGTTTTGAAAAGCAGAGTCAGATCAGTGTACTCTTCAAGTTTCTCTAGAAGGTGTTAAAAATTTCACTCCATGAGTGGGAGACTATAGTAGCTGGACTTATCAATTTTCATCAGTATTAAGCTTCTTAGTATCTTAATTCTTCATGATATTATTTTAGACTGCCAAAATATTGGAGTATCTTTCCTTGTCCTACTTGCCATGTTTATTCAGTGTATAACAGCTCTTTCTATTTGCTAATCAAAACAAATGTACTTTTCATTTGTTCTCCTACCCACTGCCCTACAGAATTCTTTTTGGCATGTTTGAACAGTTTAGAAAAGATATTCTGGCTTACATATTTAGTAATCTTAATGAAATAGTAATTTTAAAAAATCATAAAAATTAAATATTTTCTTTAGTAAATACCTTGAGTATTGCCAGGAATTCAGGAACTTACAAATGGTGAGAAGGTACTTTTACATCTCCAAAAAAAAGTCTGTCTTTTAAAGGAAGTAAGAGAAAGGTGAGAGATACTCCTTGTTTTCCTCCCTGTGGCTTGTAAATTTTATCTGACTGGCTGAGATTTCCACTAAAATTTAATAATGGAAGGAAGTTGTGATGCAGCTTCAGTAGGTGAAATTACATATAGGATGGCATTAAGCCTAAGACTGGCCTTATTTTTTGTAAAAGAATAACACCAGAAGCTGTATAAAGTTGCTGTCCCTAGAACATTTTTTTTTTTTTTACTGTCCCAGCATTGGTTTCTTGATGCACATATCTGCTCCTGCAGAAATATAGTGTTGCATTGTAGGAGACAACCTTGTGAATGGACCTTAACCAGGGCAGTAGTGTTTAGCTTGAATGATTATGGGCCTGGTCCAAGCCAGCACATTGAGACTGGGGACAGAGTAGGAATGCTTCCACCCACTGTTCATCTGAAATATCTTGAGAGACAAGGTCAATGAAGAAGGAAGGGGAGGAGATACTTCTGTTGCCAGAGCAGGGATTTCTCTTCAGGCTGTGGAGAAGCCCATGGCGAGGCAGCTGTGCCCCTGCAGCCCATGGAGGTCCATAGTGAAGCTGGCAGGTGTGTCCAAAGGAAGCTGTGACTCTGTGGGAAACTCACAATGAAGCAGATTTTCTGGCAGGACATGTGATCCCTTGGGGAACCCACACGGGGGAAGGATGTTCCACGCTACAGAAGCAGCCCATGGTGTAGCAATTCATGAAGAACTGCAGCCCATGGAAATGACTAACAAAGAGGTTAACAGAATCCTGTTTCCCACGTTGGAGCTGTCTTCCCCTGAGGAGGAAGTGTGGTAGAAGCAATGTGCAATGAACTGACTATAAACCCCATTCCCTGTACCCATTACACTGCTGATGGGGAGAAGGCAGACAAACTGGGGTAAAGTTGAGTCTGAGAAGGAGTGGGGTGGGGGAAAGTATTTTTAAGATTTGAGTTTCTCATTATTCTACTCTGATTTGGTTGGCAATAAATATAATTTATTATAAGAAGTCAAATCTGTTTAGCCTGTGACATTAATTGGTGAGTAATCTCTCCCTGCCCTTATTGTAACAAATGAACGTTTCATTTGATAGTCTGTCCACCTTACTCTTCTGAGAAGGTTAGGGACAGAATGGCTTTAATGGACACCTTGCATCCAACCATCACATCAGGGATCTGTAAATTTCTATCACAGACTTTAGCTCCATTTCCTTTTTTAAAATCTAAGTTTTCTGAGAAATTTCTTTACTAAAAGTCACCTTTCAAAGTGAATTTCTCATTGTTTTATAATAAAATTGCATAATTAAATCCATTTCTACTTTGGCATGAACACCAAGTCTAAGCATTTTGCTTATTCAGCAACACAAATTTCCCACTAGGACTTAAAGGTGGATTATTTTCCTGTGAACACAGCTATCATGATATTCTCTCCATTTTTTGATTGGAAGAGCTCAATGGCAAATGCAAAGGCATGCATACTACAGCTTAGATAACAACATGTCATAGACAGCTCAAAAGTCTATTAATTTCACACACATATTTCCTCTTACCAAATATTTCCTTCAGAAAAAGAAATACACAGGAGTTCCCTGCACTGAAATAAAACTTCTCCTAACTGAAACCATTTGCAAAGGGAAACTAATGCTCACATCTATAAGGGCTTTTCAGTAAAATAAATATTGTTCTGAAGGGTACCTTATTTAGATAGCTTGGAGGCTGGGGAGAGAAAAAAACAAAGTAAAGAATTAAATTGGGAGTGAACAGAGAGCAGCAAAAGAAAGGCTGTTTTAATTCATGCTATAGAACATTTTCTTCTTCTTCAGTAATGTGATTGGTTTGCAATATGTGCTTAGGGAATATTCTTCTCTTTCTCCACTGTTAATTGCTGCATTAATACACTTAAAATGTTTAGAGGAAAGGATGGGAGAAGCTGCTTGAAGTTATTTTCAAGCAGGTCTTTTAATTCCGATGCTCTTTTCTCTAAGTTCCATCATTCCTGCTCATGCTTCCTCTCCTCAATGCCTACCTTTGCTGAGCATGCAAAAGGCAGAGAAGCTGTAGATTTATAGCTCACTTAATTCTCAAGCAAGTGGGGATCGATATTCAGGACACAAGGTCTGCCTTACCCTGATAAGTGTAAACCTTCCATCTATCACTGGACACCTCAGGGAAACTCACAAATCACAAAGCACTTGGTTATCCCCTCCTGGATTCTTCCTGATTCTTTGTTTAAGCTTAGCTGAGTACACGATGTGACAGTTCCATTGCTGTTCTACTTCTCAGGACTTAATGAGAAACCAGGAGAAGCAAAGGACAAAGAAGACTTTGTCTTCCTTCAGTGAGTCTGGCAACACTTCAGCAGGCTTTGAGAAGGTTCAGAGGTTGGTTTGTTTCCTGTCTGTACCTCTTTGCAGAAAGCCAACATTTTCAGCCATGACTAGGGTCAAAATGGTTAGAATGCCCTAATGATCCAGGAAGGGGATTAATGTGTCCAGACCATCTTTTTGTCCTAGGGGTGAATTCCAAGCATGGACCAGCAGCTGTTACTGAAACTTCAGGCTGTAGCTGCCCACCTGAGGGCAATCTTGGGAGACCAAAGGAAAACTGCCTGCCCTAAATCAAATGGTGGTGCAAAAGATCTTCCAAAGGAGGGAATGAGATCCATGAAGAATGCTACAAAAAGTGTTTGAAAACATTTATTGAGGCCCTATCCTTGGCCTTGGGACAAACCTCAGAACATTCATGGAGCTGCACTGAGCAGTAGTTAAGTTAAAGGGAGACAGAACCTAAATGGGATAACAAGGCAGGGAAGGGCAGTAGCATTGCCAGCTGGGGCCCAGACACACAATAACATACAGAGCAAGGATGGAACACCCATCTGGGCACAGAAGCTAGTGTACCAACAGTACAGTAAACACCCAGAAAATCAGTAGTGAAGAGGCAGATTAGGAGTCAAGCAGAAAGCCTAACTTGTCAGGTTTCTCTCAGCACCTTTCCAGCTTCACTTCCCCTAAAGCTCTAGATTAGTCTTGAATATAATTGGAGTGATTTCAGAGATGTAAAATGCTAGTGGAAAATATTTTGCTACCTAGAAGCCCCTTTGCATCCCCATACCACCTGGATTTCTAGTCTTTTTTCCTCTCTTAACCCTCAAACCTTACCTCAAATTCAGATCTGGAGTAAGATTTAAATCATAAGACAACCTATGACCCAGAAGAAGTTGTTAGGGACAATTCCTGATGTAATCTAGTCCTGACTTTGGCAACTGCCTTGCAATTCCACTGCATCAATTGCATTTGTCTTTATATCACTACTAATGCTAACCATTTAATTTTAACAAAGTTTATTTCCTTAATTTTTATGATTAAAAGCTTTTAATCATATTTAATCCTAATTAATTTAATACACATTTAATAATGTTTAATAATACCAAATTGAACTTTAAAGTCATGATAACAGAAAATACCTTAAGTATATCTTCTTCTTCTGTATTTCATTCTGTGGAATCTAGTAATTAGTAAATTATTCTCTTATTTGCAAATTCAGAGGTAGCAATAATGGAAGAATCCATCAAAATAAAAACCTTATCATGAACATATCTTTAGTTCTTTGGGCTATAAACCTTCTAATAGAGTTCTTATATGATTTTGCCTTAATTACAGAAGTTACGAGGTAGTTTTCATTTTGTCCTCTGGCACAAGGATGTCTTGGTTGTAAGGGTTATCCTGATACTTGAAGGTGCCATTATGGGGTGAATTACTGCCCTTCTAATTCTGACTTCGATAATGAGGCACTAAATGATGAAGATTTTATCTCTCTGGAAATAAAACGCTATTATGTTTAATTTTGGTACTTTCCTAACTCTCTCCTGGCAAGCCTCTGTATAGTCTGTCCATTTCAGGAAAGCAAACTACTGTTAGTCCAATTTTTTTTTTTTTTAAAAACTTCATGTGAAGGATACACACTGTTCACATTTTGAGGTCTCACCCGTCCAACACTTTGGGAAACAAAATTAGTTTTTACTTTCATTTCCCTTTATTAGCCACTTAATTAATATGATCTAAGAGATCACTAGTTACAGTTAGATTCAGTTATTCTTCAGGTTTTTCACCTTTTTAAAAATGTTTTTTTTTTCCTTGAGAAATCAGTTTGAATTGATTCAGCTCTGCTTTTAGGTTTCTGGAAATGACAGTATTTATCATTTTATTTCTTCAGTACAATTAATCAGCTTTAAGAAAGTTCAGAAGTTCTCAAACTTTTCTCTTTGGTGCCTATCTAATTCAGTCAAACACAAGGTCATGTTTTTCTGGATTTTCTACCTAATTTCCACCTAATTAGTTTCTTTTAAAAGTGAAAAAAACAAAAGATGCTTCTTAGGTGGGCTATTACTTGCTAATCTTCATGCCAGTAACTAGAAAAAGGAATCATTTATTCAGAAGGAAGAGGAGATTCCTCCAAGAAATTTGGATAATACCATAATCTTTCTGCCAGAAGTCTAGATGAGATCAACTGGCTTTAAACAGGGAGAAGAACACAAGGAAGATATTTTGTGAATTTGCCAAGACTTGTAATAACTATACAGACAACTAGTAAATACAGAATATGCCCCACAATTAAAATGCACTCCATGTCCAGCTGATGACTGATAAAGAATGGGAGAAGCCAGGAGGCCCTTATTTCTCAGCACCTTTATCAGTGACCTGTGTGATGACACAGATTGCTCTGAATCAAATGGCTGAGCTTCAGATCAAAGGGATCTTGCAATACTAACTGGCATTAGTATTACTAATAGGATTAGTATTACAAATCCTAGTATTAGTACTAGGATTAGGCCAGCAGAAGATCTATAAAGCTCAAGAAAGTGAACATTTATTTATGAGAGGCAGAAAACCCCCAAATATATTGATGACACCAGCTGGGATGCAACTGACTGAATAGCAGACAGGACCCAGGTGTTCAGGTGACAAACAAGCTGAATATAAACCAACAGTGTGAAAGGCAACCACAGCTGTGGAAATGTTAGTAGAAATGTGGCTAGCAGAACAAAGAACTGTATCACTGCTTAGAGGTAGTGACATGATATTTAGGACAACCTACCCAATATTTTGTTGCCTAGTTCAAGAAAATTATGGAGAAACTGGATGGGATTCAGCAAAAGGCCACTAAAACAATCAGGAATTATGGGAATATGGCAAATCAGGAGGTAAATTGTTTAGTCTGGCAAAGAGAAGTCTACAAGGTCTAAAAGTATTTGAATATGCATTAAAAAGTGGATTGGGCCAAACTACTCTTTTAGAGTCAAAGTAGTGTAGTAGTGGCAGGTTCCTGAAAGAGGAATGTGGAGCCTTTGTCCTCAAAACTTTTCTGCACCCAGATAGACATAACCATGTCTGATCTCTTCTAGTGCTGGACATGGTCACATTTAAAGGGAAAGGTTGGATGGGAGGTTTGCAGAGGTCCTTTCCAGTCAGTATTTCTAATATTCTGTGTTTGGTCAGATAACTTTGATTGTGAGAAATGTATATTTTAAATTATTAACATGCTAAGTATACTAAATGACTTCTAAAACTGCAAGTCAGTTCATTTATATTGGCCTTAATGAGGATTCTTCAGAAAAATAATATAAAATATCCATGCACTTATTTGCATTTTGCTGGGCTTATTAGAAATTATTTAAATATTTCAAAATCCAGCCTGAGATTTAAAAGAGAAAGCACAGGTTTTGCACACAATTTATATTGCAGGAGTAGTACCACCAAGGTTTAAACTTATTGATGTGAAAGGAAAGTGATCTGCATGATGAGAAAATGGGGATGGATCATATTATATAGTCTGTCTCCATCAAGACTACAGGATGGACATTCAAATAGCCCTTAGGTAACTTACTCCTGTGGACTTTCAATGGAACTGAAGTGTCTAAATGCTATTCTTGCCTTTGAAACTCTAGCTTGGATTTCAGCTCCAGAATCCCTGAGCTCATTTTGTCATCATACTTGTAAGGAAAAACTTACTTTAAATTTATTCTCTTTTGAAAGATAATTGTCAAAAACTATTAAAGAACATTGGAACTATACTGAGGGGAAAAATTCCTGAAGAGCTATTCTTCCAACACCTCCCAAATAGACTAAAAAGTATATAGAATCATAGAAAATAAACAGATGTTCCATCTGCTACCCTCAAAAGAGACAAAAAAGGAGATTTATTTCACACCAAGCTAGTGAGAGATTGCAAGCCTCTGGGAATAGAATATTTTGAAAAGTCTAATGTGTCTTCTTCTAATTTCCTAAATTCTTGGAATTAAAGCCCTTTTTTTTCTTCTCTGAAATTTAAGAAAGATATATACAATATACACATTTGTTCTTTCCATGAGACATCTATTCCCTGTACGTTTGCTTTCTGGAAATGATGGAAATAAGTCCAAAATCTTTCAAAACTTCTTTTGTTCTCCTTCACTGTTGTTAAAATGTCTTTCATATTTCATCTCCTTCTGTAACCTCAATATAACTATAGTGTAAGGTCCCGGTTTGAGGCAACCCCCAATATAAATACCAGGTGGGAGATGAAGTGATTAACAGCAACCCTGCCAAGAAGGACACCAGGGAGCTGGTAGGTGAGAAACCTGGGTATAAGCTGGCAATGTGCATGAGCATGCAAAGCACAGAAAGGGAACCATAGGTCCAGAAAGGGCTGTGTCCAAAAAGGGAGGTGATTCTTCCCTGTGTTCTGCTGTCATGAGTCCCCATCTGGAGGAGTATTGTATCCAGTCCAGGGGTCTCCAGTACAAGAAAGATATGGACCCATTGGAGTGGGTCCAAAGGAGGGCTACAAAAATGCTTAGAGGCATGGAACATCTTTCCTAAGAGGACTGGCTGGGAGTGTAGTGGTTTTCAGCCTTGAAAAGAGAAGATTCTGGGGAGTTCTTACTCTAGCCTTTAAATATTTAAACGGTGCTTCTAAGAAAGACGCAGACAAACATTTTGGCAGGTCCTGCCGTGATACAAGGAGTAATGGCTTTTAAACTAAAAGAGGGTAGATTCAGCCTAGACATAAGCAAGACATTTTATACCATGAGGGTGGTGAAACACTGGAACAGGTTGTTCAGAGAGGTGGTAGATGCCCCATCACTGGAAACATTTAAGGTCAGGTTGGATGGTGCTGTGAGCAACCTGGTCTAGTGAAAGATGTCCCTGCTCATTGCTGGGGGTGTTGGACTAGGTGACCTTTATAGTTTTTTTCCAACCCAAACTATTTTATGATCCTGTGATTTTAAATGCCAAGAAAAATAACCTTCACAAGAGCATTGATTGATAAGTCTGCTAAGACTTATGAATCAGTGTTCTAGGTCAAAACCCTTGGCTAAAAGTAGTGAATATTAAACCTTCATTTGTGGAAATAAAATTCTGATATTTGTCTTAAATACATTCTAAATTCCATCAGCTTCCCTGTCATCACTTTTGTAAATACTCCTTCAGAGTAGTGTCAGAAAAGTCCACGCAAGTATTGGATATACATTCACAGATGCAGTATCTAGTGGGTTAAAAACTTAGATAATTCCAATACTTTATGTTAGTAGCCCATGTTTAAATATCTGATGCTACCAGGCTATGTGAAAATTCAACTACTGTTCCCACCTGCATTATTTGAATACATTCCATGTTCAGTAGTCGTCCTTAGTAACTTTTGTAGAATGCAGAATGTATTCTTTGATGGTGTAACTTTACTAGTAAAGAAAATAAGCCTTATTCCATGTGTTTTTTACAGAGACTGAGCTGTGTGAATAGAAAAGATGAAGAGAGAGGGGTTAGATAAATAATTAACCTTTGAAAATAACTCTTGCTCTTAGAGTGTGCATATCAATATGATATAATTACCACATTTTATTCACTGTTGGC
The DNA here is from genome assembly GCF_027477595.1 of Haemorhous mexicanus. Classification (NCBI taxonomy): domain Eukaryota; kingdom Metazoa; phylum Chordata; class Aves; order Passeriformes; family Fringillidae; genus Haemorhous; species Haemorhous mexicanus. The sequence goes on from NC_082346.1 coordinate 46,320,420, forward strand.
TGAAGATCACCATAGGTAATTTAAACAGTGAGCTCACATTTGCATAATATACAAGCAGCAGGTTCTTTTAAATCCTTGCTGAGAAGAGGCCAATATAATTGTGTATCTACTTGAGATGCACCAATTGTGTTTAATTTTCCTGATTCTAGGGATTTTTTTCCTCATTAATACATGCTTACATATTTTTAAAAAGTATTAGTAATACTTTGACCTGAACTGAACTGATTGACCTCTGATTAGGTCAAATCTAGTCAGTATTGGTAGAAAAAGTTTTGGTAAAATCTTAGTGAATTTTCCCAAGACCTTAGTTTGTATTTTTGTTCAGCCTAGGTCTGATTTTCTAGTCAGCTGCTCAGGCTAGTTTTTTAAATAAATTCCTTTTGAATGAGTGGGAGGGGCACAGTTCAGCAGTCCAAGTGTGTAAGTTTGAAGACAACCACAAGACAGTTTCAAATACAAATAGATAGAAATATTCTGAAAAGATTTCCTTTCTCCCTTCAGTTATATGCAAAGGCAGTTGACTAAGAAACATTTTTGTCATTAAGAAACTGATGTCTGAGGAATTGGAGCTCTTCTACAGAATGCCAGAGCCTGTCAGAGTAGTAACTAGAACAAGGATTTTGTCTGCTTTTTCACAAGAGGAATTGATCCACTTCAGGTTAATTATGAGGAAGAATGGGAAAATAATTCTCAGGGTATAGAAATCCATTTCTATTCCCAAGTCATTTTGTCATAGAGTATAAGTTTATAAGCCAATGGTATAAATTTCACTTTGGATTTTAATTACAGTCCAGTTTCTTTAGAAGCACCTCCAAGTGAAGGAGAATTTAAAAAAATCGTCTTCATGCTGAGCCTTAATATAAGAAACTGAGTTTATGTCACAGCCTTCCTCAGCATTGTCAGACTCTTGAGCCTGTGAACCAGGCAGTAATATGTGAGAAATGATCCAACAGTAGAATACTTTGGGTTTTATTGCCTACCAGTGTGCGCTGGCATCATCCATTTGATTGACAAATAGTAACATCACTTTCTCCATAAAAGCTGCAGTTTTTCTTTATTTATTTAGGTTTCAAGCCAATACTCCAGTTTCATAATGTGTTAGTGATTGCTTATAAGCAGTAAAGTGAATTTTGTGCATTTACTGTGACAAGGATGAAATTATTAAGTGACTGGAATGAAACCTTTAATATTGGCTGGATTAATTTTATTTGTCCTGAGTATCATGTAAAACACAATATTCTGCTGCTTTTAAAAACATAAAAATTGCCTTTATGGGAGGTGAAGAGATGAAATAAGCTTAAAAATATGATAACTGGCCTCCAGTGAAGCGTCATTCATCTGCCCTGCACAGATTCTTTTGGCAGCTGATGCTCCTTGTAGCTGCCTTTTCTTTATTGTCTCTAGGTGTTCATTCTGTTGTCAAATGCTAAAATGTACCTTTTTGTTAAATTTGAGGGCCAGCAAGGGAGTTTAAAGGTCTTTGCCATCTAAAAAGTAGCATAGTTATCTGGTCATTATGCTGTGTCAAGCTGTCTTGTATATTTTGGCACTTCCTGTCCAAGGGAGTGAAAACGCTGTACTCTCTTTGGGACACAGACTGTTATTTTAGGAGGACTTTGGCTGTGGTAATTTTCATCCCTGTGGCTGGTATGGGGCTGCATTTTGCATGTGAGCTGGAAAGAATGTTGATAATATAGAGGGGTTTCTTGCAGAACAGGTCTTACACAGGGCCAAGGCTTTTTAGATTTTTCCTCACCATGATGGTGAGGAAACAGGGTGGTCATAGGAGACTGGGAGGAGACACAGCTGGGACAGGTGATGAAAGGGAGCTGCCCCAGCACTGCTCCCTCCACATTTTTCACACTCTTCTCCTTGGCACCAGCCTCCCCCCCATGCACCTTTTCCTGCTTCACTTAGGGCTAGAGCTACCCATGGGTTACCAAAGGTATAATTCATACCAAATGAAATCATGCTAGGGAAAGAAGAAAGAATGGTGGGGGTTTGAAGTGATGGCACTTGTCTTCCTACCTCACTTCTACACATTATCAGGCCCTGCTGTCCTGGGCATAGCAGAACACCTACCTGCCAATGGGAAGCAGGGAATTAATTCCTTGTTTTGCTTTGCTTGTATGTTTTTCTTTTGCTTTCTCTATTAATCTGCCCTTAGCTCTCCCCATGAGAACTAGATACACTTGTAAAATTTTTTTTTGGTAAAGAATTGATTTAACTGTACAAATCTGTACTTTCCTACAGTTTTCAATATTCAGAATTGACCTAATAATAAAGTAAAATATTCTTTAAATGCCTGATAAATAGTCTGAGTTGTGAAGAAAAAAGCCCTACAAAAAATCCTAGAAAAATACAACTTAATTCACAAGTAACTCTCATCTCTGGAAAAGGATATTTGACAATATTTATACCCTAGTATTTTCACTTAGGGTTCTGAAATGTGATTACAGGCAGTACTTATAGGTCTCCATGTGAACTGAAAATTCCCCTCCTGAGTTCATTTTAATTAGAAAAACAGTTCTTATCCCCATATTTGCTTCTTGCAGCATAGTCAGATGGTGCCTCATCCCTACATGACCTTGCATGGTATCTTAATCTCAGAAGCTGGAGAGATGAGAAGTGGGATAGCCTTATATCCCCCCAGCCAGCAGCCAAGCCCCAGGCAGCTGCTCATTCATGAGATCCCACCACAGGGATCAGGGAATCGGACAGGTAAAAGCTGGAGAATTCAGGGCTTGAGCTAAAGTTGTCTTGCTTCATAGTGGACACTGTAGGAATTATTTTTATTTGTAGAGCACCAGGAATTTCAAAACCAGAATTCAATGTTAATGTGTTTAGTGGAGCAAAACAAAAAAGTAGTAGAAAACCTGTACTACAGAGAACTTAGTCTCAAATGGAAAAGAAATATGAGATAACCTTAAAGCTTCCTTTTTTTTTTTTTTTTTTTTTTCTCCTTGAAGTGAAAGTGTCTTCCAGCTGAATGAATACTACTGCAGGAAGTAATGACATGGCTTATAAATGAAAGCCTTTCACATACAAGTGAAAACCCATAATTTATTTTCCCATTTAAAATGTCTCTGCTTAGAATTTTTTTAATCTGAAAAATGCTTAATTTTGAAAGAAAGTTAAAATAGTCCCCTAAAACTTTTGGCCAAAACAAATATAATTGTGAGTGATCCCTCTTATAATATCTTCTGTGAGGGGAAAATAACCAAAACACCCTCACATGCTAACTAGCTTTACTCATTAAGAAACAGTAAAGACAAAACAACTTTCCAGACAACATGGAATCACTGGTAGAGATGGGTCTTAAACAAATCTCCCTAAAGTCGTACTGTATAAAAATGAAGAAACAAAAAATGTTCTGGCAAATCTTTCCTAGTTTTTCTTTCTACTAGAGACAGTGCTTAAATAGTTATCTTCCTACCAGAAGAAGCTTCCTCAGCACTTTAAGGAAAAGTCAGGCATTTTTCAAAGATATTCTTATTAGTCCTGATAATTTGTGGATAATTAAGGAATATCTGGCCAAGATTATGACTCTTAATATCTTTTAAAAGTATGAAGTTAGTGCTACAGGGACAAGATGTTTAAAATATTAAAATATAATCTATAATATTTTAAAATATTAATCTACAATAATAAACAATAGAAATAATCTGAATTTCATCATTTGCCATGTTTTTCCATAATTGTTCCATAAGTATAATGGAGTGAAGGGTTAATAGTTTAGAAAGTCTGCTCACATAGGTAGATCTTTTTGAGTTTTACTGTTCCACGGATGAACGTCACTGGAATGAAAACTTTGTGATAAACCAAGTTAACATTGTGGATGCTGGGCAAAACATGACACCTTCATTTAATCAACATACCTTTTTACAAATTTTGCAGTGCAAATAGAGGTTGGCAGAGAAGTGAATGACTTTTCTTTTTTTTTCTAAGGCAGAAGTGCTTTTCTGTGATGATATGTAGAGCTTTGAGAAAGAAATAAAAAAATATTTTGAAAAAGGCCAAGCTAAGGATTATTCTATGCTTCATAATGTATTCCAAAGAAGGAGGCACTGATTGTGATATATAACACACCACATTAATGTCAAAGTGCCTTTAATCAAAGACCTTGTGATAATTGTGACTAAAAAGACATGACTTGTAGATTGGGACATCAGGTCCTTTCTTTTTTTCTTCTTGAAGGAAGTAACTGTGAAAGCTCAGAAAGCAGTATATGTACTCACTCTACTAAAGCCTGTGTGTTCAGATGTGCCTGACTGTATGCTGCAGAGCTGTTGCTTAAGGCCTAGAGAAAAAATAGTGATCAGACCATGTGGTGAAAAAAGACCAAGAAATACAAAATAAGACATTTTGCACACACTTATGCCAGTGAATCTGAAGAGGGAGAGAAAGACATTTTACTAGAAAACATCCCATTTGACTCTGACTGAAGAATGGCCTTTGAGATTAACAAGAACTGTGTGTTGATAAAGGGGACTAAAAGACTAGTTATATCTGCTTGTGTCCTTTTCAACTGACTGATTTCTTTGGGATTTGGATGACCATTGTTCCTTTCTATTTCAGCAGACAAAAGAACAATGGAAGGCAAGCAAAGAGTATTTTGCACTCTGAGGTCAGTGTGCCTCTCTCAAAGGAAGACTGGAGGGTCAAAAGGATGGAGGTCATCCAGCAATCCAAGAAATCAAATATGGGCTATTGACTTGGGCATATGGAAAAATATTTCACTTCAGGAGTAAGGGAAGGTTGTGCAGGAAAACTGTAATTTTTAATTATGTAGTCTTTTCTCCGATTTCTTTACAGGTTGCACAAAACCACTAAGCAATTTTTAGGGAGTTTGGTCAAATCACATGAAATTTTATACATGCAAATTCTAATACTTCTAGTCATTGTAGTCCTTCTTTCATTTTTAATTCCATTTCATTCTTTTTAAAGGTGACACGACCAGGGGCCCTGTTATCAAACATGTTTGATTACACTTTTTTCTCTACTGTTTCCTGCCTCTCTTAGTTCATTATTTATTCAGTTTTTCACTTCTTCACTTTCAGCAGATGGGTCCACTGTTATTCACAATAACTCCTTTATTCTTTACAGTTTTCCCAAGTGCAAAGCACATCAGCATAAGCTCATACTTGTCACTGACAGATCATCCAGATGCAGCAACCTATATCAAAGAGACAGAAAATATAAGAAGCATATTTTTTTCACATTTTGCATCTTCAGTAAAGGACAAAACAAGTTCAATGTACAAAAATGTACTTTAAGAATGAATGACTTATTATTTCCCAGTAAGAATATAAAAAAGACTCATGTTTCCTGCCTTTTCTCTTTATTTTGGCCTCGCCCAATTTTTCTGTATGGCATCTTATTGCATTTATGGTGCTTCACAGAGTGACATTCAAACAGAAGAAAGGGGAGGAAAGATGAAGAATGCTCTTAACCTAGGCTTTATGAAATCTCTTCAGTTAAGAGGGAACAGACAATATAGCAAAGCTTCTTAATAATCTGAGGCTGTCCAACATGCATTAGCTGAGTTAATTTTAATGGATTTAACTCCTCTTTCCTTTTCTCACTTCCTGAGACCTCAACAGCCTATTTGAGCTGAATATGAATGAGGAAAATGTGAATGAAACTTGTTTGCTCATAGCAGTGAGGTTTTTAATTTAAAGTAGTTTACACTCTTAAGAATCAGAGGACGTAATGTTTGACAATAATTTATCAGTATTTAGATCAGGCATTCTGCCTTCACCTGTGACTTGGTGTATCAAAGGAAGGCGAATTACTTCCCTGTAAGAAAAATAGTCCTCCATTTTGGAAAATGTTCCATTTTAAGCATTTCTTCCTATTGTTCCAGCTAAAACTAGTCCTGAATCATAAGCTTTTTACCAGCTTATTGAGCTCTTACCAGAGTTGCAGTCGTGTCAGTCCATAAATTTTGCTGAAATTGATCCTCATTTGCACTGGCTCATTATACTTTTATTTCTTTTTTTTAATTTTTTTTTTTTTTAATAAAGGCATTATGAGGTTTGACAATTTTGTTGCTTGCTACTTTCCTTCTACATTGCCAAGGAAGAAAGCCATTCTATCAATCTTGAAGGACTTTTTCAGTGCTAAACAACAAACACCTATATCAAGTAAGGCAGTCTTTTTGCTGGTTTCATGATTACCCTCTTCTAAACCTGAAATGATTGCTTTCTCTCTCGGAGTACCAGGGTTAAAAGAGGGTGACAGAACAGGTTTATCAATGCCCTTCACATGGATTTCATATCCCCTCACAATAGCTCAAAAAGCTCTGTTATTTCTAATAGGATTGCTCCTGATCTCAATGGCAGCAAAGCAGGGACATACCTAATTAGATAATACGACACTCAAGACTTTACAAAAGATGTTTTTCCGCCATATAGACATGGAAGAGAGAGGGATAGTCCAGTATATGAGCATGCTGGACCTCTACCTCAGTTTCATTCCTGCCTTGGTAATGAACTGTTTTAGTGCTCTTTGGTGTGACACATTGCTTTTCCTTATCTTTTTCCCATTTTGTAGCATTAGAACTATGTTTTTTTTAATTGCTTTGAAAAGCATGGATCAAAAGTGACTGCTGAGAGCAATATTGTTTGTCTAATTGTAATGATGCAAAAATTTTAGGGAATTAAAAGTTTCTAATTCAGAGATTATGGGGAATTAACTGTAATCATTGAAGGGTGCTGTTCAGATTACCAATCACTGCATAATCACTTAATTTAGGTTTTTGGGGATGTGGTCAGGAATTCCATAGGTTTTTGTTTGTTAGATGAAATAAGAATTTTAATTTTCAGAATAGTTTTTCTTATACTTGGAAAGAAAACTTAAACAGCAAAAGGAAATATATTCCAAAGGGTAATCAAAAAGAGGTTTGCAGTTGTGTAACATGCAAATTTTATTAGCTTCAAGTGTTAAGAGGACTTTATATTGTATTTGGGGCCCAGATCTAAAGGTTTCTAGCTGAATTTTATAGGATCTGCAGAAACTCAGCAATTCTGAGGATCATACTATTGAAAATTTAAAAACTGGATGCCTTGAGAACAAAAGTGGTGTGTTTAAAATGCCCTTGTGTTTCTGCACTTTATAGTTTGGTTTGCAAAGCTTGCTTCTGGACTGAGCAGCCATGCTGTGACTCTTTACCCACAGTGTTTTGCTCTTATTTGTAGAATTGACTGAAATGAGATTGAAAAGAATAAAGATGACAGGCACTAATTAATTAGCACCTGTTACTAGACAGACACTTGTTCATGGTATATTAGAAGTTCACAAATTATGATGAATAACTGAAGACATCATTGTCGTTTAACTTGGGCTAGGTTTTAACCAGTTATTTAAATGTCAAAAAGAACACCAGGTCATCAGTTGCAGATTAATATAGTACCCTGAAATGGCCATTCAATGTTTTGGAGCACATCACCCTACCTGTGGCCCTTCAGAGTGCTTCTGAGCTATGCATGATCTCTGTGTTTGCATAGAATTGCAGTGTTAATGAGTGTCAATGTTACAGGAATGCAGTGAAATAAAAAACAATGTGGAAAACTCCTACAAAAACCAATGAGCTTCCTTCTTCTTCGTCGTCTCTCGGCCAGCTGAGGTATAAACAAAATATGCAATGATCTGATAGCTCTTTGCAGGCTCTTCAGTGTGAGATTAAAGACTAAAGTAAAATTCTAATGAGATGAATGACCTAACTCCACCATGGGGAAAACCCAAACAACCAAACAAAAAGCTGCACAATGCAGTAACTACAAAAAATCTCCCCAGGAAAGTAGTGTCTGGCAACTGCGTTTAAAGTCAAAGTTTAATGCTCTCAGATTATCCAATTCAGCATAACTCTGTGTACTTTAGAGAAGATATATCATTTTACCCATTGTAAAGATGTGGCATGCTACTTCTTTGAAACTGTGCTGTCTTTTGTGATCATAATCAGGCAAAATATGAAGTTTTATGTGTTACCATGATGGATGTCATTAGTTCCATACAGCAGATGTTGAACATCTGATGCATTAGTTTTGCTAACTGTGGGACAGGAGGAGTTGCTACAGGATCTTTAAACTTAATAATAAATTTACTGTCTCAGAGTCAGTTAGCTGTGAGATTTAGTTAGTCAAGTTAGCAAAGGCCCACTGACTTTAAGAACTTAAGGATTTTGTCTTTGGTAAACCTAGGAGACACGGTGCTTGCCTTGAACAAGCAGTTTTCTTAATGATCTCTCCAAAATAAGAAATCCAGCCCTTTCTCTCTTCAGCTGATGGCATATATTTTCTATAAAGAAAATATATGAAGCTTCCAAAGCAACTATGTCTAAACCTTCTTTTTTTTTAATTGATAGAAAGAGAACATCTAAAATTCTTGTAATTTTTTTATCGTTGAACCAAAATGGAACAGACTTTATTTGTGTATATCTAGTAGGTATAAATACCTACTTTACCTACATTTATTGGGATGTAAGAAAGGCAATGAAAACCATGAATATTGTTCAACAAAAGTAATTTTATGTCAGTTAATCTAAACTACTGTATTTACTTTTCTTCCCTAATTTTGTTGAACATTTTTAGATTGTTTTTGTTCTGTTAGGATATTAGCCAGTAGATTTTGGAAATCAAATTCCTCAATTTAATCACAGAAAGTAGCAGGCAAACTTATGTTGAATCACATCTTTGAACTCGCTACCTTTTCCTTCAACCCATAGATAGGCTGTTTTAATGCAAGTCACAAGCTTGGTTTTGCAGATCGTGAGATCTTGAACATTTATTTATGGTCTGCAGGAAATGTTGTTTTTGTTCATGTTAAAGAAATTTAAACTGTGCTAGCTTGGTGGGTTTAGTCCTGATGACTTTTTAGGTTCAGTTCTATATTTTCAGTTGTCTGGGATGGAACTGGATGATCCTTAAGGCCCCTTCCAACCCAAGACATTCTATGAATATTTGAATGTATGATTTATCTGACAGTTGAAGTATTTATTATTTTTTTTCCCGATCCTGCATTGATTCTCTATTGTCCAATAAAGGCTGAAGTCATGTTTAAGCTTTTGTCTTATAGTAAGTAAGATGAAGCTCCCTTCCTCTACACACCTTATGATGAGAGGTATAAGCAAAATTATGAGAGGTATAAGCCAAAAGTACTCTGGGACTGACAGCCCTGTGCCAGACTGAACCGACATGGACTAAGAGGCTTCAGATTTAAACCTGAAAGACATTTACAAATTAATTTAGAGACACGTTTCTTCTATACAAAATCTTGAATTTTGTTCCCCTAGGCAGAAAAAAATACTGCAGAGGCTGAATGAAGTGATTGACAGAGTATACAATCATAGAGCCAAAGAAAGAATCAAAGAGTCAAAGAAAGTTTTGGGTTGGAAGGGACCTTAAAGATCATCTAAATCCAACTCCCCTCACCACGGTGAGGCTGCCATTCAACCTCTCCTTGAACAATGTCAGGGATGGAGCATTCCCAACTTCTCTGTGAAACCTGTTCCAGTATTTCATCACCCTGTGGGTGAAGAATTTCTTCCTAACATCTTATCTAAACCTACTGTCTTTCAGTTTAAAGCCATTCCCCCTTGGCCTGTCACCACATGTCCTTTTAAAAAAAAAACTTCAGATTTCTAGTAAGCCGCTTTAGGTACTGGAAAGATCAACTGTCAAGATGAACAAACTTAGGATGCAGAGAACAAGACAAATATTAATTTAATACTTAGCTCATTGGAGAGCAATTGCCATCACAAAAAATCTTTTATGACTGCCATCAGCATGAAGAAAACACTGTTAGACTACAGTCCATTGATTTCAATTTCTGATTTAAAGGTAGTGTAAAAGAAAACCAGACCTCTCCAAGAATTCCCTCACATATCATCTAATCATTTATTACAGCACAATTTATGTAATTAAAATGCAAGAAGAAAGGATTTTTCTCTAAATCATGCACATAAAAATGGAAGCTGACCAAGATGCAGTCATCTAATAGAGCTGTGCCACTTTTCACTACAGTCTTGCTGGTGATCTTTACATAGTTTCTACCTTTTCAGTAGCAGGTCCCTCTGTGAGTAGGGTTTGCCTTTACAACTGATAGCAAGTGAAATGTCATTGGTCCCATCCTGGCACCATGACTGATTAGTATCTCTGAATATTCACTGCACTGCACACTGGGAATTATACATATTCATCTTCTGGCAAATGTTTACCAATCCCATACAACACACCTTCATAAACATTTATCTCCTTCCCACTGGAAAGGTAACCCTTTGCTTACGGTAATAGCATCTCATGCATTAATCCTCCATCAACAAAAATTATTTATAATTATACAAAACTGTAACTATGCCAAGCTGTCTGTGCATTTGCACGTTGGGGAAGAGTGGCTCAGGGGGCTCACTGGAGTGGAACCCCCTGTACCACTGTCATATGCTAATTGGACTCCTGAAAAGTTCAGGGAAATCATTCTGCATGCCAGCATTCATCTGCCAAGTAACAAGTATGTGTCCCTGCAGAGAGCAAAACTGCTACCAAATGCTGCATGTACACCAACACAGCAATTGGATAAAGATCACAAGGAGGAAACTAATCAAAAATATGATAATTATTAAACTGAGAAAACCACTTTAAGGAAATACTAACCCTAAGGAAAAATGCAATCAGAAATATCAATGGACCTACAGCAACTGGCTATTGTGTACAGTGACTCTTGTATTCCATATCAGAGGCCCAATTATTTGAGTAGAATTATTGCAGTACAAAAGGGTAGTAACTTTAATTCCTCAAATCTCAATGCATGGCTGAAACTTCTTGCAAGTCAATGAGTTGAATCAGGCTGCTAAGAGCAAGAGCAAAGGCTCTGCTTTTTAACCCAAGATCGGAATTTTTTTTTCTAAAAAGCCAGATATCTCATTTTCTGTCTGTGCTGGTGATATGGATTTGTCTTTGAGAGACTTCTTTCACACATGCCTGAATGGAATGCCCCCACAAGCATATTTCTTGTATTGCAAGAAAACTTTATGTCAGCATGTTTTTTCCAGTTACTTTCATCAGTCTGTCACTGTCCTGGCGCTGCTTTCTTAATTCACATTGACTCCTGTAAAAGTTCTTCATACCTTATACTGAAAGTGTCAAAGCACTTGAGCAGAAAGTGTCAAAGCACTTGAGCAGAAACATAAGCAACAGAGTTGTCCCATCATCTCCTGCTGGGCAGCTCATCAGAAGATATAGGCTTTATTGTCCTGCTTGGCCTTTCCAAGCAGTTAAAGCTGGAGCCAGCAGGATACAAATGACCAAGAGCCTAATCACCTAAATCTCAGGGAAAAAACAAAAGCAACTTCTTTCAGTGGTATTTCTTTTATATCTGTGTCCTCTAATGGCTTCTCTGTCACTTCATTTTTAAGACATGAAAGGACAATTAAGAAATTATTCATGTTTTGGTAGATTTTGCTAGAAGAGTATATTGCTAGAAAGACCAGAGATTGCTAAAACCAAGGGTGAGGCAGGCAAGGTTGTGTTTGGTCTGTTCTTTACTTCTCCATTTACCAGCAACAGTTTTGCCTGGCACCAGCACTAAAATATCAGGTGCCTTTGTCCATGAACGTTTCCTTTACTGACCTTCTCCTTTTCCTCCCCTAATTCCTTGCTAAGGAAAACAGAACAGTTCTAACCTGTAAGATCTTTAACTATCAAAGGCCACAGCTAGCCCTTCAGTTAAATAATCCTGTACTTTGATTTTTTCAATGAAAGGCTAAATCCTACAAGCAGATATAAGCATTCCGCCAGTAAAACTGGGGGATTGGGCCAAGGCACAATTTGGACAGTGTGTTGCAAATAATTTTAAAAAATGAAATTCTAATTGCTAAATATTAACTGCTGCTTTGTTGAGCTTTTTTTTTTTTTTTTAATAGACTTCCTTATTTGCCCAGAACTACACTGGATAATTGTTTCCTGAATACCTGAGGCCTAAATTGATATCTGCTATTAATTGTCTGACCAGGTCATCAAGTTGAACAGGTTCCAGTGGCAGAGGTTCAGCCATTTCTTTAACTACCTCAGCTCATCCACTGACAGCAAATATGTCAATGTGAAATGACATTTAAATTTTCTGCTGAATTTTTTTTTCTACAATTGCTTGAAATTAGAACAGAGTTAAACAAACTTTTAAACACAGGAGACACAAAATAAAATGCCTCATCAAACATTATTTTTCCTTAGGGACATAATTGTTGGTCCTCTACATCCCAAAATAAATTGATAAAATGAATGGAAAAAATTATAGTTTAATACCCATTCCTTTGCTTTTCTTGCTGCCTACAACAAAAAGCCATAAACAAACAAGAAAAACAGTCACCAGTACTGATGCTCTACATTTATATATTATTTTAGGTCCTTTACTTGTATGGAAAATGTGCTTATATATAAGTATACTTCCAAGCTTTGCTGCAGGAGTAGCTATAAGAACATTCTACCTCTTAAGCCTTCTTTCTGTGTCAGGCTGAAAAGCATTGACAGACACAACCACAGAGAGACTGTTTCCATGTGCACATGGTCTATAAATTGGTGGAGGTACCATAGGGTTTCCTGCAATGTTTTATTTACTCTGGACAGTAACATCTGTCTGCTGTTTTACTCCACAGATAGAAGTTAAATATGATCATAAAGCACCAAAAAATTCAGTGGAGGAAAGATATGAAAAGATTTATTGAAATTAAATCGGCTGATTGGTAATCACAAAAAAGTGATTCCTCTTTTTGCATGTCTCTCATACTAGATAGAGAGTGACTTCTCATAACATTGTCAGCTCTTCTGGGGCACTGGGTGGTTGAGTTTTTTGATTCGTCTGATTTTTTTTCTGACTGCCTCTAGGCTTCATGCCCTGTTATTTATGACTTTCCAGACAGTTGTCAAGGATGTACTGATGTCATCCTTAATATAAAGCAGTATCACACTGCTTTTGTCCCTGATTTTCTTGCAGCTGGAAGGCTTGCCTGAAAAATCTCCTGGAGTAGTAAAGTGTTTCTTTCCTTTGAGGCCAGCAGAAAACCACTTCCTTCTGATGTTAGAACCTGATTAAAGTAAATGCTATTCTGTACTGCCGCCACTCTTAGTGGTTCATCACTAATAGTCAAGTAAAACCAGACCAGCTCGACAGGCACCTGCCCCAAGGAGGTGTAGTCATTTTCCCTTGAAAATTCCATGTATTTTAGTAACCTGGCCTTTGTCAAGAAGTCATGTTAGTAAAGGCAAACCTCCAAAAGCAACGTGATGTGTGCTCCAATCACCATCAAACTTTTGAAATGTATCTCCTAGGCCAAGATAAAATCTTTATTTATTTTCTCTCTCTGTAAACTTATTTCTCTGTGTGATTTTTCAAAACTCTAACCCACATATTGTTGTTTTTTCCTCAAGGCCTTCAGCTGTGCTTCAGACTTTTTCTCAGATGTACTGCAGGGCAAAAGGCAGGATAAGAGAAAAAATGAGAGAATAAAGTAGAACCCATGCTTGACATTTATTTTGATTGATGAAGTTCAACACAATTGCACGAAACAAGTGGTATATGGGAATCACTTAGCACTTCAGGGAGCAATTATGTGAACTAAGACATGTCTTTGTTCCTTGATTTTGTTAATTGTTTACTCAGAAGAACAAGAATGGTTGGTCATTATTTGACAGAGTGGAATAGTCTTGGATTGACATTATGCCAGCATTGAATGGAAATCTCTAAATCTTTGCAGGAACCTTGTTTCCAGGCTTGGGTGTCAGGAGACAGCAGAACACTGCCTATCCCTGCTGAGAGATATGTTGTCAGCTCACACAAACTCTCTGTAAGCATATACATGTATAAGAATGCACTGCCACAGAACAGATGGGCCTAGACCTTCCTTGTCTCATTTCTATGTACTCTGACAACCTCACCATGTCAATTGCAAATGGTCTGACCCTGTTTCCATCTCCTGTGCATTTCCAGCTTATGCTTGAGTAATGACAGGAGCTCCTTGTTCACCCATGTGGGTTTCTTACCCCCTTTGCCCAATTTCTTGCACATTGTAATTCATCATTCTCTTATCTTTCCTTCATAGGAGACGTGCTTCATTCCTCTAATGAGTTGGAGTTCACTGCATGGTCATTTTCCTGTTTTGAGGATTTTTGAGTGCATAATCCTGTGAATGCTGGAACATTTTCTGCAGTAAGATCCTATGTATCTCTCACATATGCTGCAATTTCTAGCTCCAGCTTCATTCATAGTGAAGCTTTGACATGTTTGGTTAACTGCAAGACCAAGCCCTTAGGCAACCAGGCTCCATGGTGGGGTGACACACTCTACACAGAGACAAGAATTAGACATCTTCATTGTATGCATATGCTGGGCCTTACTCAAGCCCAGCCAACTGTAGTGATCTAATTGTTAATAATATTGTAGTTACTGTCTGGTCACTAACAAATCTAATGGTAATAAATGAGTTTGCTTGGGCAGTTCTTTTTTAATGCTTTAAACCTGATGCTGTGTCATGCCTGTGTAGATATACAACATACAAATGGTATTTTCAAGATATAATGGATTCTCAGAAAAGAAAAAGTGATTTCTTATTTTCATGCAGTTTAGTCAAATAGAAAGTTAAAATACATATGAAAGTCAACATTAATGCTAGAATCCAGGAACAGGATTATTAGAAAAATCTGTGCAAAATATTTGTTGCTGGACAATTTTCAGTAATAAAATATTTTGTAAGTTCATTGTAGTGTTTCCAAGTTGCTTCTTCCAGAAAAAAAAAAAAAAGAAAGCAATTTTAAAATTTAAATTTAATTTAAATTTAATTTTTAAATTTTAAATTGAATTTGCTACTTGAAACATTTTTTGGTTTCTTTTTTTTTGAGAAAAAAACTTTTTTTTTTCTCAAAAAGTTGTTCAGTTCTCTTAGAACAAACTTGAGCAAGGCTCTGTATAAAACAAACTCTTGCCCCTAAACATTTTTTTTTCTAATTTCCTAGAATGGCTGATTAACTGAAAAATCAGTCAATCAGTCCAAAAGTCTGTGGGATTAACTCAGCAAGACCTGGCAGACAGAGCAAAAATGTGGGAGGATCTGTGACATACTACCTTTGGGTTTTGCCTATTTTTTTAATTCTCTTGGTGAATAAATAGTTGATGTACCAAGACACACTCTGACTTTAACAGACTGTAATACCTCAAAATAAAATAGATACCATCTATAATGCATTCTTTTGGTAGATTGTTACAGTCTGGTCACTTTTTTATGTTTTAGATTTGCTTTTGACTTTTTAAAATAAACTATGACATATCCCAATTGTTTTGCTGGAGACTTGAGACTTGAACTCTGTAGAAACTTTCATCAACTCTGCTGGTTCCAGCGTAAAGCTAGAGAATGACTGAGAAAGTCAGTGACCTTATCCAGGGTCCATAAGTAAAATTCTGGGGAAAAAAAGAACCCATTTACCTTGATTTCTTTCTGACTCATTCTGCTGAATCAGTTTTAATAGAAGTGTGCTTTCAGAGTTTTTAATTACTCACACAGTTAATGGTTTCAACAGCTTCATAGAAAGGGTACTTCCTTCCTTGCTTCTCCTGTGTGTGATTACTCTTAACTCTTCTAGAGATTGCCATTGGACAGAAGACCCAGAGGGGTTTTGAAGGTTAATTGTCAGTTGCAGCTAACTTTTGTTGAGAGGAAGAAAAGAACAATTTTTGAAAACAGCAGTTTAGAAAAAACAACCTCTTTCTTCACTACATCAAAGTGTTTGCATTCTGAAACCATTTTGACTGAAACAAAAGTTTAACCTAAATTCTGTCAATTCCTTGAACTCACAATGACACACAGTAGTGCTGGGGGAAGCATCTGATGTATTAGAAAAAACCTGGTTTAGGTCAAGGGGAGATGGTCTAAGCTTTTTACATCCCTGCTGATGACTGCTTACTGTGGCTGTGGTGAGAATTAAAATAGTAAATACATAATGTTTGCACTGAATTTAGTGTCTGGCCATTTCCTTCAGCTGTCAGGAAAGAGTATGCTGACTGAGATAATTTAAGACTGCAAGTCCTATGGAATGCATTAAAGATGACCTGAGTTGTCATGTGTTAAACAAAAAAATGCACTCTGGGTTGTGGATATGAAAAGGTCATACAAATGGAAACCTTTTAACGCTTCTGATGGCTTGATGCAGTCACACAGAAAAGCTATGCAAATATTTCCTAAATGAAATCTTAAATATTCTCTGTTAATTTTCAAGTATCACTTATGGGCATAATGATTATTGAAAAGATAGTTTGAATTTGCTGAAACAGAAATAGAAACCCACCTCTATATAATTTTAAAGATAGTATCTTCTAAGCTTACTGACCTGTCAAAGGTGCTGGTTGTTTCTGACAATGAAAGACAAGACAAGCAAAACATGATAAATACTTGAATGACATCACAAACGAGAAATAGGAGCAAAAGTTATTATACAAAGTATTTCTGTATGTTTATTTTGTTTCAATCTAAGTGTTCCACATTTTCCTTCCATGTTTCCATGTTTCCTCTATGTTTTTCTCTGCATAACTGTCCTATACAGTTTGAGAAATAAAAAAAGAAGATGATTCAATGTACCATTTTAGAAGATCACAGTACAACATCTATGCTAATGGGTTAATTCCTGGATTATCCTTTAAGTAGATGCACCTTACCTTTCTAATGTTTTCTTAGGTTTGAATGATACATTATATTCTTCACTCTTTGGACATTAAAGCATCTGTAAGGCAAGCCCTCTAATACCTGAAGAATTACAACATGAGTGCTTTAAAAGCAGCACTTAACTTTCTGCTTTTCAACTGCTTTATCATGGAAAAATATTATCCCAAAACCAGGAACATGGCTGATGCTGAACATCCCCAGGAAAAGGAAGGAACAGACTGGTGCAGGTCTTCAATAGCTTGGTGTTCAGTACATGGAAAACATTTGTGGAACTGAGGCTGTGGGTGCCTCTGACTGCCTCTGACCCTATTTGCCATTCCTTGGATATTATGGATAGAAACCCAAGACACTGAATCAGTATTTCACCTGGCTGGCTGCAGTGTTTTTGAGGGGTTATTACTGACAGCTCTGAACTGCAGTTTATAACTCTGCTCCTTTCTTAATGTAACAAAAAGCACTGTCACAACAAAAATAGAGGATATGGAAGAAATTATGGAGGAAGTATTTATATTCTCTGCTCAAGTCAAAAGTCTATCTCTGTCAAAAAAAGGTAACTACTATTTTTATTCATTGCTTTTGAAGCTCTGCTTTTCTTTCCAAAGCTCTTAGAAGAATTAGTTACAACTGCATTGCTGAACTGTGTAAGTGCTTATTTGATGCCAGAAATGGATTTTTTCCCCCCTATTTATTTCTTTTTTAAAATCACAGAGTCACAAAATATTCCGAGTTGGAAGGGACCCAAAAGGGTCATCAAGTCCAACTCTTAAGTGAATGGACCATACATAGGTCAAACCCATGACTCAGGCATTGTCAGCACCATGCTTTAACCAATTCACCTAATAGTTTGGGCTAGAATGACAAATTATGCCTAAATTGATTCTTTCTGATGTCTGGAAACCTGATTCCAACATAATTCTTTTTAAAAAAATCCCATTTTCTTTTCTCAGAACTCCTTATATATTCAGTGCACAGTTGGTCTGTGACTGGGTCCCCCTAGTTTGGTGACAATGAGACAAGAGATTGCCAAGAGCCTGAAGTAGCTGCCTGTCCTGCCTCGACTCTCCTGCCACTGTGAACATTGCTTAGATGAAAAATATTCATATTCAGGATTTTTTTTGTGGCACATTATGAACATTCTGGGAGTCCAAATAGAGATTTAAAGCTGAACTGTCAGAAATACACCCCAAAATCAATAGTACTTGTCACATAGTGACTCATACAGTCGTGTACAACAAAAATAAATGAGGTTCAAAGTGTATTGGGTGCACTTTTTAACCTTGAACTTTAGTCAGAGTCTTTGTCAGTGAAACTTAACTGGTGATTAAATTCACACTGTAATTGGGTGTGATCCATTTGGATGGTCCCTAAATCATTTCTGTTCAAATTCAGAGAGCCAAAATATTAGGCTATCATTACCTTTGAGTTTGTCCTATCAAGTGGGATATTTTTGAATATAGAATGAAGATAGGTCTGAGAATTTTATTATTTGGACAGATAATGATTTACACAACAGCTGAAAGACAGTCTAAGAAGTCTGATTCTGAGCCCCTGCCTGCATAAGAAGGGAGAGAAAAAGAAACATTTTTTCTTGTGAATATTTCTTTCCCTAGCTCTGGTTTAATTGATGTAGGATCTAGGAACAGAGAGAAGAAGAGGAGTCATAACCAAACAGAGGTCATCATCATGTAGTGTAAATATTTTTATGAAGGAATCATTACACTGGCCAGCCCAAGACCAGGATACAAGTCCAGGCTTCCTGCAGAGTATGAACCTACACAAAGTCACACACTTGTACTTCCAGAGCTGCAGGAGATCAGCTAAAGAAAAGTTCCTAGGGAGCACTAGGAAAAAAACCATAAAGAAAACAAAAATTCTGCCATCCAAGTAGGGTGCTAATAGCAGACTGTAAATAGAACACTGTTGATGGCACACTGTAAATAGAACTCAGATTTTTTGCACACTGATGAAGTATATTTGGGATTAATGGCTCTGGTTTATGCATTGAAAGAGGCAAGGTTAGTGAAAGAAGAAACAGAATGTGAACCCTTGCAATAAGTTTGGTATGTCAGATGGGAAAAACAGAGAAAAAAAATAGTGTAATTGCTTTAATTCAGGGATTATATTGGAGGTATATAATTATCATAACACTGTTTGATTTTATTCTATTTGACCAAGTTTAACACTGACATATATGTGGAAATAGGGAGATATGCTACCCCAGTTTGCTTTTGAATACTTGAATTATATTTATAAGAATATTTGTTTCAGTTTTATTAAGACAGCAGGAGACAGAATTAGCACTTCAGTTTCCCTGTGTGGAGATGGAGCTATTTCACAATTTTTAGTTAAATTTTTAAATTTAATTTTTAGTTTAATTTTGCGTGTTGAAGGGAGACTTCACAGGTATTGCCCAGTGTGTTGAGTATGAGATGTTATTGCTCTGGCATAGTTTACAAAATTCACAAAACTGCTTTTATCTCAGCTTGATTGATACTGTGAATGGTACATACAAATCTGAGTAGGCACTTTACAGTTACAGCACAGGTTTTCTACAGAGACAGACAAAAAAAAATGAAACTGGGAAAGGCATTGATTTATTAATGACAGCAACCTAATGCTCGCATCCACCTTTTCAGCAATTAAAAAAACCATTGACAGACATAATGGTTTCTTAATGGCTGCTGATCATTTAAGTTATCCTTTAGCTGCAAGGGTCCATACATACTTGTCAGGTATAAGATAAAGCAAGCCATCTGGTCATCTATATATTGATTTTCTGTCAAATGGGATAATGTATTAATGTATAATGTTGGCAATTTTCTTTATCACTGAAGTTTCAATAGTAAAATGTGGGAAAATGTCATACAGCTGTACATTTACAGCAGGATTTGATTGGATGCCATTGGCCTTCTTGGCCACCTGGGCACATGTTGGCTCATATTGAGCTGACTGTGAACAAACACCCCCAGTCCCATTCTGCTGAGCAGTTCTCAAGCCACTTCTCCCCCAGTCTGTAATGCTGCCTGAGGCTCTTGTTGGTTCTTGTTGGTTCCTGAGGACCCAACACTACTTTAATAAAAGCTGCCTTATCAGCAAGTTCACCAACAGTCCTTTATTTGTTAGGATTTCTCAGAAGTACTTCTCATTATGGAATATTTTGTCAAATAAACAGATAAAGGTGATTGGATATGTTTCTTATTGAGAATTTAGAATTTCAGAATAACTGCAGATGAAGGTGTTTTACCCAATATTAGCATTGCACACTAAGTCCTCATGATCTCATTTCTTTCTATTGTTTTCATAAAGGGGAGAGATTACATCTCCTACAACATCACAGAATGCATCATGGAATCCTGGTCATCAAGTTTATACCTTTTTCTTTGATTTTTAATATCCCAAGAAACATTCATTAAATATGGTGAGACAATACAGTGTGTTTGCAGACAAATCTCCTGAGACCTGTGTGGAGCTCCTAAATGTGGTGCAAACTCAGAACGAAGTTGTACAGAAAGACCTTATCAGAAGGCTATCAGGATTGGGTAAAATGTGTGATTTCAACCTTTAAAACTCTTCTCCACATGAATGACAGAGGGTCTTTAATGGAAGATTTGATCTGATGCTCTCTCAAAGGAGAGAGAACACCTCAGATGAGCTGGGGAACTGACAGAATTGTTTCCTCTGTTTGCTACACTGCATTTAATTCTAGACAGCAGCACAGTAATTCATTTTCTCGTGTGTGAAGCTTCCTTGTTTCTAATTCTTCCTCTGAAAGCAATCATCACACACCAGAGCCACGTGCTAATGAGTAATAATAATAATAATGAGCAGTTTAATTCTGTGGTGGCATAATTGGAAGTGAAATCAGAAACAGCAAGATACAGAAGATGCAGCTCTCATTCTCCTTCACCCCTGCTTATGACATTTCTTTTCAATCCAAGTGCATAATCCAAAGCCACTGCAGAGGTTTCCTGTTTCACAAAGCATCAAAGATTCCAACAAAAAGGACAGTAACTAAACAAGTTCTGTGATGTTCAAACAGTTTGAGCATACTACTCAATTGTACTTTCAATTGTGGTTTTATTCTTATTTTTAGATAATTTACAGCATAATTCACAATTAACCTTCAATACCTTCCAAAAATCCTTTGCTTCTAGTGGAATACCTCACCTGAACCAGCAACAAAGGAAAGCTTTTTTCTTCTCATTTGCTGACTAGTTCATAGTGCTCCCAATATGTAGACTTCTGGCAGTTATAAATGAAACAAGTATTTATAATGCAAAGCTCTAGAATGGAAAATATGTCTAAACACACAAACCCACACTCACACATCCACTTTCATCTGCAACCAGAGATCCCAGAGCTTTGATATCTTCATTTTGTGTTTGTTTTTCACAAACCTGAGTACAAGGCTGAGGGAGACATTTTTCTGTTATCTAACATTTAGCTGTTAAATGTGGCTGTTAAGTGATAGACTTTTACCATAACAGTGTGTAAGACCATTTGTAAAAGGTTTATAGTATAATATTTTCATATGTACTGTAAATTTTTGGAACATATTTAGTGGTTTTATTCTTAGTATCTAACTAGACTGTGCAGATATTAATGACTCAAACTTCCTTATGATCCTATAGTAAAACCTATTTTTTATTTATATGACAGATGAAAAGACTGAAACAGAAAGATTTTTGGAGCTAAACTGACAAAGTTTTGGCTCTGTGACTATGGGATGGAGTAGCAGTGAAACTACTATAACTATTGTAACTTGTAACTGTGCTTTAACTTCCCCCAGAAAGCTCCAGATAGACCTTCATTGTCCATTAAGATGTACATTTGCATGAACAGAAGCACAGAATACCCCTAAGGGTTGCCATTGTGGACACTTAAGTCTGTAATTTAGATCCTCAAAACTTGCCTAGTTTTGGATGAGATTAGACTCTCATCATGCTAATCCTTCCACTGCTAAAATGCACTTTTGGCTCCCAAATGTCACTTCTGACCATACCTAGAGTAGGCCAAGCCTCTGCAGGGTCTGCACACGTGCCCAGAGCAGCATTTCTTCTCAACTACTACTTTCAAAAGGCAGTAAAGCTCAGTGATGGCATTTATACCTGCTGATAATTAATTATAACTCTTCTGTATTATATTAATATTCATACTGCAGGTCTCCTTAAACTTCTTTTCCTCATGCAGTGTGCTCTTGACTTTGTTTGACCATATACTTTTATGTCATTCTAAATTCAATAAAAATGACAACAGAGTAGTAACAGAAGAAGAGTAATTTCTAGCTCAATATAGTTTGCTTTCATATTTTCAAGTCAGAGTTAATCCCTGTACTGCCAAAAGGATTTTGGTCATTTTTTTGTAGTTCAGAGCCCTTACACAGGTTAGTGTTGCTAGAGACATCACTGATGGAATAGTTTGCTGTGTTTCACCTGGGGAGTCTACAATACCAGTAGTGATTTTAGACTCATCACAAGTGTGATAGATATTCAGATACCATCAGGCCAGACCTGCAACACTGATAACAATAGAAGCCAGCTTTTTACTTCTGGAATGTGTGAATCTGATCCAATAGCACCTAGAGGGAACTGAATATTGAAGTGTACAAGTTAACACTTTTAAGAATGTGCATACACTAAATGCATATGCATTTTTAGTAGGTTTCTTTATACTTTTGAATTAGTAAATCTTTGTAATCACATAAGATATTTATATTTCTTATATTGCCACAGTATCTGAATGCCTCAGTGTATTGATGTATTAATGTGTTAATCTTCCTCCCACTCCTGGGAAGGAAGGTAATATCTCTCTGCTGTTCTGGGAGAGTAAAAGCAAGATCAAAATATTAAATATTTTCCTAAAAATTAAAGAGAAAATAAGGATACTTGCTTCCTCTACCAAGTTTATGCAATCACAGAATCATAGAATTGTCTGGGTTGGAAGGTCCAAGTAATCAAGTCCAACCCCCCTTTCACTAAGTAGGGACATTTTAAACTAGATCAAGTTTCCCATAGCCCCATTAAACCTGACCTTGAATAGTTCCAGGAATGGGTCATGTACCACTTCTCTGGGAAACCTGTTCCAGTATTTTTTTTTACCTACTGCATTGCAAAAGATCTCTTCCTTATATTTAATCTAAATTGATCCTCCCTAAATTTAAAAATATTATCCCTCATCCTATCAATATGCTCCATATTAATAGTCTGATGGTTATTCCATCCTTCTTTAATTCACATTTATCATGTTAAAATAAAGAGAAATGTTTAATTTTGAATCACAGTGAAGGAAGCTTTTGTTTCTTTGGGTATTTAGATGGTGAGGAGTACCTGGACTTTTCAGGGTAGGCCTGCTTAAATATGATTTTGTGTTATTATGAAAATAGATATAACAACCTTTTGATCTTTTTAGCTTCAAAAGAAATAATAAGATGTTCATTAATCAATTGAATTTAGTAGCACTTTATCTGTGGGAGGAGGACTGCCTTTGAGAAAATTCCTCTGATTATTTAGTTTTAAATAATCCATGAAGCTTGCCCATAGTAAGTGTGAATAAAAAAAGTCATAAATTCAGTAAAAAAAAGTCTTTTAATCAAGAAGTCCTTAAATAGAACTCAAGCTGATAAAAAAGGAACAAAAAACCCAACAGAAAATCCCTCCTCAAAACCCAGATTTATCAACCCCCCCAAAAAAGACCAAAAAAACCCCTCAAAACCCCAAACCAAAACAAAACCAAAAGCCAAACCTTTCTGAATTGAGTGTTCCCATCATAATGGTCCTTTAATAGCAATCATTTGTTGAATGCTGGACAGATTGCTAACTTCCTTCTGGGAAATTATTGAAATAACACTGAAGCTAATCAGCAATCAGATTTCTCATCCTCTATTCAGGACTTTCTTTTGGCTATGTCAAGAGGGCTGTAGCAGAGTGACCCTGAAACAGCAGAGTGACCCCTTTATAAATTGCATTCCTTTATAAACTGGCTATGCTCTGAATGGAGTAGATTGAATTGCTGGAAGTAGCTCACATCATCTAGTCAGCTTCAGAAAGTCAATCTCTTTGGTGTGCCTGGAAAATCTTGACTTGTCTATAACCCATCAGATTTCTGGAGTAACCCTTACAATGCACTTTTGCAGCACCATTTCTAAATAAAGCAGAGTGTATGTCATGTTCTGCTTTATTTAGAAGTCAAGATATCCTTCAAGGCTCATACCTTTGAAAATATGTCAACATGGATAGGAGACAAGAATCTAGATGCTTGTGAGAATCTGGATTCTTGTTTGTTTTAGGGTTAATCTCACCTATTGAGATCACTGCTAAAAAAAAAATTGAGCCCAAAAAATAATTTTTAAGGTTCTAGTAGTAAGTTAGTAGGTTTGGTACTGGGAACTGAATAGATACTTCGATTTACTATACATTATTTATATTTAAGAACAAGAATTTGATAAATAGAGGAATGCAAAATATCAATGATTACATTTCTCTTTTCCAAACTCTGATAGACATAAAAATTTTAGTCCTGCAAACGTTCCAGTTAGTGACTAAAACAATTCTACTGACATATGAACAATCAGAAAAAGTAACTCTTATCTAAATACAGTATTTCCAAGGCATTTAGGTTTTCCAGAAGTTTTGTGCTTTCTTTATAATATCAGAAATGCTGAAGAAGAACATTAAGCATTTAAATTTTGAGGCAAAATCAAAACGTTAAATTATGTAGTCACTTGTGCACAGTCAAAATAAAGAGGAGACAAAGGTTACATAAGTGGCAAACCCAAACAATATTTCATAGACAGTGACTGGGCTTCATTAAAGTACAGTCATGGATGCTACACGAGTGACCAGACTTGGATAGGAAAGAGGTTTTGAGACCCTATAGATGACTGCAATTAAAAAAATACAATCCTGATGCAGATTTTCTCCCTTTTGACTACTTTTCAACACTTTTATGAGAAGAGTTACACAGAATCATGTTCTTGTACCAATTTATCATGCTGGAGGGACAAGCATTTCGTTAGGATTGGAGGCTAAGTAGCTCCACTGAAAAAGGGGTTAGAAGCACTAGGAAAGAAAAGGAGCCTTGGTTTCACTTATTCTCCAGTTCAGCATGCACACATTGTGATGATACAGAACATGTAGAGCTTTTTAAGGACTAAGGTAGATTTTGTTGTGAGGAGAACTCTGGAGGTATTATATCCTGAGGAACATCTGTAAAATGTACAATTGCCTGTAGATCTCATGGGCAAAGCTACCTGTAATGCATTATTCAGGACTGTAGATAAAGGAAACTCCTCAGGCAAAGCTCCTCTCAGTGAAAAATGCATCTGCCTGAACCAACTCCCAAATTAATTTTGAATTTTTCATCGTGTTTAATCTAGAAAAATGGGTGAAAACCAAGAAAAAATGCTAGGAGCTTTCACTTACCATATCAAAATGATGTTTCAATTCCAACTGTACTTCAATTTAATAAGGAGAATAAAGTATTTATTTGCAAAAGAAATTTTAATAAAGCTCACATTAAACCATTATTGATCCATTTAAGAAAACCCACAGTTCCTTTCAACATTTACTTCAGGAACTTTCCTTTCCTGCGCTAAAAAAGTGAAGACAAATTGTTTGACAGCAAACTGAAATGATTTCAATTTTGTTGGGTTTTTTTCAATTTGAAATGTGATTGCTCACCCAATTGTATTTAGGCCTGTGTTTAAAGACACAGACTAAGTGTAATAGAAACTTTTCTATTCACCCCATAAGGTCATTGTAACACACTTCTTTTTAAGGTGAAAAATATTTAACTCCCAAAGACAGTACAAAGCTCTTGATCAAAAAGTCTTTTTCTGAACTCTTCCATTACTCAGAACTTGCATGTGATGCTCTGAATAACTACTAACTCAGACCTGCCAACTGCACAGTTGCTAGTTATTTACAATAAAATCAGTCCCATTAATTTGCTAATGAATTGATATTGACTTTACATTTTGTGAGCTGGCAATATTTCAAAAGTCATTGTTATCTCATTTCCAAAATGAACATCAATGAATTTCCCTTACTGCATAAAATGCAAAAATCAATTAAAAAAATCGAATTGGTTTAATACCACCTGGTTTCAAAGGATGCTGATGGCACCAGATCAAAAATTCCACTCACCAATTAGGATTGGAAAGGAGATGGTTCTCTCTACTTACTAATATGTTTTGAATTGAGTAATGGTGGATAGGAACAGATAACAAGAAAATAAAAATTTAAATAAGTGGGTAAAAACTGAATTGAACTGTAAAGGAGCAGTAGCTCTTATGGGTATTATACTCTTTCACAAGAATGTCTTTTCTAAACTAAACACAGAAGTTGCATAACAGGGATTAAGGGGCCTGGTTAGATGAAAAGTAGGTTTCTCATCAAATTCATAAAATAAAAAAATAAAAGGTCTTTTTTAGATGAATATATTTAGAGGAAACTTTCTCAATATTTCTCTGCAGCTATTTTTTGTTATCTGAGAGGGAAAATGTATTTAGCGAAAGCTTTCATGATAACCATACCACATCAGAACCCTGGCTAATTTCAACTGTCTCTGAAATCTAGAATTGCAAATGCTTCTATCAACCAGACCTCAACAAAGATCCTTCTGAATCTCGACCACTAGCACAAGCTGACTAGGGTGTATCTTCCAGAAGATGACCAGCAGTTTGTTCTCTGAAGGAATTCTGAAGTGTTTGTAATATTTTAGAAAGGAAACTAAAGGAATTGTGGCAAAACGAAGTGTATGCTTTTGCCTACACTTTGGGCCATGAACCTGGACAAATGAAATGGAGGCAAAAACTTTGTTAGAATAAAAGGCTCTTGAAAAGCCTTGAGTATTGTGGTTTCTAAGCTTGGCTCATCCATTCTTTAGTACTTTAGCTGAAAAAACTGAATTAGAATGTGGGTAGGCTGGTAACCCCTTGTACTGTTAGCAGAATGAGGCACCCTAGCAGGTGAATCTGCTTCCCCAAAAAGTAACTCCCTCTCTTAAAATGCTGATCTTTTTCCACTGACTAGAGAGAAAGAATACAGCACCTGAGTTGTAATGTGGATCTCTTTTTTCCTGCCACAAAGACTAACAGAAACCTTAGTATACAAGCTATCTTTTTAAAGGAGTTACCCAAAGTCAGTGTATTCAGTGAAGTATTTACAGTCATTGAACATCCTAAATAAAGATCCCGGGAAAGAATAATTTCTGCTCTTTACATGTGATCAGGAACAAAAATGTGGGTTCTTCATATTTATAAGGAGAAGAAGTCTTTGAATTCATTCTCCTGTGTACACATCTGCTTGATTCTTACCTGGCTTCTGAATCAATTTCAGCTATAAGACAGTCAAACAAAACTCGAGTTTGGAAGGTAGCAGTCAAATTTCAGCTGTATTATTCAACAGATATAAAACCACACAGATGCAATCTACCAAATACTAGAGTTATACTTCTTGTATAGCCAATCCCAGTACATTCCTAAACACTCCTAACAGGAGCACAGAATCACCCTGCAGGTCCTGAGTGATGGGTAGCAAGAATCTTGCACAATCCAAGCACTTCTTTTAAGAAGGCGTTTTGGTTCTCATGAAATTTGAGCTCAGGATACATGAACAAACTATCCTCTCTATATAGGTAATCTCTTTTTCTTTAAATTTATAGAAAAACCCCTAATTGAAAGGACCAAGTGTTGCTAAAGTACAGAGAAATATATAGCTAACAAAAACATCAACTCCATTGACAATATCATGGGGTTCTATTGTCTAAAAAAAGGCAAAATATCTATAGAGATCTACAGATATGCCTTTTAAATGTTTATTTTTTTTAAATGCATGAAATTACCACTATGATTGCATACAATTTTCAATGGCAAATGAATTCTGAAATAGTGTAAAAATAACTTCTGCCTAAATTGAAAAATTTATTCATTTGAGTTCCAATACTTTCCTCCCAGTATTAGACTTGTTCAAGTATCGTGGTCACAGCACATGACAATGGCTACCTGAAAAATATAGGGCTGAAAATGTCCCTTCCTCATGCAGATAATTGTCTAATTGATATTTGCACTGATCTCAGGACTTTTAAGTGTGAACATTGATTAAAGAATTGAAATGGATATTCTTATGACACTTCTTAATGGGATATTAATTTTGGTGTCCATATTTATTTTTTTTAAATACATACTAAAGAATTTTAGTGACTCTATTTAATCTTTTTTAACCTAGAAATTTGGGTTTCTTCTGAAAAAAATTTGCATATTTAAGTTTCTTTGATTTTACTGTTTTTCACTTTGACTTAGAAAATATAACTAGTACAGTTATTCACAAAAATAATCTTAGTTAGTAAATTTAATCCTTGATTGCTTAGAATGTGTTTTAAGGGACAGTTCTGCCCTCAATTACATTGGCTCTATTTTGGACTAAATCCACACATCAGCAGCCAAATAACAAATGACCTATTGTTTAGATTTATAGATTTCCAGATGGAAGTGAAATTTGGCTTACTTTGTAACACTCTAATAATAATTTCTCTAATTTCTCTGACATCAAGATGGTCTTAGAATCTAGGGAAATATGGCAAAGTACATAAAAAATTGTTATGAACCTGAAGGAACCATCAATGAAAGATTAACAGGAATCAACTTTGTTGTTATTACGACACACTTAGTGGAAAGAACAGTGTTCATTTGCTAAAATTTTTGGTCTCAGAAGGTTTAGTAGAAGAAGGATGTAGTGAATGTTTCAAGTAGAAATTGTGTCATCCTTTTTATTTGAGTAAACCTAGCAGTAGGAAGATAAACAAGAAATATCAGGTGATATTTTAAATTGGAACTTATATATGTGTTGAATTCTTTCAAGAGGGAAATGATGAAAGAGCCATTCAGTCACTAAGGACTAAAATCCGACTGAGAAAGAAGCAGAAATAAGAACACAGTCAGCATTCTAACTGCTGGCATGCTGCCATGGTGGATTTTCTTTATCTGAATTTAGAATATTTGCAAAACTGAGCAAATTCTGGGAAATTTTCAGAAGAATATTTTAATTTTCTTTGCTCTTAAAAACACTACTACTACTACTATAAAAGATATTAATCTTTTATAAATATGGCCTGTTTGTTTTGTATGTGTGGTGAATTTTCCTAATAGTACCATAAATCCTGAATCCTTGGTTTTGGTTGACAAATAGGTGCAAGACAGTCTATCTGATAAAACCATTGGAAACCACTGAAATTCTTAGTCAAAAATATATGGGCTTTATTGCAGACTTTGGCTAGGTCTTCTGCATCCTAAAGTAAAACAATTTAATCCCCGGCCCCTCAGCGCTACTCAATATTAATTGCTAGCCAAGTAGAAGAATGACTTCAACAGTCCATCCTCCTGGAAACTCTGAAGAGTAGCAGAGTGCACTTCTGTAGGTGGGGGAGCAGTCTCTTCCCAGAAGCAGACCAGAAAAAAAAATGAAAGCATGTTGTGATTGTCTTAAATAAAATGTCAGAAAAAAATTAAAAAAATTGGAACATGTAGACTTTGCATGTTTTCATTATACCATTTAAATATTTTTAATCATCTTTTAACTGAAATCTCAAATAGATCTGGAAATCCTGTCCATGATATTGAACATCTCTGGCAGGAAATATTCTCCAGTTAGGTAATGTGAGAATATATCAGAAGAAAATGCCTGGGAATAATCAAGAGTTTTCACCCAACTTATCCTTCCTCATTTCCTTGTCTTCTGTTCCATCTCCCGTTCTAACCATCCAAGTGTCTCTATCTCTCTCATTGTAATTCAGGCATTATATAAGATGTTCTTCAAAGCAAATCTGAGAGAATCACCATCACTTTTCATTTAAGGGTATCTTTAAAAACCTCACCAGTCTCCTTTTATCTTAGTGTCTGGGAGAAAAAAGGGCGGGATGGGGGAGAGCACATCTGCTTATCTTCATAGTCATTTTTATGCATCCTTATGATTAAGATAATGAAGAAGTGTTATAAACTTACTTGACAAACTATTTTGACATTTTCTGCTTGCAGCTGGCTTTTTAAAGTGACTCTTAAGTTCCCATACATAACTTTTTACATTCTCTCATTTTATGTGTGGTAGTTAGTTAAAGGCTGACAGAGCTTCTGGGTTTAATTCCTCTGTACTTTCTACCATTATCAGTTCACAAATTTATCAGGGCATGTTATAATCATGGTGACCATAGATCTCTTTCATTTGTAAATAGTCAGCTTGAATCTTAACAATGATTTATAGATGTGAAGGGGAGGCACAGACATATTAAAAACAAAATTGTCCAGAAGCTATTAGTGTCTTGTTTGTCTTTATATTTATGAAGTCCTGACAATGGGAAAAAGAAGGCAAAGGGGAAGAAAAATTTAATTTTAATTTCATCCTGCTCATGATAAAAGGATCGGAATGGAAATGGAGCTAGTGTTACTTATCACAGTTATTGTATCCAGGAATACTGAAGGCTGTACTGTACTCTAAATGTGGGCTGAATTGTTAAAAATGCAGACATTTATGAAGTATGTAAATGGATATCTAATTAACTTGCTACAGCTATCTTGTTAAATACCAATTAAATATATTAACATTTATCACAATTTTAATGTATCAATAAGAATTTTACTGTACCTTTACTGTCATTGTAATTCCAAATTAATTACATGGCTAGATGATTTATCTTTTGCATAATTATTCAGCCTTAGCCTATGTTCTCTTAAACAATCCAACTGTTATAGTATGGATTCTCTGCAGCATCTGGTCTCTTTCTGTACAATTCTTTATCAAGTCATCTGCTATTAAGACACTAAATTCAAATGTAGAAGGGGAGGTAGGGCTTTTGCTACCTGAGCTCAACTCCACTGGTATAAAAATACCAATTTCCCAAGGACTGAACATAATTCTGTAATGTTGATTATTTCTTGTAAACAGTCTAAAATTTTTTGAAATAATATACACAATAAACAGCTTCAAATGACTGGTGGAGATTCTTTTATGGTAAAAAATTAATTCAATTTACATAATTTCATACAAAAATTTACATCTTATTCTTTTCATATCCTTTACATTCATAGAAATAAGAGCTTATATGACTGAAACTAGGAATATCACTTAAACAGAAAGAGCAAAATAAAAGAAGTCTGATAATGTTAATACAATATTTTTTCACAAAACTCAACTGGATACTTAATTCTCAAATAAAATCTTAGGCTGGCTTTATTTAGAGCACTTAACAGATAAACAACCACTACTGGACTGAGAAGTACACATAAAGAAATTACATATGTGGCATTGTTAATAAAAAAATATCACAGCAAGAGCTGAACAAAGCACACACAAACAGCACGTGAACTGTCTGGATAGTTTTCTTAAGATCCATAAGATCCATGCTCTGAACAACATTCAGCAAAAAACTTACAAATATAAACATTACATAACACATTTTTTGGGCTCAAGTGGAATATTCACAAGGTTTGACTTAGGCAGATGCTTAATGCTGCACTGCATCAGATGAGAAAATGAACTCACCAGAGAAAATGTTTTGACTGAAGTGAAAGGAGCAAAGCAATTTTTAAATTCTGTAAATAATGTACGCCTTAGAAGATTTGGAACAGAGTATTGAAATCTGTAGGAGTGGAAAACACCTGTGCTTATACAGATGTCAAGACCTCCATGTTTGAGAGTAAGGTCATCCTTCTAGTCTCCCTTGATAGAAAGTTAAGAAAGGAAGAGAGAACTCTAGGGAATAAGCCATTACCTTCTTAATTAGTTAGTCAAAGTGTTCATTTCTCTAGACTAACTTTGACTTACATGAAACCGGCCCTATGATATTAAAAATGATTTCTTTTGTTTTTTGGCAAAGAGTACCTGCTTTATTAATGAATCCTAATTGCAGGATAAGTATGTTTATAGGCTTAGGTTTCAGCATATATTGTTCAATATCTAAAGTGGAGGGAATTTAATAGTAAATAATTTATTTTGGGAAACAGGGCAAAACCCCATACTGTTTGATATTAGACTTTAAAAAAACCAAACCAATTTTTTTCTTAAATGAAACATAAACTTTGAAAATTAAATAATGATTTTAATAGCCTGAAATTAATCCATCTCCATTTTATCAAAACCCTTTCCTGTAATACTTGTAAGTTCGTACTAATTTTTTTTTTTTAATTGCTTACCCAGGGTTACTGGCAAGGACTGAGCAGTCATATTGAGACTGCATGGATCATTTCACCTGCAATGGAATTACAGCTATCCATCCCTGGAGTAGGATATTGCCAGCCACACAGCAGGGCTGCAGTCCTCATGGAGTTGCAGATGTGAGAGCCATCTTTTGAGCTGCTATAAGCCTGAGGAGGAGCTTTTCCTGCAGGAGATGATGCTTCCTAGCGATGCCCCCTTCAAGCAGACCCTCAATCTGTGCCATGCCTGCAGACACACAATTACCAAAGCACGTAAAAACAAAAGAAGCTGCTCCATGATAACTAATTATGCTACTTTATGAGCACCTGAAATTCAGCTCTTCCCTGCAAGCAAAGTAAGAAAAATAACTCTACATTTGTGCCTTCACTTCCCTGGAGTTCAGAGTGCATTGATGGCTATAGGACTCAGAATAAATAAACTGGATAGAAAAATCATTGTGTGAGGTCAATTTTCTGAATATCAGTTTGAATTCCAAGCACTGCAGTAAATTATCCTTAATTTTCAACTCAGAATGTCTCTGAAAATAGCAGAAACGTGGGACATCATTGCCTTTTCTCTTCATGTTGTTAAGTGATGTGATTATAGTAGCTGACCTTATTGAATTTGACATTAGAAGTTGATTCACCTTTTTAAAAGCATTTTTACATATTGAATTTTGGCCTCTGAGGAATAGAAAACAATCAGAAATAAATTGGGAAAAATTGAAAAAAGAAACCAAATCAGAAAACTGAGAGAGACGCATGAATACATGAACAGCCCCCTTCATCTGCACAGCACTTTTTAATGAAAAATATATTCATAAGATAATAAATGGATTTGGATTTTAACATATGTCTTCAGCAACCAATTTACCAGTGCTGTGAACTGAGGAGTCTGAGACTTTCAGAAGTTTGTAAGAATGTCAGTTCTTTGCCTGCAGGTGGAGTGTGTTTGTCATTCCAGGATGATCGTGCTTTGTGTTCTCTGTGGGTGCAGGCTCTCTGGAGGTGCTCTGCATGCTGCTTGACAGCATCATTTTACTCTGTATTCATGGAAATTACTAAAACAGTTTTGCATTTTCTGGATGAACAACATTTGGATGGATAAATTTTAGACACAACCAGGCAGAATGACAATAATCTAGACTACAAGCACTGCTTCATCACATGGCAAATTACCTACAGCTGCACTAGGCACTGACCACAGTTTAGGGCCACAACTTTAGTCCCAGTGAAAATCTGCATTAATTGTATGTGTGATTGGGCAGTTTAATGGTGCAAATATTACCTTTTTATTTTCAATTTCTGCTTGATGTAAGTGTCTGGAACATATGTCTAGGGATGGAGACAGCTGGCTGTGCACTTGTCATACTTGTTGGTACTTGTTACTTACATGCATACCTATACATGAATCTTTAAAAGAGATTCCAAAGTCATGTCAAAAATGAAACCACAGGAGTAAAGGAAATGTGATGTGATTCCATTCCTTGGAGTAACAGAGACAGCAGCTGAATGGATATCAGGCATGTGTATTGTGAAACAGAGACTACTTTCATGCTAGGATGTTGGCCAAAGTGAATTCTGGTGTAAAACATTACAAGGCACAGTCTCTGAATAAGAAGATTTTGGTTGTCTCCTAGGACAGAAGGTTCCAAGACACTAAAAAGGAAATAAACAGGACAAAACCCCAAAGTATCATAGATTATTTCCAAAGTATGAAAGCACAAGCATGCATACATTTACCCCCCCCCCCACACACACCTGTTGGCTTTAACAGACATGTAAGATTATATGAGACTCATAAAAAATCTAGAAATAGTTACAAAACTGTACCTATACACTTAACAGAACAATTCTGTCTGCATCCTTGACTCTGAACCACTTTAAAGAACTGGATCTCAGCAGAACAGGATGTCCAAAAACAAATTTTGGGGGACTAGTAAGAATTTTTGGGGACTAGTAAGAATAAATTTGTCTGCAATTGGGCTCTATTAATTCCAGAAGCATACATGCAAACTGTCTTACCAGTAGTCCAGGGAAACATCTCATTTACCTCCTGTGCTGTAACTGACATCCCTTTTCCCTTCTGGTGGTGCAATCTGTCCTCCTGCCTCCTTCTGAGTGGAGTTATTCTCATTATGGAAGCACCTTTCTCATCCTGAATCAAAAGCTGTTGACAGTGTAAGTTCAGCAGCTTTGTTTTGTTCTGCTATCACCAGCTGATATACATCAAATAAATGGAAGAAATGAAGAAGAAGAAGTTCATTTCTTCATCAAAGAAATGAACTTTTTAAATTTAAAAAAAAAGTTCTAAAAAATATTAATAATGCAGGAAATAAAACTTATATAATGAGAAAGCATAAAAAAAACCAGATTTGTGCAGAGCTATGGTCAAAACAATATGTAAATCCTCAATGGATGAATTTTATAATTTAATATAATTTAATAATTATACTAGAAATTTTAAAGATAATAATTATATTATAAATTATACAGATATAAATTATATTATAAATTATAAATATATTATTTATTAATATTATTTTATAATTAAAACAATTTTATAATTTAATTTGAAACTTTACAATTACCAAATGCATATTGTTTGTCTGCATATGTAACAAATAATCATATATTATCAATGGTGAAGAGCAAATTCTGGATAAATCTGTCACAAAGAAGAGCAAAGGTAGTTTACGAAGATGTCATGACTGCTGAGAACCTGACTGAATGACTGCACTACATCATATGCCTTTGGCATCAGAAAAGCTAGTAGAGTTCTTCTGAGAAACAGAGCAGAAAATAGCTTGAAGAGTGTCAAATGTATTCCACCAACATTCATGTCTCTGGTGGGCAATCTTGCCTCTAAAGAGGAGTGTTTGGTCCCCCCAGTGTAACCTCAGTGAATCTCAGGGCCTAATCATGGAGATGAGCTTTTCCTGTTTCTTTGCTTTGTCCATAGCCATTTGCATACAATACTTTATTTGTCTGTGACACTAAAAATGTCCTTGCTATATCCCTGTGCTAGCACCTAATCTAATTCCAAAGTATTGTAGCAGCCTCAGTGGATTAGTCACAGGCTTACCTTTTAGGAAAAAAATATTTTAATACAATAGAGGGTTGAATACTAATAAGAAATTTATTCATAATCTGAAAAGATAAAAAAAAATCCACATAAATAAGCCATAGAAAACTGACAGCAACACAAGAAGCAGAGCAATATAGATATCCCTACACTGAGTGCTAAGCTTGATTCTTATCTATCTCTGCCCAGATCAATGAGTTACACTGTTGCAATTATTTATTTTTGCCAATCTGAGTTCAGCCTTCTGTTTTCAGTTTTTTGTTTTGTTTTGTTGGCTTTGTGTTTTGTTTGTTTTCACAAAAGGCGTTACTAAAATAAGACTAGAAGCAAGAAAATAGAGGAAGTAACCCAAAGACACAGTAGACAGAAATGAGACTTTTTAGTGGGGTCTGGAACATGACCATTTGGTAGGGTGTGCATAGAATACTAATTCAACCCAGAGCTATATCCTCAGGTTTTGTAGGAGAGTCTTTTTGATATCTGTTAGTAAATTCTGTGCTGGGATCTGGACAGGCTTCCCTAGGAACTTTATAGCCACACCTGCATTTTAGACAGATGAGGACAATCAACACAAACAACAACAGAAGCAGAAGGTAATCTGTGTAATAGCACAGAGTACCTGAAAACAAGGTCTTTTGGCTTCAAACTATTGAGCAGATTGCATTGTGTACCTGAGGTACAATTGATATTTTCATGCTAAAACAATAACAGCACATTATCTCCTCGGGAACATATGATTTTTAATGGCCATAGTCATGTGACAGGAGAAAGGGATTTTTACTGCCAGAAGGGTACATAAAATTTATAATAAAGAGAAAGAAAATATTTTATTATAAAAAGAACAGGAAATTCAATCTGTGAATAGAAGGATGAAATATTTAATGGTAGGATGGGGAGAGAAGATGAGAGCAGAATTGGAGTTAGAACAAACTCTGGGTGTTGCAGAGCAGTGGAAGCATAATTAAAGAGATTTGTAAAGCAATGTTTTGCTGTTATGTGAAGTTCCAAGCTGCTGACAAACAATATGAGCTTTTCTGGCTCTAGCAAGACAATGTTTCGAGTTTTTGAATCAATTAATTTTAAACCAAAGTCACTCCTGCTTCCTTCAGACCCTGGCTTCTGGCTCCTTCAGACCATACTGGTTGCATGTATATACTTGCATATACACTGGGTTCATATGCAAGTAAAACCCAGTTCTGGGGTTTGTGGTTGGGTTTTGTTTTTTTTTTTTTGGGGGGGGGGGGGTTTGGGTATTTTTTTGTTGTTTTTTTTTTGGGGGGGGTGTTGATTTTATTTTAGCTTTGGTGCTTTTTGTGGGATTTTTGGTGTGGTTTTTTGTTTGTTTGTTTTGTTGTTTTTTTTGTTTTGTTTTGTTTTGTTTTGTTTTGTATTTTTTTGTCTGCAGAACAAAAGGCTTGGGTGTCCTGGTGGACAAGTTGTCCAAGAGCCAGCAATTAGCCAGGAAGGCCAGTGGTGACCTGGGGTGCATTAGGCAGAGCATTGCCAGCAGCTCAGGGGAGGAGATCCTGCCCCTCTTCTCAGCCCTGCTGAGGCCACAGCTGGAGTGCTGTGTCCAGCTCTGGGCTCCTCAGGACAAGGGAGACTTGGAGCTGCTGTAGTGATTTCAGTGAAAGGCAACAAAGAAGATCAAGGCCTGGAACACCCAACTTATGGGAAAAGCATGAGGGTTGGGCCTGTTTAACCTCAAGAAGAGTCAGCTGAGAGGGAGCCATCAATGAATACAATTGTCTGAAGTGAGGGTGTCAAGAAGATGAGGCCAGGACCTCAGTGGTGCCAAGCAGGGAATGAAGAAAGGCAATGGTCACAAACAGAAATAGAGGAAGTTCAATTTGTATATGAGGAAATACTACTTTGAGGGTGACAAAGCACTGGAAAAGACTGCCCAGAGAGAGAATGTGGAGTCTCCATCTCTGGATATAGTCAAAAGTTACCTGGAAGCAACCCTGTGCTACCTGCTTTAGGTGAGCCTGAATTAGCAGCGAGGTAGTCCAATCTCCAGCAGCCCCTTACAACCCCAACTGTTTTTTAGTCTTTGATTCTGTATTTATAAACAGTACCATCTGTTTGTTCTTTGAATCTTTGTTGTATAAAACCAGCTCTTTAAAGGGCAATGCAATGAAAAAAAAATCTGACTAAAAAAACCCACAGAAAAACATTGTTTAATTTTTTTTTCAACAGACAGACTCTCTCACTCTCTCAGTGAATCCCTTATAAAGCTATGTCATCTCAGCTGACAAGAAGGTGAGCTTTAAAATGAGAGCAGTTGCACCTTAAGCATATAGTGTCACAAAAGACTTTGCACTGTGAGAACATTACCTAAATTATTTCAGCTTTTAGAACCCTTTTCAACTTGTTCTATATTTTCCTTCATTAACGAAGTATAAAGTCTTGACAAGACTTGACAGCTTACCTTGCAAACACTCAAAATATTCATGGATTTTGCATTCCTAATCTAGGAGACAATTTCTAAGCACATGCAAAGCAAAAACAATGTGATAAAAAAAGTTCCTCTATATTTAGACCGAAGCTCAGCTATTGTCCTTTGTAAAGGATTTCTGAATGGTCAGTCTTTTTGTACCAAAAAAGTGCAAGATATTTCTAAAATGGACTTAATTAGTCTCCCCTGATTAAGCTGCTACTACTTGTAGGGATTAATTACACATACATTTTTCTGGGTAAAAGAGAAAGCTGGAATGATTCGATAATCCAGTGTGTTGGCCTTGTAGCAAGAAGAGGTAGTTGTTAGGGTCTAATGCATCCACCACAAAATGCAGAAAGATTTTATAAAAAGAAACAGCATGAATCATAATTTTTTGTTTGTTTGCTGCTCCTAAGGTATGAGGAGAAGGAAGTTCTTTTGATGACAATGTGTTATCTGGATTTAAATTCCTAATATCAGGAAAAATTAAGAACAGAAAATCTAAGGCCCAAGTTGGTATCTACTTTAAGCTTAAAGCAGACCCTTCAGAGTGACTTGAGTATTACACAGGAAATAGAATAAAAAATACCTTATCATTAGCATTCAAAATAATGTATTCAGCATGAAAAGTCTCCCAAGGAGAACCTGTCCAAAACACTGAAACACTCCTGGAGAGATTGACTCAATTATCAGCTATAATAGCATCAGGTGACAGGCTTTAGTAAGCAAAGTGTTGCATAGTGAGAAAACTCTACTAGCAAGCACCAATTTACACCTCTGACTTGATGTGAATATTTGTTAATATTTCCTGTTTGCTTTGTAGCCATTAACTCATTAATGAAACCCTAAAGAGAAGCAAATACGCAGTATGGGGTGAGCAGGTGTTACCACTCCCTTTTGGCAGGTGGTGGGGAAACTTAGAAGAGACTTACTGATGACTTGAGATCAGGCTGCTCATCATGTGGAAACATTCCTGCAGCAGACTGCATACTCTGCCAGCTGACATCTAGAACTCCTGTAGTAGGTGGTGACATGCTTGTCTTACTGTAAGATGGTGTTCACTGTCCCTTAGCTCTGCTTTCATAATTCATGCACTTAGGAGGTGTCCTCAAAGTAGTTAAAAAGATCTTGACTATATTGAACACTTTAGAAAGAAGGTGGTTGTCTAACTCTAGAACTTTTCTAACTCTAATGCAGTTTGGTAGCAGCTGTCCACAAACACTGAGATTTGTCTGTGCTACCAAGACAAGCTGTCCCACATTCTCTTTCCCTACTAGCTTCTCACTTCCCTCCAAAGACACAGAGTTTCTTTCAGTAGCAGAACATGTTTATAGAATTATTATTACATGCAAGGCAGGATAAATTTACTCAGATAAAAAAGAGAGTGGGAACAGTTCCCATTGTACAGGAGGTACGTGACACTGCATTGGAAAATCTACTTAAAATACCAAAGAATCAGTACCTTGCAATACACAGAATTAAACTGAGGAACAACTTCAATTTTCCATGTACATCACCTCGCAGATAAGTTTTCTCAACTGATTTTTTCCTCTTCCTTTAAAACGTTGGAAAATGCTGTTTCTGTAGAGCAGACTTGCAAACCTGACAGCCTCTCTTGCTGAAATTCCCTTAAGTATTTGGCTGCCTCTTATGCCTAGATCCACATTTGGAGCCTCATTGACATTAGACTGACCCATTATTTTGCACGAGTTGCCCTTAACAGAGAGCAGTAATGAGATGAATTGGACGTGTCTTCACTGTTATTGCAAACATTACAAGCCATCCTTAACCAAGTGCTTTTCATAAAGTAAAAATTAATACATTGACATTAATATAGATTTCTGCATAATAAACAGCTCTGTGCAGTATCACAGGGTTGGCTCTCGTGTGCTTACTGCCATGAAATCAAGCAAAGATAGACAATCAAAATGTTACAAGCAAAAAAATTAACAATTCTTTCCAAGGAAAGCTGCTCTGAGATTAGATGTTATCCAGCATAAAATGTGGATCCACAGTGGTGTTTTTCTCCTATTTATGGTTGCATCCATACCATTGTTTCCTTTCCCTTTGATGAGTGTCTGTTTGGGATCTTTATCTCAGACATCCATTTTAAACAGGCATTCCTATCACCCCAACTACAGCTTCAGTAGCCACAATCACCACCATCATCAATAAATTCTTATTAATAGCCATTAAATAATTATCAAGGTCTGTTAAACTTTTTGATTTACATTTCAATAACTAAAAGAGTTCTATGTTCTCAAACATAACATTTTAAGATATAAAATTTCATAGTGTATTGGTGAAATCTTTAGCAGTGAATGAAGCTTCAGATGCTGAAGTTCAAAACTCAGAATCTAGATTACAAGTTCTCTTGATCCCATGGATGTGTTTTTCTTTGGGTAAGACATTGGAGTACTTTCTGCTTCTGTTTTTCCAACTGAATAATGAAAAGAAATACATGCATCAGAAATTGGAAGAGATTTGTCAGGTTATTTGTTGATAATACATAAAATATTATTTTCTAGGCAGTCTGGGAGTTATCTTGGTATCCAAACCTTTTGAAAAAGTTGAAGGAGAATGCTATTGAAAGTGTAATTTCTTATGTACTTTTGTCAGTTAAGAAGTAAAACATCATACTTTGAAGTACAAGTGGCAGTTGGGCAAAAAGGAAGATTTTGTTTCTTGAATAATAGTGATATCTTTCAGCAGATGAATGATTCTGTTGACCTAAGCTCATAATCAAAAGTATTTTAAAGTGTATTTAGTAAAGATTCTTACTTTTAGAAAGAAAACACCAAATAAAATAAATTTTTTTTGTAGAGGACAAAAATGCACATAATATTAGATCAGTATTATGCCAAATAAAAAACGATCTAGAAACCTTGCAATAGCTAATTTGCTGAATGTCATATCCATCTGAATACATAGAGAGCAGCAGAAGATCTACCAGCCTAAGGCTTCCTCCTTCAAAAAGCTTGGATGTATACATTAAGGAAGAAATCTTGATTGCACAGTCTTTATCAGTTTGAACTAATTTTTTTTTGACACGGTGAATCAATACAGTATGTCATATACCAGAGGGGTTTTCCTCTGGAAAACTGCATCTTGCATTTTCTGGAAATTCAGTTTGAAATTTCTATTATCATCTTCTGTAGAATGGACGAAAACAATCAATAGCCACACTGACATTTTTCCTGTTCTAAACTTCATGTTATTAAGTGTAGATATAACCTGTATTGCTATTCCTGTGGGAGGGGCAGCTGTACAATAAAATTTCCAGACAAACAATGTTGTGACCAACCAGTTCCCCGTGCAGGCAAGGACCCAGCTGTGTCTATATCCAGTTCTGTAAATATGCCTCTTATTTCTAACAGACCCCATTGCTCTGAACCTCCATGGGTTCAGCAAGGGAATTTGTGAAAATGGAGCCTAATTGTGAGGACAACTTGTGGGATCCAGTGTCATATAATACTATACAA
Organism: Haemorhous mexicanus; assembly: GCF_027477595.1. Lineage (NCBI taxonomy): Eukaryota > Metazoa > Chordata > Aves > Passeriformes > Fringillidae > Haemorhous > Haemorhous mexicanus. The sequence goes on from NC_082346.1 coordinate 46,361,310, forward strand.
ATATGCCTTTTTCTGTCTTTCTGAGAAGTGGGAAGAATTCTGGCAGTGGAAGCAGAGATGTGGGAAACCTATGACACTGAAATAATAGATGGCCACTTACTGCACACACAAGGTTTCAATTCTCTCCCTAGGACTGGTCTGATGACAGTTCTCAGTTCAGAAATGGCTGTGATCAGCCCTGAGAGTGAATTACAACTGTGTACAGACCCTATAGGTGACTACTACCAGTTGTTATCCTGACTAAGAAGGGTATTTTTCTCCCATACATTGCAACAGCAGAACATTTCTGTACTTTAAGGCATTTTGTATCAGCATCATGCCAGCAGACTTAGCTAGAGTGAATGAAATGGTTATTGTCTTTGTCTGCTGCAAACTTCAGCCCTAGCTAACCAACCCCTTGGGAATGACAAATAAATGTGATTTATAAATGCTTCTAAGCGACACGGATCTGGATGATTTCCAACAATGTCAGTATCTGGCATCCTAAAGTGTTTGCTGAACTGCTCAGTGGGCCCTCCTCCAGGGCTAGGAAATGTTAGCAAAAAGGCTGGGACCACAACAGAGGACTGTCACCATCCCTGCTACTCAAGTATGATCTGCCTGCAGGTATGAGCCACTGCCCATGACAGAAAAAGGGAGAGGTGGTAGCTTAAAGATTTTTTTGGGGCACAGGAACTAGACATTTTAAATTTGCTATCTTGTTTCATTACCTGGAAAAATGCTTAAGGATGTACTGAAGCCAGAAGTACAGATGTTTTTCAATGTCTCAGCCTCTGAAGCAACTCAGGCAAGATTTCATTCTCAAAGGAAAGAGCATCTCCCACCATTTATTTTAAATGTAGCACCAATTTACCCCAGTGTAATCCCACCCTGCCTACCTTTTCCCACCTCCCTGTCATTCCTTTCATTACGTCTAGATGTTGCAGGGGTGATTGGACTAGAGAACCAACTGGGATCAAAAAAACTGCCTGTCACTAAAGGAAACCCCCTCAGTAATAATTATGTGTAGTAACAGTGGAAAGCTTTCTTCACAATGTTTCTTCACAAAGCCTTCTAAAGAATATCTTCCCCTTTCACATTCGCAATGGTGACAAAATTTTTAAGGAAAAATGAAAACTCACATATTTGCTAGAATTTTGCTAGAACAAATAGTTTGCAAATACAGAAAACAAAGAACAGCAAAACCAACCAAACCAAAAAAATAAAACCCAAAACAAGCAAAACCTACAACAATCAAACAAAATTCAGTTGTTTTCAAAAAGCATTTTGAAGGGGACCACTCCTCACACACACTATAAATAAAAAAATAAAAGCCTAGAAAAGAGGAACTTATCTGTGTCTGTGTGAGAAAGAGAAACTCTCTGGGTCGGGCAGACTATTCTTTAAAGAGCATGTACGTGTTAAGTGTTGAGAGAGCCCTGTGAAGGACTTCTAAATTTCTAAACATACAAGAAACAGGGATGTTCACCTGTCACTGAAATGCCCTTAGGGCAGGACTTAGCATGAGAATGGAAGCCCTACCATCTCAAACATACTGATGCATGTAGATTGCTGTTAAATAATAATAACAGTAATAAAAACTGTAATTCATAATAACAGAATATTTTTACAATTGCTAATGAAGGAGATTGCTGATCTCCTGTTGGTAGGAGTAGAGTTCTTTGTCTCTGCTGCCAGAAACATATTACAACTTACAATTATTTAAGAAGCATGCTGGGTGGGCTGGCAACAGACACTCTAAGTAATGCAATAATAAGATATAAAAGCTTTGTCAGTGGAAAGGTGACAGAACATACTGTAAGGTACTGCCAGAAATAATCGTTAGATGATGATTACATCTAGATAAGCACGGCAGGTTTTCTAACCAGTGTAGAGCAGTATTACCTGATTTCATCAGTATTGACTACCAAATGTGTATGTGCTCTCTTCCCACATCCTCAAATCTTCTTTTCTCCCAGAGGCAATTTCCTTATGGAGAAAATGGAGACTAGTGGTTACAACAGAGGACTTAGAATAAGCTATTTTGAGCTGCACCACTAAATCATTTCCTGACCTTGGCAAAGTCAATCACAGGAGCTATGCATCATTTTCCAGCTGTAATATGGGAATGATCACAACTACCTCCTGAAAGTGTGCCTAATGCTTCAAGAGTAAAGGTTTATAAAGCATGTGTTTTTCACAAAAGGAAAACTCTCTTGTGGTTATGTACTTTTATGACTGCACCCCTGGAAACAGACATGGGTGGAATCCAGAAGTAACACTTGTCCTAATTATTTTCTGAAGGGATTTGTGTTTCATTATTGCTTAGTGCCTGTAAGTCAGAGGGAACTGCAAAACTAGCGCACATAAAATTTACTCGAGTTTCTGATGCCTTGAAAATGCATTTCTTCAGGTTATGGAGAGGAGGGCAGAGCTTGCTACTGTATGGGTGCGACCAAGCTCTTATTCTATACCACCCACACCATTGCTGGCACAGAGTTTTGGCAAGAAAAGCTGTGGCACCCCACCAGAGGTGTGCTGTCTGGTCTTGCTCACTCCAGTGATGACTGTCAGCTGCAGACCCCATCTTCTGTTCTGCCCTGTGCCACCCCCCCTTTCCTCCAGGAGGTTTTTGCAGGACATGGTGCTGAGGAGAGGCAGCAGTGCCACTCCCAAGCGTGATGCTGAAGGGACATCTCCAAGGTGCAGCTGAGTGTTAGAAGTGGCAGTGCAAGCAACTGAGTTGAACTGAGCTCAGTGGAGAGGCTGCACAAGTCCTGCTCATGTGACCTCTCATTTGTCTGTCCTCACTTTTCATTGCTTTTGAGCTGGGCAGGAGGAAACAATGGCCATGGGAGCTCCCCACCATATTGCCTTTGCTTGGTGAATGGGGCACAGTGGGCAGGAACAGTCACCATATTTCCTTTGGGGAAACCCCTCAGAAATGTCCTACAGGGAGCATCTGCCGTCCTGATTTTGTTCCCCATGGTGAATATCTTTTTATGGGTTAAAAGCCTTCTCTTCTTTGTATTCTTTTGTTATTAATATTGCTGTTTTTATTGCACATGTCTTATTCCACTGCTTTGAGCTTTTAGTAAATTGTTAACTCTCACTCTCTCCTTTTTGTTTTGTCCCTGCCTTACCCTAAGGGGTGGGGGAAGAGGAGTGGCTTATCGGGAGTGTAATTTCCTGCTGGTGTAAAAGTCAGTGCCGTGCTTAGTTTTCTTCTTCTCACTGTGGGGTCAGGAGCTCTGTGGTGCCCATTGGTCATTTTTGCACCCCAAATGACTGCTCCTGATCTCAGAGAGAGGGCAAAGGCAAGTTAGGGAGAGGTGTGAGGTGTACTGGTAGGCTTAGTCCAGTGCATCATGAAAAAAATAGATCCATCACTGTGCTTTATCCAGCTTTATTTCCAGATGCCGCTTGTGCTTGGCTAACTGGACAAACAGGAAGACAGGTTCCTTCTTAGCTGGAATAGTATTTCCAAAATGGATGGAGCCTGTTTTAGATCACCACAGGTTTTGATGCATTCTTGTCTGCACACTGCACTTTCTGGAAGACTGGTCTGATCTGTGATTAAGGAAAAAGTTATTCTTGTATTAAATGGTACAATACTGACTGTCTCACTTCTGTCTTCTCAGGCATTTTGAGTTCCATCTCTGTGTTCTTTGAAAATCATGGTGTTTCTTATGTCTCTAGGTTCCAGACTCATTACACATTCTTTAGTCATTCCTGGCTGACTGGAAAAATGACACAGCTTAGCATCACAGTACTTATGCCTGTGAGAGATTCCACCTGTTTTCATCAAACCATTGAGGAAGTGATGGGTCCAGCTGCTGAAAAGCAATTCCAGTTCATAATGTTCCTGCCATGCAGCAAAATAAGAGCAGATGCCGTAGGTCACCTCTCTACTTTTGTTTAAAATCTGGAGGTGCTAAAGAATTTTTCACCTGCTTATGATTTGAGAATTCATAAAAAATTGAATTTGTGTCATTATGCAAACATTTTTTTTTAATTATTCCATATTTAGAGATAGCTTTTTGCCTCCCTGTTTAACAATGGAAATTTGCAAATTCTTCGTGAATAAATCTGTATTTATATAGGCACAAAACATTGCTTTTGTAAAGGTCAAGAAACAATTATTAGCAAATAGAAGCACACTTCTGCTTCCCAAATACTAGAAGATTCTTCAAGTAAATGATATTGATAATACCATTGAATTACATGTTTATTTTAACAAGAAGGTCAAAACGGACATGTACTGGAACAATGCCGCTATTAAACATTAATTTCACTCGGGATTAATCAATAACGAGGAAATAAGTAAGACTCTTTTCTTTTTAGCCAGAGAGAAACTGCTGCTACCTTGATCTATAGCTCAGTCAATAGACTGAAATTGTGCATAGCTGTGGAACGTGTTGAGAGTTAACCTTTTGATCTCAGCTTGAATGCAATAATTGTAAAAAAAATCCCAGACCTAAAATTATTATTGATACCACCCCTTGTATATGGTGATTAGGTTTGATTGCATTACTTTTATAAAGGACAAAAACTCAGTGTGCTGTATTCAAATTACAAATGATCCATTCAGAAAAATTAAATTATATAGAACCTTATAATGTGTTTAGTAGAGAGGTATTTAAAATGTGGGTGAATCACTCTGTAATTGTTTATTGCAAGTTTTATAAAGAATTTTATAAAGCACTGAGTAATCACACTTTTATTTCTAAATTGCACAGTGCCTCTGAACTAACTAGTGCTATCAAACTGTTTGCTTGCCTGCTGTGTTTATAACTGTTCTGGTTGGCTATTCAGTGAAGCCCAAACCTGTTTTTGCATGTAAATATCTCAGTGTTTATTGTGGACTAAAATCTTTCAGAATCAGAAGAGCATTTTTTCTTTCCTCTCTGCAAAGAGGAAGCAGTGTTTGTTAGCAATTATTGGAATGATGTGTGTGTGTGTCAAGGGACTTGCATGCCAGTATCTCTTCACTGAGTGATTTACTGTAATACATATATATAACATTAGCATAGAAATTATAGATGTGGAGGCAACTCTTTTTTTTTTAATCTTCTTACTATTTTGAAATGCCCTATAAAGTAGATTGCATTTATTTAGGTTAAGGATAAAGCTTTTTGAAATCAGACAAAGATTTTTGAAGTATGTATGCGTCTTAGGAAAAAATTAAATCACTTTTTAGGAAGAACATAAGTCTTTAGGATTTTCATTGTATTTGGATGGGGCCATAGTTTTTTTAGAGAGTGGGGAAATCAATTGCTTGTTATGAACCCCATTCTTTGGTCATTTCCACCCCACTATCCATGTAAATACAGTATTAAACCTTGGTATTTTAGCCTGTCTCATGGATCAGCCTGATATAATTATGCCAGTAAGTGAACTACCTGCAGAAGACAGAATACCTAGATATTCTCTACCAAAATTTGTAATGTAAGATTTCCTGACAGCAAAGAACATTTTAAAGAATATTTTGAGGAATTGAATAATTATAAACATTATAAATACTAACATACAAAGTTTAATAAGGATATTAAGTGGTTAGAGCTCACTTAAGTCTGGAATGCAAATGCAGCCTGGTATGTGATATCATCTATCTTATTTCATTCACTCCAAGGACTGAATAAACTCGCACTTGCACCGCTAGATTTTTAATACTCATCCCTGTTATCCCCATTTGTCTTTTTACAGGTCTGACAGCTGTGACCAAACTAATGTTCAATCAGATTTCTAAAGATTTGCTGCATCCATTCAAGGTAAAAGCAGAGCAGCTGGTTTGCAGCGAGGAAAAGGCACTAGAATAAAACCAAAGATTTTCTGTAGCAGACATAGAATGCAATCCTCCCTGAATTAAATCACTGAGCTGCTCTGACCTTGTAAATAAATATTGCCTGAGCTATGGAAGCATTTCTCTAAGCAAAAGCTATTAAATTCTTTCACATGTTTCTTCATATTCTGACTTTTTCCTATGTATAGGAACAATATTTGATTTATGTATAAAAAGTGCTATACGTAGAAAATTCTGACAGGAGAACATTGGGGAAAAAAAAGGTGATAGAGGTAAAGGGTAAAATTGCTTTTGTTATATATATATTAAAAAAAACCCACCACCCATCTACTAATAGAAAAGGGATTTAATAGAAAGGGATTGTAATATATTTGGGAGGAGAGTTGGGAATTTCAAGCAAAAGAATAGCTTTACATTTCCACTTGCTACTGTAGCAAAAAGACAAGGGTTGTAAATAATTTGTAAAAATAAGTAGAATTTAGTAGATATCAGAGTTTAGTAAATCTTAAAATGCCCATTCAAACTATTAATTCTGGAAAGGCTCCACTGAAAAATCATGTGAGTATGTACAACATGAGAAACACAGGTTTAGAGCCACCCTGCTCAAGTTGCAAGAAGAGAGAATAAATCCCACTCTCAGGTGAAAACATTAATTGTAGTTACGTTTATGTAAAAAGAGGCATCACTACTGCTGGTTAAAAACCCCTCTTTCATTCATGAGAACCATGCCAAACATCCTTGGACAAATGTCCAACATTTTTAGTTTGTTTTTTATAATAGGAAAAATTGTAGTCTGTAAGAAATTTGAAGGTAAGAATGTTGGACTTCCAAGTCCTAAATAGTTTGAATGTGCATTTATTAAGGAGCTTTTTAGCTCCTTAGAATGGGCCATGGAATGGAATCTGTAAAGATGCCCAACTCTAAACACTTCTGAAGCACCAGAGTCAGAAGCAAGAAGAGTGCCAAGTTGCAGCTAGGATTTATACAGTAACCTTATGCATGTAAATATCCCATCTCTTCCCAAGCCTTCCTTAGACACACTAATTTCTTTATTGCCTATATTGACTTACCTTTATTCATGGAACATTTAATGAAACAGGAAAGCATTCAAAAGTGAGTTTTAGAAACAAATACTCTGGGACAAGGGTTGCAGGAGGGGATGTGGGTGGGAATAGCTTTGTGAAAGCTTTCACTCATGATATGAAAAACTTTAATTTGCCCTCAAAATTGGTTCACATTAGGCTTGTTTTGAGGAACTGAGTAATGTATTTAAATCCAAGATATGTCTCTAACCAGGAGTCACCTGGGAAAGGTCCAAGATTCCACTGGGCAGCAGTGACGGAGCAGGGCTGAGTGAGAAGCCTGGTGTGGCCATTACCTCATGAAGCCAAGGGTGCTAGGTGCTCTAGAATAAGTAAAAATTTGTTTTATTGAATCAAAATTTTTGTCTTCTATAACTATTATACTTTTATGTGTCTCTGTTAATAGAGAAAACAAAAAAAATATGCTGGAAAAAGAAATGTGTTAAATCACTATATTTGTGATATAAAGGAATTTTTAATTAGAATGGGTTCTTTGTTTTAATAAGACAGATAATCATAGAGAAAAGCATGAATTAGGCCTATAGTCTTTGCATTCCACAGAGTATCTTACAGTCTGGTGTTACATCGTGTTGCAACTGAGTTCATCATTTGCATTGCCTTTAAAGAAGGGGAAGGTATAGGCTGTGGCTACCAAACTGTGTAAAAACTGCTCTACTTCTAGGCTCATTCAGAGGTAGAAATTGAGATATCTTTGTGAATTTTATCATTAAAATGAGTCTTGAGAATATTGAGAGTATTAGTTTTGGATTTAAACAGCAATGTAATTTTTGGTTCTGCCTTATGGGACTTGCCAAAGGTCAGATGGAGCACAAATGGCAAAACAGGGAACAAAAGCCAGGTTTCAGTAGAGCAGACTCTCTGCTGGAGATACTTTGTTCCAGAACTTTTTTGTACTCTGACAAAATATCACCTCATGTGCCATATTACATAACCTGCAAGGAAGCAGACTGCATATTCAGAAGTCCTTGCATGCTGAGATCCTCTTGAAACCAAAATCCTGAAGCGTTAGCTCTATAATATATAATTATGGTAGCATTAGAAAAATTGTTTATATTTTCAGTCTTTTAAAGGGCAAAACTATGCAGCATGGTTATCTGCTATTTTGTCATTGCAAATAACTCTGAGGTCTTTCTTACTCTTTCCCATCATCCTGATGGGAAATATCTTGGCAAAGGACCAGTCAAGCTATTTCACAATGTCATTTTCATAGCTCTGAACAAATTTTCCCAACAAATGCAGATACATCCTCATCTAAGTTATTATATTAACCTCCCCAAAAGAATCAATAAAAAGAAATACAAGATCATAATCAGAATTTATGAAATTTATAATCCTTTTAACTGCAATAATAATCTTTTAGGAACAACATCTTCAAGACTGCAGAGAGAACAGGGCAGACTTGGGTGCATACATGTGTATAATGGCTTCAGTATGTTTTTCAGGAGACTTTCCAGTACACTGAAAAGAATGTACTGGCAGTTTTATGTAGCTGGGTAACCTGTGGAGGTAAAAACTGACAAAACCTATTTATCCGTTGAATATTTATCCTGATGGAGCCACATCTCTAGGGTATTTTCCAGGAACCTGGTTTCTCTTGCTGATTTTCCCAATACCAGCTCTCCACAGAAGAGTTTTGAGTGGGTGATCAACTGATCTGACTTTGACTAAAATAAAGATCTTACATTGGATCATTCCTTGTGAGCTGAATTATCCAACTCCCATTCCATACATTATTTTCCACTTCATGTTTAAGAGCTTGTGGACTGAAGGACTCCGATACTTTGATTAAATAAATAACAAAAATGCAATAAACCAAAATAAGAATGAGGAATAAGACTTGACATAGTCGATCAAAGATGTAAGATAAAAGCATGCTAATAAATCACAGCCAAGGAACAGAAATGAACAAGGGTCAGAGACCGAACAAGTTCAGAGAATGGACTTTGATACAATCCTGATCTTTCACAGTCCATATCACAGGACACTTTTAACACTTTAACTGCTCCATTGGTTCACCACTTTCATTGTAAATTTATCTGTATGGACTACTTCCTTTTATTCCAACACATATAATTTCATTTGAGAAACATATTTGAAAATTTTTAAATTGTCTTAAATAAAAATTAAAGTTCTTGAAAATGTAAGGAAAAACCCCAACAGATTGCACAATTTTAAAAATAATTTTATATACTGATTTTTTTCTCTGACCACAAGGATTGTTTAAAAAAATAGTTAGATGCTTTTTAACACACTAAAATAAATATCTCCTGCAGATACAAAGATGCAATGATATAAAGAGACAGCCCAGACAGGGTGTTGCTTAATTATGTGGTATATACCAACTCCAGGCAGACAAGTGACAAAACTATATCATGTGAATCCACCTCAGTGAGCTGCTAGTCTGCAGGAGAGAAAACAAAACAAAACAAACAAACCCCCAAACCCACACCTTACTTCTGTCACTGAATCCCAGAAAGTGGAGTTGCCCTCACAAATCAAGGGGTGAGCAAGGAGTGAACAAGAGGTGAACAAAGTCATTGAAAAAATTTTAGACACTGTGTATGTCTTTATTTTGTTCCTGTTGTTGAAAGGAGATCTGATAGGTAACAGCTCCTTTCTAAGAAGTTACATCAAGTCGGATGACAGCTAGACTCAGATGCTTTTCTGACATATTGTTCTCATAAAAGAAACAGATGACTTCAAAACCTACAATAAAATAATTTTCACCATCTAAACACGTACATCTTCAGGTAAATGGAATGTATGTGGTTGCACACAATAATGTCATCTGCTAATACTTTTTCAATCATATGTATTCAAAAGGAAAATAAGAACAACAAAATTTTCTTGATATTTATTGTTACAGCTAAGTATCACTGTTCCTTAGGCAGGTATTTTAGATATTACTTCTTTCATTAAATGTCTAAAATGGATTGCCAAGTATTAATAACAAATGCTTCTGGGCTCAATCTCATTTCACCTAATTTTAGTAACATCATAATGGAAAATTTGTTGTTTGTTTTTATGCATTCATGAAAACTTTAGGTTCTCTTAAATTTCTATATACTACATTTTTTCAGTAATGTAAAAAGCAATGAATTTTGATGTGTAATTAGAACCAGATTAATTCCTTGTTAATTGAACAGATTTTACTTGCATTGATGTATTCATATATTTTCTTCTGCCCCAAATGCCACCTTTAGCTGTGAATTACACTATCAGAGAATACCTAAGATTTCTTTTATCATTGTATAACAAATGACCTGTTCTGCTTTAAGTTTTTCTGTTGCTGTAACTGAACTGATGATGTTTGACCTGTATTTTCAATCTGTTCAAAGGAAAAAGAAAAAGATAAGTCCTTTGTTTCTGCTCAGATGACTTCATATTACAGCCTGAAGCTTATAAAAGGGGCCTCGCCATTAGACATTATTAGAACCAAATATTTTCATTTGTTCTTCTCTGGCATCTGCTGTCCACTCAACTGATGCATTTTAAAAGTGAAAATTAGCAATACAGGTCCACATCTTTCCCATGAGATCTGTTTCAAGTATCTTTCAACTTGCTGTAACAACAACAAAAAAACTGGTCTGTACAAGTTGGGTTTATTTTAACTTAGGAGTGAGAAGTCACTCAAATAATAATTAATATTATTCATACAAAGTATAGCAGTTTTTTGTGGGAATGAAGTTGTATAACTGAATCTTGTGGAGAGCAATTAATTGATATAAGAATGTAATGTTTGTGAAATTGTATTAAAAATAATTTTATCAGACAACATTAATCAATCTCTCCCTTTATTTTTTTTGCAGATTGCTGATAAATTTTGAAGAAATGTTTCCAAGAGCAAAATGTAAATAACAATAGCTAACTAGATTGACAGAGGCTAATAATTTACCTTTCTCACAGTACTATCCTAATTCATAAATCTAAACTTCATGCAATATTAGCTGCATACATTTAAGAGTATCAGGGGGACATTTCTGGGATGATGCATCCATTAACCAGGCTAAGATTGTGGAGATTCTGATTGAATAAAAATAAAGCTGTGTTTTGGCAGAGAAATACATCTCATCACTTCATTCATCTCTTGTAACTAGTGGTCTGAAGTATGTTTAAGCTGCATATTCAGTAAAATATATAGCTTGTTAGACAAACCTGTTTTAAGTCTTCAGAGCAGTGAATTACTTCATCTGTTTCCTTCCTCATGACAAGCAGTGAGGTAAAAATTAAACATTTCTCAGTGGAAAATAACTGAATGTTTTACAGTGTAGATCTGGGTATTTTCACCCTGGGTAGACAGGTTATAACAAACCTAATTCACAGCTGGAAAGGCTGTGAAGGGTCTGGGAAGACAGCCGTGTTCTCTCTGCATCCAATACAAGAACTAAGAGTTAGGTTTATTTTGGAATTGAGTAGAGTTCTTATTTGCCTTTCAAAGAACTTTACAGAAAAGACTTTGCAAACACATATCAATAACAAAATCAATTCATATTTCAGTATTTGCATATTTTCACTTGAATAATTTATGGTCAAGTTTTGCTCTAATTTCCATGGCCATGCATACAGTGATGTATGTTTTTGTATGCCCAAACAAAATTTTTTTCCTGAAGATTATCAGAGCACCTTGATTAGGATACACATAACAGCTCACTGTTTGTGCTCCAGCATCAATTTGAATGGAGAGAAAGCTAAACTATTGACACATTAATTCCTCCAGCAGGGAAACAGAAATGTATTCTGAATGGTTATGACAGGGAAAAGCCAAATCTTACCAAAAAACATTGTAACATTGGGGAAAAAAAATCTAAGTAATACCCATGGAATGGCCTGTGTCCAGGCATTCATTCATTAGTTTAATGAAAAAAATGCAGTATACAACCTCATGAACTGCCCATCCATCCTCTTTCCCAGGGCAGCTGGGGCTCAGGTTGATGCCAGCTTGCTCATGTGAGATGAAGTAGTCAGGTCTCCCTGCACCACTCTGTCTTTCAGATCCAAAGCAGAGGACTGGTACGTGCATTAATAAAAATGCCTATATGCAAATGAAAGTGCAGTAACATTTCAGTTTATTTATGTGATGGACAGCAAACTGATACTGTCAGGTTGAGTGCTTATGCTGGTACTATGTAGTTGATGCTTGTTCATTGCCAGGTTCATGTCAGTCAACTAATTTTTTCTACTATTTCCTATTTCTCAAAAGCCTCCCTGTATAACAAAGAGAGCTTTGTCATGAGATGTCACTGAAATAAAAGGCAGCAAATAAATTAGTATATTTGTGTTGAGTGTTCCATATATACACAGCTAATTATTTGTACTATTTTAAAAGGGCAGACTAATAAAAAAAGATCTGACAGCTTTAAAATGGACTTTATTGACAACCGATTATGCGTATGCATAGAACACTTAATAGCCAAACAATTTTTTTGATGAAGCAAACCCATTGTGATGAATGTGATCTCACCCCTTCACCAGAATATCCCTTGTGGGTAGAAAATAGCAGTAAAAAGTGGGATTCAGCAATATGTCATAAATCAGAGCAAAATTAATAGAAATATTGTATATAATAATGTTAAAATGAAACTTTTTATGAAACAAATTGGAATCTGACCAAGTAAGTGGAAAGTAACATTTTTGCTCTAAAAAAATTTTCACATAAAGAGGTGCTCAGTAATTTTAATATGATGGAGAAAATAATAATAATGTGTAATCAATAGGTTCTCAAAGGATGGGATAAGTGATTCTGTTAAGCATGTGAGTGATTTGCACCTTTAGGTCTACAGACCCAGATCACTGAATGTTCTGAGGCAAGACAGCTCACAAGGATGGTATGTTTGCATCATGTACTAATCTCATTTGTCTTGGACTCTAGTAGTTAGACACTACTTCCTTCATATTGGCTGGTGTGTGCAGGATTTGTAGATTTTTCATATCTCTTTTTTCTCATAATTATGGCTTTTGGCAGGATACTGGTTCAGTTCCAGGGGGCGAATTGCCTGCAACAATTATCTTCAACCCGTTGAGCAATTATCTGTATTAGCTATTTCCATCATCTCCCTCACAAACCCTCCAGGCCGATTTCTCACCTCTTTAAAAATTGTTGACAACATACTTCCTGGAGATTCTTTTTGTATACGCTGTTTCTGTTTTCTGACTGAGTCCTTCAGGTGTACAATCATGACGCTTTTTCGCAACAATCCTTTGATTATTACTGTCAGTGTGAATCAATGTTTTTCTTAAATGTTTCATTCCCTTGCAGGATTGAGATAACAAGCATGAAAGTTCAGTCACTTAGTTACTGAAATATACAGAAAACAAAATTTTCTTCAGTGATTTTATTATCTCTACTCTAGCATTTTTTGCCTTTCTAAATTTTTTTTAATTATGGGATTTATGCACAATCAAAAATTGTTATCTGATTACTAACTACTGACTATGTCTACCTTATTTTGTAATTTAGCTAAAAACCTAATTTTAAATGGAAGATCCATTTTGTTTTGCATCTCCTCACAAAAACACATGAGTAATATTACATTGTGACAATTATGGATGGTTTTAATAAAATAAAAACAATTTCACTCCCTTTTATAAGCTTTATGTAAAACAAAATTATTTGTGCCAATTTTGCTATGAGGAGGTGAGAAATTGCCTGAAATGTCACAGCTTAAATAACAAAGGACCTTTCAAACTATGTTAGAGGACAATATATTTTTCAACAGCATTTTCTATTAATAAACTGCATATGTTTTTTAATTGCATATTTTTATGTGTTAAAGACTGCTCCAGTTCTTCTGCTGCATGCATAGAGCACTAATGCTTGTGTAAAGATAGAAAACAATTTCAAAACAAGTAAAGTCCTGGTTCTTGCATTGAACCACTAGTACATCTTCCAAGCAAAACAAGGAAGAAGATCTTGAAGAACTGACAGATGAAAAAATAAATTCTCCAGAAATTTTTATTATGAATGGAATCATTTGTATTTCTCTTGACAGAGGGAAGTGTGTGAAAGATCCATAATTTTGAAGACTGTAAAAGGATAAGTAGAAAACATTCTTTTATCAAACTTTTGAGTTTTCAAATCACTGCTTCCACTTGAGGTATAGAAAGGTTTGTACTCTCTATATGATACCTGTCAGAGAGCAAGGAGTTGAAATTTTTATTTCTGTGAAACCAGAAATATTCTGTATAGTTTTGTTGTCTGTAGTGTAGTTTTCATAAAACCAGCAAGCAGGTTAGTTGCTCCCTGGCAACAGGGAACTTATATGCTCCTTTTCAGGGTTGTGTAATCATTGCTAAAAAAAGACAAAGTCCTGGGCATCTAGGAGGTAGTCCTACCTCTTTAGTATATCCTCCTGGATTCACTAGGTCTAGTTTTCGGAACCAGAGCTCATTTTGTAGGCACTGATCTCAGCATCGTCTAACAACTCTTGCCTTATGGCCTGACTTGTTTCAGCAGAGCTTTGCCTGAGGAACAGCACAGACCTTCACTCAGGTCCTGCACTTCACTCACATGCCTGTGTGACAGAGGAACACAGCTGGAGGGGACAAGCTGTGCCACTTGCCCCAGAAGAGCTTTGTAGCTGAGTGCAGTTCCTGCTCACACTAATGTCTGTTTGATGTAGGATCTTCCTGCAAAGTGAATTTACCTGGAGAAATGTAATAGAGTTCTGATGACCACTGTCTGTGAAATTGACATTGGAAAGATTAGCAGGATAATTCTTAGACATCATTATGACAGGAACGTGGTATTAGGCAAATTATAGTGAAGTCCCTGGTGTTTAAAGTTCCAGGAAGCACAGATGCACAGAGAGGATTTCTTGCACTGGGGCGGCTTAAATGTCTCAATTATGCTTGAGTTCCTATTACAGCAGTTCTCTGACAAATGTAATTCTCAGAGAGTTTCCCATACTTATGAGGACATCTTTATCTTGCCAGCCAGTTGGAAATGTCCATTTTGACAAACTGAGTAGAGATACATTTCTAATGGGATACAATATACATTACATATTAAAGAAAACCAAAACCTCGAGAGAGAGATTTGATGTGACTTTTTAAATTAGTATTGATAATCAAAGACAAACACAAAGAGCTTCTTATGGTTTCAAATCCTTTGCAAGTATTTACCCAATTTGGGAACATTTTTTGGATTGTTTCACAAAATGCCCAGTGAATAACAAGGACACAGATAATCGAGAAAATAAATAATGTGATTTTCATCATTCGCTTTCAACGGTCATTTAGTTCTCAATAACTTTGCTTTTTCTCAAGTGTTTAGATTAGCCAAAGCATCTCCCAGCTTCTAGTTCTTTTGTGGTCTGCTGGGTCCCCTTTTATTTGTTTGCCCAGCTTCACTTTTAAATTGCAGTTGGAATAGGAGAGCTGAGAGAAGTGCATAACACCCACGACACACGTGGATATATGCCTGACTCTTTTCCTGCCTCACTCTCATCTCAAAACTAACATCTCCAATGCCAATGCCAACGCCAACGTGGAACTACCACTGCATTCCATAAGAGTTGAAAGAGAGCCTCACATTTTATATTTTGCTCTGATACTTTATTACATGCAAATTTTCAGCTACAATCCTCCCTGACAGCATTAGCCACTGAAGACCTAGATATCAATTTAACTTAGCTTTTAAGACTGCTCCAAGTCTTCAGGACTAAAATTAGTTTTGAGAAAAGGCAAACTGTCTTCTGGGCCTGCAGGCATCTGTCTTCTCAGGGACAATAGCCAAGGGAAAACACCTAACTTCCACATGCTTTTTTCTAGCTGTTCCTTTAGTGGGAAAGAGAAAGAAATATATCCTTCAAGACTAGGTCCTTCATGTCCACTTCCTCAGGAATTGTTTGATCAGAAGTCAGTTGGAGTTTCATCATGGACTCAATAAATAATAAATCTGAATAAGAATTTCATGCTGATTTTGCAAATTGATGAAACTATTCTAAAAATTATAAGGGTATTCAGAAATACTGTGCAGTTCACTGTACAGTTGACCTCAGGTAGCATCTAAGCACTGCACAGCTGCTCACTTAACTCTGTCCTACACACAACAGCATGGGAGAGAGAATAGGAAGAACAAATGTTAGAAAAATTCCTAGGTTGAGCTAAAGGCAGCTTAATTAGCAGAGGAAATAGGGAAAAAATATCTAAGCATATAAGCCAAATGATGCAAATGCTGTTACTGATCTCGAGAAGACCAATGACCTGACCAGTGAAAATTCTTCAGAAGGATTACCAGGATCTAATTCAAAAATCATATATGCACGCAACTCTTCATTTTTCAGCTATCAAAAATCCATGTGTCAAGAAAAGTCTCAATTCCTTAAAACCCCCTTGCTTGATTTTTAGTACTGAGGATAAGGTTACATGCCAGGGAATATCCCTCTGACCAGGGAGTTTACATCAGCTATCAAGGCTGTGCCCCTGACAAGTTCTTGCTCACTGCTACTCTATTGACTGGGTGAAGGAGAGTAGGAAAAAGATAAAGCCTTGATGCTGTGTGAGAACTGCTTAGCAATAATCAAAATTCTGGTGTGGACATTATTTCAGAAACAAATCCAAAACATATGTCCATACAGGCTGCTATGCATAAAGTTAACTCTGTCCCAGCCAGACCCAAGAGACCTGTGAAATACCCTTATTAATTTTCTCAGGTGATTTTAGGAAGAGATGTTATGGGGAGATGAATGGAGGAAAAAATTAATAAATGGATAAGATGATAAGAAAACGCTGTGTGTGAATAAATGCACAGCTTGAAATTTCTCAGGTTCTAGATACAAACTGATTTTAACTAAGAAAACTTTTCAAATATTCAAATGAAAAGATGAATATTTGCCTATGTGTTTATTCATATCTACTTTTTTTTTTCCTAATTGAAATCCCTTCAGCATTTAATTTGCATTTGTTTTGCCTTTTTGGCTCTAAGGTAATACTTAAAAGCCCATTGTCATCAGCTTTCCATCCCATGGACAAAAAAATAATACTAAATACTGAATATTTATATTAAATAAATGATATTGTATATATAATATATATAACCACTGTATAATAAAAAAACAGTGGTCTAATTCTGCACCAGGTGAATTCAATAGGAACCTCTGTATGCAACATTCACCAAAGTGAATTTCCCTGCTAACTGGAATATATTGCTTCAAGATTTATAATTAAACATAATGTACTCCATTATGTTATGTGTATTAATAAGTACTTAATTTAATATTAAGAAAACCTTTTAAATAGTGTTCCTATTAAAAATATGATTCATCAGTCCTCGATAGACTTTCCACTGCACAAAGCCCTGGACATATGCTCACATTTTCTGTTGTACTACCCAACCCTTACCTGAGAACAATGAACAGAAGTAGATCATAGCACCTTTTTATTACACTTTCCTATAAGAAATATCTTGTTTCCCTAAAATTTTAATAATTATTTCCATAGAGTAATTTTAATACAGATTCCTGTTTTGAGACTTGACACAAAGCCTAAAGTCACAGAATACTTTTTGGCAAAGTGAAAGTTTCCACATAAGCACATAAAAATTTGCAAAGACAACATTGTCCCTCTATGCAAAGCATAAAGGACATTATAGCTACTGAGGGTATCTCATCTTCTTAATCTGATTTTCTTTTTGTCATCCCTGAGTACCTGTAGCCTTGTAAACAGACTTTGGTTTAGAAGTTATTTGTTGTTAGGGTACTTTAAACAAAACAAGAACTACTGTTGCTAGAAAATTCTTCAGAAGGATTACCAGGATCTAATATAAAAATCATATATGCAAGCAACACTTCATTTTTCAGCTATCAAAAATCCATGTGTCAATCTTTGGAATTTACAAATGATGTTTATTCACTATAACCACTATCCACTATAACACTATCCATTATAACACAGGTGAGATCAAAACTCTATGAAATCCCTTGACAATCTCAGTGACTTCTTTAATTTTTGGGTGTCTTCCTCAAGACACAAGATTGTCAAAAATTTTTATTACCTTAATTTCTTAATTTCTTAATTTCTCTTATTTTTAGTGGTTACTATGGTAGGAGAAGTTGCAAGGATGTAAATTTTTGAGTGGGTGAATTGCCTGGCACTATGTATGACTCAGATGCAAGGGCCATGACAGAATGCAAATATTCAGTTTAATTCAAATACAGATGTAAAATAACTATTCTTGAGTTCTCTGCTGCTAACTTTTTCATTGATACATGTCTTTTGAAGTTAGAACAAAAGAGACAGCAGTCTGAAAAGCAGCAGCCTCATTAAGTAGTCAAGAATAATTAGATATTAGTCAAGATAATTAGAATAGGATCATTATGGACCTGCAGAGAAGTGGGGGATTTATCAAGACATGGAATAATGGCTTCTACATAGCATTAAGCATCCCACTGCTGGATCATGAAGTGGGTGATGTGGATGGTAGATTGACAGAGCCAGAGGTTAAGATATGGCAGCTGAAAACAGCCATTGTAGGTATAAGAACACTTACAGGTAACCACCACTAACTCTTGGCATAAAATCTGTTGGCTGGCATATATACTAGTGGGGTAACCTATAATCATCCTTAAATTAAGTAATGAAGGCACAATAATAAAAAATATGTTAAAATTTGGAATTAGTTCTATGTACAAATTTTGACAAATCCATCTATAATTCCAGTTAAGACTTGTATTGAGTTGGAGCTGGAAGTAAGTTCTGAACTGTTAGATATTTAGATGTGTCTTTATAAGTATTTCCACCAGGGTAAGCACAACTAGTGTCTTTTGTTAACCCTGACTTAAAAAACAAAAAAATAAATTCAGGCTACATTATATTGCTCTCAAGTAAAGTGTTCCAGGAGGGAAATGAATTATATATATTTTTAAGATAAGCTAGTCCTGTGAGCTGCCTCTATTCCATTTTTCTCAGTTGTGAATGTCGCTGTCACTATATAAATAATTTAATATGTTTAATTTTACAAGATGTTTTCAACTTAGTAAATAAACTTTGGCTAGGTTAATAAAGTTAATGACAAATCAAATCTGAGAAGATAAACAACCATACAAATATTGTACCCTTTTAGGAAAAAAACACTTCTATATTTTTTAAAATGCAGTCAAAATCCAAGTTTTGTCAGAGTTTATATGCTGTGTTTAGATATATAAATTATTTCATTTGATTTTAAAATTTATGTGATTTAAAACAGAGCTGGGAGGAAGACAGTTTTCCTCTGTCTGTGGAGCTGTGGAAAGGAGAGGAGTAGAGGGGAGGGGATAGCAGAAGGGGGAAGTGGAGAAGACAGGAGGAGAGAGGAGAAGGGAAGGGCAGGAGGAACACTGATATTTCCTATAAAAAAAGTTTTTTAAAACTAGATAATTCTAATATTTTCTTTCAGTAAAACATAGGTAATAAATTTTGATCTTGATGTCTAAACATTTATAACATAATCTGGATAACAGTCATATCAGTATGGATATTAGAAAATTCTTTTTCTAAAAATATCAACATGGAGTTTTTTAACATGATTTTTAATATATTTGCAATGTCATTTATCTTCTCCCATCACTGAAATTATTATAAATTGACTCACTTCTGTGAACTTTCTCTTGTGAGCGACCTTTTTCATAAGCTTTTGATCTATTTCTGCCACAAAGACATTTTGCTACAGTATTTTACAGAGATTTAAAAAAATCAAATTACTTCCCCCTCCCAAAAAACTATGCCAAGCATTTCCACCATGCAGCATTTTATTTTTAGGGATTCATATGAATAGCCTGATTTGCACAAGTGCTGCACACTCAGCATTATCTATCTGTGGGAATTGGATATTTGATGCTTTTTAGAAATCACAAGAGGATCCATTGAAAATAATACTTAAGAGGAAAAAAACACAGCATATTTCTATATGAACATCATGCCCTTGTGATGAGCTTATCTGCAAATTTTCAAGCTTATCTGCTGTGCTACATAACGCTTTCCTCCATTTTCCATGCAGAAAAGATTCAATTAAGGGCACATGAATTAATTTAAATAGTGATAATTTGAACATCTGAATCTAGAAGAAAGAACATTCTTTTCCTTTAGAAATTGCTAGTTGAAATAGTGCTGTATTATGCTATTCTGTTTGAAACTGAGGACTATGTCATAACAGTAAAAATTTGAATTATAACCTAAAACCTCCACATTTTCATATTCAGAACAAACTGTTTTCTTAAAAAAATAAATCTCTCCAATGCTGGAGGGACAGATGGATCTATCTGTCAAGTATTCCATTCCTAGAGCATCCTTTACACGTAGATGGAATAAATACCTTTTGAAATGATACAGCTGCTGAAGTACCATGTTCAGCATCTTACCATGGCTGGTCAGAAAAGACACACTTAAAAGACATCTGGATGAAAGAAAACCTTTGTGAAGGGCTGATCACAATGCTGTGTTGAAAAATGCACGGGATGACGGGAGGACACTGTGAGACTCAAGTGTCTCACATCAGTTTGTTTGCCAGTCCTGGGTTCTTTTGGTACAAATATGTGAAGGGTGTTGTATAGATCCTGGAGTAGCTGTTGAAATTGTTTATCATAGAGCCAGATTTAAAAAACCCAAAGATCAGGGACTAAATTCTGACCCAGTGTTCACCAACATGAATTCAGAAGTAGTCCAGGGCAGTCAATGGATTTCTATCAGATTTATAGCAGTGTAAGAGAAAAAAAACTTCGTTCAAGGTCTTTCAGTGCACTGTGACAGAATGCAAAGTTCAGCTGCTTTCTGCAAGGATTAATTTTCTTTCAGACTGTCCCTCCATCCGATGGCATTTGCATTGCTGATTCCTACCCTTCTCCTCAGAGGACATGAAAATATGTAGCTGCTCATCTCCCTGTTCAGTTTTTATAGATTACTTTGATGTTCAAAATAAATCTCATTATGCTGCAGATCAAAGAGGGCAATTCCTTTCACCAAAGCAGTACAATAAGCCAATTAACATCTTTAAATTTTTTTTTAACAATTTAACGCAGAGAATGACACCATAATATATCTGTTGTGAATGGGTAAGTCTGCAGGTTTCCTCCTTAAATTAAACTGACCTAAAATAGGCCTTAAATAAAATGTCTTAGTTAATAATTGTACATTTATGATATGAATGTTTTGAAAGTAAGCATGTAGGAGTTTGAAATTTTTTTTGTATATGGGTTTCAAAATTTTAACAAATTGTCCTAGATTCTGTAGACATTCTGTATATTGTTATTGAACTTGGTTTTGGTTATGATCAATATTGCTTGAGCATTGATGTTAATTTTCTGATGCAGGTGATGGAGAACCCAAAGAGGAAAAATGAACTGTTGAGCCCTATACTTACTAACAAGGAGGGTCTGGTTGGAGATATGAAGGTTGGGAGTGCTTTGGAAGCTCCTGCATTTCAGAATCCTGTAAGGAGAGAGCAGGACAATGACTAAGATTGTAATCCTGGACTTCAGGAGAACTGCCTTTGGCTTCTTCAGGAACCTTCATGAAAGAATCCCATGGGAACATGCTCTAGAGGGAAGAGGTGTCCAAGTGAGTTGGTTAATTTTAAGGATCACTTCCTCCAGGCTCAAGAACAGTGAATCTTGACAGGAAAGAAATTGAGCAAAAGGGACAGGAGAGATGCGTGGATGAACAAGGAACTCCAGCCAAATCTCAAGCAAAAGCAAGAGATACACATGAGGTGGACTGGGAGCTGAAAGGCAGAGCTCAGAGGGGCGTGATCACTGGCTCTAGTTGGGGGTCTGCAAGTAACAGTGACTCCAAAGTTTGATACTTTTTAATCAATGACTTGCATTAAGAGGCAAACACCTCCTCAGTAAGTTTGCTGATAGCACAAAGCTGGGAGGAGTGGCCAATACCCCAAAATGCTGTGCAGCCCTTCAGAAGGACCTCAACAGGTTGTAGAGATGGCCAAAGAAGAACTGCCTGAAATTCAACAAAGGCAAATGCAGTGTTCTGCACCTGGAGAATAATCCTGTGCACCAGCACATCTGATCTGGTGGAAAGCAACTCAAGGATCTGGGAGTCCTGGTGGATAACAAGCCATCCATGAGCCAGCAGTGTGCCCTTCCTTGTGGCCAGGAAGGCCAGTGGTGTCCTGGGGTGCATCAGGAAGAGCATTGCCAGCAGGTCAAGGGAGGTGATCCTGCCCCTCTACTTGGCCCTGGTGGGGCCACAACTGCAGTGCTGTGTCCAGTCCTGCATTTCTTGCTACAAGAGAGACATGGAGCTGCTGTAGGGACTCCAGTGGAGGCCAACAAAGATGATTAAGGGACTGGAGCATCTCTCTTACTAGGAAAGAGAGGGAGTTGAGCCTATCCAGCTTCAGAAAACACAACTGAGAAGGGACCTCGTCAATGTTGACAAGTATTTGAAGAAGATAGAGCCTGGCTCTTCTCAGTGGTGGCACTAGAATGAGAGGTAATGGGCAGAAAGTGAAACACAGTACATTCCCCTGAACATGAGGAAGAACTTTTCTGAGCAGGTGACCACACTCTGGAGCAGGTTGCACAGAGAGGTGGATGTAATTCAAAAGCCCTCTGGACACAATCCTGTGGAATGTGCTCTGGGGAACCCTGCTTGAGCAGGGAGGTTGGACTACATGACTTTCAGTGGTGCCTTCCAACCTTACCATTCTGTGATTTTGTGACTATTTATTGAATAAAGTTTTTATCTTAAAATTTTTCACAGATCTCAGAAGATATTGTCCTACCTTAAAAATTATACAGAATATGTCATGGGTATTCTAGTCTGCCTGAGAAGAAAATATGTAATCTATTCATTTATTAGATTACCTCTTTTTGCATTTCCTCTCTTATTTTCCTTTTTTGTTTTTCACATTTTATTAGCAAATCAATTAGTTTATACTGAAGTACAGAAATGTATTTTATGCCAACAACACACTTCCAACAGGGAACCATATGCATCAAATAATCTCCCTTTTTGTTGGAATAATTATACAAAAAGAAAAAACACAATTTTAATCAAGCTGGTAGTAAAGAATATAAATCAGGAAAACAGTTCTCCTTACCCTCCAAGCATGTTAAGCATTAACAATTTTTTAAAAGCAGGTTCATTCAGGGATATGAGCAGTAAAGAGAGACTATTTAACATTTATTTAACTTTTAACTGTTACATGGCCTTTGACATTTCCTCTCCTCGCCACAAGTCAGTTGCTATAATAATTGCATATTTCCGAAAAAAGGTGAGTTTTCTTCTGGCATTTTTTAAAATGATATTTCATTTTTAAATGGGCCTGAATACAAAGACAGGTAAACATCTGCAGCTTCATAAAGTGACAGAAAACATACAGACTTAATAAACTTCATGCTGCATTGCTATTGCAGCTGTATTGAGTACAATTAACAGGTTGATTGGATTTACTTGGAGAATAAAAACTCTAGATTACTACACTAAAGAAGCCCAATCCTTATGCTTTAAAGGAGTTGTAAGTTGCAACTATTACTATTACCAACAAAGCAGCTTTAAAGGAGTTGTAAGTTGCAACTATTACTATTACCAACAAAGCATGGCTTAATGTGTCTGGCTTTTTCAAATCTCAATATACTGGATACATCTCAGCTACAGCTGAGTAATAATCCAAGTATTTTGAGTATATTTGAGTAGGTACACAGTTTGTGGTAACTGGGAGTGGGACTGTGGCTGAGCCTCCCCCTCAATGGGCACAGCTGGGAGGAGCAGGTGAGCAGCACTGACAGCAATGAGCCGTGGAGTGCCCAGGGGCACTGAACAACTACCAAAGGGAACAGAGGCACACAGGTACAATGCATGGACATGAGGGCTATAAAAGGTTTGGGAAAAAGAACAAGAAAGTGTCGATGCTTGCAGCCTTCTGAAGTGGGGAGGTGTTGCTCTGTGTGGGCAGACAGCTGAAGCCTTCTGATGTGGTATGGTGTTGCTCTGTATGGGTTGAAGCCTTCTGAAATCATATGGTGGTACTCTGTGTGTTGTGGCTGTCTCAACTCCAATGTATGCTGCCACATGTTTGTATTGTTAACTAGATTTTCTTTTAGATACAGTCACATAATTCTCGTGTGAGATGATTAGTAATCCTTCTCATTGTACCTGATTTTTAGTATACTAATGGCCATTTCAGTGAATGAACTTACTAGTAGGATTGTCGACAGATGCAAATGTAGTAATTTATTACTAGACAATTTTAAAGAAAGTGAAAAAATAACATTGCATGTCACTAGAATTTTCTGAGCCTGAAAGCTACAATCAATTAATCTTAGTGTATTTCTATTACTCTGTAAATGCAACTATATCAGTCAAACTCTGGTCAAAACTGCTGTTTTTTCAATCAAAATTTGGCTATTAGATACTTGCAGTGGATTGCATGTGAACAATCCATGTACCAATAATTACTGACAGAAATTATATGATGATTCATCTCTCTATAAAAAATTCCATTTTAACCAACAGCAACATTTTTGCAGTCAGTTTTTAAATAGGATGAGGAGATTTTTAATACGATAGATTTATTAGTTATAAGTTCTCCATGCTAGCCTAAAATCCAAATAGAATTATTAGACCTGCTTAATGAAGCTGTATGCAGAATGAAAAATCTAGTTTTAGACTTTTCTCGGGTATTTGAATGTGCAAAATAAAATTTAAAAATATGTAATTTCAAGAAAAAAATTCAAATTGTAAAGTAAAATTTTTTTTTAAATACTTTGGTATATATTGTATTCTGATATATAGCATTGATGTATCAAGAATTCACAGTACAGGTAGACTCTTGTAGCTGGCTTTTTATTATAAAGGTGGCTCTTAGTCTATTTCTTCCCATTAATTTAGAGAAATTTTATTTTTCAATGTTACCTAGAGCATGAAATACACAGGATTTTTAAAATTAAATATTTTCATTTTAAAAATATGTTTAGAGAAAATATAATGCACATATTAAATTAATAATATATATATGTAAGCCGTCCTTTGTGGTGACAGGTCTGGTCATAAGGATGTCTTTCCTCAGTATGTATGTGTCTGCACATCAAAGTGACCAAGAGAGGTTTTGAAGCTTTGATGGGTACTTAAATGTAAGTGCTATATTGTACCTCCTGTGATCACGAGTTTTCTTTTTTCTATTGTGTGCCATTTTGAGATACTTTGATGCATTAAACCTAGAACAGATCCTTCCAAACCAAATATACAAATCCTTTTCTGTGACATGCTAATCTTGACTTGCTCTTTCACTTCAGAGTTGACTTTAGTTACTGTCAGTTCAAAGGGGAGTTTTGAGGTGCAGCCATAAAAGCCTTTTTTCTGACTGTGATAACCTATTCAGTGTTCCCTCCATCTGTACACCCCTGAGTACATGAGTGGTCCTCTTACAGCTGTGCAGGAATGCTGCTTGTTGAACTATGATTGACTGGTGAACTAACAGTTATGACTCAGCGTATGAATCTTGCAATATCTCTTCAAGAGTGAGGATATTTTTGTTTTTGGAGATAGATGGTTTGAACTTTGAAAAAATTAATAATGCAAAGGTTAAGTAGAGTAGCTGGTACAAGTCTCTAGTTTTGGCTATTTTTATTCAGATTCTGAAATTTAAGTGAGTAAATGTGCAGAGTAGGATCCAGCTGCCCATCCAGCAGTGAAGGCATGCATCCACCTTCCCTGTGAGATGGCACTGGAACATCTGCTGTGGAGAGCTGGCTTGACATTGCTGTGTAGCCAACACGAATTCATGATGTCAGTGGAAGCAGAGGGGACTTTGAGAGATGTTTTGACAAATTGAAACGACTCGCGTAGAATAATTTTTTGTGACTGACAAGAAATAAACTTGGCATTTTGTCTGTGTAGTGCTTTCTTCCAAGACCATGTTCTTTGGGAATGTTCAGGCCTCTCTTCTTGTTGCTCAGGTCTGGTTTTCTGCCACAGCCAGAAGGCCAGTTCGTTGCTTAAGGGACAGAAATAAGAGAGGAACTAATGCAGAAATACAGTCAGAAGCATCCCTGACCCATACTGATAAATATTGAGTGAGTAAGTTTTGGGAGGACTCAGGAGACCATTTATCCTCTTAAAGACAGTGGACAAACCTGTACCCATACCTGTGTCAAGACAAGACATTTTTGAAAAGCCTGTAAGTAAATTTCCAGCTAGAAATTACTGCAAATATTAAAAGAGTTTAAAGTTGGTAGAGAATTTAGTATCTACTGACATGCATATACTACTGTGAGTAGGTATGTATTTATGCACAGATCATCTTTCTGAAAATGTGTACAGTAAGATAATGTCATGTGGTACTTTCAATATATGTTCACTTTCCTTTTGAGATGGCACAATCTTCTTACATATTTCACTACAAAAAAAGGTAATTTGTTTCTTTGACACATTTTGTATGAAGCTTCTCTAATTTTGTACTTCGCAATTATCTTGTTTACTTTCTCTAGCTCTATTTGCATCTTGTCATCCAAATATAGTGGATGATGATTGATGTGGTCCTCTGATATAAATCCATTGGGAAAAGGTCAGAATAAATTCTGGAAGCAGAATGTGTTACATTACAGCATTATTACGAATAATCTTGGGCCATTATTTGAATTTGTATACAGTGCTTTCTGTTAGCAGTACTTTGGTAGATCCAATACTTTTTCTTTCCATAGTTAATGAAAATGCAAGCAGAAGAAAAGAAAGCTATGAATATAAGAATCTCATACTTACAGGAATTTATAATCAATTATACACTGATTTCTATAATGCACTGTACCTGGAACATAGAATGACCATGAAGCTGCAGGTAAATGGAAA